>NC_072737.1:70622083-71833024 GCF_026930045.1 Uloborus diversus | reverse complement strand
AGTAAATTTAAATTCAAATAACCTTATGATCAATCGTACATCCCTTATGAGAGCAAGAGAAAATCTTCGAGAGGTTAAACCAGATTTCATGAATTTAAAAAGTTGGTTTTTTAGTTACTCCCTGGGATACAAAGCTACATCCAGATGTAATTGGGAAAAAACGCCGATAAGCTTACCATGATAGCTTCAGGTTCCAATGTTGAACAGCTACTCAGAATTTGAGATATTTCTTCAGTTGTATATGATATCTTAGATGATTGTTCTTTATTGCTAACTATTCAAGCTGTAGTGTTTTATTCAGCCGCTTACAATGCCGGCCGTATAAATTGTGCATGAAAATTTTTTAGAGCAAAAGCTGAACGGTGATATATTGCATTTGTATTGCCATCATCATGCACTTGAAATCATACAGCAGAGTGTCTTTAAAGAAGTTCTTGCCTTTCTTAGTTCTAGACTCGATATTCCATTATTTAAGCGCTTCAAAATTCAAAAATTACACATACCACTTAAATTCTAAAAGAAGAATTTGATGACACATTATTGTTCATAGAAAGAGGAATTAAGAAATATTACAGAGAATTATCATAACGTAAAATAATATTTCTTGATGAAGTCTTCCGTCCTACAGGGATAGTTTTCGGCAACCTGGAGCTTATCCCTGACCCAGAGGGGTGGCAAAATTAATTTATTGTTTGAAAATTTATATATTTAGGAAGCAATTTAAATTGACACTACATGAAGATATTGCCCGTAAATGCTGTTTTTACAGTTAAATGTTGTATGAAGATATAGTTTTTTGCAGCAACCCATTCTTTGGGGGGGGGGGCTTTGGTAGGCCTTTTAAATTAATATTAAGTCTAGAGTCTAAAAAACCTGCAGCGCACAAAATGATGACAAACATGCAGCAGAAGCAGTGATTGAAAAATTCATAAATCACTTATGGTACTTTGAGGATGAACTAGTAGCTTTGTCCGTATTGGATGAAGGAATTAACTTTGAAGATAGGAAAAGACTACTTCAGAAAAAAAGCTTGCTGAATAGGAAGACATGTCTGATGATTGTACAAAAAATTTCAAATAAGAGTAGATGATTTGGAATACTTTCTTAGTAAAGATCTTCCTCTTTATAGAATCAATTACAAGTCAATAAAACTGTTTGATAAGTTACAAACACCAAAAGATGTTTTCCTATTTGATCCTGATTCATGGCAAAATGAAGGAAGCTATTTAAAGGGAAGAGATGTCGTTAAAATGCTGAAAGTTGTGAATGATACAACTGAAAGAGGAGCACAATTAATCGAAGAATTTCACAATCAATTTACCAAATATGAGTCACAAAAGCAATTTAGTATTTTACAGATACTCCAAGACTATCGGGAAAAAAAAATGCACACGATTGAGATACATTGAGAAAAGCGTAAGATTAAGGTAAAGTTTCTAAAGCAATATTTCATTCTTATTCAATGTAAAATCTTTAGACGATATGAAGTAATTAAAAATATTAATTTTAGTGCTACCTCGCTGTAAAAATATTTTGCAAACATAGGAGAAACGATGTACGGGGTCTGAAGTAAAAACTCGAAGATTTGTGTGAAAATTATCAAAAGTGTTAAAGTTCAACGTCCTAGGGGCACGTGTTATTATTGACCGATCGAGTTCAAATTTTGCACCGATTACTTTTTATTATAGTGTCACAAAACTAGGGGGCGTCATTTGTTGAATTCCGAATTTTTTCCCCCCATATAAATAAGAACCACCCTAATATATATATATATATATATATATATATATATATATATATATATATATATATATATATATATATATATATATATATATATATATATATATATATACATACAGTAGAACCTCCTTTAAGGGACACCTCCGAATAAGGGACACCTCTATTTAAGGGACATTTTTTCTGGTCCCAGTCCCTTTGAATAGGGACCTCCATGTATTTGCCTCTGAATAAGGGACACTCTATTTAAGGGACAAATACAGAGAAAACTTACAAAAATCAATGTGTAAATATATACAAAGAATTGAATTTACAACAATTTAAGTGTCTCAAATTCAACTAGTAAAATTTTGACATTGTAAAATTTTTGCTTTACATTCAAGTTTTTTCCTCACAGCAACTTATTCAAGTAGGCTAACAGCCAATGGATAGTCAACGACCCATGAATGTTTTTGTGTAAATAAAACTACAAATGTGAACACTGATTGGAATTTAAATTCTACTGAATTTTAAATTGCCTGAAATCACACAAGTCCATGTTAGGAAATAATTCAACATAATTCATGTATGCTACAAAACTTTACCTTTGTCAAATTTTTGATTAAAGTTTAATTGTTAAAAAGATGAATTTTGAGGTTTGAATAATTTTGATTTGTATTCAGTGCACATTAATAATTTTTAGCATTTTATATTGAATATTAATAGCATTTAGTTTTTAAGAAATTATACTGAGTTAAGTACTCAGCATGCATCGATACATCTACCTCCGAAGAAGGGACACCTCTATTTAAGGGACATTTTTTCTGGTCCCCTTAGTGTCCCTTATCGAGAGGTTCTACTATATATATATATATATATATATATATATATATACATATATATTAATTACAAATTTAAATTAAATTGAAAGAATAAACACAAAATTGTACTGTAATGTCAGCGCAAAGCTGTTAGAAACAAAAACAGTGCAAACATATTCATGAAAAAACAAGGACTGCAAAAAATAAAATGCAAAAAGCAAGAGGACGGAAACAACACCAAAATGAAAAATCTGAACCAGGGATTGATACTTTATCAAGGGAAAGAAAAATCCCTTAGTTCACATGGACCTTTCTGTTAGTCAAGAAGGAAGGTCCCAAAAACATGCTACCTTCCCTGACAGCCTTGAAGAACAAATTGAACAAGAAAGCATTAAAGAATAAAAAATGACTTGTAAAAATACGATCAATGGAATTGCGAAGCGAACCTGCAAAAAGAAATAACAACCAGAACGCTGACCTTTAAAAAGAAAAGGACGAGGCGGTTAAAGGACCAGCACGTGTCAGGCAAAATTGCAGTTAGGACACGGCGGCCGCAAAAAAAAAAAAAAAAAAAAAAATGGGGTTGAAAAACACTGGAGAGGAAAAAAAAATCTGGAGAGCAGAAATTACATTAGAAATTTTGGTACCTTAGGTGGAATTTCTGCAATAATACAATTGCGCTATACATCACTCTGCTGGGAAAATTCCTTACTTTTTAATGTAACTTAAATAAAAAGATGGCGGAACTTTATGACAGTCTAAAGTAGTTTTGAAAAAATTAAGATTTTCAGAAACAAATTCATTTTTTTTTTTTTTCTTTTTTTGCAGATAGTTTTAATCCCATTAATTTCATTTATCAAGGTGTTACGAAAAACTTTAGTAGAAATATTTGAGTTCCATGAAACCAAACGATTAACATGGAATTTAAAAGAAAGTCGTTTATCAAAAAGATCAATATGAGCCGAATTGTATGAAAGAGAAATATTTAGATCAAGGAAATCGGAATGTTTGCTATTATATTATCATTGGCGTGAATAAAATCTAATTCGGGACGATATATATTTTTGGAATCATTAAAAAAGGTGTCATAATTGAAAATAATGTGGTCATCAACGTATCTATAAGCCTTGGGAATGTTAAATGTAAATTTTTTTTTCGAAGTAGTGTAAGTAAAGGTTGGCTAACACGGAAGAGAACTTGCTGGGTATGTCAGAAGCAATGGCGAACATTGCTTCTTACAAGTCAACGGTATACCACAGGGATCCAAGTTCTCTACCGTTCTAGCCCTAAGGTATACCAAGGTATACGGTATACCAAGGGCTAGAACAAGCACATATTGGATCTGAGCATGCACTTAAGGAGATGTATCGGAATAATGAGCGAAGCACAATCTAGTCTTAATAAATTTTTCTCAGCTCATGCGAAAGCATTCGTTAGAGAGTAACACGTCCACGCTTGTACAATAGCGCCGAGAACCTGGCTCGATGCACACATGTTTTAGTCAACTGAACAAACTCTGCTTCTTGCTGTTTGCGACACGAGGGCTGAGTGAACGATTTAACCTATGCTATTAAACCGGATGTGGGCATGATCGTTGAATCCGCAGCCTATGGAGTTATCCGTAGAAATAGTATTTAGATGAGACTAGAACATGCTAGTGTACTTCTAGCTGAACCGTCAGCGCATATTTGTGCAAATGAACGTGTTACCTTTCACAAATGCCTACGCACGGGATGACAAAAATGCTTTACAAGCTCAGCGTCTTTATAACGCTGATAACCTGGCGCTGACGCCTGGATTGCTAAACAGCACCATTCTTGTAAATTTATCTTCAAGAACAAGTAACTGCTTTAGAACAATTCAAATGGCCTCCTCCGCTCCATCGAAAGTCGTTCAGTATTTCTCCGCGGGGAAATCAAGAATCTATCTGGAAAGTCTTCCACTCTCGGAATTGAAGCTGTCACGTGACGCATGACATCATCTTTCCGAAATTTGTTACTTTGATGTGTCCGGAATCTTGCAACTTCGAAAATTGGCATCGGAATGAGATTAAAAATTACCAGTTGAAAAATACGTCTCTCTATTTCAGTTCCGATGCCGGATAGATTAGTTTTATACATCTGCTATCGCGACGAGAGCCACATTTTTTATTTAAATACATTATAAATTGTTCGGTACTTCATTTCTGCAACTTTTTGCATAAATTGAATTATGATGTCCATTTGGAGGGTTGATATTGTAAAGTTAATCAGATAATAAATTTAGAAATTCTTGAAAAGTTTACAACCGAAAAATTTTTGGTGAAAAAAGTTTCTTAAATACTTTCCAAAAGTAAAGAAAAATGATACGAATTATTAGCTTTACAGTATTGAACGCTATATGACCAACTCCCCGTCAGGGCCGCGCCGTCCCTATGAGCAAGGTCGTGCGAAGAACGACGGCGCCAGAGTCAAAAAGGCGCTGAGCTCTACCAATCAAAAATGCTCCAAATGGGAGAAAAATCATTAAAAATAATAATAAAATTGAACTTTTCATTATATTTAATGGTGGCGACGAAATTATACTGCTCATTGAAACAAGCAATTTCGTCTCACTGTCTACGAAAAAGGGAAATGCATTGCCCTTGCTGTGTCTAAAACATACTATATTCAAAAGCGCAAACATTTATTGCACTGAAAGCAATGCCTGCATTAGCATTTTTCTTCCAAATGTGGAGCCGTGAATGCTAATTCAGTAGTATATGAGAATGATCATACCAGGCAAATTTCTTGAATTTGCTGTTCCCCATTTCGGATCTTGCTGTGAATAAGTTGTATTAGAATTTGTGGAATATGTATCCCTTTTATGATTTTAAACTATTATTCGTGGAAATTCGACTGCTTCATGTTGTTAGACATAAGAAAATATTCTAAGAAACTTTGTATATTATTTACTTGTGAGTTCAAAACTTTCACGAGGTGACCTTAACTTCAGCCCTGCCCTCCTCTCATTAAAAATCGTCTAAAGTATTGATTTTAGAAACTTAGTTTTGAAATTTTTCCCGGAGAGCGCCCCTCAGCCCTAATCTAACATTATTAAAATCATCTAACATTTTGATTTTAGGACTTCAACTTGGAAATATTTACAGAAGAGAATAACGAATCCCATCTCTTCTCCTAATGTCATCAAAGATGGTTTCCAATTGCATATTTAGATACCGACTTCAAAAGGTTATTAAAAATTAATAGATCGTATATAATTAGGTATTTAAAAAAATTCATCGTATAGTAATTAAAATCAGTGTTTGTTTCATAATTGTGTGTTTAGTTTAGTTGATTTTTGTACTGGAATTGTAAAATAAATTACATTTCTAATTTTGGGTAGGAAATAGTATGTAAATGTAATCGGTTATTTTTTGCTTTTTAGTTCGTTGGTGTTTTTTGAAGGCTGTTTTTTTTATTTAAAAGTAGTTTATTTTTTGCTTTTTAGTGGTGTAAATATAAAATAAGTTCGTAGGATAGAGTATATGGCACATGGCGTAGAGGCCTTTCTTACGCTCATGTCGAGTAAGAAAACGTAGTGCACGTGAGTCTGAAAACAACTAAGATCAGCACGATAGAAAAAGAAATAGACCACAGCGTCTCAGAGACTTCCGAAGACTGTGAAGAATGGCTTTTCAAATGCGAAACTATGTACGAAAATTTTTTGTCTTTTTTATTATTTCTACTTTTTCAAAGTTTGTTTTACGAAAGCAAATGCACGAGTTACTAAAAAACAACAAAAATCGCTTTAAGTTAAAAATTGTAAATTTTAAAATTGTAATTTATGTTTCACAATAATACGTATCACACAACCCTCGATAAAGCTGTCATAGATTTAGGAAAAAAGAACTTTGCGAAAGGACGACTATACGTAGCTCTCAGCATAGTCTATACTTGAAAAGTAATAGCACGATCTGATTTAGAACCCTTTAAACTTGTAACTAAACGAGCATTAGTAGAAATGCAACAATTGATACATCTCATTTTTGATGAAAAGTACAGATTGGATTCAGTATTTAGTTAGAACCATTTAAATGTTTAAGGTTTCCCAAACTACAAATAAACTGTAAATTGCAAGTCGTAAAATTGTAAATTGTAAATTGTAACATTGTATAGTTAAATTTTAAATTGTAATTTATATTTCACAAGACTACGTGTCATGTAACTGGTGATGAAAGTCGCATGGTTCTTCAAAAATGCCCCCATTACAGAAGAAGATAAAAAATTCCACTAGAATGAATTTTATGTTTGCTTCAGAGAATCCTTGATTCAAAATTTTCATTACTATTGTTCTTAATAAAAATGTATTTTAGTACTTTCTTCAACTATGGGTAAAGAAAACACATACCTTTCTGTTTTATGTCATTTTTTTTTTACAATGGGTTTTATATTTAATCGTTCGTGAGGGAAATTACATGAAATTTATTGTTTTTTACCCACAACTTTTCTCTGAAGAACAAATAGGGTAAATCAAAGATTTGGAACCTTAGAGTAAAGTAAGACCACCCCTATCCACTAAACAAAACAAAAATCGTAAAAACCGGTTCACTAAGTGAAACGATATACAGTGGCTCCCAAAATATTCGTACACCTTGAAATTTTGTTGTAAAACCAAAATAACGCAAAACTGAATTCGAATATGAAGTCCAATATTTTTTCACATCATTCCTGTGTCATTCTAAATACAACCCAGTAGTTTTTTCAAAATATTGACGGATCTTCTTTTTGAAATGGGTCAAAAAACGAAGAGATAGAGAAATAACACGCCACAAAAATCATCGTACACTCAAATATTTTCGAATAAATTCATGATTAAAATTATCATACGCCGTTTATTTAATATTTTTGCATAGTGTTGACCCTTAAAAGTCATTTGGCTTTAATTTTATGTTTATTTATTCCTTAATATTGTGCTTATTACTTTAAAATGGCTGATATTCGTAAAAAACAACAAACCCCATTCGAAATTTGATTTTTTTCCTCATGATAGCGGTAAATTGGTTTAAAATGTCTCAAAATTAGATGATTTATACCATTCCATAGTAAAGTGCTAGATAAAATGCTTTGAAGAAAAGAATCGGACCGAAAACAAGGTAAGAAAAGGTCAACTGGCAAAGTTAACAAAGCGTGATCGAAGATTTAAAGTTAAAAAAAATATGAAAAAATACGCATTTGAGTGCTGTAAATGTTTCTGCAGAGTTAAATGAAAAATTTTACATTTAATTTTCACCTAAAATTGTTCACCAAGTTCTCTGATTAGCTGGATTAATTGGGACCTCTTCCCGCAGAAATTTTCTTGGTCGTGCGAAAACCAGAAAGCTTACGCTTTTCGTCGCAAAATCAATGATAAATAAGCTCAAAACGTTTTACAATTACGTCTTACTTACAGATAAAAATTAATTCAACATTTTTGGTTGAATTGTTGTATAATTGTAAGTAGAAGAAAGTTAATCAGGACGGTGGAGATGTTATAGTGTGAGGGTGCATATCAGCATCAGGACTCGGAAATTTGGAATTTTTTGGTGAAATAATGAATTATGCTGTTCGTTTAAATATTTTAAAAAGCAATTTTAAACTATTAGCCTAAAATTTGGTAATCGGAAACAACGTTGTTTTTTATCAAGATAACGATAAGAAGCACACGTTCGCGTTTGGTGCCTCAAAATTTCTCCTTAAGCTAAGAAATATCTCCTCAATCGCC
Organism: Uloborus diversus; assembly: GCF_026930045.1. Taxonomy (NCBI): domain Eukaryota; kingdom Metazoa; phylum Arthropoda; class Arachnida; order Araneae; family Uloboridae; genus Uloborus; species Uloborus diversus. The sequence goes on along the minus strand of NC_072737.1, from coordinate 71,824,763 downwards.
AGATTTAAACTTAATGGAACATATTTGGATATATCTGGTGGCTAGATTACGAAAATACACCATTGAAATGAAAAGCGAACTAGAAACAGTAAGACCCGTAGTAGGGCTGAACACTTACTCAGAAATTACACAAAAAAAGAAAGAAAAAACAATGAAATCTATTCCCAGACGTTTAAAAAGCTGTTGTTGTTACTGAATGATATTCTACTAAATAATAACTTACTAAAAAGTTAAATTATTTACTAATTTTTTGACATTTTTTCAAAGTGTACGAAGACTTTTGTGAGACAAAATTTCCGGCACTTTTTGGTTTTTGATTTGTTAAAAATTACGTTTTAATGTTTTATTAAAAATTTTCATGTAGTTTTGTTAAAAATAGATCATAGATCTTATAATTAAATACCTATTCCGAAATATTAATTTTAACCAATGCCATAGGCCCTATTTCAAGTCGTAGGTGTACGTACACTTTTGGGAGCCACTGTACAAAGTTAACAAAGTACAAATCGCTTTAGATCTGAGTATGATATTTGAAGAGTTCCTTCAATTTCATCAAATCCGAACTTGATTACCATTAGACCATCGGGGAAGTATACCGTTTCAAAAAAAAAAAAAAAAAAAAAGAATTTTCCTAATCGGTACAGGCAGGGACATGCACGGAAATTTTGGGGCCCGTCACAAATGATTTTTCCGGGCCCCTCTCCATGTTGTTTACCCCTATAGTTTACCCCTAGTTTTAAAAATATTGGGCCTCCTTTATTCTCAGTCACAGACCAACAGGTGTTCTTCCCCTCCCCCCCCCCTGTGTACGGCCCTGGATACGGATGTCTTCAAAAATTTGTAGAACATTATACAAAGAAGAAACTTAATTCGACGAGTTCAGAACCTCCTCTTTTTTTTTTTTTTAACAATGCTAATTAGTATGACCCTAATTTCAAACTAAACTGGCAGCATGGCATTGTGAAATAGTAAATCTATACTGGTTAAACTTGAGAAATCAGACACCAGTTACAACGTATTATTATATCAGTTAAATCATCGGGGGCGGGTTGTTCTGTATTCAATTCTCCTTGGATTGAACACTAAATATGTTTAAAAACTGAGTTATCAAAAAAAAAAAAAAAACATTTTAGTGAATAAATTAAGTTATTTTAGTTAAAAATAATATTATGGTAGATGATTCAGCTATTAAAGTAGCAAAATATATTTAACTTACTGCTCTGCTACGTAGTAAAACATTGTTAACACCTATAAATAAAAATTAACAGGCGGCAAAAATTAATCATCCATATGCCGCAAGAATTCTCGCTGAAGACGAAGGCAAAACCTTTACTGTGAAAATACACCGGTCACGGAAAATCCACGTGAGCTTTGACGTATTCCGCTCGCTGGCTTACGCTGGATTACGTATCCACAACGTGTGAAATTCAAAGTCCCTTGGATTTCTCCGAGACCCCTTATCAGATCCAGACCAAATTACCATGGGACCATCTGGGAAGTAGACCCTTCCCAACAAAAAAAAGAATTTTTCAAATCGGTCCAGTCCAGTAGTCTTGAAATAATTTGAAAACTTACATAAAAAGCCGCATGACGAAATCATAACCTCCTTTTTTGAAGTCGGTTAAAAACCTGTTGTATGTGCATTCTCGATAACCGGGCGTTTTCCTAAACTTGGTAACTATGGTCCTTTCCGTCCATATTAGGCCGAGTTTTCAGGACTTAACTGTATTAAAATTGCATAGATAAAAATTGCAGGCATGTGTTTCAAGATTACGAGAAACCACTTCTTTGTCTTGCAAACATTTTTGGTGTTAATGATTTGCGCAATGTTAACGTTCTTATAGTAAGTTGTAACTTAATGTGCAAAAGTGAGCATTGTTCTTATCCATTATTTTTTTATTCTGCGTTTTAGTTTTTGTAAAATCTGAAAACTGAAAACTACTTGACATTATCATAAAAAGATCCTAAACCAGAAATTTTGAAAAAAAAAAAAAAATATATATATATATATATATATATATATATATATATATATATATATATATATATATATATACACTCCTGTTTATGAAAAATTGTAAGAAATGTAATGTAGGGCATGATATGCGAATGATTAGAATTGCAGACCGGTAGCGCATGCGTATGCTGAGCAGCGCCCTCTGAATGGCGGATCGAACCGAATATAAATAGGCGGCTGTAGCGAGGCGTGTATCACTATCGGTGGTTATATGCTAGGGTAAACGTTAACTGAATCTTTACTATGCCTCTTCGACGAAAGTAAGCGAAATTTGAGCAAATTTCGGTGTTTGAACGGGGCAGAATCGTCGACCTTTGTGAAGCTGGATTGTCTTATCGTGCAGTAGCCGTTCATGTGCAGCGTAACAGCAGCGTGTTTGGAATCGTGCGTGTTTGGAAGCAGTGCACGGACGAGGGTCGGACAGTTCGGAAATCCGGGAGTGGACCCCAAAATGTGACGTCAGCTCGCGATGACAGACACCTGGTGCGTATGGCGCTGACGGACCGCACAGCTTCTTCTAGACAATTGGTAGCACATTGGTCAACAGCTACAGGTATTTCATTGTCTGCTTCATCAATTCGGAGACATCTGCTGCAGCGTGGGCTGTGCGCCAGGATTCCTTTTAACAGGATTCCTCTCACGCAAAACCATCGCCGCCTGCGGCTGCAATGGGCCAATGTGCATAGCAGCTGGCGTGTTGATTGGCAGCAGGTCGTCTTTTCTGATGAATCCCGCTTCAATTTGCGGCACCATGATGGCCGAATTCGTGTCAGGCACTATGCCGGTGAACGGCACATTCCGGAGTGCATTATCGAACGCCAAAGTGGACGAACACCCGGAGTTATGGTTTGGGGTGCCATAGCATTTCATGAATAATCACAATTGCTACGAATTGGGGCAATTTGAACAGTACCCGATACATAAACGATGTTTTACGCCCCAAGCTATTCCTTTCCGGCAAGGAATGCCAGGGACTGTATTCCAGCAGGATAATGCCCGTCCAGATGTCGCCAGGACTGTCAAATCCTACCTTGATTCGCATTAGGTACAGCTTCTTCCTTGGCCTGCATATTCTACGAATATGTCACCGATTGAACATGTGTGGGATTTCGTTGGGCGTTGTCTCGCTCGTGATCCTCGTCCTGTTGCTTCGACAGACGCACTTTGGTTGCGCATACAAACAATATGGAATTCTGTTCCGCAGGCAGACATTCAAACTTTGTTTCACTCCATGCCGAGTCGTGTAGCAGCTCTTATTGCGGCGCGTGGTGGCCACACAAAATACTAATTTCTATCTCTTTTTATTGTTTGGTTTGAAAATGTAATCATTTATTTGTTAACCGACTTCAAAAAAGGAGGTTATGATTTCGTATTGCGGCTTTTTGTGTGTGTTTTCGAATTATTCCAACACTACTGGACCGATTTGAAAAAAATTTTTTTTTTTGTTTGGAAGGGTATACTTCCCAGATGAACCCATTGTAATTTGGTTTGGATCTGATAAGGGGCCCCGGAGAAATCCAAAAAACTTTAAATTTCATACGTCATGGTCACGTGCTGTTGCTGTGATCGGTGTATTTTACCACCTAAGCTTTTGGCTTTCGCTTGAACGATATTTAATTCTCGCCGCACATGGATGATTAAGTTTCTCAACGCTGCGCCGCATGGTAATTTTTTATTATAGGTGTTACTAATGTATTTATTACTGCGTAGCAAAGCAGTAAATTAAATATATTTTGCTACTTTAATAATTGAATCAATTACCTTAATATTTTATTTACTAATAAATAACTTTATTTAGGCACTAAAATATAAAGTTCTTTATTTAATATTCCAATTTTTAAATATATTTAGTGTTTAATTGAGGAGGAATTGAATACAGAACACCCCTCTCCCACGATTTAATATATATTCTTTAATAATATAGATTATAACTGTGTTTGATTTCCGAAGTTTGACCAATATTCTGGATTTACTATTTCACGATGCCGCCAGTTCAATTTGAAATTAGTGATATATTAATTAGCAGGCTTCAAAAAAAGGAGGAGGTTCTGAACTCGTCGGATTTGTTTTTTCTTTGTACAATGTTCCATAAATACTGGAAGGCACCTGTACCCAGGGGCGTGCACAGGGAGGGGGGAGGGACACCTGTTGGCCCGGGCCCGAGCTTGGAGGGGGCCCAATATTTTTGTAAATAACGGTGAAATATAGGGGTAAACAATATGGAGAGGGGCCCGGAAAAGTCATTTGTGATGGGCTCCAAAATTTCTGTGCACGCCCCTGCCTGTACCGATAAGGAAAAGTCTTTTTTTTTTGTTTGAAACAGCATAGTTCCTCGGCGGTCTAATGTTAATCAAGTTCAGGTTTGATGAAATTGAAGGAACTCTTCAAATATAATACTCACATTTAAATCGATTTGTACTTGATTAACTTTGTATATCGTCTCACTTAGTGAACCGGTTTTTATGCTTTTTTTGTTTAGTGGTGGTTTTGTTTAGGGGTGGTCTAACTTAGGTTCCAAATCTTTGATTTACCCTATTTGTTCTTTAGGGAAAAGTTAAGGGTAAAACAATAAATTTCATGCAATTTCCCTCACAAACGATTAAATATAAAACCCATTGATAAACAAAGGCCGTAAAACAAAGGTTTATATTTTCTTTACCTATAGTTTAGGAAAGTACTAAAAAGATATATTATTAAGAGTAATGATAATGAAAATTTTGAATTAAGGATTCTCTGAAGCAAACATAAAATTCATTCTTGTGGAATTTTTAATCTTCATCTATAGTGGGGCCACGTGAAGAAACATGCGACTTTTATCACGAATTACATGACACTAATTGCGAAACATAAATTACAATATTACAATTCTAAAATTTACAATTTTACAAATTTAAACTTAAAGCGATTTCGTTTTTTTCTTTTTTAGTGACTCGTGCATTTGCTTTCGGAAAGCAAACTTTGATAAAGTTGAACAAATGATGAAGACAAATCTTTTTTGTACATATAGTTACGCATTTGAAAAAACCTTTCTTCACAGTCGTCGGAGGTCTCCGAGATGCTCGCCGTGTTATTTACACAACTAAAAAGCAAAAAATAAATTACTTTTAAATAAAAAAAAAACCACCTTAAAAAATAACCAGGAACTAAAAAGCAAAAAATAACTGATTACACTTACATTCTATTTCCTACCCAAACATAGAAATGAAATTGATTTTACAATTCCAGTACAAAAATCAACTAAACTAAACACCGAATTATAAAATAAACACTGATTTAAATTACTATGCGAATAATTATTTTAAATACTACCTAACTAATTATGTACGATCTCTTAATTTTTAATAACCTTTTGAAGTCGGGGCCTCTTATAAACTACTACCTAACGTAACTGAGTAGTTTTAAAGTAGTGAGTAGTTTTAAAGACTAATTTCGCGTATAGTTAAATTAGTGTTTAATTCAGGATTCGGTGGGTTGTCAGTTACGTTATGTAGTTGTTTATAGGAGGCCCCGATTTCAAAATGTTATTAAAAATTAAGAGATCGTATATAATTAGTTAGGTATTTAAAATAATTCGTCGCATAGTAATTTAAATCAGTTTTTATTTTATAATTCTGTGTTTAGTTTAGTTGATTTTTGTACTTTAATTGTAAAAAAAAATTTCATTTCTATGTTTGGGTAAGAAAGAGAATGTAAGTGTAATCAGTTATTTTTTGCTTTTTAGTTCCTGGGTATTTTTTGAAGGCGGTTTAATTTTTTATTTACGGGTTTTTTTTTTATTTAAAAGTAATTTATACCATTACCACTCAACTGTGTATTAAATTTCATTCAACTATGATGCTTCATTCATGGTGTTGCAATTTTCACAAACAAGAGTGTAAGTAAAATGATAAATCACACTTAATTAATACTATTAAGGCTCTTCTATACCGTCCATCTTGGATTTCGACGCTAATGCTTTCTCTACGGGAAAATCTGCTACCTGTGCAAAGCATAACACGAGAAATTACTGGAATATTTTCATGCGGTTTGTTTTAAACGATGGCTATGACACAGAACTAGATATGCGCTTTTTTATTTTTTCTGTAATTATTTTGAAATTTTTTTAATAGCATTTTAAAACTTTAAACGACTATTTTAACACGTTTGAAAAATGATATGGAAAAACTGAAAAAGGAGCGCAAAAGATTGAACATTTCTCTTTAAAAACATATTTTGAGTTTGTTTCTGAGACAATTTGTTCTATTGATATTCTCCACGGAGTAAAGCCTTGTTTTCAAAAAATTGTGAAAAACTGCGAAAAACACGCCTTTCACCAGACCACACCCATTTCCTCCCACTTTGAGGGGCCACTTTCTCTTCTCCCCCAGGGTCTTCAGGGTCTTGGGGTCTTGTCTTCTGCTTCTCCGCTCCTCCGCTTTGCCTCAATGGCAGGCAATAAATTACTGAATCCCTACTAATGACCATTCATTCTTTGTCGTTTTGTGTGTTGGTCTTGTATTTCTGTGACATCGACGAAACTCGTTCTAAAAAGAAGTTTTTTTCTTCTTTCGAGTTCTATTCGATAAGTTTTTGAAATTATTTAGGTGATATATTTTTCAATGCTGTTTTAATATAAGTACCCCGTTTAAATGTAGAAGTTATTTTGTTTGAAAAATCAGTGAAAATTACCGCATCTTATAATGGGAAAAAAATTCGAAATGCCATTTTTATTTATGTATTTCTTTATTAAATTATTAATTTAAAAAATATATAGCCAAGTACAGTGATTGCGATTTATATCTCGATGTGAAATTTGCAAAAATATAAACGAATTCACTTAAAATACACTAGCCACATTAGGGGAAAAGTGGCGAGTAAATCATGAAATTTCCCACTCCTGAGTGTATGTGCAGTAGAATGAGATTAATCTGGCGATTATACATATTCCCCAGAGATTATTCAAAATGGGGTTGTTTCCTTCAGTCAGAAGTACTATTTTTAGTCATTGAAATTGATAGAATAAGCAAAAAAAAAAAAACATGAAGCGAGAAAAAACTTTCATTTCCAGATGCTTATTTTTTAACATGTCCGATTTTGAAAATAAGACGTGGTCTTTATGACGTCACAAATGATGTACTTAGGCGCATCTGTGTATTGCGTTTTCACGTTATTGTATTCAAGAAGCGAATTAAATATTGCGCTCTACGTTTGCTATCAACCATATCGTTGCCATTACACTTGAGTAAAGATGCGAATTAAATATTACGCTCTACGAATGGCAACAGTGAATGGTATTTCATCATTTGTGATGTCATCGGCAGAAGCGTACATAATAAAAGCGTACCGATTAAAATAAATTTTTTAAATTATTAAACTTAGTCAAATTATTTAAAGAATGGTCAGATTCTATTTGCAACTCCAGAGCTCGAATACGCTACCTTGCGGTGATTAACAATATTAAAGAAAAAGGTAAAACATTCCATGCCACGTGTTTTCTTTGGGTAAATTACAGGCTTCAGACAGTTTGTTGTGTAATGTAATTTCAGAAGAATAGAAATGAAAGCTTCCCACAAACACGATCAAAAATTACTGTCATTCACCGTCAAAGCAGGTTATAAGTTACGGCATCTGTTTGTTCTTACCTTTTACATCCACTATTAGACAGTGATTGCAGCGCCCCCTATAGTTTATTGGAGTTGCGAATGTTTTTAAGCATGCTCTTTCAGAAAAAAAAAAAAAAAAACTTTTAATTTTGGAATCAACCCCATTGCCACTAAAGTTGGGAAATAGTCTTTGTTATAATAAAGCTGAAGTCTGTCTGGATGTCTGGAGGATGTCTGGTTGTCTGGATCTCTGTGACGTTATGTCCGTCGGACGTTTTGTCCCTCGGATGTTTCGTCCGTTGGACGTTTTGGTCATGGATGTTATGTCCGTGGACGTTATGGATCTGGACGTTATGTCCGGTTCCCGTGACGCGCATAGTGGCTTGACCGTTCGGCCGATTTTCAGGAAATTTGGCACAAAGTTAGTTTGTAGCGTGAGGTGTGCACCTCGAAGCAATTTTTCGAAAATTCGATTTTGTTCTTTTTCTACTCCAATTTTAAGAACACTTTCCCGAGCAAAATTATCATACGACGGACGAGTAAATTACCAAGTTATCATAACGTGGAACCGTAATATGGTAAGCCAATAGGCGAAAAATTCACCATACATTTTTTGTAATTATACAGGCGAACCATAAGACCTTTTAATGTTCTACTACAAGCAAAGCCGTGTGGGTATGACTACTATTTAATATTTATCAAATATATTTCTTGACTCGTAGTGGTGAATACAATAAAAGTCCATAGCTTTTCTAAAAATCAGGTCAGTTTGTATAGAAAAAATATTTTGCTTGACAATGTTCCTGAACTAGCAATATTAATTAAAAATAATCGTCTCTTTCTGGAAGGATCAGATATATCACACACAACGATGCCTTTGAAAATGAAGTTTAGTAAAAAAGTTGCTAATAATTCGGAAAGTCACAGCAGAATGAGTCTGAATAGGTTATCTTACAAGAAAATGTTCTTCTTTAGAATATTGGCTTGGTTTGCTTTTTGATATCGAGGCTTTGTGTGTTATGCATTTACTTTCAGATCTTTAATTTTCAAGACTTTGACATTATATAGAATTCTAAATATGTAATTAAATTTGAAGTTCCGTTTTGTTTAGGTAAACATTAAATAGTTAATAATATAAACTTTTTTTTTTATAGAATTAAAACTATTATCTAATATACATTTTCCAAGGCAAGAAATGAAAGTAATGTACAAAAAAAAAGGCACATTTCAGTTTTTTAATTGAAATATTATTAGAAATTTTAATTGCAACCGAGACATTTTTCTTTTTTTAGACGATTGAGTTTTCTGGTGTTGCTTGAAAATGTTCAGTTTTTGCAATTAAGATCTCATTACTCCACAAATAATCCTAATTTATTGCATTATCCACGAATAGGAAATTATGTGAATAAACTAGTAAATTTGATAAACATTACATAATGTATCATATTTACCAAGTCTATTGAAAATTATGAATAATCGTCGCTAGTTATATATAATCAACAGTTTGTTTCCGTCACACACACACACGGCAGGGAGGTACTTGGGCACCCGAGTAGGAACGTAGGTGGTTTTTGGAACGCCAAAAAGAGAACCAAACCGTTCCAATTTTAATTTTAGGGCTTTACGATGCATCGATGCATCGTAAAGCCCTAATTCCCAGACATCATTTCATTGTTCTTTAACTTGAATTTGCAATAATTATTTTTACATTTTAAAGAAATTGTCTGCTTGTATTTTTACATTAATAAAATTTTTTTTAACATCTTTTATGTGTCTCTTTTTTCAACAAATACTTGCCTTTTGCTTTAGGCGGAGAGGGGGAGTGCAGGCCAGTCATTTCGATTTTTTTTTCCAATTGTGGAAAAAGGTGTACACTCTTCAAAATTTTTATAGAGAACCAACTAAAACCACGGCCTTTCGTACGTAAAGAATAAATGTTCAAAAATCAAGGGGGGGGGGGAATGTCAACCCCCCCCCCGTAAATGACGGGCCTGTGAGTGTGACTATGCGCATCAAAGTGGGAAATTATGGTGGTAAGATTCTGAAGTGAAGATTTGACTAAATCTTATAAGATACAGTCGAACCTCGTTAAAACGAACTTTAATGGATCATTAAAATCGATTATTCTTAACAGAATTCGTCTTATTCGAAAAACAAAAACAATGGGACAGAGAATACAAAAAAGTCCGTTTTAGAAGTAATTCTTTTTAAGCGTGTTCGAATTAACGAGGTTCGTCAGTATTGTCAAAAAAAAAAAAAAAAAGAAAGAAAGAAAACTAATCAGCTCAAAAAAGAAAAATTAAAATAAAAAATAAACTCAAAAAATTACGAAATTAACATACTCAAATATGACGAAATTAATTTGACGAAACTAATACTCTCAAAACTACGAAAATGATTGTCGATTTGACGAAACTAGAATGAAGAAATATTTCGTTACATTTGACGAAATTCGCATCTTCAAACCAGAGACGAAAGCAGTTTCCTCAATTTGACGAAATGTTCGCTCGGAGCATATCCCTGGAAGCGATTTCGTCAGAAACGAAGAAAATTTCGTCGAATATGAAAGTCCATTTCTGAGAGTGTGTTAACGTTGTTTCACTTGCTTTTAAACATTATTTACGTTTGGCGGACTAGAAGTATGGATTGATATAATTTGTTTTAATTCCAACTTGATTAACACTACCTTTTATGTATTTGTTTATTTTTAATTTAAAAAATAACTTATTTGTCAAAATTATTGACAGAAACAAATCTTTTCAATAATGCGCAATTAAATTTCGGCTGGAATTTTGTTTTTAAAACTATTATTTGTGTGTGTGTGTGGACATGGAGGTATATACTACTCTTCCACTGACCACTGAGTTCAAAATTCGTCACGTGTGTGTCGGTGGTTCTTCTTAAAACATAATTGGAACTTGGAACTCGATACTCGACCAAAATGCTACTCGGTACGTCTCTAATGCATGAATTACTGAAAGGTTCTTTTGTTCAATGAAATGATAAAAAAATATTTCCTAACATGTTTCCCTTCGACATACTGGGTTGATAAAATTAGAATTTTTATCATATCCTCCTTGAATGTACGCGAACCTTTTGAACCTTTTTTTTTTTTAATGCCTGGTCTGTGCTCGGCAGTTATAAAATGGCTTTTAACAATTTTCCAGTGCACAGTTCACCGTTTTTGTGTAATGTTAATTTTTGTTCTCAAGGTGTCATTATTGTACTTAATGATATTGATCTGAATTATTTTCATTACTGCATTAAAAAATTCAAACCCTGAGCAGTTTTAAATCGAATGAAAGAAGTAGAAATACCTTTTCCGTCGGACTGCGATCTATTGTTTCCACTTTATATCATGTAACTTGATTTTATGTTATGTTATTAGGTAGTTTTTATTACTTGCTCCTTTCTTCGGATTGAAATGTTGCGTTGAAAACCCGAGTACAGTCAAATACATCAGTTGATATGAAAAAATAGATTCAAGGAACGGGAATTTATTTCTAACTTGTAGCATTGTGGAACTGATAAAATTTTATTCAGGGCGAATGACTAATGTCTGAGAATAACATCCATATTTATAGTGGAATATGTTTTTGTTTTTGTTAGTGATAGTTCTTGAAATTGCGCCTTTTATCTCAATGACTATTATACATCCCCCTCCCCCCTCGCAACGTTAATTTCTGTTCCCGCCCTCCGCCCCTGTTTGTAACTGAAAAGGGAAAAAAAAACCTTAGAATGTTCCTATTTATTCTCAAGTATCACTTATTGTGATATGTGCAGTAGTTTCGGAAATTCGATTTTTAAAAATTTTGTTCATCATTTGTGCGCACCATGTTCAATATTGAAATTTAGATGATTAATAAAGCACTTGAATTTATGTTATAACTTTTCTTTTCTCTCTTTTTTTTCTGCCTTCATTTCTCAATTCTATTTTCTACGCATTCTGCAAATTTTACAGTTTGCAGAATAAGTTAATTTCCTGACACATGGTCTTCTTTCTTCTTTTCTTCTGTCACCCTTTGGCGGGAGAACTTGAGTGGAAAACTCAGACAGCTTTCCCTGCTATTCCTTTCGCTGAATACTAAATTCTCGGAAATCGTAAGCAGTCAGCTCTAGAAACACTTTGAAACGAAAACACATGTTTACTGATTTACGGAGGGGAAACAGGCCGGGTGGGAAACATGTTTTGGAACAGGATCCTTCGAATCTTTCGCAGCTCTCTCTGCCCTCGTCCGATCGCAAAGACAGTACCTTCGGGCACAGCTTAGATTTATGGCTGTCCATTCACGTACTCAGTGATTGACGCTGTCCATCATGAAATCTGACCAATTAGCAGTGCAAAAAAAATCGAGTTAGACCCTCCCAGAAACACCCTCTGTGTTGCCACAGATTTCGTGATTTCGCCGTGTCAGATTTTACGGAGAGGTTTAGAAGAGCCTTAAGACCGTTACGCACCTGTCTGTGCGTATGTCTATATTTCCTCCGGACTCTCAATGTCTACAGGTCAATACTGGTTACATTGAGGGTAGGGGGTTTTCAGGACATCCAGAGGAAGCCATTCCGCCGTGTAACACCCATTTAAGCTTAATAGGGACGGAACTATATATTGATAAAAATAGAATTACAGCCATCCATTGTCCCCCTCCGAGGGCGATGAACGGGATTGGGGCGCGAAACGAGCATGGGACGGTGCTCGCAAATTGAATTTAAGTTTTAAGGAACATTACTATGGGATCCAATAGATTCTGATCTTGACCTAAAAAGGCCTTGTCACGCAACGAATGATTCCAATTAGCACTCATAAGGACATTTTAATTGATATTAGAACTTATATACAAAAGATATTTACAATTACGAAATTACAGATCAACTTCTACATTATAAATCACGGCATTTCATAGCGAATTCATAGCTTTCATAGCATTTCGGGCGGTTTTCCCGCGCGTCCATCCATTCTCTTTGCTCGTCTTCGGACTCATGGGATATGTTGATTCCTGTGTTTCGCTGGCTGTTCCAGCTCTCAAGACAGTCCGTTATTATGGAGCCCCCCGGTCTGGGCTCCTAGGGTAGACCGACCAGTGAGTGAACACCATCCAGTGAATGCACAGCGCGTCATTTTTTTTTTTTTTTTTTTAAATAAGCTTCCAATTTTTTTTCTAAATAAATTCACTACAAAAGCGTTCTTAATTGATATTCTAAGCTATCTGACACGTGATTGGTTAATTTGGATACGCATTTTTTTGTTGAAAATAATTTGAAATTTTTAATGCCGTGAATCGTTCTTTTTCTCTTTCAAAATAATAAGGCTAGTTTCCTGCTATCAATTATTTTCATAAATATTATTTTTATTAATAAATTTTATTTTTCAACTCTACGGAAGAAAAATTAAGTATACATATTTAGGCTATGGATTTAAACTGTTTCAGTCAATGCAGAATGCGTATATTTTCACGTAGAGGGGTGTTCAGTCACTGGGTACGAAAAATTGCGAAAACCCAGTGAATGAACACTGGCAAAAAATTTTTTGATTTAAAAGTAAATTTGAAGTTTCTTTGAGATATTTTCATTTTCGTACGTTTTTGTAATGCAGATAGTTTTATGTGCTTATTTATTTATGTATTGCATTATATGTTTTATAATTTCTTTATTTTTGTCTTCGCGAACAATGTACTTTTTACTGAGTTTTATTTTTTATCTATCTATATCTCACTCTGTATATTACCCTACCTACCTACATATTTATCTATCTATCTATCTGTCTGTCTGTCTAGATTTCTACCTATGTGCATGTACCTATCTACTTATCTATCAATCTAACTATATATCTAGTTATCTACATCTATCTATATCTTTATATCCCTTGATAGATAGGCAGGTAGATAGAACAATAGAAATATATATATACAAAGAGAGAGAATAGATAGGTAGATATGTATGTATGCTTGTATATAGATAGATAGATAAATAGATAGAGGAAGATATAGAGATAGATATATTAAAAGTAAGAGGTAAATAGATATATATGTAGATAAATATAGAGATAGAATAGGTAGGTAGATTTATAGATCGATAGATTTATTGATAGATAAATAGATTGGTAGTGGTTAATAGATAGATAGATAGAGAGACTGATATAGAAATAGATAGCTAGGTAGAGAGACTGTTATAGAGATACATACATAGATAGATAGAGAGAGAGAGAGAGAGAGAGAGAGGTAGATATATTGACAGGTGGATAGACCGATAGATATAGATAGGTGGATAGATAGACAGGTAAATAGATTGACAGGTAGATAAGCATGTAGATAGATAGATTAGAACAATTGATTGGTAGTTATTTAGATGTACAGGCAGATAAATAGTTAGATAGTTAGGTAGATAGATATATAGATAAGTAGATTGATAGATGAATAGATAGATAAGTAGATAGATAGGTAGGTAAGTAGATAGGTGGATAGATAAATAGATAGATAGCTAGATATAGATAAGTAGATAGATAGGTAGATAGATAGAAAAACAGATAAGTGCATAGATAAATAGGTAAATAGACAAAGAGATAGACCGATAGATGTGTAGATAGAAAAATATGTTTTTAGATTTACCGATATATATGTAGATAGACTGATGGAGACATAGATAGATCTATCGAAAAACAGGTAAATAAATTAGTAGATAGAAAAATAGAAAGGTATATAGATAGATGGATAGAGATATAAAAAGGTAGATATATAAATAGATAGCTATAAAAATAGATAAATAGATATAGATAGTTATATAGATAGATAGATAGATCTCAAAGAAACTTAGTTTCTTTTTTTGAATCAAAATTTATCATGTTCATTCACTGGACCAATTTGTGTTCATTTACTGGTTGGAGGTGTTCATTCACTGGGTCATAGTGCCATTATTTCTTTAAACATCTAAAAAAGTCGGAAGCGGTACAATTTAGGTTCCCGGGATTTTTTTTGAGATATTTACATAGATCAATTAAAATGTTTTAACTATCACGATCTGTATGGTATAGAATTTAAAATTAATAGGATTTTTTAAAAATGAAATTGTGCTTAGCTGTTCGTTCACTGGTCGGTCTACCTTACATTACCATTTGAATTTGAAGTACCAATTCGTTTGTGGGGTATGTGTACGTCATCATACACTCAATGTTGCTTTTTTAATGCAATATGGAGTGGCGCTTGAAATATTTTATCAGGGGTGCCCACTCATCCCCTAAGATCAAGGGCACACACCCCTAAATATCGTGAATACCCCAACCCCAAAAGCAAGAGCTCCCCTAAAAATGAGAAAAATATCCCTTATCCCCCCCTAAAACTTTTAATGGCGCAGTCTGAGCCATGACACCCCTCCCTGTTTAGGTGGGCACCCCTGGTTTTATGCATTTAGTTAAGATTATGAAGCCCTTCCTTAAAACATAATAAACGTACCGGTTGTATAAAAAAATTACAATTTATTTACTCTTACAATAGAGAAGTGAAATATTTTGTAATTTTTTTCGAAAGTTTCAGTCTTATTTTTTTTAGTCAGTTTTTTCTTAGTCATCGCATTTTAATTAGTTTTACCCGTCTCCCCTCCAACGAAAGGAGAACTTCATTTAACTTAAAATGTTTACAGAATAATCTTTATTCTAAACTACAACGTAAAATCCTGAGTTGTGTTATATACTTTCTAAAATAATTTGAAACATGGGATCCACTCTGGGGGGGGGGGGGGGCATGGCGCGGACTGGAATCGAATTTTTAGGAGGTTTGTTTTAAGGGATATTTTTATATTTTTTGGGAGGGGCGGCAGATTTGGAAGGGCCGTTGTTTATTTTTTGCGAGGGGGGGGGGGTAGATTTGCTCATGGATGTATGGGCACCTCTGCTTAAAACATGATAAAATATTTCAATTTCAAAATTTTTTTCGTACTAAAATTTGAAACACCTATGACTGAATGGTACGAATGTATGCAATTTTGTGTTATTATAGGTGCAAATGAAAGGATAGTATTTTATTTGAGTAGAGAGCTTTAGTTTTGATTTCTGCTGATATTATTTGGCAGCATCCCAAATGCAAAATAATTGAGCAGCAGACACATTGTCTACTGAGTCAGTTGAGCTTGCATACTGAAGTTAAACGTATTTTTTGTTTATTTGTTTTTGTAGAAATTCATTGCTAAAGATAGAAATAATAATGATAACAATAAAAGAGTCTACCTTGGATTTTTTTAAACGGAAAAATAAAGGAGAAGAATGTAAATATTGTTCTTAAGTCAAATGTTCGAATTTTTTAAAGCTAGTGAAACGACAATTCAAGGAACAAAATAATTGGAGTGTTCTTTGTTCAGTTGATAGGATTTCCGGAGTTTTTTTTTTTTTTGTTAACCTTCTTTCATCACTCAGATATCATTTCAAAGAAAATAAGTCAAAATGGATTGTTATTGAAACATTTGTCGAATTATGAAGTTGAATAAAATAATAGTTTAAAAAACTAAAAAAACACGCTTTCGTAGCAAAATGAACTAAAAAGTTAAAAATAATCTTTAGATGATAGTAGTTGACCAATCACCTAATTTTAATGTAATACAAAAAAGCGTGGGGTGCTGTCTATTTACATTTTTGCTTGGACAACAAATGGAAGAAATTCAAGACAACTGATAAGAAGCCCCCCCCCCATGCTTTTTTGTATTACATTAAAATTAAGTGATTGGTCAACGACTATCATCCAAAGATTATTTTTCCCTTTTTAGTTCATTTTGCTACGAATGCATGTTTTTTTAGTTTTTTAAACTATTATTTTATTTTTCTGTTTTTTAGTCTTATGTTGGAGAATTATCAGGCAAAACTGCAATTACTTCTTTTCGTAAAAGTCTTAGTACTGCAATTTTTTTACTTTCATTAAGTTTGACAAAGTTTTATATACAGAATATGACTGGCAATGTGGCGAGCAAAACATTTCGAATTCTATTTCGAAAGTTGATCTATAAACACAAATTTATACTAAGTCCATGTGCAGTTTATATGCATTATTATACACAGTTGAAATATTTTTCCAGAATTGACGAAATTATTTATAAAACGAGTGCGAGGTAATATCTTAAAGTTAAGACAAGAGGACCCCGATGGGAAGCTACTGTGAGTCATCGATGTATGTTTGCGGAAATCATATTTATATTACTTTGAAAATTTGAGATGCATTTGAATAAAAGGTTGTTCAACAATGGTCTAATCAGCAATGAATTTTCAATTGAAGGCTCACCTAAATTTTGGCATGAAATTAGTTAAAAACAATTATATTTCATGTTCTAATCACCTTGGAACATTGGAACAAATTTTGTCTGATGCAGAAAAATTAAAAGTTTTTGTAGATATTTTTAAATAATTTTTGCAAGCATTTTTTAATGTCTATTTTAAAATTTTTCCTTTTTCACATTGTTGGATTTATGCCAAAATATTGATTGAAATTGGAGGAAACTAACAATTAAAAGAGTTAATTAATGAATTAATTTGATTATAGAATATTGCATAGTCATCGGGTCTGAGGTCGCGTGCCGAATTTCAAAAGAATCCGATCCAGGAAGTGGGCGAAATTTGAGCTGCAAGATTTTGTTACAAGATACATACATACATACAGGTGAAGCTAATAAAAACGTGTTAAAAAGATTAATTCCACATTAAGAAACAAAACTGTAATATCAATCTATCAAATCTGCAATGTTAAAAGTTAACACTAGTGCAAGTAATAATACTAAATAGTGCATCTGTTATGACAAGTAAAAATTTCTAATATAACGGCTTTTTTTTTTTCGCTTGCGTAAAATAATTTATTGACCTCCAGTTTCGTTTCCAATATTTTTCTCCGTAGATTAAAATTATAAATAAAAGTGTCGAAGCTATCAAAATAGTACAAAAATCAAACTATAAATAAGAAGTTGTTTGGTAAATCAATAAGAAGTACATCTTCACGACAACAAAAAATAAATATTCGCTGCACTGACAGATTTTAGGTTCCATAAATATTTGTTGAAAATGCGTTTTCATTAAATATGTAAGCCATTTTTTTTTCAAATTTAAGACAAATTAAAGGAACTATAAATTTACAACTGTAATATCGTATAAAAACTAACCGCTAGCATTTAAGTACTGATGTTTGGCTAACACCAAATTGATGTATGATTTTGGCATTAATTATCAAAGTATACTCGCAAGATATATTATAAAAACTTATATTGCTTCTAGCTCCTATGTAACTAATTTTAATCTTTTATTATGTTGCTGCGACACTTTCTTCAACAAAATACTGCCGACAAATCGAAGATCAGCGCACTCCAACAATGGCGTTTTTAAACAAGATGTAAGTCACTTAAGAGGTTTTCCACCTCCAGCTCATTCGCTTCCTATGCCGGGCTGATGACTGCTAATAAGCACGAAACTGCAGTCCTCGGCTAGATGTGACTGAGCTGGCGGTGTATCTCATGCAGCTCTGTGATTGGCTCAACATTTTTCGGTATCGGAAAATCTGTGTAGTCTCAAAAGCAGACGTCTCAAAAATACCGCATCGGGAATTTTAGGGGCGTTCGAAGTAAACTCACGGTTCGCTTTCAGAATATTGCTTCGGAAACGTGATGTTCCGCTGCAGGAACACTACCGATGCGGAAAAAAGCACATATAGATGGAAGTAAAGGCCTTTAAGTGCGAGAAAACTCCTGACCCTGCATTCATACAATCAACAGCAAGCCACGTGTGCGGACATGCAACTACTCGGAAATTGGGTACTTCATGTCAATTGTGCCAAGGGCATATAACATTTTCACCAAGTTTATAGAACTATCTTTCTTGTACAAAGTTTACCCCAATGGATTAATGACCCTGCAATTTGCTGTATATTATCAGATAACTCATATTCATTTCTAGTAGCTTGCAGAGATTGAATGAAGCCGTTGGGTTTTTTAATTTCTTGTACAAACTGGGTAAATCGTTCAAAAGGATCACGCATTTGAATTTTTTTAAATTAAAAATGGCATTTTCTTTAATAATAGCTTTAATAAATGCACTGTTTCTAAATAATAGCATAGCATCAATCGGTATGGATTTAACGGTTCCTATTCTGAGCCTCAGTGATTGATTGTATGAAATTTCCAAGCCCTGTAGAGCTTCGTTGCATGCCTTTATTTTTCCTGTAAAACTCATCCAGAAGCTTGATCCGAGTCTTTTAAACTAAAACTTAAGTAATTTAACAGAGCTGCTGAGAAGAGATTGTTTTGTAAAACTGTTGTAAAGACACTTGATTTGTAGTGTTAAAAGGATTTCTCACATACCTAAATAGAAATTATTGCTTATTTTGCTGTATTTTTACAAAAATGTTAACAGTGAATCTTTTTCTATGTGTCTATTCTTCGCATATAGAAAGCTGTAAAAATCTTCAAATTTGATTCAATATTGATTCAATATTATAATAATAGCAATATTCCTATAAAACGTATCGGTTTTTATAGTTCCCATTGCTATTTGTATAGATATTTAGAATTAATTACTCATGAGGTATTGATTAAAGTACATTAATACCTATTAATGATTTTTCTAATAAATTATTAAATTTCTTAATATTTTTTTTTCATTTTGCTCGCATTCTAAAACTCGTAATATGCATCAGAATGCTCTTGTACTAATAAACTCGGTACTTACTGGTACTCCTGGTACTTCCATGATGAGATCTGGAACATGTTCATAGGAAAGGTTTTCTTGAATTGTCTTTCGAATTTTATCTTCAACTTCGGTAGTGAGGGAATGCCCCGGAGCCATTTTCAAAAATAGAACTATGCGCTCATCTTGTTTTGAGTTAAACTTTGAGACACATATGCTGTCTACGAAACCGGGAAACCCTTCCACTGAAAAATATTATTAATATTTAAACTCATTTGTCAATTTGTTAATGCTTTTGTATTCGTTGGCACTTATGACATACTTACAGGCAAAGTAGATATCTGAACAGTTAAATCTTGAAGCTTTAGGTTTCATGACGTTATCACTGTATAATGGGAAATTTAAACGAGAAAATAATTATAATGTACAATTTTGTATTGAAAATCAACACACTTATTTATTAGTTATTTTTAAGCTGGAGGATGTGGGGCAAAGTGAAATGGTTAAGATAACTTACTTTTTTTCAAAACGAATAAAATGTTAATTTGTTCTGAAAATTGCGGTAAATAAAGAAAAAACAATATATTTAGCAACAAAACTGACTTTGAAACATTATTTTTTATTTTGTTAAAGTGTTAGTTCCCCCCAAAAAAGGTGATTTTTCTTTTTTTAATTTTTTTCCCATGTGGCAAAGTCAAAAGTAAAATATTTTTCGAATGAAATATTTTCTATTATGTCATTAGAGATATTTTTTAACACATAGATAAGTTAATAAAAGAATGAATAAATGAGAAGGAAATGAAAAAGTAAACGAAAAAAATAAATAAATGAGTGAAAAAAATATTGAATGAATAAGTGAATGAATGAAAAAATAAGGAAATTATTTAATGAAGGAATGTAAATTTAATAATTACTAAATAAATAAGTAATCGATTTGATAAAAGACTGAATAAGTAAATTAAACAAACTTTTTTTTGTACCGCATGAACTTTCCTAATTGTACAAAGCATTTACAATGTAAACAACATTAATTTTTAAAAAATAAATACTGCACTGAATATTAGTTGTTCCTAAAGTATATTATAAATGTTAATAGCAATAACTTTGTCATTAATAATATCAAAAATAAATTAAATTTACAACAAAATATTACAATATGAATATCAATTTTTGAAAATTGCTTGTGTTATCATATTCTTTGATTTTCAGAGGTAATTTTTTCTTCACTGGAAGAGACTACATGTGTAACTATATAACTAAAATATTAGTAGATATGTGTTGCTAAAATCAGAGTCAATATTTCGCCATTTCTCTTTTACGCGCTATTTCACTTTGTCCCACATACTATTTAAAATATTTTCCCAATATAAAATACTATCTGTACCCGCACGGCGATGCCCGTGCTAAGAATTTAAAGGAAGTTCGTTGAATAAAAAAATCCACTATCCATCCCCCTTTTTTTATGCCAAGTTTGACGCCTACAGCGGCTGTTTAAATAAATTTGGCAGCGGTATTAATTAATCAATATCTATCTTTTTCGTATTTCCTATACCTATTTCCAGAAATCACGGTACATCTAGTACAAAAAGGAAATCCCGTATCCCGTACGAAAAAGAATTCAACTCCCCAACAGAAAACAACACAATCAAAAAACCCGTTACATCTAGGACATGGGGAATTCCCGCACCCCGTATGAAAAATTTAACTATGGAAAAGCTATCGTCTGAGAAAAGGGGGGGGGGGGAGAACTCTAGAATTAAAAAAAATACCTCCCCTCCCCCCGTCTGATATCAAATAATCAGTAATCATATTTTTTAACTTAAATGCGTGAACACCCTTTGAAAACCTAAATGCAATACTTTGAAGTCTAAAATATTTTGCGAAATAAAAAATAATCCGCAACTACATTGTTTATCGCCAAATTCACCAAGCGACTTTCAAATTAAAAAAAAAATCAATTAACATTCGCACAATGAATTTAACAAAAAATGACAACAGCGCAATACCAAATCAAGAACTCACCGGTTCTACTATTAGAACGTAACTATATACCAAAGATGACGTCGCTGCAGGAACAAAAATCAAGTTTAGCCTTGAAAATTGGCTTAATTAGAATCTCAATTACATCTCCGGTTCTAATTCGCAACTCCAACGAACTATAGGGGGCACTGCAGTCAGTCTAATGGCCGACGAAAAAACTAAAGCAAACGCACGCCGTAGCGTAGAAAATGCTAATAAGACTAGTAATTTTTGTTTGTATGCATGACTTTTTTGTTTTATTCTTTTTAAATTAATTTTTAAAGTCTTGTGGATATTTTGGCCCATGTAAAAAGAAATGAGAATTCAAGAAGCGTTACTAAACATTAGAAATTAATACAAATTCCGTAATTCGTAGTTGTAAGCAGCCATTTCCACGATGTTGAATTCGAAATGTATCAATTCTTGATGAGACTTCATTTTTATTGTAGCTATATGAACACTATAAATATTTCATGTAAATAAACCTTTGTTTATCAGTGTTATCAAAAGAGGAAGATGAAAGTTCTTTGTTTTGTTTGGTTAGCGCTAATTGTTTTACATTCGGTTTCGAATGTTTCTAATTTATGAATTATGATTTAATTCTGTTATCCATCATCAATAAAATTCTCACGGATACATGGCGGTAGTTTTCTTTTTAATTAATCTTCCATTATTTCTTTAAACTTATCGAATTCTGTTATCTTTCTATCATTTTAATCCACACATGATAAAAAATAAAAATGGTTTACAACTGACATGCAAAATCTCGCCAAGCAAGTGTTCTATGTTCGCACAATACTAAAACTATAACCCTAAACTATAATCGCACTACTTTGGCGATGAAAATTCTCAGCGTTAAACATTTTTCATTCCGTTCTACGATAATACTGCATAATATCCTTCTTTTAAGCTTAAGATTAAAAGAAAAAAAGAAAACCATACTCTTACAAATTCACACAAAACAATAAAAAAATTTACCTTGTAGAAAGTTATCCTCTTCCAAAAAAAAAAAAGCTTCGAATAGACTTGCAGATGCGAAGTTTGTTAATAAAGAGTTTTCATGTGCTTAGGATTTCTTGCCATTTACGACAGTCAACTCACTTTTTAGAGGGAAATAATAAAGACTAACATTATTTTGAGGAGCTCGAGAATAACATTAAGGGACAAAACACTTTCTATTTCTGAAAGCAATCCAAGACACATCGACTGCTTTAATAAATACTCATAATAAACTGCCTATATTTACGTCAACAGACACACATGGAACGCAATGTTTTAGTTTTCCCCGCAGTTATGTAAATCACCGCAAGGTAGCGTATTCGAGCGCTGGAGTTCCGAATTAAGTGAGAGAAATGAAACAATAAACAGAATTTTTTTTTCTCTTTCCAACGACACATAATGTTGGGGGGTAGGGGGATTTTTTACCCCCTAACTAGGCAAAAAACGTGAAATTTCAGCTTCATTAGTTAACTATGAAAAACCAATTAGAAATTTAGAATTCGGTCTTCGAGGTGTAGACCCCCGGGGTACGTTCGAATTTTGTGCCAAGTTTCAGGGCTGTAGGTGCTATGGGGTCTTCTGGCCATTGGGTACAAACAAAGAAACACCGTCACTTTTATATATATAGATAGACTAGCAGTACCCGCACAGAGATGCGTGTGCTAAAAATTTAAAGAAAATCCGTTGAATTCAAGAAAAACAAATTACATCAAAATTACATTTGTAGTAGCTTTCAAATGTAAAAAACTCCATAATTCATCGCCAAATTCGCCAAGCGACTTTATAATTAAAAAGAAAATCAATTAAAATACGCACAATGAATTTAAATTAAAGTAATAACAGTAAAATCTTCATAAGCAACAAACGAAACTTCCTCCAAAATGTTTAAAAAGGAAGTAATTGAAAAAGTGTCTGGAAAATGGACCTAGTGCTATAGTTGAAAATTGTCCGGTAAGTGGACCTAGTGTTATAGCAATTTCTTGAAAGAGAAGCCTTGAAAATTGGCTCAATTAGAATCGCTTATATCTCCTGTTCTATTTAATTAAGAAAAATGGAACAAACATCATCTTGTTTGGGAAGGAAAACCCTTTCCAACGATATATAATGTTTGGGGGTGGTTGGATTTTTTACCCCCAATTAGCCGAAATTTAGCTTAATTAGTTAATTAGAAAAAAACTAATTCGAAATTTAGAGTTTCGGCTTCGAGGTGCAATGGCCCGGGGTACGTTCAAACTTTTGTGCCAAGTTTCAGGGCTGTAGGTGCTATGGGGTCTTCTGGACATCGGGTACAAACAAACAAAGAAACACGGTCACCTTTACATATATATATACAGATTCGTATTTGGTTTCTGAAAAAAATCATTATTTTCCATTTTTCCTTCTCTATGAATGACATTTCAATTTTAAAGAGAGAAATATAAATTATGAATTAATTTATAACACTTATTTTAACCACTTCATTCAATCACGCAAAAAAAAAAAAAAAAAAAAAAAATCAAAAAAGTTTGAATTACTTCACTAACAGAAAAATTTCTTTTTGCGTATAAACACTGTCAAACGAAATAATATTACCTTCTTCCACACACAACGAATCCTTTAGTCGATGGATTGATCCCGGCATCATCTCCTATGTCCCAAGTACCTAAAGTCATCAAAATATGTATCAACTTTTGAGAATGAAGTACGGAAAGCCCATATTTTGTTTTAAATGTTTTATTGGTAAAATATTTGACCTATAAGCATAGTAGCAACAGGATAATGTGTACAATCTTGTTGTGTTTATATAAAGCGATCTCTTAACTCTCATTCTTATAATCTTATGATACGACAATGTATTGTTCGAAAACTAAAGAATTTGAGCAACTGTCAAGTAAGTCTGAAAGACTTAGTTCCAATGCTCGCATCTTCCAGCTTTTCAATGAATGTCGAAAAAGAAAATTAAAAAAAAAAAAAAAAAAAAAAAAAAAAAAAACCAAGACGCTATCTAAACCGAAACTGAACTTTAATAGAAACGATAACTGCGTTTATAGAACATTTAAGTTTAAAAAAAGAAAAGTATAACATATTCTGAAAAACACAAGAGAGCAATTTTATGTCAGATAACTGTGTGTGCCTCTATTGCATTTGGTGCAGAACATTCAGTGGCAAGGAATTTTAAAAAAAATGCTTGTGAGATGAAATTCTACCTGGATATTTTGTAAGGTACGTTTCCTTCAACTTCTTTTTTGAATCCCCACCAAGAAATAAGACAGGAGTAGCTGGAGTCGGGTTCAGTTGAACCATATCTCCTCTTTTGCCAAGTATGTAATCACCTGTGCATGATAAAAAAAAACACTCATTAATTAACACACAAGCTTATACACACACACGTCTATGCACACCACAAACACACTCTTGATTGCGAAAAACATTATTTTAATTCAAGATATCAAACATTTAAATTTTCTTTACTTGTTTAAGGTAACAACTATTATTATTGCTTCATTTAAAAACTAAACATTTGATTTAAATTTCAACAATATTGATTATGGCAACGCTTGACAAGACACTAAGCGCTCTGTCTTGAATTTTCACTGATTTCCTCACATGTTATAAAAAACCTGATGACCAATTGGTTCGATTACATGTATTACTCATTAAAAAAAAATGTCATTGCCAACCGGCTGGCATGGTTATTAATCAACCTTTCTGTAATAGCAACCTGCACCACGGGGTGTACTAAGCGCAAGGGCTGCCCCCCCCCCTAAATATCGCAAAGATCCCCCAAATCAAGAACCCCCTAAATATGAGAAAAATACCCCTCAAAACACCCATCTCCCTCTCGCACGTTTGCGTTTTTTTTTTTTTTTTTTACTTATTTTAACTAATAGCAACTTTTAGCAAATGGTTTTGCTGTCAATATTTTCTAATTAGAATTAGATTTTAATTCTGAATTTGTTTTTTTCAAATGATAATAATAATTTTTTTTCTTTTATCTTAGGTATAAAATAGTAAAAGAAATGTCTCTCTAAATACTTACATAAAAAATCATTGATTTAAATATGAAGTACGAGTATGAAGTTGCTACTTGTAAAGTAAAAAAAAAATTGATAAATCTTACTAGTGAATATTAAAAGAATTAAATGTTGTAAAAAAGTGGTTTATCCCCAATTTTACCAATCGGCGATATATCGCAAAGGTTATGATCACCAAGTTTTTGTGACCAAATTGGTGACATCGTAAAAAGTTTTTTTTTTTTTTTTTTGTCAAATTTGGCGATTCTTTTTCTTTTTTTTTCGAATCTGGTTTCAATCTGGCGCTATTGACGAATTTAAGCAAATCTCTTGAATCATGTTAAAATTATCGCTATTTGAAAAATGAATCTCTATAAAACACTTTTTTGCATAGGTTCACAACAAACTAGGAGTGTAATTAGTTAGTGTTCTCTTGCTCACTCTAATGCACAACTAGGGTAACGGCACCAGAAACAGACAAGAGTCTCGTAACAGACAGTAGTAAGTTTGGATTTAGCGATGAAGAATTTTGGATGGGTATAACTGATGTTGCAGTGTCCCATGAATACGGTGCAACCATCTAGTGTTATCAGAGTGAATATTATGAGTCAGTTGGTATTCATAAGGCAGTGGTGGAAGGTTATAACCAGTCACCACGAGGTCAACTGGTGTTTCATGTACATTTAAGTTCAATAGGGCTTTAGTTTCAAAAATAAAGAAATTTTGCTCATTTTGAAGAGAAATTACTGTCCATTACTCATCCTTTCTTCATCTTATCTGTTGCTGGGTCTCATCTGATTTTTCGGTGTCTTACTGGGGGTCGGACCTTTTTTTCGCACATTGAGCCCAATGTTCCCGGGGCCCAAAATGCGCAGTGCCCAATGTTCCTAATGTTCCTGGCACCCAATTGACGGCGCTCAATCGACAGTGCCCAATCTGCGGCTCCAATCTTCCCATTTCGTGAAGTGACGTACCTTTTTGATCGCAAAACAAATAACTGTTGAAGAATGAACTGCTGGTATCTATATATTACTTTATTCTAACCACTTTTGTCATAAAAGTACCTACCCTGGTGACGGTTAAGCTGGACGTAGTAATTGAGGGATTCTGGTATTTTATTCACCAGTCATTTCCGAGATTATAATTTAATTGCATTATTATTCTTTTGGGACGGAAGGAAACTCTGCTTAATAACCCTTCAGATAGACAAAAAAAAAAGTTAACAATTTTTTAAAAATGTCAATTTTTGCAAATACCTCTTTCATTTATAGCGCGCAGGTCATAACCCAAAGAACAACACTGAACTTCGCCTTTGTAGACAGGAAGATTGAAGTCCGATCCGCTTAGAAACCCAAAGTATTCAGTTGTTCCTAGGGAGAACATGAATTATATATGTATATATACACACAGGGTGTCCCGTTTTAACCTGCAAGACCTCCATTTAACCGTTAGTACGAGATGCATATTTCCAATTGCAAAAATATTCAAAATCAGATGCAGGATTATGATACTGAGAGTTTAAAGCAAAAATAAAAATGAGTCAAAAAATACAAGGTTTACGTTTCATACGTGCCCCAGGTCCCCTACCTTTTATTTTAAGGAAAGAATATCCATTGGAAACTATTACTGCCCCAAAAGTTCGACGTTAGTACGACCAATATTCACCAAGGTACGAAACGCAGCGATTTGTGATTAAAACCAATGTATACTCGCCGTCAATAACACCTTTTGGGAGAAAATATGGCAGTTAACAAGGGTTTAAAATCACATGTGTGTAGAGAGTGTGGTTTTTCAAATTGTTCGAGGTTTTATTGTGTGTTTTTGCGTATCATGGCATAACATTTGCATTTAATTTTTAAATGGTAATAAAAAGCATAAATACTTTTTTTTTTTTACATTGACAAAAAACTTTCTTTCTCTTCTGAAACGGCGATAAGTTCCAATTTCATTTTTTATATGGTCCCTTAAAACTTTGAACTTGGATATCTCAATGAGTTTTCGTCGCACGAATGTCAAATGTTTTGTGTTAGTAATTTCATTTGATGGAGATCATTTCCCTAAATATTAGTTAGGGGACCTAGGGCCCGTATAAAAAGTTAAGTTTTGTATTTTTTGACTAATTTTTATTTTTGCTTTAAACTTACAATATCTTAACTCGACATCTGATTTTGAACTTTTTTGCAATTGGAAGTATGCATCTAGGACTAACGGCTGCGAAAGTAGAGGTTTTTGCATGTTAAAACGAACGGAACACCCTGTATATATATATATAGATATATATGCATACATATTTATTTACTTAAGAAGTTATGACACGACAAATGTTACAAAATCTATATAAATATATATATATATATATATATATATATATATTTTTTTTTTTTTTTTTTTGAAATTTCATTGCTCCCAAAACCTCTTATCTTGTTCCAATGAACAATAAAGCAGGCTGTGCAAAGATTCTCTTCATTTGGACAATTTCTATGGCGATCCTATATCAAATGACCTGAAGTTCGGTCAATCCTAGAAATCTCGTGCTTCTTTTTTTAACAATATTTAATATTTCTTTACTAACACAACAGCTTCCAGAGGATAAATAGATTTTATTATGACAAACAATTTCTACAGAAGTAAAACACAGTGGGAACAAGCGAATGTTTACATTATTTTTGCCTAAGTGAGAATTTAGTAGCAGTAGGGTATTTTTTACGATCTTTAGCAACGATTTGTAAAACGAATTGTTTTTCATTTTCATCTTTTGTAAGAATATTGTTGTATTCCTGAATTAGTTTGACACCTCTTTCTGCAGCATCATTCACAACAATTATTTTATCAAGTTTTTTCTTTCCGCTTGTGTAACCAGGGTCATCATTCCAAGTTGAAGGGTCTTTGTTGAGAAAATCAGAACTTATAGAAAATCGGGTCAAGAATTATTTAGTAACAGGTGTTACAAAAGATGAAAGTTTATTGTTAATAAACTTAAAGAAATTATATTGATGCGGAATGCATCTCTTTTGTTGGTTTTCTGCTTCTTGCGGTTCTTTATCTTTATCTGCTTCCAACATAATTTGTGCCATGTTTCTCTTAACCGAGGTTGAAACATTATCATCAAATAAGGATAGAGTCATAGTTTCGGGAGCTAAGTACCAGAGCTGTTTTGAAAATTTTTTGAGAGCATCATTACTGATTTCTGTATCAATATCTTTGTAATCGATCAGTTGACTCATAAATAAGAAATCGTGATATGAAGCTTTAACTACTTCCGGGGAGAGAAACCAAGCTCGAACGTAGATTCGAGCAAGAAAAATACATAATCTTCTTAAAGAGTTCTTCTCCCTTTCAGATAAGGGAAAACTGATCCTGAAATAAGTAAATCTTAAGTGCATAAATGGATTTTGACATCCACCTAGCATAACTTACAGCTCCTGGCTTACGAAATGATATCCCACTCTTTGGAATCCCTCCAAAAAATATCATACTTAATTTCAACAGTTCTCGGTAATCATCGCGCTGGTTTTTCTGAGCTGAAAGATGTTGATCAAGAAATCCGAGCATGGTTGAACGTATATCATGAGGTATTTCATTGCTACCAGTGATATATATATATATATATATATATATATATATATATATATATATATATATATATATATATATATTGTCGAGTTTTGTCCAGCTTTCTCAAAATCTTTTGAAAAGAGTGAAAAGAGGCATGTCTGGACCAGAAGTTGCACTCATTAGAGAGTCGGAACATCCCTTTAAAACTAACTCAAAAATATGATGACGACAAGAAAGAGACACCAGATCACGATCGAATAATTTTTCTAAATTAATACAGGAACCATTTATTCGACCTGTGTTGCTGGCTGTTGTATCGCAGCAAAGTGTTTGAATTTTATCATTTAATTCCCACTTTTCGACTGCTTCTTAAACAGCCATGGCTTGTTCTTTTCCTGATAAAGATGAGATTTCAGGGACTCCCAACATTGGCTTCTTGCCTTGGAAAGTTACTATTATTGCCAGTCTGTCAGTTTTTTCGACTCCTGCGAGTGCTGGGAGCAATTTTCCATCCCAGTGTAAGACAAGCTCTTGGCAATCGTTAAAATTATTTTTTTTTCTGAATTTCCGCATGTCTTTCTTCTCTAAATTTCTTTCGGAGGCGTTGAAAAGAAGTTTGATTAATGATCAGGTCTTTAGCATCAAGTCCAAATGCTTCTGCAGCAGCTACCAGTACGTAAATTCCATTTCTATCTGTGATTTACACCTATCAAAAACTTCATATAGACGAGTAGTAAAAAACTGCAATGTACCTCGTATTTCTGCGTAAGTCGTACTGTCCGTTCTCGTAAATGTCCCTGCTCCTATATCAATTTCTGGTAATTGTTTATCAATGACAGAAGAAGGGCTGTCACTGTCGTCAAAACAGTCACTGCTTGGGTTGCTTGAAACTATACATAAAATGTGTCGACTAATAGTCGTTCCATTTCTTCGTAAGTTCGTTTCTCTCGGGCAACTTCAATTGGTTTTTTCTTTGATATCCTTGCTTCTTTTTGTATTAATTTTAGGTCAACGCCAACCATGGAGCCCGGTCTTCCTTTTTGGCACTAAAGAATTTCCTATCCTCTTAATTTTTGATATCTTCTAAAGCATCTGCATGAGCAATGGCGAAAAAATCGTCCATAATTTCTCACTTTTTCTTAGTATGAAGTTCTCGAAAAAACTTTCTGCAAAACTTTCCATTCATCATGGAGTTTGACTAACTTGTGTACGCTTTGATCTGTTGTTTTAGTGGGAATTCTCGTCTGTTTGCCAGAAAACCAAAACTTCTTGTATCACTAATGTTGCACTTCCTTTTTTTGTCATATTTACAACTTTTATATTGTAAAAAAAAGACGCTCAAAACTTGTCTATTCGAGGGTAGCTTTGCTCCAAAAATTTGATTGGAAATGTAGCCAACAAGATCATTGTAAAAATTCTTTTCTCAACTTGTGTGATGAGCTACCGGAAGACGTTGATGCAAGGGAGAGATACTGGACAGAGAGAGGACTGATGTTCGGCTAAGATGTTTCAACTGGAACTCTTTACTCTTATTTTGTACAATTCATCAAATTTACTTTTAAATAGATGTAGATCATATGTATTGTGACTCTATTTAAAACTTCAGATTAAAAAGCAGCTGTCTTTATTTCTCATATCAAAGCAGCAAACTACCGTAAAAATGAAATTTGTTCCCAGCTCGACAATTGATTTGTTTCATGGATTGAAATAATAAACGATGGAATGGTAATGAACAAAGACAAGACTTAGTTACTTAGTTAGAAAATAAGCAAACGAAGCACATAATATAAATAGAATTAGATTAATTTCATCCAATCATTTGAAAAAAAAAAGGATTTAATTAATAATATAAACATTATATTTACTATCATGATCCGAATCCTGATATAGATGATAATACTCAAATTAAATCATATTTCTAATTACTCATAAAATTACGTGTGCCTACAAAAATAACTCAATTAAAAAGCTGACATGGGAAACTTTCATAAGATTGATGTAGAAACAATTGCAGTAGCAAGCATGCGTGACGAGTCGTGGATGGGGTCTTGGCCAAAAAGCTTCGATGCCACAAAAGACGTCAGAGGAAAAAGCGGAAAAGACATAGGTCTCTGAAAAAATCAGTTAGAGTAAAATAACACCTGTAAGAAGATATAAGTCCGTCAAATATGCAAATATGCGAGATGCTTTATTTTTAAACTTGAAAAGAGTTGAAAAAATAATCAATTTTTTGGAGAAAATTTGATAATTTCATGCTTGTTGTGGCAACCCTTAAACTTTTTCGATTGAGCTAATATTTTGCACACATCATTTTTTTGTCCATTGGAACAAAATAGGAGGTTGGGAGCTAACTTTTTCGAAAGTTGAAAGATAAGGACTACCCTAATATATATACAGGGTGCATCAGTACAGCGTTTACAGACTTTCAGGGAAGATAGAGTACACCTAGACGATGGGAAACCACACAGCATTGCATGATCGGAAACGTTTTTCTGGTGCGCTTGTGACGACAAAAATCACCAAAAAGACAAGAAACGAATAACAGAATAAAACATGTTTATTATCCGAAAAAAGAATCTTAAGGATCCAACCATCCTCACATCTCCGGCGCGTTGAAGATCGAATGTCAAAGCGAGCGCGGCAACAAAAACTGCATGCACGCAGGCACCGTCATCTGATGATTCGGTTTACGTAACGACAGATATCATGTACACCAAAAAAAAAAAAAAAAATTGCCAGAATTTTTGTTGTATTAAAAATAATAATCATGTTTTCTCCTCTTATTCGTGTCCTTTTGTGCTTTGTGTCGTCACTATCACGTCAGGAAAGCGTTCACGACTATGCTTTGCAGTGTGATTTCTCATCGTCTAGGTGTACTCTATCTGCGCTGAAAGTCTGTAAACGCTGTACTTATACCCCTGTATACTAGGGTGGACCGAAGATATCGAAATTTTGCAGAACACGTAGCCTTAGTGCGAAAGTTTGAGACTCTCTAACACTAATTCCTGTGCAAAATTGATTCTGAGTTAATGTCTTCTGCTCTGGCAAGAGAATTTTGAGATTTTTAGAAAAAAATCAAATTAAGAGAAAATTTAAAAAATATTTTATGTTCCGCTGAGCTGAACTTTAAGCCTTATTAGTGTAATAATATTTTAACTTTGTGACACAAACTAGTGCGTAAAATTTCAAGTCTGTGAGTAAAAGTTTTCTGCTCTGTGCAACAGGCCTGAGTTTTGAGAAGTTTACATAAATTTCGTGGTTTTTCGATAAAATTTCATTGAGTTCACTTACATTGAGCTCCTTATCCCCCCCTGAAAAAAATCGAAATAACGGGTTTGTCTTTAATTTTGTAAGCTCTTAACATAAATTATTATGCAAACTTTCCTACACCTGGGTTAGTTTCCTCTGCTCTGGCAATAAGTATAAATTTCAATGGAAAAAAACATTTTTTTTTAATCGTGTGGCTGTTGAAGTGGGGAGAGATTCAAAATTTCCACTGTCTTTAATTATAAAATCTAAGTGCATGTAAATACTAGATTGATTGAAAATGAATGTTTTTATACGGTTGCAAAAACTCTGGAAAATATGCAAAAAATTAGATCTGCTCTTAGGATATAGATTTCTATTCATTGAGGAAAAATTATAAAATTACTGATAAAGATCATACACTATGCGCCTATTAAAACTACAAAATGTACCTTTCCGAGCAATTGACGGAATCAATTACATTGAAACCTTTTTAGCAAGTATCTTGATGCTAAAAGAATTCCCACGCATGCTTAGCTCCATCTCTAACAGAATGGTTAGATTTTATTCTAAACCAAGGTGGAGTATATACATTAATAAACTTGACCAAGATTTGAAACTCAGTTGATAGTTTTATAGTTGAAGTGTACAATCTCAATATTCTATTAACTGAATTTCAGACAGCGAGACATATTTACCGCACCCAGATCGAGGTTAGTACGAGTATGATAATGAGAGCATACGCCTTATTTTACGGCATGTAATATTAGTAATAAATATTGTTGGTGTTTACTCACTATCGTTGAATCAACTTGTAATCTAATGGCTTGAAACCAACTATGGAACGCATTTTCTGAGTCGCACAGCCTTTTTCTAATTTTACTGGGGTAAGCTTTTGAGCCTGACTGACTTAGAACCATTAACAAACTGGAAGAGATGCCGCAATGAGAGTTCGTTAAGATGTAAAAGGAAAATAGCCCACTGGAGGGGGTCTGTAAAGCTTTTGCTTCTATTGGTCACTAATTCCACCTTTTAATCTAGTGAATTGAAAATATTTCGCAATTATGCATCAGATACAGCAGACAACTTCTGACAAATATTTAAACCACTTGACTTTCTTTTCATTTTTTTTGTATAAACAACGAAATAAAGTATATTTCAGTTCTTGACAAGCCCGTTATTTCAATTTTTTCAGGGGGGGGGGAGTAAAGGGCGTGAAATCAATGAAATTTTATCCACGCCCACTTATACATATAAACGTTAGTTTTTTTTAAGTAAAGGGGGCCGTTGTCCCCCTTCACCCTAACCTTTTAAAGGAAGGAACTGGTTCAATGGGTTCTCTTATGCCGTTGATGTGATTAAAAATTTGAAGCATTGCAGGGTATTAGGTACGTAGGTACTTTGTAATGTGTCACTTGTATTTAAGGAAATTTATGTAAAATTCTCAAATTTCAAGCCTTTGCTAAAGCAGAAAAAAATAACTCACCGGCTTGAAAATTTACGCAGTAGTTTGTGTTAGGAAGTTAGAAAACTACCGCGCTAAGGAGAAAAGTTCAGCCCGAGTTTAAAACATTTTAAAAAATTTCCCTTAATTTGATGTTTTTCTAAAACTCTCAAAAACTCAAGTCTCTTGCCAGAGCAGAAGACATTAACTCATCACGAAATTTTGCACAGTAATTAGTGTTCTAAAAGTTTCTAAAGTTCTAAAAAGTGCGCTGCAAAAATTCGATTTTTTCGGCCCATCCTACTGTATCTTAATATATAAAAATCTTCTGTGCGTACGTTTGTCCCCATAAGGCTTTTAAACGGCTGGACCGATTTTGATCAAATTTTTGATTTGTAATTAAGTTGTGGCAAGCATGGTTTCGAAGCGCGATGGATCGAATCGGAAACGTTTTTGTTAATTAATTAATTAATTTAAACATTGGATGGCAAAATCTCCCAAATGATTAATATTTATTTTAACCTATTGTTGAGCGAGAACTGAAATAAATATTTAACCCGTTGCCAGAGGACAATAAGAAAGCCAGCTCTGCTTTTTATAATGAAATTTCCTACTGTGATACGTCAACTGTAAATAGATAAAACGTAGAGAGTGAGAGTAAAGCCTTCATTTCTTGAAAGCAAAGATTTTAGGTCCAGTGATATATTTTAAAGTAAAGTACTGCAAGGTTCACGCAAAACGTGTATTCTGTCGTCGTAGTTGAACCATGTGACTGGATCGGTGCTTTAGGTTTTCCTAACCAAATGATCAGAAAGTACCGCTAGCAACATTCGTTTCTCGGCTGAAATCCATCTGAGTTTTGGCACCAATGTCAAGAATAATTTAAAGATTATCTAACTAATCAGCACATTATTAAAGGAAAAAATGATGGAATTTAAAAACGAAACAAATTTTATTTTCATCCAGATAAATTACAACAGGGTTGTTCTGTACACAAAAGATCAGTGCAGTGGAAGATCTTTATCTTTGGTGGAAAGAACAAATTAGGCAATATATGAAGCTTAAAAAGTTTTGGTTCAAACGTTCGGACCGCTAATCGGTCGGAGTTGCCTTCTCTCACTGATCGGCTGGATTACAGTAACGTGCTCGCTTGGCGACTTTCCCTATAAACAATAGAGTTGCGCAATCATTTGTTTACATTTTAAAGATACTGTTAATGTAATTTATTGTATTTTTTGATTATTTGGCGAAATATTTCAAATTGCAAAGAATTGCTTTTCGTTTTTAAAGAGTTTTTAGTCATTTTAGTTGAAGAAAGTGTTTATTTTACATCGGAAGGGGGGGGGGGATGAGTGATTCTCGCTTATCCAGAGAACTGTTTTTACCTTTATCATTTTTCTGAATGATATGCTTTCGATTGGTTTATTCCTTTTCATACGAGGGATGTTGCAGCGGGAATTTCCGTTTGTTCTAGATAGGTAGTTAAATTTTTACACTTAATATCTGAGGACGCTTTTTATCTTTTGAGTATGGCTGAAAGAACAAACCATCAAGTACGAGAGAAAAAATAGTTAATAAAACCACTGCTCAGTGGGCATTAGGTAAATCAAGTTGTAAGAAATATACGAATTCTGACACCATAGCAGATTAAAACATTTTTTTAACTTCTTTTTTTCAACAGAACGGTTCAAACACTTGATAGTTTATTGAATTTTTTAAACTTTTCAATTTATAAATTTTGAACAGAACAACATCTGTCGGGTCCTCTAGTACATATATATAAAGCTAAATAAATACCTTTGTGCGTAAAAAGTAAAATAAGAAATAAGAACTCCAAAAAGTACAAATTGCAAATTACTGCAGACATGTGTTTCGGCGTTACAAGGAACCTTTTTTTTCAATGCAGAAGAAATGAGCTTATGGATGAACCGAGTGAAGTCAAAGGATGTCTTTCATCCATTAGCTCATTTCTTTTGCATTAAAAATGCTTTCCTTGCATCGCCGAAATACGTGTCCGCAATAATCTGCAATTTGTGCTTTTGAACGTTGTTATTTCTTATTTTACCAACATATATATACATTTAGAAAAGATGACATAATACAATGCTCCATATGTTAACCAGCGCAAAATGCAGAAAGAGCGTTAAATGTGTTGAGACATCAAACATCACTCTCGCTCATTAACATCCTCTGGCATATACCTCTGGTTGAATTTGCATCGCATTATTGAATAGTGGTCAGTGAGACTTCACTTTCTCTCTACTGTTGCGATTTTTGGGAGTAGTACACATCACTCTCTCGCTGAATCGTCGCTACTGGCGTTGGGGGGGGGGGGGCAACCCCCGCCCTCTTAATCAGAAATGGAGATGCAACAAACGAAGAAAAGGAAAACTTTCGCTGTTTTAAAAAAATAAAATAGCGACAATTATGAACCATTGTAATAAAAGTGAGAAAAATATTTTATCGATAAATTTTCAATAGAAAATGCAATCTTAAAGAATAATTTAGGAATATCCATATTTTTTTTCATTAAGCTTATCTAAGCAAGGGCTGCGGAAATGCACTCTTCAAAAATTTTTTAACGGAATAAAGTGTATTCAGTACACTACTCACTGGGCCGCCGAGTTAATATGTGTGTCTTGTCGCAATTTTTGGGGTCCGGCTCGGAATTGAAGTAGTACGTGGAGAGTAAAATTAGCATAAAGAGAGAAAGCCATGGCAAAAACATTAACATAGAGTACAATTTTGCTCTTGGCAGCCCTGATTAATAAAACCCATAGTTTATGACCCTTCAGTTTGAAAAATAAATAAATGGAATGGCTTCATAGAGGCCGCCGACATATTCACATATGTATTTTTTTTTTTTGAAAAAAAAATTGTTCTGAAAATTTGTTAAAAAAAAAAAAAAATGGATGGACCCTCGAAATATGTTTGAAATAGAGAAAAAAGGAAGGTTAAGTACAAGGAGTAACTCAAAATTTTCTTATGAATACTCACATCAGACAAGTAGTTCTAAATGTTTGAATACAGGTAAAACAAAAATTTTCATCAAGAGTAAAACAAAACATTTGGCAGGAGAGGATCCCGAGCTTTTAGTACCATTAACATTACCAAAAATCGACTAAGCTTAGTTGTAGAGAAACAAAATTGAAAAATTTAATCAAGAAAGTCGCAATCCCCCTTCTCTCCAACATCATTAAAAATAGTATAAATGCTCATTTCAGTGTGCCAATTACGAAACATTTCTGTGCTCGGTTGAACCCCCCCCCCCCCCATCGCCCCCTCCCCTCTCTCCCTCCTCTGCAAAAAAAAAAAAAAAAAAAAAAAAAAAAAAACGTTGTTAACTTTAAAACGCAGTAGGGAAATGCATTTGTTTTTTAATTATTACTCGTGCATTGAAAGTTTTGGATATCATATGCAGAGACATCTTGGCAAACGTTTGTTCTTACTTGTATATGATTATAGAGTTTTACTTTTAAAAATTAATTCCGCTGCTTTTTTTTTAAATCTACAACGGCATCTACTATTTCTAATTTATGATACTTAAATTGAAAAATTTAACCATCTTAAAAATTTAACCAAAATTTACCATCACGAAAATATGAAAAAAAAAATCACAGTTTATAATTTTTTTTTGAAATTTATAACTTTCAGATATTTAAGATAAAAGATGATCGAAAAACTTTTGATGTTTTCTTAATTTGTTGCTGAGTCCCTAAATGCATATGTGATGTACTTTTTATTGTAAGATGACTGCTGGAACATTGCTTCTGTGTGACAAAGGTTACAGAGCAATTGATCTCTGATTTTTCAAGAAATTCATTAAAATGTGAATTTTTGAAAGTGCCCAAATATTTTTGGCGATACAGTGTATGTTTAAGGACGACAGAGTGATGAGAAGGTGCCTTTTAATGTTTTTTTTAAACTAAAGCCTGTTCCCGGCTATGAAAAGGCAGAGAAAACTTTAAGTTTTCTCTGGGGGGGGGGGACGTTCGGGGGCTCGGTATGAAGTTTTTAGCACAAAATTCTAAAATGAGCAATTATTAGCTACCTCATGAGATTTTAGAGTAACGCCTGTAACGTGACCGAAAGTTACGTTAAATAGCTGTCCTTCAAAAGTTTTTGCAAACGGAACTCCTGAAAACGCATTTTTTATTATCGATAACACTAGGAGAAAGATTTGGGGGTTGGGGCCACAGAAAAGTTTTAATAACATTGAAACTTCAAAACGAAATTTCGGACTCGTTAGGGAAGGGAGTGGATGCTCTCCCTCGGAAAAATTTCATATCTAAAGACCAAAAATTTCACTTTTATGCCAAGGGTGCTGACGTTAAGTGAAGGGAGAGGGTTTGGAAGTTCTCTGCAGAATTATTTCGTTATTGAGGCTTAGGGAGGGGGCGATGGAGATTAAAAAACTCTAACCTCTTAAAAACATTTTAATGTTCTCTTTGTCTACGTTGGATGGGAGTGGAGTTGCTCTTTATTGGAATCTACTTGAAATGGAACTCGCAGAACGCAATTTTAGTCTAGATTTGAGGAAGAAAGGGCAGGTATTTAAAATAGCTTTATTTTAGTAAGTTCTCAGAGGAGGCGTCATCAAAGATATCGTAAAACAAACATCAATTTTGAAGAAGTAGTTCCTCAGATAACTCAACTTCTCCTATTTTCTAAGTATACTAAAACCTGCAATATTTTGCTTCAATTTAGAAAATTCTTTCAGGCAGGCTTCATGCACACATCTCCTCCTTCTTTTAATACATTGAAAGAGTGTTGAAAAGGGTGTTAATACAACTTCAATTTCGACGATCGTAACTTTTAGTATTCATTTTGCTTCGAAGTAATACACTGCTCGACATAAGGAATTTCTCAGTATTCAACTTTGCTTAGTTTTTATGAATAAATCCCTTTTATGCGTTCAAAAATAAATAAATGAATAAAACTTGATAAAGAATCTTGAAGGAAGATGAACAGGGAGACAGTATCAAGTTTTGTCCCCACCTTGGAAAAATTGAAAAATCTAAGTTGTATCCTCCTCCAAAAAATTCAAATTCCAAAAAAACAAAACAAAACAAAATGTTGAAAACTTTACTATATTGGAAGCCTCCAAAAAACATTGTATAAGCCACTGGAGCACATTTTTTAAAAATCTTCATCATGTAGTTTCTCACCGTAGGCAGATGAAAAAAATAATCCAGGTTTGACAGTCTTCGTGAAAAACTCAAATGTTTGAGGCTTGCAGACATTTCCCATGGGACAAAGTATTTTCAAACTCCTCAAACTGTGCAGTTTAGCTACAAAAAATAAATTAAGTTAAAATTCTTACAAAGAAAGTTTCAATGTTATTTAATGATACTTGTGTGTCATTGAAAAATAAAAATGTAAGTACTTGTGGACACAAAACGCAGTTCATCAAATCAGTTGAATATTCGATAGTTTAAGTAAGCTCTGTTGCAATACATATATAGGTTAAGTTGCCGTCAATAAACCACATAACACATTTGATCTTTTTAACGAAGTAGTTCAGACTCAAACTTTATATTGACGATAGGGATAATTACTCAGTATATTTCTCCTTTAATAAAAATGTTCGCTTTTATGTTAACTGTATTCAATAAAGAAAAGAAATTAAAAAGAAATGTTTTAGCACGTGGTCCATTCATGGGAACCTGTTGCTGTGGATGGATCACATTCTCAAATCAGAAAATCAAACTGTAAAATATAATTAGTTATTACAAAAGATAAACAAACACTGCAAATAATAGTAAATTGTTCAAAAAGAGAAAATTGTTTTTTTTCTTCTTCAAATTATTTTTTATCACTGGAGAAACATAAAAATCTATCAGGACTCGCACAACACAGCTGTTTTCACCACACCTCACTCACCACTTGATATTTTCTAACATGTGACTTACTCTTCTTATCTAAATTTTCATGGGACCTCTTTTGAACAAATGTGAGTCATGTTTCATCCAAGTTAAAAATTTTAATATGTAAAGGTTTTACTTGACGACAAGGATTTTGCTATAGCACGTTGCATGTCCTCAGTTTTCAGTTTTCACTCATTTCACTTATTTTGATATTTTTTCGAACAACAAACGTACTTAAAACGATATTAAAATTTACTTTAACAAATACTGAATCGATTACACAAGTTTTTAAGGTGAAAATATAATAACTGAGGGCAGTTTCCAAAACTTAGTTTAAAAATATTTTTCATCGTTATCACACTTAATTGAAAAGATTGATCAATTATTAAAAATAATTGAGCTGAAACTATTAATATTTGTAAGATTCTATGAATGCCACAAAGTCACATGAAGGGGGCTGTTGATAGCATCGGTGGAACGATTAAACGTATTGTGTAGAGAATTATCACGGAGACACACAATACGCACTATTTACGCAAGCGAAGAGCAACCCATGTTATTTTCTGTTTTATTGAGTATTATTCTATAGTGAGTAATTCATCCACACTTCTTTCCGGAGGTCACCCATGACTTTAGCAGGTATCCGGGCGCAAACAAGGCTTTTTTTGCCTTGTTACGAAAATAGCATTTTTAATTGACCTTTCCCCCCATGCCAAAAGTGAGTCACCAAGTTATTTACGATAGCGTGTAGTATTAAGTAGTATCCACATTAAAAAAAACTGGCACGTGTCACTCATTGCTTTTGGAGCAAGACGATCATATATTTAGTCCCATATATTCACGAGCTGAAACTTTGACCTTTACTTAAGGGCCAACAAGTTAGATTTGAGAGGAAAGAAGCTTCACTTTTTCCTATGACAAAACTGCTAATACATCCTGAAAGTTTGAGGGAAATTAAAGGCGTCAACTACCAGGCTCCTGCGTAGACTTTGTTCAGCTTTAATAAAAATGACGCTTCATGCCTGTAGTATTTAGTTTTCTTAGTCTTTCATGGAGGCTGAGTCTAGAGCATCTCGTTTTGTCATATTGATATTGGCAATTCCAAATTTTGACGCCCTGTTTATCACCAGATGCAGGCACAGGGATTATGAGGATATGAAATTCCAATTGGAATTTTATTTAGCCACGAGGCTATGAGCTAAAGAGACAGACAAAAGACCATTAATATGCCGCATAATGCGATAGGGACTTAAATAACTTTCTAAATCTTTAAAATCTATCGGATGAGCATTTGACGCGGATTTGAAAGTGGCCAAAGGCGTAAAATGCCAACATCTGCCAGAAAATACTGTCACACTAATGGCTCACCTAGATATTTTTAACTGTTAAATTGGATGCTTTTACCAAAACAAATTATCATTTTATTGCGAAAGAGAAATTTTTGGGAGTCATTCCATGTCAAGTGACCTACTGTTCTCGACCCAACCATCTCTGATCTTAATAAAATTTCACAGCAGATTTTAAGTTTCCAAGATCGAAATTCTTTTATTTTTGGATAGCTAAAAAAAAGGGCTAGAAAAAACACACCAGAGAGATACTGTTGTGTTTGAAACGTACATAGAATGGACACGAAATGAACAGTTTCGTGTCCATTCTATTAACCCTTAAAGCGGCCGTGACGTAAAATTCCTTCACCCAGCGAATAGTTTCGTGTTCACATTCTATTAAAAAAACAAATGACTTGCTATTGCTTATCATAATTATCTCTAACACAGGCAGCACCCAGTGTTTAGATTATGAAACTTTTACCGCCCAAATTGAGACATAAAACGCAGGTTCTTCTTTTTAACTCTTATTTTTTAATCCTTTGCATTTAATTTTGTTTCTGACTGTTAAAAACCTGGGTGCCGCTCGTAGTACATTTTTCAAAAGTATTTTAAAGCTAATTTTGATGCATAAGTGGGACTGGAAAGTAATGTTGTAGTTATCTAAAAAAGAAAAAAAAAAGAAACTTTTTTTTTCAGTTTTTATTTTTAATCAACGATGTAATTACCCGCGTTCTTAACAAACTTTTGTCGTGGAAAGCTGAAATTTTTATTTCAGGATTAATAGAAATCAATCGCTTGTGAGCAAAATGTCTGGAGATGCCATTTTGAATAATGAACAAATTATCATTTTTTGTCTCATGTAGATCGGATTGAAGGGAAATCAGACTGCGCAAAGTCAAGTAAATATGATGGGTGAAGCTACTCACCAGAACTCATTATTTTTTTAAGGATTCGCCTTCAGAAGTGTGGTCTGGCATTGTCTGGTTTCAGGATCACTCTTTTTCTGTTGATTCTTATTCTGTAAAAATATTCTCACCACAAGTTTCACTATCTGATTTATCTGATTTCCGTTTCTTCCAATCACTAAAATATTTTCTATAACACAAAAAGGTTAAAAATTTGGCCGGTATCCAAGATGCCATTTCCAGATATTTTGCTGCACAAATCAATTGACTTTTATCGATTCGGGACTGACAACTTGCATACTAGATGGCAAATGGCTGTCGATAGCGGGGTAATTACGTTATGGATTAAAAAAAATCTCTTAAAATTTTATCTATTCGAAAAAAATGCGACGTTACTGTTTGATCCCCCTAATCTTTTCGAAGAACGGTATGTAACTTCATTATTTCTGACATAAATAGGATTTTTTGAAACTCGATATGAAACGCTGTCAAATTATAAGTTAAAAAATCACTTGGAATGTATTTTTTGTTCTCCATTCTTTCAGCTGCACGGCTTGTTATAAAACTCGAAGTAATTCCAAACTTGTCCACTAGGTCCCAGAAACGAGTTGAAGTCCCTTCAAAAGGAAAACCATCGTAGAGGACAAGCGTTAGTCCAAAATATAATGAACATTCAAGGAAATTCCACGTGACCCAGCCAACCTGAAAAAAAAAAAAATATATATATAGATCGATATGTTTTAAAAGACACAGATTAAAAGAAAATAATCCCGTTGTTAACTTATTTTATGTATTTTTTTTTAAGAAGCAAATGTTTGAAGACTCTCAATGTTCTATCTTACTTTAATTATTAATTATTTACTTATAAGGTATCGGTTGTTGTTGGCTTGTGCCAGCTTAGACTGGCAATTTCGGGTGTGCTGCTTCACTTTTCCAACTGTACCATAATTTGATGTGAAGTCTGACTTCCACAGTACACACATGCCATAGGGACCCGTTTATAGGGTAGGCAACCATTCGCAGCACAACAACACATTCCATAAAGGAAGGGCAGGAGAGAGAAAGTACATCCATGCCCGAGCCGGGATTCGAACCCGGGACCACCTCATCCCAGTCAGACTCCTCTGACCACTAGACAAGGCGGGCAGCATAAGGTATCGGTAAAAATGTGTTATTGAGAAAAATAAATAATTAGTAATGAAATTGAAATACAATTAGCCTTTCATCTAGCTTAACTACCTTCGATTTTTTATACTTAAAATATTGAAAAAATGAATACTTTTAAAAATGCTGTTGTACATCTTTTTGTTTAACTTTTTTTTATTATTATTATTGGCTTCATTTGTATGCAGGTATTTATCTATGTATGTTTGTCATGAAATTTTTCAACTCAATTCTCTTCACCTTCTTGCGATCGGTTTCCTTTCATGTTTGGTATGCAATCTATGCAATCTCAGACCTGGTGACAACATATTACTCTATAACCTAATTGAATAATGAACCATCATCTTTTAGTTAATTTTAAGCATCATTTCCGAATAAATCCTCTAATATGTGAACGAAGAAATGTTCGCGTATATTAGTATTGTGACAAATTCTGTAAATACTTATTTTTATGATTAATTTGTTGTAATCTGGCTAAATTTGGCGTTTATTCCATTATTCTTCATCTATAATTATTGTAGTAACTTAACCTGTAAATAGTTTCTCGTAATGAATATACAACTACCTTACATTCGAATGAAGTATACGGTCCCCCCACTCCTGAACGATAAGCTTTGTGAATGGAATAAAAAGAAAATATGATAAATTTGTAGACTTTGTAGGATTTTCTAGATATTTCTTCGCTCGGTATAAAACGCCGAGCATCTTGTGAATAGAGGAGTCTGTTTGTTTTCTAACTGTGGAGTCTCGTTTTCAGCGTTCCGCTGGAAGTGTGTATTAGTCTTTGCGCTGTGTTTTTGCGTATTTTGATGTGAATACGTGTAGGACCGTTGAGTTTACGGTGTTAATTGATATTTGCCAAATTGCTATGGTTAATTTAGCAGTTGCTAAGGATATTTCTTGTAAATAGTTGTAAATAAATCTCTTGTGTTTTCTCAAGAACTGTGTCGTCATTAAAGAATTTCTTGAAGTGGCTGGACTCGTAACAGTATTTATATCAATAGAAAGAACCTGATTTTTCTTC
The DNA here is from genome assembly GCF_026930045.1 of Uloborus diversus. Taxonomy (NCBI): domain Eukaryota; kingdom Metazoa; phylum Arthropoda; class Arachnida; order Araneae; family Uloboridae; genus Uloborus; species Uloborus diversus. The sequence goes on along the minus strand of NC_072737.1, from coordinate 71,780,979 downwards.
ACAAGGTAAATTTTTATTTGAATTTTCCGTGGCAATTAGAAGGTAACCTAGAACTTTTTTGAACTAATTTTAAGCAATAATTTAGGTAAACCTTAAATAATTTATGTGCTACTTACTGGTGTATAGCTCAACAATACATCATCATTTGTGCAGTCCCAGGATAGTCCAAGATCTCTTAAAGGTGCTAAAAATGACTGAAAGATTTATCACGTCATTAAACTTCTAAACGGACTGTCATATCTATTTTTTTACATTATTTAAATAATAGGTTACATTCATAATTAATTACATAATCAACAATGGTCTATTGTATTGCAATCAGGCAATCAAATGAAATGTCACTCAGTAACCTAGCTGTATAGGCACTTAAGATTTTTATTATCCTTATCTGCGTCACAATTTAAACATATGTAAAAGACAGAGCCACGTTCACATTTTTCGTCAGTCCACTCTTGGCACTTCGTACATTGGTTTTATTCTTGTGACAAAGGGCCCCAAATTTTTTGTTACAAAGTTCACCGAGTGTATTTATTTTGTTTTCGTAACTGTTTCAGCAACTTAAAATTAACCAATCTTTCTCACAAATCCATTCATATATAGCAAACTAAGAAATAAGACAAACTAACATTCACATGCGTTCGATTAAAAGTGACAGAGTAACAAAATGCAAAATACCAACTAAAACATTTACTTTGAGCACTTAATAAAAATAAAAGACTCTTTAGTGGAATTCACTGATACACAACGTGTTTGAGTCTGTCTGCGCAGGGTGGTAGCAATCTTGGGCATCTTGGGTTGTTTATTAAAATGGGTTGTGGGTCCCCAACATTTTCTCCCGAAGGCTGCAGATCATACTAATATCGTTCTAGCGGGCTAGAGCACATATAAAATTTCAAAATATTCTATTCTTTTCTAAATTAAAGGGGAAAATACGGAAAAGAAAAAAAAATGCAAATCAATAGTTTTTGTTATCATTACTTGATGCTTCTTTCGTTAAAATAATGACACCTGTTTTTCAGTAACCATTTCCTAAATATTTGGCTCCTAATTTGTAGCATTGTCATTAATCGTGCTCTCCGAGTTGTAACATTTCACAAAGCAACGATCCACACGGATCAACTTCACGGGCCGCACGTGGCCCGCAAGCCGTAAGTTGGGTACTACTGGTTTATAATACTGTTAGGAGTGAAATAGAAAAAGAAACACCCCTGTAACAGCATTAATTTTTGAGCTGTACGCGTATAATCATAGCTCTACTCTTGCATTATTTCGGAACAGTTTGTGGGAAGCAAGAAGAGTGGGGGTCGGGATTTTGTGTGATTTTTTTTTTACTACACTTCCTTGACAATTGCTAAGGAACAATTACGTTTTCTAGAATAGTTAAGAATAGACAATGATTAAAGAAACAGAACTAAGTACATAGTAGGGAGGATGTGCCTTTATTATAAGTACAAAATAGTACAGATATTACTGCATCAATTAAGTAAAAACTTAAAATTAAAAAAAAAATCCTACTTATATAATTTTTAAACAACAACAAAAAACTGATCTAGGTCAAAATGATGGAGACATGAGTACTTTAGTATAACGTGTGATTACCATAGACACTAATGCACATTTTGCATCTGTTTTCCATACTCCCCACATATCAAGGAGTTCCTTGGGGATATTTTCCCACTCCTCTCTCAAGGCGGATTTGTGTTCTTGTACTGTTCTGGAGAGAAGGTTCTTTGCGTAACATGCCTGCCAAGACCCTCCCAGGCATGTTCAATTGGATTTAAGTCGTTAGAGAACGCAGGCTACTACATACGGAGAATGTTTTCACTTTGCAGTGTGTCTGATACTTTAATGCTCCTGTGTGGCAGTGCATTGCCGGCCATAAAAAGAAAGTCTGGACCTACAGCCCCCCCCCCCCCTAAAAAGACGAACATAATCCAGTATAACTTCTCTGCAATACCTTTGCGACGTAACTCTTCCTTGTTTAAAAATGTGAAGCGCTGTTCCGCCATTGTGCAAGATGCCCGCCCGCACCATCACGCCTGGGCCGTACCGATCACGTTCACAAACAAATTTTTGTGCATAACGTGTTTCACGCTCTCTCCACAGTAGTTGGTGACCAAAATCACCTGTCACACTGAAACGAGATTCATCAGAGAACATCACTCTAGACCAATTTTGACGATCCCAACCAACATGTTCCTTACAGCAGCGTAATCTCTCTCGACGATGGCGTGGTTGAAGTGGGATGCAACGTACGGGCTTCCGTGCATACCGACATTTTTTAATCGCCATGACATAGTTCTTGCAGAAACATGTGCACCGGTAAGGGTTGTAAAATTTGCAGCTATCCCTCCAGGAGTGAATTTTCTGTTCCTTTTTGCCACGAGGGCTACATACCGATCCTCTGAAGGTATGGTGTTTTTACCACGACCCCTGGCTTGCTTTTGCAAAGAATTTCCATCTTCAGCGACCTTCTTTAATCGCGAGATGACACTTTTTGTTACAGCCATTTCAGCAGCTACAGTGGTGACACTTTGACCTGCTTCCAGTCGTCCAACTGCTCATCCTCGATTGTAGGTTATCAAATGATGCCTTGCTGACATTTTACTTTTAAATATTTCAAGAATAAAACAGAATTTCAGAGAAAAAACTTTTTCAGCATCCAGCACTATTTTTGTTAAACACCAAACAGCGTGAATTTTCGTACGAATCTTGAGTTTCTATGCACTGATTCGTATGCAGATAACGAGCCTTGATCTACCATGCCATCCCATTTTGAATTTATTTCCATTGGCCAGCTGTCTGAGGCACAAATTTGAGCAAATCATTCGTTCCTTAGCAATTGTCAAGCAGTGTATATTCTTTGTATACTAACATCTTGGGGGAAAAAAACAGCTTTCCCCTTAGTAGTTGCGATACAAAAAGTGTATAATTATAGTACTAATCTTGCAATGTTTCGGAAGGGTGCGGGAGAAGGCAAGAGGGGTGGGGGTCAGAATTTTGTGTTTGAGTTTGTTTAGTGTATACTTTAAGTAATAACGTCCTGCAAAAAAAATTACTTTCCCCTAATTATTTTCGAGGAAGTTTTTTTTCACCTTCATTGACTAGGCAATATCACGAATTATGCCGGATTTATGTAGCAGAGTAATCGAAAATCGGACCACTCTGATTCGTGTCAGCATGAGAAGCCGCGATAGACATTAAAATGGTGAGACATTCCATGCAAACTGGCAACATGGTCCTTTCAAATAAATAAATAATTTCGTTGATATCTCATACACAGCTTGTTTTATTTCGTTTCAACATCTGTCCGCTCTAATTAAAATACCCTTTAGATGGAATTCGCAAAATCACCTCGAAATTGCCGGTCCATTTCCCGTGTCAGAGACAAATTCAAAGCACCGTCCAGTACGTCAACAAGAAACGCTATAGACAACCACCGACATCTACGAAACCTAGAAAAGAACAACTGAAGCATTGAAATTGCAAATGGAAAGACAATGTCGAAAAATTCCTTATGACCTGTTTCGTCACTTTTGCGAACCCCGTCGTGCGTATTATCAGCAATGTCTAGGACATACAATGATTATCGATTTCAACATTCAGTTACATTTGTCTTCTACATCCGAAGCTATTCCGTTTCATTCTATGTTCATAAACAATTTTTCTCGTCATTCGAAGTGAAACTGCATTTTTTAAACACCCTGTATAGGGGAGCAAATAATTTCTAAACAAATAAGAAACGTTTTTACTTACCCCATGGGAATGAACTATAGCTTTTGGAGAACCTGTAGTGCCAGAAGTGAAAAATACGCTGAAAGGATAGTTAAACGGAAGCTGTTCAAAAATTATATTCGCTCCACATTTACTGATATTTTCTCTGACTGGTCTGAGAAAATCTTCAATGGAAACACTAGAAAGTTCAAAACAAGCATATTAGGGAGTCACATTTTCATTTTGGACCAGAAACGGAAATGCTGAGTATTTGTTAGTATTTTTCATCTTACTTTTATTTTAATACAAACTTCCGTTTATTTATAAATGATATAAATGATTTATTTAAAATAATATGCTCTACAAATTCCTTCTTAAAATCATGTTTTAATTAAAAAAAATGAAGGGGAAATCAATTAAAATTCTTACTTATAAAAAGAAAAAAAAAAGAGGAAAATATGATGAAAACTCTATTGTGAATGAACTTTTTAGCTTTTGTAAGTTTTTACAATCTATTTTTAGTTCAATTTGAATTAGTATAAACTTCGTCTTGAAATATTTACCGTAGTCATAAATAGGTATTTATATAGTTATCGTCATCTAGGCCAACTGTAAAACGCATTTTTTGTTCTACTTCTGTGGACGATATCTATGCCATTAGTCGATGAGAAGCCCGACAAAAAAAATTAAAAAAATCTGATGGGAAATCTATACTGCTTCTTTTTATGGCTTTTAAATACATTGAAGTGCCCCTACTTGGGACAGTATCCAAACTTAGAACATTTTGCCGAATTCAGTTTTGAGGAGTAGTTAGAAATGTAAAATTTCCGAAAATTTTGAAATGGCGAAAAAAAAACCGGTTTTTTACCGGTTTCTTTCGGGAAAAATTGGAAAAAATAGAAAATTTGATTTTTTTATGAATAAAATTATGGTTTCTTAATAGCTCTGTGTTTCTTGGAACATATAAAGAGTTAAGCATTAAGAAATATATGCTATCCACTCACCTGCTTAACAGAAATACACATAAAGGTAAGATCAATTAAAACAAAAAAAAAAAACTTTTTGTTTTATAACTGACAGCTTTCATGATCAAACACCAGAAATAAGTCAAGTTGTCATTCAACAAATAATATTGGGTAATGTGTGTCTAATCGTAACAATTACATTTTCTATTTTAGATTGCCTTTGAAACTTGAAGTATTAATTTAAATTTTCGACTTTCAAACATGACTGATTTTTTTTAAAGAAAAATAATACAATGTAACTTTACTGTGAAAATGAAAGCTATTGAGTTTTGATTTTTTCCAATCCAGTCTCAGATCAAAGCAAAACTAAATTGGTGTTTCTTAAGCTAAACCAAAACGTAAACTACAGTTTCAGTTTATTCATACGGACGTGCTAAGATCAGTAGTAAAAGTAGTCATAGCAGCACTTTTGAACAAATTTGAGTTATTATAACCAAGTTGTTCTCTGTTTCGAATTTTACTTAATAAATAAAATATTTTAGGGTCATTTGATCATGAATTATTGTTTTGAAAAATTCTTTAAAAAAAAGACATCTGAATCAAATATATGGAAGAGCCACACTTTAAAATACAATATCTCAGCTTGAGCCCACCTGCAAATTCCCCTTTTTTGCTTAGCACGGCAGTATACAGGGTGCGGCAAAAAATATATCGGGCAAAAATTGTATCATCGAATGAAAGAAAGGTAATTTCATTTTAATGAGTGCTTAGTTTATTTTTGTTTCTCTCTTTATTAGAAAACAATTTACAATATATTACCTAGTTCACGTATTGTTTTCGGTTTTCTTACAATTTTTAGCAAAATACCTGCTATTTTAAGTTGTTTAACCAAGTAGAACGACAGTTCGTTTGCGTGTTGTCTCTCGACAAACAGTATTTGAAACGGCATTCAGTTTCAAGTAGCTTGGAAATGATAATTGGGAATGGGTACAAAAACAAACAGTGAACATTTCAGTTAATCGTCAGGCCATCCAAAAGTGGGTTCAATGAAATCCTTGGGTTTCCGCGAAAGCAATCGTTTGTGAGAATTTGGGACCGATAAGTACGACTAAGGGAAAAAACACCTCACACAGAAGTTTTACGAGTTCCAAAAAGTTCAGGCATTCGTATGACTCCAAAGATGCCAGAAACATTTGAGACGGGCAAGTCCACGCTGGAAAAGATACCTTTCACTGATTTACCTTTCAATCCGCTCACACCCCCCAGAACCATAGGATTTGGTCTGTAGACACTCCAAGCGCCTTAGAAAATGTTAGATATCGCCAAAACCCGAAGTCAGGCTTGGTCTGAGATGGAATCAGCACAAACGACAAAAAATCTCTAGTTTTTTGTGGATGAGGGGCATAAAATGAATCAAAAAGTGAACCAGAAGGAAATTTTAGAAGTTATTTTACTTCTGTGGGCGTAAGAACACTTCAGCATTGCAGGCTGGACATTTTCCTTTACCTCCACACCGATTCATATGGCCAAAAAGACAAGAGTGGTGCAAGGCGCATTGTTTTTGACATGATATCATCTTTAGAGTGGACGCTCTACTCGCTCGACCTCAATCCCATTTATTACACTGTATGGCCTGTTTCAGAGTCAAAGATCTACCCTAAACTATACATAAGTTTGGATTTTCTAAACCAATTGCTTTAAGGGAATAGGATTGATTAAATGACTTGCTACCGGTTGAATGAAAATTTCAATAAGGAGTCACATCTCTGTTTAACTGCAAAAGGCTGCTAGTTTGAAACCAATTAAATTTATTGATTGCTAAAGGTCTTCTCATATTATTTTTTTTTGTTTTGTTAATTTATTTGTTTTTAATAGAGTTTCTTGGGAAATTGCTTGCCCGGTTTTTTTTTTGCCGCACCCTGTACATTTGGTTCGCACAGTCAGCAGAATCATAGTTTTGTGATTAAAGTTATGCTTGTTTGTTTTATGAAGAATGAAAATAAATTCTTCACTAAGTTTATTGGTTTAAGCTTTTTTGTAAAAAGTATTGTAACGGATCCGGTGCGACTTCCAACTTTCTTGAAAGGACGACACAGTTCTTGATTAAAAATACAGGAAATTTATTTACTCTATGTACAGGAAAGATCGTCAACAACTGCTAAATTAATCATCAGCAATTAAGCAAATATCACACAACACCGTAAACTCAACGGTTACACACGTATTTACTTCCAAATACGAAAAACAACAGCTCCAAAGGCTTCATAAAACAGAGCAATAAATGCTCTCCAGCGTTCCGCTGCAACGATTCACAAGTAAAACCTAACTCGAAACTGAACTCACTTTTTATCACGCGGGACGCTTTTAAAAAAAAACATCGAAAAGTTTCCACATCATTCGAAATGCTTCTCGAAATGCGTAGACCGTTATCTTATTTCATTCACAAATTTTATCAATAAAAAAAAAAAGAAATAGGGGATCGTATACCTCAGCCGAATGTATAGGGGCTGTATATTCAATACAGGAAACTATTTACAGGTTACGTTACTATAATGATAACTATTTACAGAATTTGTAACAGTATTATTAAACATTTTTTGATCTATATGCAAATTATATTGTCATACAACAACTTGATATAATGATAGACAGTATTTTAACATAAAACGGGGGGGGGGGGGGAATTGCATCAGAATTTAAGCGTGAGAAAATTATAATCACTTTTTGCTGAAAATTTCAATTAAAACCCCGAAAAGTTGAAATAATTAATTTTTTTTTTTTCAATTTTTCCGAAGTGGAAATTTCGGAAAAAAAATGTTTTTTTTTCCGTTTTTTCGGAAATTTTCCGTTTTTTTTCCGACTGTTTTCATCTCTGGGAGTGGTACACCTGTTGGTATTTCCCCAGTAAGAAATAAATGATGTTACAGAATAAATGAATAGTTATCTATGAGGCTATTTTGTGAGTTGAACTTCGATTTATCAGCTTTATGGGTTATTTTTATGATTTAGAAAATTTCGGATAAATATGCGATTTTTAAGTATGGAAATAACTTTGATTACCTACGCTAACTGAGCAGCATTAGTTTGAATTTCTTTCACAATTCATCTCGGCTATGTACCTGTCCCTTATTTGGACGAATTCATTCGCACCGAACTAATTCAGTTGAACTGATTTATTCATAAATTTGAATAAAAAATACGCTCCAAATACGCTCCAAACTAGGGACACTTTCCAAGTTAGGATACTAAGTCATAAAAAGTGCCTATAAGCAGTTGCGTAGTTACAGTGTTTGCCGCCCGGGGCGGTTCCTCAATTTGCTGCCCTTTCGTTGGGAAATAGCCAATACATTAAACTGTCAAGGGTATTTAAATTGGAACTAAAAATTTCATTAAAAAAAAAGACATAACATTTTTCTACAAACTTACAAAAGAAAAAAAAAGAAGGGGGGGGGGGCGCTCTCATGGGAAATTTCCGTAATTGACGCCCGACTTTAGGCTTTGTTTGATATTGATAATGTTAGGAGCAAAAGGAGGCAGAGGCAGGTTTCCCTCCCAAAACCTTTCTTCAAGCTTAGGAATCTTTCAGGAGGAAAAATTAGCGGGCTGTCTCACCCAAGGTAATTTCTATGAGCAAAATTTTGGGCTCTCTTCGAGGACATTAGGAAAAGGGTCTGAGGAGTTCGGCTTTCCTACCTCGGAAATTTTTCAAAATGGAAGTTTCCGTAACGCAGTTTTAATCTTTGGAGACGTTACATGGGGGGAGGGGGAAATAAAGTACCGTTCTCGGAAAAATTCCGAAACTAAAGTCCGAAAAACGGATTTTAAGCTATCTTTAATCACGTTATGAGATAAAACATAGTCAAGCTTCAAGCGCTGTTTTCAAAAATTGATATTGATGAATCAAAGTTTTAAAAACGTAAATTTAGGCTACATATGGAGGCTTTAGAACGGAGGGTACGAGTTTTCTCCAGGAAAGTTTTCAGAATTAAAGTCCTATAAATGTACTTTCTGGCTGTGTTTGCTACGTTAGAGGACAGGGTTCGGGGTTCTACCCAGAAAATTTTAAACATTGAGGTTTAAAACCGTATTTCTAAGCTATCTTTGGTGATATCAGGAAAAGAAATGAAAGATTCAAGAGCTCTCCATCCTAAAAACATTTGGAACCTATCTTTTACGCTGTTGGACTACGGAGTGGAGGTGGGAAAGGTTCCCAACTGGAATTATTTGAAACTGAATACGCTAAAAAAAAATTTAGACTATGCTTGGCCAAGTTGAGGGACCAAAACAAATGTTTAAAATTAAATTCGATTACCTTCCATAAGGAATAGACTAACATGTGATCCAAAGTTGTTGGATAGGTTTTCTACTCTCAAAAGCGAGAAAACAGAAATCCCTTTTACTTCTTTTGAATTAGAGAACTCTTGTTATGCAATGAATGAAAAATCAAAGTAAACCCTGCAACATATAAAGCCACCTCTGTGATAAGCAATAAACTGTTTTGTGTACCATTTTTCCAATCCCCCTCCCTTTCTTACTCTTGTCACCATTTTCTTGAAGTTAAAAAAAAAAGTTTTTGTTTCACTAGGAGGTTTTTAAGAAACTCTCACATAAAATCCAGTGTTAACCAGTGTCCTCTCTTACAACGAAAATTGGAAAACTTCATTGTTTTCTACCTCCTGGAGTTAACTTCTACAGTCTAAAAACTACTGGTCCCATGACTGTCCGCTGCCGCCCCCTCAGAAAAATACAAGGAATGGTACTGATATGCTATCAAGAAAGATTTTTGAAAGCTTTTAAAGGAAGCAGAAAGTATTGTATAAAAGTAATTTTAATCTGGTAGTGAGAGACACAAATCTTACATGTCGAAGATTTTCTTTTTGCCTGCAGTAACAGATTAAAACTATAATTTCCTTACTTGAAAAATACGTTTATTTTTTAACATCAAAAGGGTTAATTTGCCGCCCCTCAAAAAGTGCCGCCCGGGGTGGACCGCCCCCTCCGCCCCACCCTAGCTACGCCACTGCTTATAAGGAATATTAAGGAAATAACGTGCATAATTGTATTAACAAAAACGTAAAGATACACAATTTTATAAAGTGAGGGCTATTTTGATGACAATGAATGTGTCATACCATAACATGAAAGTTCATTTGTCATTGTTAAAAAAAATTGAATCTATTGATAAGCAAAAGACGTTTTCCCAAAATATTACTATATGAGCTCTTTTAATGAAAATGAGTCTCAAAGTATAGATCAGGCTAATTTATTTGTAGTGAATTTGACGTATTACGAAGGAATAAAAACGAATGAAAATATGTGAAACGAGCTGATGTTGTGCATCACATGACTTCCTTTTACTCCAATTTAATGTCATTTCCACATTATTGGCAATTTTAATGGTGATTCAATTGTTTACTTTCTAAATATCAACAACAGTGGCCAAATTGAAACCAAATTTTTAAAAAAAAATCGCTAAATTTGTCGGCAAGTTGGCGACAAAATTTAGCGACCAAAAGACTGGCGCTATATCGCCAATTGTCCGACAAATTATAACACTACTTGAGTTAACATGGAATTTAACAATGATTTGCCCCCAAAAAGCAGCAAAAGACTCCCTTAGGAACATCCAAATGCAACCAAAAAAGAAGGCGCACAACTAAACTCCACTAGCAATATACGTACCAAATTTCAACTTTCTAGGACATACCGTTTTTGAGTTATGCGAGATACATACACACATACCCACATACTTACATACGGACGTAACGAGAAAATTCGTTGTAATTAACTCGGGGGTCGTCAAAATGGATATTTCAGGTTTCTGTACGTTTCTAGGCATATATCCACGTGTGGTCGGGTCGAAAAAAAAACTCGACATTCATTCGGGGGTGAGAAAAATGGAAATTAAGGCCGATTTTTGAGTGAAATTTTTTTCGCGAATACATTACTTCCTTTTACCAAAAAGGAAATATTGTATTCACGAAAAAATTTTCACTCCAAAATCGGCCTTAATTTCCATTTTTCTCACCCCCGAATGAATGTTGAGTTTTTTTTTCGACCGGGCCACACGTGGATATATGCCTAGGAACCTACAGACATTCGAAATATCCATTTTGACAAGCCCCGAGAAAATTACAACGAATTTTCTCGTGACGTCCGTATGTACGTATGTATGTGCGTATGTGCGAAGGTGCGTATGTGTGTATGTGTGTATGTATCTCGCATAACTCAAAAACGGTATGTCCTAGAAAGTTGAAATTTGGCACGTAGACTCCTTGTGGGGTCTAGTTGTGCACCTTCTCTTTTGGTTGCATTCGGATGGTCCTAAGGGTCTTTTGCCCCTTTTTGTGGGGAAATCATTGTTAATTTCGATATAAACTCAAGTGGTGTTATAATTTGTCGGACACTTGGCGATATATCGCCAGTCTTTTGGTCGCCAAGTTTTGTCCCCAACTTGGCGACAAATTTGGCGATTTTTTTAAATTTTAAATTTGATTTTAATTTGGCCATTGTTGGTGATATTTAGAGAGTAAACAATTGAATCACATTAAAATTGCCAATGATGGGGAAATGGCATTAAATTGAAGTAAAAGGAAGTCATGTGATGCACACATCAGCTCGTTTGTAAAAGGAAGTAAAAAGGAACTTGGAGAGCTAAAAAAGAGCTCTGTGTTAATAATTATTTGGGTTCCCCAATTGCTTTTGTGCTTCCAAATGTAGAGGGGAAAGCAGAAATATTACATTCTAAAGAATTAAGAAATCTGGAGAGACATTCAATGTTTTCAGCGGCAAGTTTACATTTTGAAATAATTGAAAGTTCACAGAAATACATTATTTCTATCTAATAATAATTTTGCATCATTTGGTTGTAAAACAAACTTTTTTAAAATGATATTTGGTATCCGAAACTATTATCTATTGCTGAATACATGAAATAAAAGAAGACGCCCCAAGTTAGGGAGGGGGGGTCTCTAACTTGTGACAATGAGCATTTTTTAACCGACGAAAAAACGGAGGAGGTTCTCAATTCGACACGTATATATTTTTTTTTAATGTATGACCACGCATAACTTTTTACAGAACAGTCTGATTTTGATAATTCTTTTTTTATTGGAAAGGGTATACCCCGAAGGTGGTCCCATAAAAATTTTGAAAAAAAATTCCTACCCTAAGGGTGAGAAAAGGGGGTTGATTTGTTGTTCACTCACAGATTTTTAATGTATGACCACACATAACTTTTTACAAAATAGTCCGATTTTGATAATTCTTTTTTTATTGGAAAGGTTATACCCTGAAGTTGGTCTTATATAAATTTGGAGAAAAAATTCCTACCCTAAGGGTGGGAAAAGGGAGAGATTTGTTGTTCACTCACAGATTTTTTTATATATGACCACACATAACTTTTTACAGAATAGTCCGATTTAGAATATTCTTTTTTTTATTGGAAAGGGTATAGCCTGAAGTTGTTCCTATATAAATTTGAGGGAAAAAATCCTTCCCTAAGGGTGGGGAAAGGGGGGGGATTAGTAGTTCACTCTAAAATTTTTTGATGCTGAATTGGGTATAACAAAAAAAAAAAAAAAACCTCACGATGAATGAGATGCAGACTTGTATGTCTCTCGTGTGTACTCTCTTGAGCAGGTAAACGACAGTATCTGCAGAAATGAGTTTTCGAGATATTTGAAGAATTGTGCGCTGGATTCAGTACTATCAACTGGGAAATGTTGGAATTATATTTTTTTTAGCGGAAACCAAATAAGTTAATTTGTACAACAAAGCTAACGTACAAACAATGATGACAAAATGCAAAAAAAAAAAAAAAAAAAAGATAAAATTGCAGTTATAGCCCTTTACCTGCACACGGCAGTGTAGACCTCTCAATCTCTGGTACTTGTGATTAGGGTTAGTTTTCAGTTCCAGTCGTCAAACATTTTTTATATTCAGGATTTGTATGAAAAAATAGGGCGAAGTTTAGTGATGGTGACATACTATTTTTAACCGACGAAAAAACGGAGGAGGTTCTCAAGTCGACACGTATATATTTTTTTAATGTATGACCACACATAACTTTTTACAGAATAGTCCGATTTTGAATGTTCTTTTTTTATTAGAAAGGGTATAGCCTGAAGTAATTCCCCTATAAATTTGAGGGAAAAATTCCTACCCTAAGGGGGGGGGAGAGGGGGTGATTAGTTGTTTACTCCAAGATTTTTTGATTCTGAGTTGGGTATTACAAAAAAAAAAAAAAAAAAGCTCACAATGAATGAGCTTCAGACCTGTATGTCTCTCGTGTGTACTGCCGTGGGCAGGTAAGCGGCAGTATCTGCAGAAATGAGTTTTCGAGATATTTGAAGAAATGTGTGTTGGATTCAGTAGTACTAACAATAAGTAAATGCTGGAGTTATATATTTTTTTCAGCGGAAACCAAATAAGTTAGTTTGTACAACAAAGCTAACGTAACAAAATGCAAATTCGTCAGCAATTTGTGTTATCGTAGAAATATCGATCACAGTAGGAAAATGCACACGAACATCTTTATACAGTGCATTATTCTTTAGGAGCCACTGCAATGCCACTTGAAGTTTACCTATATCAATTTGAAACTCCCTAGAATGTTCTAAATTTTCACGACTTTCTACTACGAGCACTAATCCAGTTTGATTAGGTTCAAGCGGAAGTTGTTCCGCCAGCTCGACCACACCCTGAGCAAAAAGGATTGCCTGCCCTTTGCACCAGTCTTGGCTCAAACGATTTTGAACTTTTATTATTTTAAGAAATGGCACTACTCTGCAAATAAAACGTTTCTCAATTTCCGATAACTCATCAATTTCTGTAGGTATTGCAGCTACCGACATTTTGTTCCAATAGGCCTGGGATGGAGTTTTATGTTTTTTAATATTGTTTGAGCATCGTGAACAAGTAATTATATTACCTAAAGCTACCAGTTCGTTAGGCAAAATAGAGCCTAAATTTTTAGTTTGCAATTTCCTACGTTGCTGAGGATACAAATTTTTTTTGCATATTGAACACGACAAGTCAGCATAAACATTAATTGATTTCTTAAAGTTTTCTGCGTTACACTGGTTTCTTCGATCGCGAGCTGCTTGTCGCATGGCGCTCAGACGATTAGTTCTCTCCTCGGAAGATTCGTGAAGTACCACCATTGCTGAACGGTTACGAGCAGCATCCAAACGCAGTATACGTTCGTCCTCAATTTCATTTGAAACTCGCTCTCTTATCAGATCTAAACGACGAGCGCGCTGCTTATCACTTTCTTGCAATAACCTATCGGTATTGTAGCTTCTCATTCTAGACAGTCTTTCCTCGCGCTGACCTAAACTCTCCTGTGAATGTGTTAATGTAATTCTCTTTCTGTTTGCTTCCAACCTTTTTTCTTTCTCATTAATAGATTCTTCTAAACATCTTTTCCTCATCCGAGCAGCATTTTTTAGGCCTACCTATGTTAGTATATAAAGCCTGCTTTTTTTAAAATTATTTATGTAACACAACAGATAATTGTTAAAATATGATTATATATATATATATATATATATATATATGTTAATAACTAAAGTAAGGTAGGTAGATATTTTAAAAGTAATCAAAAATATAAGCATACAGATTATAGCCACATTAGTAGCTTATAGCCACAAAAAATTATAAAATAAAAACTTTTTAACAAAAAAATTGAACCGCCGAAAAAACTGAAAAGCAAAAAATAATAAACCATTTTAATTAAACCTTATTAACTAAGTTCTTAAACTGATGTAAGTATACCTAAGTATATATTTTTGTAATAATTTAGAGTTTTTAATTAACCTTAATAACTCAGTTCTTAAATTAATGTAAGTATACCTAAGTAGTTTTGAGTCGGTGCCAAACAATAAATAAAAAAAAACCCCTAAATTACATAAATTTAAAGAAATAACCAAATAAAATTAGCAATGTAATGTAAAATGTCCGGCGATAAACATAAATGTTTCAAAAAATGCTCCCTCCACACGCCATCATTAAATCATGAATACTAGTAGATCGTATACAACAAAAAGTACCTCTCGTTGGAGCTTTGAAACCTTTGGGACCTCGCACGAGAGAGGCAAACAACCAGTGAGAAAAATCTTCAGGATCATGTATGCAATTAACGGCTACAGTTGTTATGCCATACTTACGCTGAATAATACTATGACCCACAAAACCATTTATTTGAGCTTTTAACAAGATGAGAAATCCTTCTTCAGTATGATGAACAATGATATAAACATTTTGACTGTTGTATATGAGGCAAAAGCTCAGTAGCAGCCAAATACTCGACACGTGCTTCTTCGAGACCACTCGACGACGTTCGGGTTTAACTTCGTGAACGCTCGGCATTTTCCGGCGAAGGGGCGTGTCGCCATACGCCACCGCTGCGCCTCACGCTTTACAAAAATAATTAATTTGCTTGTTTGGCACCGACTCAAAACTACTTAGGTATACTTACATTAATTTAAGAACTGAGTTATTAAGGTTAATTAAAAACTCTAAATTATTACAAAAATATATACTTAGGTATACTTACATCAGTTTAAGAACTTAGTTAATAAGGTTTAATTAAAATGGTTTATTATTTTTTGCTTTTCAGTTTTTTCGGCGGTTCAATTTTTTTGTTAAAAAGTTTTTATTTGCTTTTTTTTAAAGGAACATATCTACACATCTACATACCCGTGTTAGAAGGAATAATTTTTAAACAAATAGTTTTTTAGACATTTCCCTACACATTTATATACACTGTTAACAAAAATCTGAAAGTTCAAGTTAGTTTTCTGACTGATTTTAATAGAACATTTCCGTAATAGCTTCAAAACGTATTTTTTTTCCTTACAACAACGGAAATATCACGAAAGGAAATAACGAAAACGGGATTTTTCCATTTCTAGGGTTGCCGCTATGCTGTACTTTGTTAGTATTCTGATTAGCCTTCAAGTTATGATAAACGTCACTTTTTGATGTTGCTTTTTAAATTGCACTGTTACATGCTGTTAATTAAAAGCGTATTTAGAATAACAGCTCAGATGTCGTAGACAAAATAGATAGCTTGCTATTTCATGTCTGGAGAGTAATATACTCGTATGTCGAAATTGTTTTTACGCCTTTGGGCTTTGTACGTTTGGAAAAATGTTCGCGCCATTTTCAGACAGGCAGATGTGTTTTTATCCCCCTGGTGATTTGTTGTGGGTTTTACTGAGTCAGTATTAGAATATTATTGTGGTGTATTATTTTGCTTAATACTTCGAACACTTCTATTCGTTAGTCATATTGTGTGTTCTAGCGGTGTGAATAGTTTTAGGATCTCGTGTTATCCATTTAAAATAAAGGCTATTTATTGGATTACTTGTATCCAGATGCAATGGAAATACTTAAATTTAGCACCGCTGGTCACATGTAAGTATTGTTGAATATCTTTGTACATGTTAATATACAAATGTATTTTTCTTGTTAATGCATTTGATAGAATTCCGATGATAGCTGATTTAGAATTTACAGAACTATTATAAAGTTATTGTTTTTGCTCTAACGCATTGTATTCTTGAAAGTCATTAAACCATTAAACGCCAACATTTCGTATTAACCGGGGATGACCGTGGTGTGCGAGCAAGACAGAAAAAATCACTCTTTTTTTTTTTTTTTTTTTTTGACAGATTGAAAGTAAACATTTTAAATCTCTAAATAAAAGTATTTCTTGCTGTTATATTTTTTGCGAAAAAGCATAGCACATCTTTGAAAATACGATTAAAATTTTGACAAGAATAAGTTTTCTTGACTGCTTAGAAATCTGGAAACATTCATTACTCCTTTCCGGATTTCATTCATAACAATTAATATAAAATACTTAATTTATTTTATTGGGATCTCATCCAACAACGTATTTGAGATTATTGCAAGTTTCTTGTAAAAACATTTCGGGTAAAACGAACTGATTGATATGTTTAGCCTAAGTACAATAATTATGCTCTAAAAATCTATGTTGCTATTCCAATGAGTGAAAAATGCGGAAATCACCGGGGGGGGGGGGGGTATACATCCTCTGAGTCAAAAATTCTTCACGTGTATGTCAATGATTCTGCTTTTAAACACAGTAAATTGGTATACTCTCTATCAGGTATATTATTGCATGATAAAGTCAACCGGTTTTTAACGGTATTTTATTTGACTCATTCTTCAAATAAAAATATTCTATTTTTCATATATGCTTTTCCATGCCACCCCAGACAATGTACGACGAAGGGAATATCGAACAGTATCAGCAGGGATAATTGGTGTCATATTCAAATCCATCAATTTTTCTGCTGGTACTATTTGATTACTTTGATTCATCTGAAGGTGTTGAAAATTTCGTGATAGATGTTTGAAAAAGAGCTGTATGGTAGGTAAGATATCAAGCAAAATTTTCACTTAAAATATATTTGAGTAATAAATACAAATAAAAAAAAATATAGTTTTTGAATGGTTATCTATTTTTTTATTATATATCATTTTAAAGATAGGATAAAAAAACGAGAATGAAATTTCAGTAAAATATGTGAAAATGAGAAACGAAAAAATAGCGCAACGAAAAATCAAGAACCGAAAATTCTGTAAAGACACAGAAAATTTAAAAACGGAAAAATAGATCAACGGAAAGAAGAGAAATGAAATTTTCGATAAATCACGGGAAATTTATAAACGGAAGAACAGAACTAAATGGAGAAATGAGAAATGGAACTTCTATTAAGTCACGGAAAATAATTTAACGGAAACGTAATATTTATGGCAACTTTGCTGCCGCTACTTTATCCGTTATTTTCAGGAAATTTTTTTAACAGTGTATACAAGTATAGTAAGCATAGGCAATTGTATTCTCAAATTTAAAGAAAGGCGAGGATTTTGATAGTGTCTACGATCTAAAATTACTCAAAACTGCATAGGAGGTGCATAAAGATAGTGCATTAAACGGATAAAGAAAATGCTTTTAATAATCTGTGAAAATTATTCGATCTCAAAATTCCGTAAATCAATTTTACCGAATTTCCCTTTTTTGCGAATTCGCATTAATTTTACTTAGCTTGCGAACATGGTCACATTTTTTTTAGGCTGGGGTGGAAAAAAAAAAGAATTTCTGATATTGGAAACGTAGAAGTAGTTTCCTTTTCAAGTGAAAAACAGCAAAAAAAAAAAAAAAATTTTTTTTTACAACTCCTGTCGAAAAATGTTACTCTGACACAAGAACCCGGCTCAAAATAAACTGTTCCGCGCAGAGAAGCTAAAACTATACAGAACAACAGTATTATGTGTCTATCATCTAATGAACTGCCACATTACAACTTGGTTTTTATTGGTTGTGACGATACCAATACTGACATGACAGGAGGTGTCATTCGTCGTCTAGATTTAAAACTAAACAAACCGATGTAGTGGTTGATTTTGTCTGTTGTATACAAATGAATTTCATTCATTGAGAAAAGTAATGCAAAATTTGAACGAAAAAAACGAATTAAACGCAAGTCTTTTTAGTAATTATCAGCAACCCATCAAAATCTAAGAAAATCTACCACTGGTGAAGTTAAAAAATATATTCTTAAAGAATGTTCCTTCAACTTTGAATGGAATAGATCTTTGCTCACATTAACAATATATATGTATGAAACTAGTGAAGATGTTTCCTCCCAAGATGTTTATTCTTAATAACTACGATTTATTTTTGCCTCCCTTTAAGCAAAAACAGAAGTAAATATTTGACCCCTTGCCAAAGGGTAATAAGAAATTCATTTCTGATTGCTGTTGTAAAAATTTCTTACTAATTTTCTTACTATGACGTATCACTGGTTTTACTTTTCATTTCAATTAACCATATTATTTGTCAAACTGAGAATTGGAAATTAAGGAAAAGTTCAGCATCGTGGGATTTTTTAGAAAAATACTTCAGCATATTGCTGTTTACTTTATTGGGTATAGATAATTAAATTTAATCAACTGTCTTAAAAATCCTTTTTATAATTAAGTTAAAGTAGTGAAAAATAAAAATAATGAACAGGGCAGAAGAGAAATTCAGTCAGCCTGGCCCGAAACTAGGGGCTGGCCCTTGGGGGGGGGGGGGGGGGTAGACTCCTCAAAATCGGAGTAGTATAAATTCGATAAGATTTATGCGGGACGTGGGAACGGTGACCAAACTGACAATCAGCCAATCTTCGCTATCGGCGGCCATTCTAAGAGTGTGTCTTTAAAATAAGAAGTTCCGTCCGGAACAAACTAGACGAGACAATTTTCTCGTGTTACAACAATGACTTTCTAGCATCTAGCATTAGCTAAATACTTCTCACTTAGCTTTAAGTGCAAATTAAGTCAAACATAACTTTTTAGCCTAATATCCCGTAAAAGTAAAAAAGAAGTTCTTTCAAGAACTAAACGAGCCTACTTTCCCGTATACCAACATCGACTTTCTACTATCTAGTCAATATTCTCTTAGTAATGTAAGACCGCAAATGATGTATAGGAGGAGGTAGCTTCTGTGTTGATAATTCTCATAATAATAACAACCATAATAATAACAAATAAGAAACAGCAAAATTTAGTTCTTACCATTCTGGCAGATCTTTCATCTCATCCCTTTTGCCTTTTGAAGGAATTAATACTACTTTCTTCAAGGATGGTAATCCTACGGAAGGTTTTTTTTTTTCTTATATAAACAGTATTATATAGGGGAAAGCGGGGCACATGTGAACACTTTTTTTCATTCCCTTATTTATCAAAAAATATTATCAATTTCTCAAAGCAAAAGCATCCTCATGATTGTACAGTCTTTTCTTTGTACTCCGGAGTTTTTCCAGATTTTTAAAAAAATTATTTCTTTAC
This sequence comes from Uloborus diversus, assembly GCF_026930045.1. NCBI lineage: Eukaryota > Metazoa > Arthropoda > Arachnida > Araneae > Uloboridae > Uloborus > Uloborus diversus. Next base: position 71,761,432 of record NC_072737.1, on the reverse strand, counting down.
TTTATAGATTTTTTTTTGAATGTCGTCAATTATTTACTTGTGCCCCTATAGGGAGTACATGCGAACAAGCCTAACGCACATATGAACACGTTTGAAAGCCGGACGAGCAATATATTTCAACGAAAAACCCTTCGGTATGAAACATACACGTATATACCAATTAAAGTGAAGGGTTTTTAACCTTTAATCCCCTGTAATAGTAACCTGTGTCGGTTTAAATTGTACAGTAACTGTCAATAAGAATTTTATTTCGAACTATATAACTCTGCTCACTGTCAAATTTTTAAGTGTCGAAGCAAGTTCTAATCAAAGGATCGACAAGAACAGAAAAAAAAAAAAAAAAAAACCTATAAGACTGATCAATACAAAGAATATTTTATTATCTAAAAAAAAAAAAAAGTTTTTTTTTTGTTATAAAGTGCGTTTATGCTTCAAGCAGATTATGATGATGAATTTCAACACTATTTTAACTTTCAGTTTCTAGTTATTGGAAAATATTTTGCCTTTTTTTTTTCTTTGAAATATTACATAACGCTAATTTTTTGGCCAACAATTTAGTTAAAAAATTAATAAATAAATAAATAAATAATAATTTAATAAGTAACAATAAAATTACAAACTGAACGTAACAAAATAATATATATATATATATATATATATATATATATATATATATATATATATATATATATATATATATATATATATATATATATATATATATATATATATATTAGGACTGAGCGATATCAGAATTTTAATACCGCGATATATCCCTCTCCAAATATAGTTTTTTTCGATATATCGATATATTCTTGGGGGAGGGGGGGTGAAAAGGATCGGGAAACAACAAAAAACATTTCCAAATATAATATTATTTCTCTAATTCAAAACTTTCCTGGAGGGGGGGGAGGAGGGCATGCTCAATGGTATAGCTCAATGCATGACAAAAGTGCCTCGCAACGAAAAAGTTTTAAATATTCAATTCAATATTTTGTTTAAATCTTTCAATTTGGGCAGTCTCAATTATTTAAATGTACTTTGAACTATATTTCGTATTGATGTCTTAAATAGTTTGTTTTTAGTCATTTAATAGCTTTTGCTTTAAGACTTTTTACTTTTTAGTGGAGTAAGATTAAGTAAAATACTAATAATAAGTCTTTAAAGAATGCAGCTATAAATGCACTGCAATTTGATATGTAACTTAAATATTTTCGGGGGGGGGGGGGGAATTAAAATAAAAAGATTCATTTATTTATTTATTTATTTATTTTAAATCTGAATATTATCAAAATTAATGCAGTAAACGTCTTTTTTTTTTTGGCGTTTTTAAATAAACTATAAGACATTTTTTTATTTGAATGAAATTTTTCATAATTTTTAAAATCCAGGAATTATGTATATTATTCATTTATGTTACATTAGTAAATAAAAAAAAATGCTTCAAAATTTTACTTACTTTTTATTTTCATCCGAAGAGCATCTTGGTAAACCATCCAATAAATGTCATCAATCGACAAGCTCAGTCTTTTCAATCATGGTATTCGTTACTCTTCCGAAAATGCGTAGAACTTTCACAAAGAATGCGTGCATGGTAGAACTCAATTCCATCTTCATTAATGCGTACAACTTTCACAAACAACACTATGTCATCGCATTAACTTTAATGCGTACAACTTTCACAAAAAACACTGTCAGCGCATTAACGGTAATGTATGGCGAGAAGTTCAAAAGTTTTAGTTTTAGGGTTGCCGGAGATAACGCTTTAAAATTGGATTACCGTTTCAAGTGCCGCCTTGTGTTATGAACGGAATAAAATTTTTTCCTCTTATTATCGAAGCTATTATATTTTCATTCAGCTATGAATTGCGTCGACACGACAGCTCGGAAGAAAATGATTGAGCTGGCGGCGTATTTAATTTAATATCATTAGGATTTTTTCGTTTTTCATTTCTTTTTTAATACAAACATTTCTGTTCAGTATATTTCGCAAACCTTTTATTCAGCGTAATATCAATGGTTTACGTTTAATTAAAATTATGAACCGTGTGGATACCTCCATTGGTTAATTTTTAATTGTTGCATTAAGATGCTTTTTTAACCAACACGCATTCACTTTTCGGGCCCCATGAGAGGCCATATCAGCCTTGTCAGAAACTAGGGGCGCGGTCCTTAGAAGGGCCCCGCTCTTGATAACGTTTTAGGGGGATGGGATCCGGAGACCAATCTGGCAATGGATCCACCTTGACCTTCTGCGGCCCTGTAGTTTAATTTTCCCTTGAATTAAAGTTAAAAATAAAATAACTAATTGAAGAATGCAGTTAATTTCTTGAAATTTCAAGCCCTCATCCATCATACAGAACTATAAAAAGTTATGTATTTTTGAGTCAGTATTTCAATTTCTCCGTAATTATGTCCCGTATTTCTGTTTCAACCGATATATCGGACGGATAGGAATCTAAATATCGTTACCGTGGTAATAGTTATACATCGATATATGACGATATATCGGTATATCGCCCAGCTCTAATATATATATATATATATAATTTTTTACACTCTTATTTGACACTTATAATAAGTCTATAATAAGTTTGGGAACTGTTCACATGTGCCCCTACATGTTGTGTTCACAAGTGCCTCGTCATCTACCCTAGAAATATTTTTCAGAAATAAAGAATTCTTAATGTAATTTTAAAATGTAAACATTGTCATAAACTTACTTGAATTTTCACAAAATGGTTTGTAATAATTAAATTTAGCTTATTAGTTAGGTAAAAATATGTTTTCACGTGAAAAAGACAGCAATAATATTATTACATCAGCGTGATTTTTTAAAGAAATTTCTCTTGACATTATCCTAGTAAAACATGCCATGCTCACATGTGCTTCCCTTTCCCCTGTAAATTATACATATATATATATATATATATTCACACAATTTTCAGAAACAACTACATTTGTGTCATTATGAAATTTTAAGTGGGTTCATGTAGGGCCGCGCCAAGCCTGATCGGCGCCGTCGTGCAAATGTGTTTTCAGCACCTTTATGTAGTGATGTTTTGAGAAAATATAGTCAACACCTGGAGCGAGTTTTTGTAGATATATATAATATGGGGGAAAAAAAACATTTGGCATTATTGAAAAAAAAAGGCGTAAACATTTTTTTGCTTTCCCAAAGTGTACTCTTAAATACATTTATTGAAACATATATTTTTTTGAAATTAGCATTGAAAGCATATTTATAAATATGTGTATTACATACTGAACACATCTTATACTAGACCAGCAGCACCCGCACGGCGAGTCCCGTGCTAAGGGTTTTTTTTAGAAAGTCCATTGAATAAAAAAATTCACGCCCCCCCACCCCGCCCGCCCCTCCGTCCCCCTCCTTTCCGAAAGTATCATTTTTCTTCTACTACAATACATACACGCCTTTTCAAAAAACCTATTGAAGTCTCTTTGAAATTTAAAACTATTCGTCAAAACACATAAAAAGATTAGCAGTAGTTTTGAAACTCAAAGTAATCCTTCAACTGTATAGTTAGTTCATCGCTTAATGCGCCAAGCAACCACGCTACCGTAACCCTGCCCTTTAGTGACTGAAGCGGTTTTTTTCTGCAATTTAAAATGTTTCGCCAAATAAACAATACTATAACAAAAGGTTTATACTGAACAATCACAATTAATAATACGACAAACCAAATTAATAGCCTTCCTCAATAAATGGACTATTCAACACAAAAAGAATTTTTCAATTCGAATCAGCAGTTTGTGAGATTAGAGCGTTCAAACAAACAAACAAACAAACTCTTCAGCTTTATATTATTAGTAAAGATAAACTCATTGACACTATCACCTTCCAGTTATTAGCAAACTAAATAATTCTTAATATGTTACAAATTTGAAAAATATAGAGCTTATGATATGCATAAGTATAAACTAGCAAATTTAACCTTTCATTAATTTTACAAATTAAATTATCTTAAACACATTGAGTCTTGCCACACAATCGCATTTGATCAGTTTCAATACATACATTATGCACAAAATGAACAAATAAATAAAACGGTTTCAATCAAATTGAACTCAACGTCTATTAGAAGTTAAATTTATAAGTAAATATATGTCTAACTTTTTGTAAAACCCATACTGGATCTAGGGTGATTTTTAGTTTTGAAAGTTTTTTTTTTTTCCCTTACTAAAAATTTAAACCTAAATTATTCCACAATATATAAAAATTAAGCTTTAATAAATAATCTGCAAATATACTTATGACATTTTTTTAAATGTTTGTTAACATGAAGCAGTCGAATGACCACGACGTTAAAAATCTCAGAAAGACATATTGCATAAATTATAATACACAACATATTCACCGCAAGAACCAAACTGGGGAACAGAAAATTCGTGTGCCTTGCATACTTAACCTTATGTACTATAGGCATACCAAAATAGCATTCACGGCTCCACATTAGGGTGCTAATTCATGCATGTATTTCAGCTCCATATTTTTCAAAAACTTGGAATTTCACTTGGCGTGTCACCCCTCAAACGGGTGATACCCGGGGCAGAGCGCCCCCTGACCCTCCGTAACGACGCCACTGTATATATATATATATATATATATATATATATATATATATATATATATATATATATATATATATATATATATATATATATATATATATATATATATATATATATGTATATATATATATGTATATATATGTATATATAATAAAACATAATATAACATAATGCGTGGAAAGATTGAAATAATTGAAAGAATAATCCCAAAACACCCTGGGGCCTCATCAGGGGGACTCTCCTAGGCCAGGGCTAATGTGAGATGTCTCTGGGATGTTGCTGGTATGCATAAAAGCCCAGAAATTGCAACATTAGTTCCCCTACATCTCACAAACAGGCAAAGAAGGGAAACTGGAAGTCCAAAGCCCAGTTATAAACAAATTTTACTCAAATTAAATATAACACCACAAGGCATGCAAAGCAAAAATAGCAAAAAAAAAAAAAAAATAAAAAAAATCAGTTTATTAAAATATCAAGAAAACGACAAAGCAATTGTAAAAAGACAAAAGTAGAACTCAAAACAAGACGTACCTGCTAATCCTGCAACACTTTATGGATTAAACTCTGAATGAGTTTTTCTGGATAAAGGCTCTCAGTTAAAGCTGTAGTTAGAAACTTAATTGCTGTTTCCATTATTGCTGCTTTCATTATTGCAAGTTTTTTTGTATCTTAAAATCTGTGAGACAATTCTCTGTTTCGAAAAACTTTTTCGCTAAAACAGCTGTGAAAATGTATTAGGGAGTAAACATGAAATTCAAAATTCAAACGTTTATCATATAAAGCCAGAATGGGTACGTTTCTTCTTAGTTTGATATTTTTATCGAGGAAAACTGCTAAATCGTTATTGTTGGTCTGTTTCTAGACATAACCGGTTTCCTAGAACGCAAACACGTCAGACATATTTACTATTACAGCTCTACTGTAATCATTCTGATTTGAAGAAAAAAAAATCTATTTTTAATCAGCGTACCAATTATAAATTTAAAAAAAAAAAATAACTTAGCATACACGGTTAATGAAAATTACGATTTCAAAGAGCTCTGGTTCAAAAATACTGTTCAGAAAGACTTATTTCACCAGAACGGCGGTTATCCAAACGAAATTTGCTTGCCGAAGGAAAAAAAAAATCAAAGTATTCCGACAAATGTGCTGTGAGAGTAACTTAAGTCGATACGACTATTAAAGGATTACTTGAACACGGAAATGTTGCTAGTCGAAAGGAAGCAATATACTGTAGGATTTAAGAAAAATGTATTATTCAAAAGACAAAATTACTTGTTATAGAGAAAACAATGATTATGGCTTTCGCTTGTTCTGTTACTCTTAAAACAGTATGTTTTAAGAGCGGAATATATTTTATGCACCGCCTTTTTATGACTGTATCTTAGAAATTAACATACCCCGTGCACAATGTGAACTCTGAAAGCGACATTTATCGGAACATTTCAGAGCTTTTTTTTTCTTGGCTGTAACAAAACATTTCCACGACCCCACAACTGTTCTGGTGAAATATTAAGTCATTCTGACCAAGAATTTTCAATTTTCAGCGTTTTAAAATGGGAACATTAGTTGGATGTCACCATGTGTTTAGCCTAAGAATAAACAGCAGCATTTTTACAGTCCAGTTCTTTTTTCTCTATATTAGATGAAGAAAAAAGTAAAAATATCAACAATTGCAGTGAGAAGCAAAGGGATGTGAGTGGCAAAATTAAAAATTTAGAGACAACCTGTACAAATTGGAGGGGAACCTTCCTTTGTCTTGGGGAAAGAGATAGTACTAGTAGCCCTGGCAGGTGCTGTTGTACAGCATGATTTAGAAAAAAAAAATCAATGAAAACCTACCTAAGACGTTATCTTTAAATGCATTTTACTCAAAACTTGAAAATTTCTATTTACACTCCTTTGCTTCTCACTGCCTCATTTATTGTTTTCTTTTATGAATTTGGTTCAGTTATTTTTAAATCAGTTATTTAAAAATTTGCGTTTACTTTTCATAATATTGGGTATTCTCTGGACCATATCTATCTCTTCTCCATCAAAATGAAAATTTCCTGTAGCAAAGAGGACTTTCGGGTTTGTTTGGTCAAGCATTGAAACCACAGCCTGTAGAAACATTCAAGAGTTACATAAAGCATCAGATGAAATTAATAAATTATTAACTTAGAGATTTAAGATGGGTTCGTCAAATATAAGGCCATGCAGATCAGTAAGGCCACCCCCAATTTTTTGATGTAATGTTAAGAAGATTCGCTAGATCCTAACTTGATCGTCGTCAGAGAACTGCGCTGTGTGTGAAATAAAGCGCTGTGTCAACAAATTTTTTTATCACGAGTCAACTGCAGCAAAAGTTACTGCAAATATTATTGTCAAAATCACCAGATCTGATTTTACAGTAGGCATTTTTTCTCTCTTGTTTTGCTGCAGTTAACTAGAACAAAAAATGTAGTTTATTGTTCTTAAAGCCTTATTTATGTAGTTTACGAATTCAAAAAAAAAATCATTGTGTACTGAATACTTTTTCTGCAGCTTGAAAGTAGATTGTAGCCAAATAAAGGTCATGATTCTTTTTATTAAGACTTCGGAGCATTGGGTGTAGGATATGATCCTGTACTGCATGTGCTGCACTGTGCGCAGGAGTGAACCAAAAACTGAAAATGATGAATTATCAATGCCCTAAATGTAAGCACTAATGTTTCTCCATTGTATTGAAGCAAACATGAACGTTTTAATAATACTTCAGAGTTTATCAAATGTGGTTTCATGTGTTGTTATATTCGCATCAGTTTTGAAAAAAAAATTTAGTTTGGTGGCACATTTTGCGAGTTTTTTTTTTGTCCTAAGCAATGCTTTAGGTAATCCTTTCCCAGACTTGGTCTTGGTGTCCCTAAAAGAGACAAACCAGCTTTCTTTCTTAAAACTGCTAAAACATAATTTAAATATAAATTTTCAATGTCATTTTCCCCTTTATTTAAGAGTTATCTGAAGAACGTGCAATAGTTGGTGTCAATGAAATCCCAAGTACGAAAGATATTTGGCCGTGAAACTTAAAGTGGCGCTTTATTTGGTGCACCTACCTTATTCATTTCTGAAAAATCTATTTAGACTTCGGAGCAGATTTTTTGAATTAGTTAACCTTGTAAAAATCTAAATTTATTTGAAAAAATATGAATGACTGTTGCCGTTTGCTTTTGGTATCAGCTATTGCCTTTGGAAATTTAATGTTGTCTTGACACACAGTAGTGACAACTACAACGTATTTGTTTGGGATTGAGGCATAGCCTAATGTGTACAGCACATACTATTTTTTCATCTATTTTATCAGAAATATTGACTCCACTTGTCGAAAATATGATTGGATAATACCAATGTAGGTTTTAAAAAGGGAGATCTACTGCAGACTAAATCTTTTATATGAGAAAGATTTTGGAGAAAAGCAGAGAACGTAGAATAATCACTCATCATATTTTCCTCGACTTCAAAACGGCTAATGGTAGCCTAAATAGAAAGGAAATAACCAATGCAAAATTAGGCACATTAAATGTCCATAATTTTCTAGAAACGTTACGGATTTTTTTTTTTTTTTTTTTTTTTTGAGCATTTACATTGCTTATTGTTCGCACTTGACGGTTTTGACGTTCCGATGATTTTATTTCCCCCGCGCCTTCCTCTGCAGCACCACCTTCGACCGGCCCCTCTCGATGATGCTCCTCCAGCGAATACTGTCTCCAGGTTGCGTCCATATCCTACACAAACACGCATACATACACACACACACACATACACACACGCGTACATACACACGCCTACACACACATGCCAGCACACAGACACAAACACACACACTCGTGATTGCGAAAAGCATAATTTGAATTCAAGATGTCAAAATTGAAATTAATTGATATATATATATATATATATATATATATATATATATATATATATATATATATATATATATATATATAATGGTAAATGTGATCAGTTATTCAATATTTATCACATTTACCGGTTTATTTATACAATCCTCTACTCGTGATGGGGAATGTAATAAATTTGAATCATTCCGTAGAGTAAAAAGGGTTAAATTACAAAAGAATAATATTTTCAACACTAAAAATTACTTTTTCAATTAAAACAAGGTTTGATATCTATCAGAACTAATAAAAGTATTTCATTCAAAAGAAGTAATAACACTGGTTTTGCTTTGCTTTACTTTAATTAAATATCTTAGAAAAAACAAATTAGATGATGTATCATAAATAAAGTAATCAGAAGCGTCACCACGGAAGCGAAAGGAGGGAGCGGTCCACTCCAGATTACACCTTTCTAGGAAGGGGGGGGGGGATGATACTCAAAATAGTCAGAGTTTATAAACAATAAAAAAAATGCAATTCTGATAAATTTCCCCCAAAAATCTTAAATTGCTTAATTTATCGAATTTTAAAGAAAATTGATTACAGTGTTCCGGGGGCAATTTTATAAAATGTGTTTTAACTTTACTTGTCTTTTTATGTAAATTTTCGATTTACCACAAAAACTGAAATCCTTTGTGATTCCTTTTTCAGCTCGGACCATGGGCCTCTGCAGCACCACTGCCCACCGGCCTCCAGTCCCTGAGCACTGTCCCCCGGTAGTCGCTTCTCCTGGTCGGTGGCGTCTATATCCTACACACACGCACGCTCACACACACGCATCGTTACGCACATACACACTCTCTCATACCAGCCATTACACACATACACACACGCCTAAGTGCATACACACAGGCCTACGCACACACACAAGCCTACACATGCACGCACGTGCGCCTGCACACACATACTCAACTATGCACAAGTAACCCCCAGAAGGAAGGGCAGGCTTGGGGGGGGGGGGGGGGACAGGAGTCGTTTCTAGAAACAATAAGTCCAATGAGTAGCATCCTGTCGTGATTGCGAAAAACATAATTTGAATTCTAAATTTCAGAATTCAAATTAATTTCATTCTTTTCTTTAATTTTTTTTCCCTCTAGAATCGCCGACTCGTTGTGGAGTACGCAACAAATTCGGATAATTTTTTTTTTTTTTTTGAGTGTACGATGACTTTTGTGGCGTATTATTTCTCTGTCTCTTCATTTTTACTTCCTTTTACAAAAAAGGAAGTATTGTATTCGCGAAAAAATTTTCACTCAAAAATCGCCCTTAATTTCCATTTTGCTCACCCCCAAATGAATGTTGAGTTTTTTTTTTCGATTCGACCACATGCGGAAAAGTGCCTAAGAATGTATAGACACGCGAAATATCCATTTTGACCATCACCGAGGTAATTACAACGACTTTTCTCGTGACGTCTGTATGTATGTGCGTATGTGCGTATGTGCGTATGTGCGTATGTATCTCGCATAACTCAAAAATGGTATGTCCTAGAAAGTTGAAATTTGGTACATAGACTCGTAGTGGGGTCTAGTTGTGCACCTCCCCTTTTGGTTGCTTTCGGATGTTCCTAAGGGGGTCTTTTGCACCTTTTTGGGGGGAAATCATTGTTAATATCAATGCAAACTTAAGTGGTGTTACAATTTGGCGGACACTTGGCGATATATCGCCAGTCTTTTGGTCGCCAAGTTTTGTCGCCAACTTGGCGGAAAATTTGGCGATTTTTTTTAATCTGGTTTTAATTTGGCCATCGTTTTTAATATTTAGAGATTAAACTATTGAATCACATTAAAATTGCCAATAATGGGAAAATGACATTAAAATGGAGTAAAAGGAAGTCATGTGAGGCACACATCAGCTCGTTTGTTCCATTTCAACGAGAAGATCCGTCAATATTTTGAAAAAACTACAGGGTTTCATTTAGAATGACATAGGAATGATGTGAAACAAAAATTTGGACTTCATATTCGAATTCAGTTTCGCATTAGTTTGGTTTTACTAAAAAATTTCAAAATGTACGTACACTTTTGGGAGCTACTGTATTTTATAAAACACTCTTTTTTTCGTGCAATATAGTAAATTACATTGAAAAATATAAACTGCTTTGGTAATATTTCTTATGTACCTTTTTTAAAGGCTCATTTTTTAACATTGTTTTTAAACATGGACAAAACTGTCATTACGTCATATCTTTTTAGTCTACGCTACCCTTCGGAATTTTTTTCGTTATTTTTTTTCACTAACTTTGTTTTTACTATAATTCACCTTTATTAAAGAATCGTCATAGTTTTCTTTCGTCAACAAAGACCTGTGTCCTTTTTTTTTTCTTTGAGTTCATGACAGTTACTAAAAATCTAAATTGAAGCGCTGAAGCATATCGACCATTATTAGAAATTTTTTAAAAGCGAGAAAGCAAACATCCCGAAAAGAAGGTCTTGCCAGCACGTCAGAAATACAGTTAAACCGCATTAATCTGTACGGGGGATCCAGGTTGTACGAATTAATGAAAGTACGGTTTAAACAAAATAACCGAAATATTGAACCAAGGTACATAAACTGTGCGCAGTAAAAACTGTGTTTTGAATTCAAAAGAATAATACATAAAACTGAAGAAAACATTTTCAAAATGCATAACAAAAAACCAAAATATGGCCTACAAAGATTCATTATTACGCTAAATTGCATTTTATTTACGTATATCGTCGCCTCGGAGCAACAGTAGGATATCTTACTGTTATTCCTGGGATTAGATGTCTTACTGTTGTTTTGAAGCGACCATATAGTGTGCATTAAAATGGCTATCCAGATTAATCAAAATCCAGTTTAATAGAGTCTGGATATAGTGAGGGTTTCAAGTACTGAATTGAAATTAAAATCCTACTAACATGGTCGATAAATGCGCAGACGCAGACAAGTGCATAAGAAGAGCTAAGTAGCTGAGCAAACTGACAAGTTTTTCGGCTAAGTATCGACTTTTATTACATTCCCTATTACAAGTCGGGGATTGTATAAATTAACCGGTAAATATGATAAATATGGCTAAATATTCACTAATTTATCACATTTACCCTTAATATATATATATATATATATATATATATATATATATATATATATATATATATATATATATATATATATATATATATATATATATATATATATATATATATAAATGAATTAAAAAGGCGGGAAAATGTAGGGGTGTAAACGAATGAAAGGTCACAAACAAACACAACATTATAAGAAAAAACAAGCTGCTTCTTCGTCAGTGGGTGGGAGCAGCATACCCTAAGCAGAGCCTCACAGGTTTCGGAACGCGTCGCGAGTCAGCAAGTGAACCTGACTCGCGACTATTGCCTTGCAGGTATGGGTGAGGACGATGCGATTCAGCAAGTTGCTTTGAAACATTTTGTTCAACTGATGCTATTTTTACGTTAATACCATTTGAATTGATATCATCTTGTCATTTTTTAAATTGTGTTAAGAATTGTTTTAAAGGACATTTATTCTATATTTTTACAACAATTTTTGCATTATATTTTAACAAATATTAGTTCGCTATCTTGCAACCTTTAGTTTATAATGATATTTTCTGGTTTACTTGCTGACTCGCGACGCGTTTCGAAACCTGCGAGGCTCTGCTTAGGGTATGCTGCTCACACCCACTGACGAAGAAGCAGCTCGTTTGTTCTTATAATGTTGTGTTTGTTTGTGATCTTTTATTCGTCTCAAGTTCATATATACTTGTTGGATTTCGTTTTATATGCTCTGCCACCAACACCATCGGAAAAAATCTGAGTGTAAAACTTGAACAGTTTCTCAAAAAAATTCTAGAACAACTTAAACTTCAACAAAAGAATTGGTTTTGGATTGTTAATAATAGTGTAGAAGTGATCAATTTACTTAATATGCTTGATATAAATAACTTAGAAACTTTTGATTTTGAAAACCTCTTCACCAATATCCCACTCATTGAACTTTTTTCCTCTGTGTCAGAACTTTTTAATTCGGTCAAGGAATCCCTTGATTTTAATGAATTGTTTTTTCTTGGTCTTTTTAAATTTTGTATTTTCAATAATTTTTTCAAAAATGGTAATTCATGTTTTCTACAAATTAATGGCATTGCAATGGGAGCTAATTTTAGCTCTACATTAGCCAACCTTTTTCTTTTATATTATGAGAGAAAATATTTAATTGACAATCCTTCCTCTACACCTCTTTGTTGCAGGTACATCGATGACCTTTAGTGTATAAATTTTCCGAATTTTTCTGAACTTAGCAAAACTATTTATCATAGTTCATTAACGCTCAAAAAGACTAGTTCTAATCAAAATAGCTTTAATTTCCTGGATATCGACATACAAATTGACTCAAATTGTTCCACTACAATCTATGATAAAAGGCGCGAATTTAATTTCACAGTTAACAGCTTACAAGATTTTTCCTCCTGCTTAAGTAAAAAGGTTTTTATTGGTATCATTCTTTCGCAAGCTATCAGAATAAAAAGAATTTGCAATACCATTTCTGCATTTAATCAAGAAATTTCAATACTCAAAAACATACTTTTTAATAATAACTTCCCTAAAAATCTGGTTGAAAACATTTGATTAAGTATAGCCTTCGATGAGCATTTCGCTTCTTTTGAAACTGTTTAACTGTGTAAATGTATGATACAACCGTGACAAACCATTTTTTATGAATCACCGGGTTGGATGAATTTTACACGTGGGAAACAGGCGACTGGTATGTCTCTGGATTGATCTTCTGGATATGATTTTATTTTTATTGTATTTTTACGTAGACAACTGGAAAGGATTTTTATCAGGTTGAACAATGGAATTGGCTCTTTTATATGGATTTCAAGGTAAGATAATTTTGTTATAGGCAGGTACTGTCCCGTGGATGGCTAATTATCGGAACTTGTTTTCCTAATTAGTCGAGGCGAAACCCCCTGCTTTTAGTTTTAGGTTTGAGCTCTAGTTTATTGTTTTTAGTTTAGCAAGTGGTGCTTTTGCCCAATGTTACTCTATATATTGCATGTACTGGAGCTTAAACATTCTCTTTTAGTTCATAGTTAAATTTTTGGTCTTTTGACCATAATTAATGAATCCTCCACGGCTGATGAGCTCTGGATTCATACTTTATCTTTTCCTATTTAATAGCTGTTTGCAATTTTCCTTTTTATCATCATTAATTATTTATAATTTGTTTAATATTTGAAATTTTGTTTGCTTAATTTTATATTTACTTGGCTTTTTAGTTTTGCTGCGTTGCGCATCTATGGGCTTTTGGTGTGGTCTTTTCAATATTTTTCACTTTTATTATATATATATATATATATATATATATTAGGGTGGACGGCGTACACAATCAGACTGTTTTTTTTTTTAAATAAATATTTGACTTGAGCAAGACTGATTAAAGAATTTTCAACAGAAATTCAAGCTTTCAATAGTTTTGAAACTTATAATCATTACCAAAGTAATCACGCATCATTTTTTCAAAAATATAACTACCTTTACTCCTAGAAGAGGAAGAACCCCGCTCCACAAAGCACCTATGCTTGCAGTCGCAAGGTGTGCATATACAGCTTCAATTCTGTTTGACATGTAACCTAAAAATAAATGAAATGAAACAAAAGTAGCTTTATAATGGGCCACAGATCTAAACAAATATGCCATTAGTGTGGTTTTAATACCTACATGAAACCACGTCTCCTTTCTTCACCCCTACGGATTTGAGTGCTTCTGCATATGTAGCTACTTCTGTATACAACTGTTCATAAGATACATGCTCTATGTTGTCGTGTTCATCTGTATTAAGAAAAAAAAAAGCAATAACAAAACATGATTCTCTTGAATTACCTCTATTAGCTTCCGTACATGCATACATTATTCCTACTACAATCCCTTGCCACCCACTAAAATTCAAAACAGCTGCTGCTGTAATCATAGGCAGCGGTGTATAGGTATAGTTAAGTAGCTATGCGCTACTGAATAAAACCACCTACGGCACCACCTGTTGGAAAACTGTGGAGTTACAACTCTTCTATTGAAAACGGAACGAGATAGAGGAAAAAAGTGAGTTCGAGAGCAATAAATTATAATTTAATACAATAAAGACCCATATTTTATAACATTGCTTCGCTTTCTTCTTGCTTTCTTTTTTTATTGCTCAGCCTGCAGATATTTACACTTTCCGCTACACATCCATTTCCATTTGTGAACTTGGTCGAACGATCGTGTATGTCGTCACACATGGTAGAGTTTATCCATTTCCTATTCGAAGATTCTCTTCAATCTCATATTTCGCTTTTCCTGGTAAACTTTCAGCTAGCTGTTTTTGTGGTTCTTGTCATTTAGAAGGAATAAAAAGTGGATAGAGTAGAGCCTTCAATTCTTTATGCAAAGATCCCAAGCCACGTGATGTATTTGAAAGTAAAGTATTGGAAGAAATCAGGTTTCTTCTACTCGTTTCAAGTAAACCGTGTCTCCCATTCATGGAAAACTCTGAACCACGTGATATTTGCCTCAACAGTTAATAAGCCAATGAATGAACTTTCTCCCTTCAGTTACTAATTCCTACTCTAAGCTTCCTATATTGTTGTTTAGGATTCCTCCGCCAAGTTTTGGCTATCTGGAGGAGATTATCTGTTTTAATCTGGTGCTTGTAATTTAAATTTCTAAGGATCTTCTTGATCTTTTTAGGGTTGCATGCGGTAACCGGAAAAAAAAACGTTTTTTCAAAAAATCTGCAAAAGCATTTTGAGTATATTTGGTACACGCAAAAAATCTACAGTTTTTTTTCTTCAGATTTTGTCTGCAAAATAAGTAATCCAGACATAACCAAAAATTCTGCATATTTTCTACAAAAATTATTTTCTTTTTTTTTTTGCAGATTTCTTCTTCACATAAAATTCTGGTTACAATTTGCAACATAAAATCTAGAAGATATGATCTTTTTGCAGATTTTTTCTGTAAACCGGTTGTAAATGTTCCTAAAAATTAATATAGAGAAAATTGGGATTTCATGCCCTGTCATGTCCCCCCAGAAACTGTCTTTAACGATTTCAGCAGCAGAGTATGCTTGTGAAAACCTTTTCAAGAGAATTTCTGTATAAAAAAAGTTTTACACATACAGCACAGCCATTTTAAGTTCATTTTTAGAGGTATTTATAGATTTATAACAAAGAGAAAGATAGGAACGACAATTCCAACGCTTGATTTAAATTTGTACTTTCAAGGATTTTTGTAAAAGTAACTGTTCTGCTAAATTATCTGTTTATACAGAAAGCTTAATAAAGGAAGTTGTTATCATTGATTAAAGTTTGAACTCTGAGCGTATGATCACAAAAGATTACATCTTATTATTAGTGCTCAATATGCGTTGTTTTTGTATAAGTAGAAATCTAATTTTCCCGTATTTATTGATAAGTATTATGCATTTATTAGTTTGATGTAAAAACATAACCAACTAACGGAGAAAACATTAAATTTTCAAAACTTTGAATGACCATCCTATTGTGCAGGTGCCTTAGTACCACCTTAATGGGCAGGTACTGTTGTGCAAACACTGAACATATTAAAAATCATGTAATCCGTAATTCCTCAAGAAAATAAGCATTAGACAGAAATGACTGCTCATTCATTTTGCTCAAGATCAAAAGTGTTTGAACTCACAGCATCATCTTTTGTAGACGGCAAAGCCAACGTGTAGGAACTTTTTTATGTCTTTCATCTTTCCCTTCCTGATTAATAAATGGAACAATTTTTGTTTCATTCGGATTATTAGTTCAAGCTGCAGGCGAGTCCAAACAGAAAAACTTATTTTAAAACCACCTGGTGTATGTACAGTGACGCCGTGGTAGACAAAAAAATGCCCTAACTCACTGTAATCACAAATTTTTGGAGAAAAGTTGTGGAAAGTCCGATTGTTCTGCGGCTTTTCTCACATAAAAGGATGGAACAAAAGTTTTCTTATTTCTCGAGAAATTTGTAACAAACGTGAATTTTTGCAAGTGGTGCAGCTTTTTTGGCTGCCAATATATATATATATATATTAGGGTGGTCCTTATTTTTGAAGTTGTTGATATTTTACGCGACGCCCCACAGTGGTTCAAGGGCGGAAAAAATAGCCAGTTTTGAGTTTTAAGATAAAAAATATTTCATGCCATAATTACTTAGCCCTTGAGTTGTAGTAACTTACTCCATAAGAGTTTTTTGAAAAAAAAAATCGTTTTTACAAAAATAAGCTGAGATAGTTGAACAATTATGTTTTTACTTTTTTCGGACGTATGCCTTATACTTCAGTTTTAATTCATTCGTTCAATAAGGAGGACTAAAATTTAATAAAAGTCATTTCTGATTGGTTTTTCACACTTATAGGATGCATAGTACATCGTAATTAAAAATAAAAAATTCATCAAAATTGAAAAGTACCTGAAATAAAAAAACATTATTTTCTTTAAAAAATAATGAAAAGTATTGTGGAATATACTTTTATCGGCGGCTTCCGGTGGGCTAAAATTTACATGTATCAATAGTTTTAGATCCTCCTGTAAATAAACAACAACATTTTAGCTGCGACTACCTGCGACTGCAGTAGTGGCAGATGTTTTTGTTTGATCTTCGCTATTTACGAATTCCAATATAGTAAGTTAGAAAATAACTCGTAACGGTATGACGGGGGTAAATTGCTTTTTTATCAAAGAAATTGGTCATCAAATTTGACATGCTCCAGAATAACGTATGTCACAGCTTCACTACTTTGCAGGAGTGCATAAAAACGTTTGTTTACTGTTTCCGAAAGTTGGGACTTTTGAAACATTTATCAATAAATATAGAGGATTTTTTAAAACCAGATTTACGTTGTTATGGCTTAATGCGGAGCATTATTCTACATGCAATGCAGTAGTAACCTGAAAATAACAATTTTCGGACCCGTTTGGCTCTAAGGAAGATACATATGAGAAAAAAATTTTTAAAACTCATACAGAATTCTATATAAAAAGTTAAATAAATATTCTGTTCATAAAACAATGAAATTAGAAAATCATTAAACGTTTGAAATTTCTGATTTCCTTTTTCGAAATCATTCTAGTATAAAGCTGTTCACAGTTTGTCAACATTGCCAGAAAATATTGTTCGAGGGTATCAATTGCAATAAATAAGCCTCGCGTGTGGCATACGACTGATTTAATTTAGATTTTTCACTAAAAACAGAAATGAATTTGAACTACAAAGAAATCCCGATTTCACGTTTCTCAGAGACCTGAATCAAACATAAAATACATAAAATTTGGGAAAACGTCAATTCAAATCCAAAAAGATTAAATATGGGAAAACGTAAAATTCGAGAAATGTATAAAAAGCAAAAATCAGATAAGGAAACAAAAATAGTAATAAAGGTTGCTACGATGACGCTTATAAAATGTAAAAATGCGATATTTTACGAAAAGAACATTATTGTACACACTAGTTTAGATCATTCTAACACAATAAGTAACGAATTCGGGCGTTTAGGTTGAAAATAGTCAGTAATAATGAGTTATGGAATCCAAAGTAAATACAGCATCTTCGAGGATTGGAACACTTTGCAAAGTTTTTTCCTGCTCTTTATGATAAAGAAAGTAGTCTTTCACTATTATTAAGCTCATAATGCAGTATCGAAAGAAGGGACGAATTGTGTTTCCTCTTCTTCTTGTTCATCTTAATTGGCAGCCGAAAAGTCCATAAGGTCAGCTACGGATGGAGTAGAAGCGTTTCTGTTTTCATGGATTAACTTTCAACAGAATGGATTATGTTTAAAAATGCACAGATGGAAACACTTTTCTTAATTTTAAAACATTTTTTCTCTTTTTTCCATCCGGGTTAAATTAATATTATTAGTGTATGGAAAAACTGGGACCTGATGATAAAAAACGTAAAATGTGGGGAAAACGTAGATTCGAGGGACGTAAAATCGGGGTTTCGCAGTGAATAAGATCAGCGAGCATGAAGATAAATATTACCATGCAACAATTTTAACAATTTTCCAAAGCATTTTTTGGGAATATTCAAAGTTATTGAATTTTTTCCGATTTTTTGCCGTTTTGAACCACTGCGCGCCCCCTCAATTTGTTCCATTATACAAATAAATGATACTTGCAAAATTTTAAGTCAATCCATGAATATTAACACGTGCCCCTAGGGCCCTCTTTTTTTAGTTTCGAAGAAAAAATTCCGGATTTTCTCATTTTTACGTAAAAATATTCTTACGTTTCATGATTACAGTAATTTTGAACCGCAATATATGCTGCTACTTCCAGACTGACCATTCTCTCACTTTCACTCTGTAAAATTTTACATGTTACAGAGGGTACATGTACACCAATGGCCTTGGGTCAGATATACAGCTCTTCTGAGCTCGTTTCAAATTAAGAGGCAGGGGAACATTTCTTTCCACCAAGATGGACACAAGGGATTCTAAAGGCTATTAATGAATGGCCTAGGCCGTTAATGAATGACCTTTGACAACTACAAATTGCCCCCTCCAGGCTTTGGGGGTGTTGATGAACAAAATTTTCTGTGTATGTAACAGGTGTGTGGCAAATAGGGTCGCTGAATTTCAGTGCTATAAGTATAAGAAATGACAATTATATTTTAATTTTCTGCTTTTCAGTTATAAATATATTTAAATGTTTATGCAATTTTTAATTTTTAAAATATAAATTTCAAAAAATTCTCAAAACTATATTTTTTATATCTAAAATATAAACTTAAAACAATTCCAGATCGGAATAACGTAAAATTTTATACTTTAAACTAATTTTCTTCTAATTCAGAACACAGTCCTTATATAAAGTATCTATCCTCACCTGTTGAACCTTTTTTCTACATCTGGTCTACCACAACACAAAAAAGCTTGACAATTATTGATATTTTCTCGCCTTTCATCACTGTTAGACAAATGCCATATATTAGGGAAAATGATGCTGTTCATTTGTTAACAGTCTATGTAGATGCAGTAAATTTAAATCCAAATGATCTTATGATCAATCGTGCATACCTTAAGAGAGCAAGAGAAAATCTTCTAGAAGAAAAATCAAATTTAATGAATTTAGATTCAGATTTTGTAGTTATTCACTGGGATACAAAGCTACATCCAGATGTAAAAGCAAAAAGAACGCCGATAGGCTTACCGTGATAGCTTCAGGTCCCAATGTTGAACAGCTACTCGAAATTCCCGAGATATTTCTTCAGTTGTATATGATATCTTAGATGATTGTCCTTTATTGCTAACTGTTCAAGCTGTAGTGTTTGATACAACGGCTTGCAATACCGGCCGCATAAATTGTGCATGCATGTTTTTAGAACAAAAACTGGACGGTGATGTGACAGTGCGATAAGAATCACACTGCCACACTTTTAAAATCCGCATATTCCTGCCATCCCAGAATCTATTTTTCAAGTTTTCATGCAACGCTTGCCTCGTTCGAAGAGGATAGTTTTTCACCCTTCTTTCTCCCGCGCCAAATAGGGTCATTGACCGCGCAAGATTACACCCATTACACTCAGAAAGAATCCCTGCTGAATCTGCCGTTAGAAATATGCGCCACCGCGGGAGGAATTTACACCATTTCCCGTTGCATACAAAATATATATTTTAGCCCAATTTTAACTTTGGCTTTGATTTTTATCATGGATGGCAGATGTTTAAAAGAAATAGAACCAAGGAGATCTGGAACTCTTTCTTGACGCGTACTTATCTCCAGCACGTTTGAATTGAGGGGGAACACGTCTGGAATGTACTTTATGACTGCGATGCTATGTTTGCCCTTGGGAAGCGGCATGAGCGGGGTTTGCCTAAAAAGAAAGGTTATATAGGTAAACCCCCAACGATTTCTGCAGTTTTTGAAAAAGTTCCGTTAGTGACACAAGTTGTTGAAGAGTTAACGACCCGGGGCTGGACTTGCTGTCCACGCCCGGGTATAAAAGGAAGATAATGCAGCTATGCCATTTTATATATATTATGTGTAGTCTAGTATAGTTTTTCGATGTTTCCTATCCAGCCATCTTCTTATTTTCAATCTATTTAATACATAATAAATTTAATTATGTTGGAAGAATGAAAGAAAATTATCGTCCAGTCCATGATGAGAAGTGATACTTGAAGAAATCAAGGAAGATCACCGACAAAAATAAGTTTGGAAAGATATACTCCATATCATTAGTGTACGATCAATGATGAATTCCAACAAGAAGCACAATGAACTGTGTTAAAATTCCGAATCAGCGAATCACATGGACTCCAACTAATAAGATTACCTCTACAATAGTAATGCAACTCCAGCGAATGTTCATCAGTGTAATAGCGGGCCCGCTCATCATTTAATGTGAGTAATTTGAATTATAATGTTGAGATATCTCATAACTGCATATATTTAAAGTTATATCTTTATTATATTAATTCTTGACAAATGAAAGATAAATGATAAGAATATTCTAAATCTGATATTTGATTCATTACAAATGTTCTCAATAGTTTATATTTTCGTGCGGCCAACATAATGTATGTACTTACACTATACGATCACAAGATATAATATATCATAATAACTAATTAGTCTGTATGATAAGTTTATATTCAAATTAAATATTTGTCTGTAATTTATGCTTCATGTGTTATTTTGTGCATGTGGTAATTCTTTGAAAATCTACCAATCTATCATTACAGCAAAAGGAAATATCAAATCATATATATATATATTATAATTGCATTTTATGAACTAATCAATTCAGTAGAAGAGAAAGACTTCATATATAACCATAATTTTTCCTCAACTTTCTTCTATTACACGAATTCCATTCCTTCTTCTATTCCTTCTTCCATTACAGGTGATATATTACATTTGGATTGCCTTCATCATGCATTGAAATCGTACTGTAGAGTGTGTCTTTAAAGAAGTTCTTACCTTTCTTAATTCTAGACCACATATTCCATTATTAAGCATTTTGAGGAAAGATCTTCATCATTCAGAACTTATAACATTCAATCAAGTACAAAGACCACTTAAATTCTTAAAGACGAAGTTGATGATATGTTATTGTTCGTAAAAAGTGGATACTGAGAAAGAACATTCCCTTTAAAATTATAGAGACTTCTCATAACTTGTAATAATATTTCCTGGTGAAGACCTTCCTAGAGGGATATGTTTTCGGAAACCAGAAGCTTATCCCTGAGCCAGATGGGTGGCAAAAGGAATTTATTGTTTGAAAATTTATATATTTAGGAAACATTTTAATTTGACCTTACATGAGGAGAAAGCCCTTAAATGCTGTTTTACAGTTAAATGCTGTATGAAGATGTAGTTTTTCGCAGCAACCCAATCGAAGCTCCTTTAAATAATTTAATGCACCAAAAATGCTAACAGCGTACGAAATGATAACAAACATGCAACAGAAGCAGCGATTGGAAAATTCATAAATCACTTTTCGTATTTAGGGTATTAACTAGTAGCTTTCTCCGTATTGGATGAAGGAATTAACTTTGAAGTTAGGAAAAGACTACACCAAAAAAAGCTGTATAAAAAAAGTTCATATAACGGTAGATGATTTGAAATACTTTTTCAGTAAAGATTTTCCCCTTGATAGAATCAATTGCAAGTCAATAAAAGTGTTTGACACGTTACAAATACCAGAAGATGTTTTCCTACTTGATCCTGATTTATGGCAAAATGAAGGAATCTATTTCAAGGGAAGAGAGATTGTTAAAATGCTGCAAGTCGTGAATGATACAACTGAAAGAGGAGCACAATAAATCGAAGAATTGCGCAAACAATTTTCCAAATATGAGTCACAAAAGCAATTTATTTTACAGAATGTGCAAGACTATCGGAAAAAAAATACACACAATTGAGATACATTGAGAAAAGCGTACGATTAAGGTAAAGTTTATAAAGCATTATTTAATTCTTATTCAATGTAAAATCTTTAGATTATGTAAATTAATTTAAAAGATTAGTTTCAGTGCTATCGCTCTGTAAAAATATTTTTCAAACCTGGGAGAAACGATGTATGTGAAGTAAAAACTCGAAGATTTGTGTGAAAATTATCAAAAGTGCTATAGTTCAACGTCCCTGGGGCACGTGTTATTATTGACCGATCGAGTTCAAATTTTGCACACGTTACTTTTTCCCATAGTGTCATAAAACTAGGGAGCGTCACTTGTTGAATTCCGAAAAAAATATTTTCCCATATAAATAAGGACTACCCCAATATATATATATATATATATATATATATATATATATATATATATATATATATATATATATATATATATATATATATATATATATATTAATATATATATATATCTATATATATATATATATATATATTAATATATATATATATATATATATATATATATATATATATATATATATATATATATATTAATATATATATATATCTATATATATATATATATATATATATATATATATATATATATATATATATATATATATATATATATATATATATATATATATATATATATATATATATATATATATATATATATATATATATTAGGGTGTCCCAAGATATAATGGCGAAAAAAAAATTTGTGAAATCGAATACGCATACCCTCCAAATTTTTTCCATTTCACCTCAGAAACATGAGAAAAAAGTTTCATTGCAATAAAATAACGGGAACCCGTGCCGACTTGAGGTCAAAGTTGGACCTGAAATCCCTGTACAGCGACTACAGTGGAAAGATTGCTAACTGCATAATTACTTACTACACGCGACATCAATTTATTTAAAGCAGATATTTACAGCAATATTAGACTAAAAGAAACATTACTGCACATATTTTTATTTCAATATTTGCTTTTTGCAGTTAGGATAGAGCTTCTGCTGCTCTTGAACGCAACGTAACACAGATTGTTTTTGTTCCTCATCAGATGTTAGCAAACTATGAAAGTCCTGAATCATTTTTACCGCTCTTTCAGCAGCATCGTTTACTGCTCTAATCATTGAGACAATCTTTTACACATCAAGGAATGAAATATTATTGACCATACCATAAAAGCTGGATGAATTTTTGTGGAGTAGCTTTTGAGATAATTGGGCCCACATTTTCGTACTTTTATCAAAAAGCACAAATTTTTGTTTTCGTGCTTTGACTGGCAAAATGCATTGAAGACATGGTTTCACGTATATTGTCACTACAAACAAGCAGACATCAAATAATGCTTCATTTTCCTTCGTATCTAATTTTAGTTGTGAACTAAATAGTAATAGTTTTAGGGAGTAAATCGCTCGAGCCATCCATCGAGCTTTGTGCATGACTCCCGGTGGTCTTATTTTAAATTCATTTTCTGTATCTCCACCTAAAAATAGGATAGGTAGTTCTATCAACTCTTGATAGTCATCCCTGACGGTAATATTAGTAAGTTCAGCACGGTAAAAGTCAAGTAAATTTTCCAAGTCAGGGTACAGTTCGGAACAACTCCGCAGCTCCTCCATAGCACTGTATTTAAGTGAGATAGATCAGTTCATTTATGTGATGGCGGCAAGCAAAGGAAAGCATTTCTCTATCAAATTTTTGCTCAAGAATAGCGCAAGAACCACTTAAAGGACCTGTTCTGGAAGCTGTAATATCACAACTTAACTTTGTCTTCGAGATTCCAATCTAAAACTGCCTTTCAAACAGCCTTTGTTCTTTTCCTGTGGAATTATCGAGTTTAGACTCAGCAATGAGTTGTTCCGTCACATCCATATAAAATAACTATAGATAAGTGATCTTCTTTTGATTTTTGAGCACTCAAAGCAGGCAACAGTCCCATCTTCCTCTATTTTGATTAACCGAAGTGCATCAGCATGTGCAATATTGAATAAATTGTTTAAATTACTTGAAAATTCTTGTTGGCGCTGCCTGAATACCTCTTGCAGTTTCTCTGCATTTTTTTGTAAGTCTCTCTAGATTTGATACAGGTTTTTAAGTTTATTCACACAATTTAGCAACGATTTGGTGGGAACGCGTGCCTTTTCCCAAAAGATGATGCATTCCAGAATAGCGATATTTGCACTTTCACTGATGGTTAAATTTACTTCTCGAATGTTATAAAACAAAACCGACAGAACTTGTCCGTTAGAGGGAAGTTTCAAGCCCGTAGTTTGTTGTTTTACGACTCCTATTAAAAATATCCCTTTTTTCAAACTTTGCAATTCCACTGCCATGTTTCGTTCCCTATGGAAGGACTATACTGCGCTCGCTGACCGGAATTTATTCGTACTGACATGTTTGACGGTTTGCAAATTACTACGGATAAGCCCCCCTCCCGCCAACATATGTTTTTCTGTTTTCATTTGTTTTCTGTGCACTATTTACAGCTGTTTTGAGCTTTGCAAAGTATCGCGTCGCCAGCATTTGCTTGCTTATATGAATACACGTGCTATTTACACGTTTAGGCTTTTAGGCGCAAGTCGGCACGGGTTACCGTGCTTCAAATTGCATGAAACTTTTTTTCCAACGGTTTTGATATAAAAGGAAAAAAATAAGAGGGTATGCGTTTTAAAAAAACGACTTTCATTTTTTTGGGACACCCTAATATATATATATATATATATATATATATAGTCCAGTTGCATACTTAGGGTAAAAGACCCTCCGTGGGAAATTTCGTGAGGAAATTGTGAGACCAATTCTAATGTATTCCTTATGGCCTATATAACTATGCCTCACCGGGTGTTTTGCTTGAATTTGTGTCAGACGACCTGTGTGACGTCATTAATCCAAGATGGCGGCTGCACTAGATATTGATGAAAATTTTCGGTTTTGACTCATTTTAAGGCATATTATGAAATGTTTTCAACTTTTATTATACATTCAATATTTTAACACTATTATATTTCAAATTTAAAAACAAATTATCTGTATAAAATAAATTATTTACTTTGGTTTTTTTTATATTTTCGATACAGATTTTATGAACTTTTTTAGTAACAATAGCAGTTAAAAATATTTTGGAAAGCTTGTACGATAAAAATCAAATTTGTTATTCCAAAAAACCTGTAAAATTATTTGCATACACGTGTGTTTGGGGTTATAAGAAGCATTTTTTTTTAATGTAGAAAAAATTTACAACTTCAAGGAATGTCAATTTTATTATTTACATATTTTGTGCTATAAGTAATGAATAAATTATTTAAACTCTGATTTTAATTCAAAATATAGATTTAAAAGTAAACAAACAGATCTTACTTAAAGTGCCATCAATATCGCTTTGTTCGCTGTGCTTTTCACATAAGTCCTCATCACCTCCACACATACAAAGTTCAGTGCATCCAATGTTTTAAGGCTCTTCTAAACCTCTCCGTAAAATCTGACACGGCGAAATCACGAAATCTGTGGCAACACAGAGGGTGTTTCTGGGAGGGTCTAACTCGATTTTTTTTGCACTGCTAATTGGTCAGATTTCATGATGGACAGCGTCAATCACTGAGTACGTGAATGGACAGCCATAAATCTAAGCTGTGCCCGAAGGTACTGTCTTTGCGATCGGACGAGGGCAGAGAGAGCTGCGAAAGATTCGAAGGATCCTGTTCCAAAACATGTTTCCCACCCGGCCTGTTTCCCCTCCGTAAATCAGTAAACATGTGTTTTCGTTTCAAAGTGTTTCTAGAGCTGACTGCTTACGATTTCCGAGAATTTAGTATTCAGCGAAAGGAATAGCAGGGAAAGCTGTCTGAGTTTTCCACTCAAGTTCTCCCGCCAAAGGGTGACAGAAGAAAAGAAGAAAGAAGACCATGTGTCAGGAAATTAACTTATTCTGCAAACTGTAAAATTTGCAGAATGCGTAGAAAATAGAATTGAGAAATGAAGGCAGAAAAAAAAGAGAGAAAAGAAAAGTTATAACATAAATTCAAGTGCTTTATTAATCATCTAAATTTCAATATTGAACATGGTGCGCACAAATGATGAACAAAATTTTTAAAAATCGAATTTCCGAAACTACTGCACATATCACAATAAGTGATACTTGAGAATAAATAGGAACATTCTAAGGTTTTTTTTTCCCTTTTCAGTTACAAACAGGGGCGGAGGGCGGGAACAGAAATTAACGTTGCGAGGGGGGAGGGGGATGTATAATAGTCATTGAGATAAAAGGCGCAATTTCAAGAACTATCACTAACAAAAACAAAAACATATTCCACTATAAATATGGATGTTATTCTCAGACATTAGTCATTCGCCCTGAATAAAATTTTATCAGTTCCACAATGCTACAAGTTAGAAATAAATTCCCGTTCCTTGAATCTATTTTTTCATATCAACTGATGTATTTGACTGTACTCGGGTTTTCAACGCAACATTTCAATCCGAAGAAAGGAGCAAGTAATAAAAACTACCTAATAACATAACATAAAATCAAGTTACATGATATAAAGTGGAAACAATAGATCGCAGTCCGACGGAAAAGGTATTTCTACTTCTTTCATTCGATTTAAAACTGCTCAGGGTTTGAATTTTTTAATGCAGTAATGAAAATAATTCAGATCAATATCATTAAGTACAATAATGACACCTTGAGAACAAAAATTAACATTACACAAAAACGGTGAACTGTGCACTGGAAAATTGTTAAAAGCCATTTTATAACTGCCGAGCACAGACCAGGCATTAAAAAAAAAAAAGGTTCAAAAGGTTCGCGTACATTCAAGGAGGATATGATAAAAATTCTAATTTTATCAACCCAGTATGTCGAAGGGAAACATGTTAGGAAATATTTTTTTATCATTTCATTGAACAAAAGAACCTTTCAGTAATTCATGCATTAGAGACGTACCGAGTAGCATTTTGGTCGAGTATCGAGTTCCAAGTTCCAATTATGTTTTAAGAAGAACCACCGACACACACGTGACGAATTTTGAACTCAGTGGTCAGTGGAAGAGTAGTATATACCTCCATGTCCACACACACACACAAATAATAGTTTTAAAAACAAAATTCCAGCCGAAATTTAATTGCGCATTATTGAAAAGATTTGTTTCTGTCAATAATTTTGACAAATAAGTTATTTTTTAAATTAAAAATAAACAAATACATAAAAGGTAGTGTTAATCAAGTTGGAATTAAAACAAATTATATCAATCCATACTTCTAGTCCGCCAAACGTAAATAATGTTTAAAAGCAAGTGAAACAACGTTAACACACTCTCAGAAATGGACTTTCATATTCGACGAAATTTTCTTCGTTTCTGACGAAATCGCTTCCAGGGATATGCTCCGAGCGAACATTTCGTCAAATTGAGGAAACTGCTTTCGTCTCTGGTTTGAAGATGCGAATTTCGTCAAATGTAACGAAATATTTCTTCATTCTAGTTTCGTCAAATCGACAATCATTTTCGTAGTTTTGAGAGTATTAGTTTCGTCAAATTAATTTCGTCATATTTGAGTATGTTAATTTCGTAATTTTTTGAGTTTATTTTTTATTTTAATTTTTCTTTTTTGAGCTGATTAGTTTTCTTTCTTTCTTTTTTTTTTTTTTTTTTTGACAATACTGACGAACCTCGTTAATTCGAACACGCTTAAAAAGAATTACTTCTAAAACGGACTTTTTTGTATTCTCTGTCCCATTGTTTTTGTTTTTCGAATAAGACGAATTCTGTTAAGAATAATCGATTTTAATGATCCATTAAAGTTCGTTTTAACGAGGTTCGACTGTATCTTATAAGATTTAGTCAAATCTTCACTTCAGAATCTTACCACCATAATTTCCCACTTTGATGCGCATAGTCACACTCACAGGCCCGTCATTTACGGGGGGGGGGTTGACATTCCCCCCCCCCCTTGATTTTTGAACATTTATTCTTTACGTACGAAAGGCCGTGGTTTTAGTTGGTTCTCTATAAAAATTTTGAAGAGTGTACACCTTTTTCCACAATTGGAAAAAAAAATCGAAATGACTGGCCTGCACTCCCCCTCTCCGCCTAAAGCAAAAGGCAAGTATTTGTTGAAAAAAGAGACACATAAAAGATGTTAAAAAAAATTTTATTAATGTAAAAATACAAGCAGACAATTTCTTTAAAATGTAAAAATAATTATTGCAAATTCAAGTTAAAGAACAATGAAATGATGTCTGGGAATTAGGGCTTTACGATGCATCGATGCATCGTAAAGCCCTAAAATTAAAATTGGAACGGTTTGGTTCTCTTTTTGGCGTTCCAAAAACCACCTACGTTCCTACTCGGGTGCCCAAGTACCTCCCTGCCGTGTGTGTGTGTGACGGAAACAAACTGTTGATTATATATAACTAGCGACGATTATTCATAATTTTCAATAGACTTGGTAAATATGATACATTATGTAATGTTTATCAAATTTACTAGTTTATTCACATAATTTCCTATTCGTGGATAATGCAATAAATTAGGATTATTTGTGGAGTAATGAGATCTTAATTGCAAAAACTGAACATTTTCAAGCAACACCAGAAAACTCAATCGTCTAAAAAAAGAAAAATGTCTCGGTTGCAATTAAAATTTCTAATAATATTTCAATTAAAAAACTGAAATGTGCCTTTTTTTTTGTACATTACTTTCATTTCTTGCCTTGGAAAATGTATATTAGATAATAGTTTTAATTCTATAAAAAAAAAAGTTTATATTATTAACTATTTAATGTTTACCTAAACAAAACGGAACTTCAAATTTAATTACATATTTAGAATTCTATATAATGTCAAAGTCTTGAAAATTAAAGATCTGAAAGTAAATGCATAACACACAAAGCCTCGATATCAAAAAGCAAACCAAGCCAATATTCTAAAGAAGAACATTTTCTTGTAAGATAACCTATTCAGACTCATTCTGCTGTGACTTTCCGAATTATTAGCAACTTTTTTACTAAACTTCATTTTCAAAGGCATCGTTGTGTGTGATATATCTGATCCTTCCAGAAAGAGACGATTATTTTTAATTAATATTGCTAGTTCAGGAACATTGTCAAGCAAAATATTTTTTCTATACAAACTGACCTGATTTTTAGAAAAGCTATGGACTTTTATTGTATTCACCACTACGAGTCAAGAAATATATTTGATAAATATTAAATAGTAGTCATACCCACACGGCTTTGCTTGTAGTAGAACATTAAAAGGTCTTATGGTTCGCCTGTATAATTACAAAAAATGTATGGTGAATTTTTCGCCTATTGGCTTACCATATTACGGTTCCACGTTATGATAACTTGGTAATTTACTCGTCCGTCGTATGATAATTTTGCTCGGGAAAGTGTTCTTAAAATTGGAGTAGAAAAAGAACAAAATCGAATTTTCGAAAAATTGCTTCGAGGTGCACACCTCACGCTACAAACTAACTTTGTGCCAAATTTCCTGAAAATCGGCCGAACGGTCAAGCCACTATGCGCGTCACGGGAACCGGACATAACGTCCAGATCCATAACGTCCACGGACATAACATCCATGACCAAAACGTCCAACGGACGAAACATCCGAGGGACAAAACGTCCGACGGACATAACGTCACAGAGATCCAGACAACCAGACATCCTCCAGACATCCAGACAGACTTCAGCTTTATTATAACAAAGACTATTTCCCAACTTTAGTGGCAATGGGGTTGATTCCAAAATTAAAAGTTTTTTTTTTTTTTTTTTCTGAAAGAGCATGCTTAAAAACATTCGCAACTCCAATAAACTATAGGGGGCGCTGCAATCACTGTCTAATAGTGGATGTAAAAGGTAAGAACAAACAGATGCCGTAACTTATAACCTGCTTTGACGGTGAATGACAGTAATTTTTGATCGTGTTTGTGGGAAGCTTTCATTTCTATTCTTCTGAAATTACATTACACAACAAACTGTCTGAAGCCTGTAATTTACCCAAAGAAAACACGTGGCATGGAATGTTTTACCTTTTTCTTTAATATTGTTAATCACCGCAAGGTAGCGTATTCGAGCTCTGGAGTTGCAAATAGAATCTGACCATTCTTTAAATAATTTGACTAAGTTTAATAATTTAAAAAATTTATTTTAATCGGTACGCTTTTATTATGTACGCTTCTGCCGATGACATCACAAATGATGAAATACCATTCACTGTTGCCATTCGTAGAGCGTAATATTTAATTCGCATCTTTACTCAAGTGTAATGGCAACGATATGGTTGATAGCAAACGTAGAGCGCAATATTTAATTCGCTTCTTGAATACAATAACGTGAAAACGCAATACACAGATGCGCCTAAGTACATCATTTGTGACGTCATAAAGACCACGTCTTATTTTCAAAATCGGACATGTTAAAAAATAAGCATCTGGAAATGAAAGTTTTTTCTCGCTTCATGTTTTTTTTTTTTTGCTTATTCTATCAATTTCAATGACTAAAAATAGTACTTCTGACTGAAGGAAACAACCCCATTTTGAATAATCTCTGGGGAATATGTATAATCGCCAGATTAATCTCATTCTACTGCACATACACTCAGGAGTGGGAAATTTCATGATTTACTCGCCACTTTTCCCCTAATGTGGCTAGTGTATTTTAAGTGAATTCGTTTATATTTTTGCAAATTTCACATCGAGATATAAATCGCAATCACTGTACTTGGCTATATATTTTTTAAATTAATAATTTAATAAAGAAATACATAAATAAAAATGGCATTTCGAATTTTTTTCCCATTATAAGATGCGGTAATTTTCACTGATTTTTCAAACAAAATAACTTCTACATTTAAACGGGGTACTTATATTAAAACAGCATTGAAAAATATATCACCTAAATAATTTCAAAAACTTATCGAATAGAACTCGAAAGAAGAAAAAAACTTCTTTTTAGAACGAGTTTCGTCGATGTCACAGAAATACAAGACCAACACACAAAACGACAAAGAATGAATGGTCATTAGTAGGGATTCAGTAATTTATTGCCTGCCATTGAGGCAAAGCGGAGGAGCGGAGAAGCAGAAGACAAGACCCCAAGACCCTGAAGACCCTGGGGGAGAAGAGAAAGTGGCCCCTCAAAGTGGGAGGAAATGGGTGTGGTCTGGTGAAAGGCGTGTTTTTCGCAGTTTTTCACAATTTTTTGAAAACAAGGCTTTACTCCGTGGAGAATATCAATAGAACAAATTGTCTCAGAAACAAACTCAAAATATGTTTTTAAAGAGAAATGTTCAATCTTTTGCGCTCCTTTTTCAGTTTTTCCATATCATTTTTCAAACGTGTTAAAATAGTCGTTTAAAGTTTTAAAATGCTATTAAAAAAATTTCAAAATAATTACAGAAAAAATAAAAAAGCGCATATCTAGTTCTGTGTCATAGCCATCGTTTAAAACAAACCGCATGAAAATATTCCAGTAATTTCTCGTGTTATGCTTTGCACAGGTAGCAGATTTTCCCGTAGAGAAAGCATTAGCGTCGAAATCCAAGATGGACGGTATAGAAGAGCCTTAAGATTTGCAATTGCATGGAACTGCATTTGCCCTTTACGCAGCTGCATCGGACTAATTTCAAGATGGATTCAGGTACACAAGGAAGTACACGTAACTGAAGCATAGAAGTTGTCTGTATTTTCTCCTCCGAAGTCTAACGGTGATGGTAAATTCGGGTACTGCTGGTCTGCAAGACGCCACTCTCATTACTGATAATGCGCTCTTAAAATATATGGGGACAAAAATGCTCTTGTAGGAGGCAAAATTTTATTTTGAGCCTACTGCCTGGAAAACATGAACCAACGAAGTTCTCCAATATCTGAAATCTTAGTCAGCGGCATATACAAGGAGCAAATAAATCCTTCAATAGCAACTTTATCATTTGCATTAAATTCTTCGGTTGACCCCAGATGACTCAGAGCATCAAGAGTATTTTTGTCTGCCGTCTTATAAATTTTTCAGAAAGATGGTTTTCCTTCTTAGCAAGTGAACAGGTTGTATCAAATCCTGATAGAGCATGGAGTCCTAATATTCCTTGAGTTTTTCCTAGTCCTAATGCTGTCATAATGCCTTTAACATCTCTCTTTGTGTTTTCTTATCTTTCAATGCTTCCCGATATGCTGAACATTTGGGCTTACTTGTCTTTGCAATTTTATAGGACGTTATTTCATTCAGGGACTGAGGTAATGTCGAAAGGGAACAGAATGCTGAAGGTATGGTAAGAAAAAGTGGAATTTGTCTATCCGAGTCTTTTTTCTGTTGATAAAGTACCATTACAATGCCATGCAAAGTACCCTTTCCATAAGATGTGTCTTCAAGGAAATCAATGTTATCTGCAGCACAAAATAAAAATCTTGTCTTTTTCAAATCATGAGGAATATACATCCCGTAACTATCATTCATGCGCCTATTACCCCATTTGCTATCTATGTTTCCAAACGTAGAACTTCAGCATAATCAATCGAAACACCTAGTTCATGTAAAAATCGCTTATATATTTGCTTCGGGTAACAGAGTACATAGTAAGGCCAACACCAACTTGCAAAGGCATATCTCGGTCCTGTCGATGAACAGTTTCTTTCGAAGCTTGGTACGGAGACAGTATTTTATACATGAATATATGTGACAGTCTTTTGACTTTATTCAGCACAATATTGTCCTGCACCTCAGAAATAGAATTAATTTCGAATTTACTGTTGCAGCACCATTTAAAAAACTGATCAACTTCGATTGGAACGGCATCAACTATCTGATTCTGTTCAATGTTCGAAAGATCCTGTAAATGTCCATTTCTGATCAGATAAAACTGCTTTGTGTAAAATGTTTGCAACTTCAAAGATAGTTCTCATATTTTTTCCAATGTATATTAAATAATCTTTTGCATTAGATAGGGAAATATCTGCAGTTTCCTTTAAAGATACGCGTTGGGACTCATTTACACTTTTTGGATTATTAAATATAGCGTCATCAATTTCTTCTTGAATGAGATTTTTAATTTCTTTCCGCGTTTTATTTTTTAATAAATTTTTATTTGCAATTGACTGATAATTCATTTCAAGGTCTGCTATTGTAGTAACATTTCCCTGAACAATAAAATCGGTTAATGCACACAGGAATTCTACGTCTGTTGCTGTATTAGAAATAATGTCTTGTGACTTTGTTACTACATCAGGATCGCAATTTTTTCGTAAAACATTAAGTACATGTTTTGCCCAGCAATATTTATGGTGTAAAATGTTCTTTGCATGAGGGTCTCTTGGATCTGTACTGTCACTGAGTTTAATTTTGAAAGTTTCATTTTTGGCAATTTAAATGGCTTTTTTTTTTTAATTGCTGACCTGCAGAATCTGTTTTTATCGCCACTAATGGTTTTCTTCCATCGCCTTTTCCGAGGCAGAAAAACCACTTATTTTTGTCACCAACGACAATTTTGGATCTCGTTGTGTGTAATCTACAACATTGTCTTCATGAATTGAAGTAGAACAATATAGTTTAATCTTATCCATTTCGTGAAATCTCTTACTTCTGTCCATGCTTGCTTTATGAGTGCATTTCTCTTAGCATCCTGCATGCCATGATGCGATTTTCATTTTTCAATTCATCTACGGTCACATTCGTTAATCGTTCAGTAAGTACCTCGGAGAGTGATGTCATTCCATTCTACTCTCTTCCTTATACATTCTAACACTTTATCATAACCAATGGGTTTAACTAATTGGCACTTCTTCTTAATCTGACAAAAAAATACATAGTTCAATTAATTTGTATCCTTGCAAAAAAAAACTCGTAAATGCGTTTCTGGGAGCATGAATAAAATAGCAGTGATAAGTTAAGGAAAAAATAACTGTACTTGAAGATTTGTAGACTATTCACCAACGAACCGACAAACAATACTTTCTCTACGCAGAAGCTTTCTCTTCTACTCTCCATACAAATTCCTTAAGAGCACCCCGATGTACGATGTTCACTTCCGGTCAAAGAATTTCAAAGAGTTTAGGGGGTCAGGGGGTATACAGGTTGTTAGAATTGTTAAACGGTTATACAGTCGAACCTCGTTAAAACGAACTCAAAGGGACCTTCAAAGTGAATTTGTCACAACAGTAGCTCGTTTTATCCGACAAACAATAGTGTTAGGTGTGTTAAGTGATTTTCAACAGAAGGACGGGGATCGCAAATGTAGTTCGCTTTAGCAGTAGTTCGTTATAATCGTGTTCGAATTAACGAGGCTCGACTGTACTAATGTTTAGTGATCTTAGCCTGAAAATTAAAAGTATTTTTAACTGCGAAACTTCACCCGAGGTACTTTTAAAACAGCTAATTCTGAGAGCCAATGTGAAAAAAGAAGATTTATCAGATTTTTTTAAAAATGAGTTAATAAACAAAAAAATTTAATTATTTTGTTTTTAATTTATAATAAGAAGATGAATTTAGTATTAATCAAATAAATTCACCAGAAAATTATCACAAAATACCCAAAAAATAACTCATAACTGCAAAAACTCATTAAAGCCGCCATCTTGGATTGATGACGTCATACAGGCCGTCTGACACAAATTCAAGCAAAACACCCGGTGAGGCATAGTTACAGAGACCATAAGGAATATATTAAACTTGGTCTCACAATTTCCTCACGAAATTTCCCACGGAATGTAGTATGCCCCCCCACTATATATATATATATATATATATATATATATATATATATATATATATATATATATACATATATATAGTTGTATACGTGTATATATACAGTTGAAGGATTCTTCTTTACCTCATTTAGTATACACAATATAAAAGAAAGCGCGGTGAAAGCAATAGATACACGTACACAAATTCTTAAGTAAATGTTATTCTACATAACTGCAACCATTCAACAGACACTGAAAAGTTTATACACCCAAGAAGAACACTTCAATGTTTCGTAAATACACAAAAGCTGCTAGGAGACTTTTAATAGTTTCGAGTGTCTCGACTTCTAAATATAATTCTGTTTATATAATGTAAAATACCTAGGGCATATACCCGGGTGAAAACCAAAAAAGGGTAGGGGAGAAGTGGGTGCAGTGAGACAGAGAGAATAGTGATAAAACAGCAATTATTTTTTGTTTCGATATTTCTGGCTGGGCAAAATTTATAAAAAGTTAGTGGACACATTTAGAACAATGTTACTGAAAGAAGATTGCTTTCAAATTTGATGTTAGAATTTTTTATGTCATTACTAGATGCGTCACCCAGCTTTGCACGGTCCACCTCGAAAATAAAAGTTATGTCAAGTGACGCGTGTTCAACACTCAGGCATGAACCAAAAAAAAAAAACAGTAACATTTTGCTGCAGATTGCGGAAAAATAACCAAAAAGTAAACATTTTAAATCCCCCATTACAGAAAAAGCCTTTGAAACAAAAGCAAGAATTTTACTTGTTCATATTCGAGAACAAAAATGGCAACAGGACTTTCGTCTCAATGATTTTCTTCACGCTATAAATTTTAATAAAAGCCTTCGAAAATTAGGGATTTTATATCGAAATCTATGTATTATAATTAATAGTTTTTAATTGATAACTCTGATAATTATTACTGGAGGATTATGTTAAATAGCCCAACATAAAGACGGGAAATTACGAATCCATCGATACCTGGTTCGATGGTCAGTTCACTGTCGTTCGGGAGAAGTAACTTGGACATACATAGATACATGCATAGTTACATACATAGGTACATACGCTCAGTATTTAATCATATAGGATATTTAGATCCCGCCGATGAAACATTTCTGAATTGTTTGTTGTCTTGTTTTTGAACTGTTAGATAAAATATTAGTGCTTTTTTATTTTAAGCTAGACTGTTACTTAGCGTTTATTTTAGCTGCAGAATGATGCTGTTTAACTTCTTTGTCTCAAAATGGCACCAACTGAGTTTATATACTGCAATTTGAGAACAGTGAAACAGTATAACTTCGTGTCTTACTGTTGACATGGTACTCTTATCTTAAGAGTCATTTTTTTTGAAGCTGGACACTTTTGATAGTTGATGTCTTCAATTTTTGTAAAAAATTCAGTATGTGTTTGTGGTACTATGATAAGAAAATGTGAAGTTTCTTTTTCTAAAAAAACTGATTTGTTTGTCCTTGAGTAGCGTTTAAAAAAGAAAAAAAAAAGTGAAAAAAAAAGTTTCATATATATATATATATATATATATATATATACAGGGTGAGTATAATTATAGTTCCACTTTCAAAACGCTGTAAAAATAAAACCACTGGTCAGAATGACGTCAAACTTCAACGGAATATTATCGAAGAAGGGGGGAACTTGATGGCAGAAGAAAATAAATAGTTAAAATTTTTAGCAACAGATGGCGCTGTAAGCATCAAAATTTAATAGTGGTCGACTACAAATGACAAATAAATCATAAAATATTACCTAAGGTGTAAACTATACGTTGAAACACCGTACTACTTAGCGTGCACGAGGGTACTGGTGTGATACTTTTAGTTAAGTAAACCCATCCAACACGGCAAGGTCATATCACATCGGATGGGAAAAATCGGTTTTTAATTGTCCTGAGGCCGAAAACCGAATAAAAAGCATCAGTGAAATTCAAATCGGTCTTTAATTTTCGTGAGACTGGCGCAAAAGATGTACAAGTTGAAATCGAGAAACAGCATGTTCTACGACTGATTGAAATGTTTCCGGGTCACGTTTAGAATGTGTTGCGCGGTGCATGCCTTCAGCTCAGCAAAATTTGCAATCGGAGCACTGAACACAACAGCTTTCAGATAGCCCCATATCCAGAAGTCACTTGGGTTAAGATCAGGTGATCGGGACGGCCAGGTCTTTCATTGAGACACTCATAGCGAACTTTTCAGATGCGAAATGAGGGGGGGGGGAAACACGTGTATTTTGTGTTTTTATAACAACTTCAATGAGTCGTGCGCATGAC
Source organism: Uloborus diversus (assembly GCF_026930045.1). Classification (NCBI taxonomy): domain Eukaryota; kingdom Metazoa; phylum Arthropoda; class Arachnida; order Araneae; family Uloboridae; genus Uloborus; species Uloborus diversus. The sequence goes on along the minus strand of NC_072737.1, from coordinate 71,724,036 downwards.
AGGTGTTTTGATTTACATATTCTGACACTTGCAGCGCCATCTATTGCTAAAAATTCCAACTATTTATTCTTCTTCTGCCATACGTTTTCCCCCTTCTTCGATAATATTCCGTTGAAATTTAAGGTCATTTTGACCAGTGGTTTTATTTTTACAGCGTTTTGAAAGTGGAACTTTAATTATAATCACCCTGTATATATATATATATATATATATATTTGCTTTGCTTCAAAAGCAATGAGTGAACCAAGCCAATTCTTTTAAATGTGGATACTACTTGATACTGGGTACACGCTAGCATAAATACACTCTATAACAAAAAAATCGACGCACCAAGAAGCAATCATCCGATTGCTTTGAAATTTCCTGCGCATGAGTGTTTTGACTAGATATGCAAATGATTAAAATTTGGTGTGCAACGAATCAATAGTTTGTTCTCCAGCGCATCGAAACTGCGCATGCAGCAGATGTATATAAGAAACAGATCTTCAACGGTTGTTAAAAATTTCGGTTTTATTGCGATTCAAATTAACTTTTAACAACTTAAAAAATGCCTCGGCGCAGAGTTTGTGCACATTACGAGTTACTGTCAGACGAGTTTGAGAGGGGTCTTATCATCGGATTGAATGAGGCCGGTTGGAAAAATCGGAGAATCGCTCGTCATTTGAGTTTAGCGATGCGGCGATTCGAAGGTACTGGCAAGGATGGGTGAAAAATGGCAGAGTTCAGCGTCAGGATGGTAGGGGTCGATCTAGGACCACAGCAGATCGTGAAGACAAAGTGGTTGTCCGATCAGCTGTCACAGCATCTTCTTCATTTCTATCAACCATCAGACGTTCAACCCAAACACCAGTGTCCATCATGACCATTTACAGACGTTTGAGACAGCGAAATCTATGCTCGCGACTACCGTTACGCTACCTGTCACTGACGCCTGCACTCTGTCGAACCAGATTACACTGGTGCATGACTCGATCAAGTTGGAATGATGCCGACTGGGACGTGTCCCGACGATTTTAGTGACGAATCCCGCTTCCAACTGTGCCCTGACGTTCATCGAAGACGTGTTTGGAGACACCCAGGACAGAGGGGGGATCCTGCTTTCACTATTGCACTCCACACCGGCCCTCAACAAAGCATAATGGTCTGGGATGCATTTCCTGTGATAGCCGGACCCCTTTGGGTCGTAATTAGAGGTTCACTTACTGCACGGCGGTAAATCGACGACATCCTACGACCTGCTTTGCTACCGTTCCTTTTGCAGCACCCTCGGCTGGTTTTTCAACAGGACAATGCGAGACCACATACGGATCGTGTTGCTATGAAATGTCTGCAAGCATGTCAAACACTTCCTTGGCCTGCCAGATCGCCAGATCTCTCTGCTATCGAGCATGTCTTGGATATGATGGGAAGGCGATTGCATCTAACACGAAATGCTGATGACCTCGTTCGACAATTGGAGCGAGTTTGGCAGGAAATGTCACAGGACATCATCCGTCAGCTTTATTGGTCTATTCCACGCCGTGCTTCAGCTTGTATCCAGACTAGAGGCGGGTCAACGCCATATTTAATTTGTTACTGTAACTCTAACATAAATTGTGCAATTGTTCTGAGATTTTAATCATTTACTATTCTTTACATTGTCTTCCTATCTAACAATTTTCGTGTCAATCGGGCAACTGCTTCCTGGTGCGTCGGATTTTTTGTTATAGAGAGTACTTTGGTGGCTCACTCATGGCTTTGAGGGCAAAGGTCAATTGAAACTGCTACTTTTTAAAAAATTTTTTTGCCTTGTTTAGTCCCGGACATCTGCTAAAGCAGTGAGTAACCCTCGGAAATAAGAATATGATTAACTACTCATCGCAGTATAGTACTAAGAAATATGTAAAATAGCTTTCATTTCTCTTGACTTTTGTAATTAAACGGTCTCAAAGTCGATGATTTTTTAAAAGTGCCCGCGTTTAGAGGTAACTTTAATCGCGACAGGTCAATAACTTTGGGATACAGCTGTAGTTATAGTCCGAGTGGTGTAGTTTAAGCTCCAGGTTAGAAACCCATGGCAACTAATCAACTTTTTAATTTACGCGGTCTCAAAGTTGATAATTTGAAGCAAAAAGAATCACAGTTTTAGGTCAATTACTCTAAAACGCCTGAGTCAGTAACTTTGAGCATGAGCTGTAATTACGCCCTACGTGGTGTAGTTTTAGACTCGTGTCAGAAAACCATGGGATCTAATCATCTTACTAAATTAAACGGTCTCAAAAATGATGATTTCAGTATAAAAGAGAGTTTTTCACGAGTTTATATACGTGCTACTCAAAATCTTATGAGCTCAAACTCACATAAATACTAGAACAAATCAACAGCTAAATGTACTTTAAGCTCCCAAAATTTCATGCCCCCAGTGTAATAAAATTTTCTGTAACCTTGACCACAACATGGCAATTCTTCTCACAAATCTGATCTTCCATTTTGAAGCATTATATTTTGAAAATCCTAGATCCTTAGGATTCGCCTCTCGGAAGCTGAAAATTAGCATCAGGTTAGTTTCAAAGACATCTGTACGCCTCTGTAAAATTTCATCCCATTCGGGGATGATCGAGCTTAGAGTATTTGAAAAATCAGGTCAGTTGACGTGGAATCACAGTAATATAATCATTATACACATTTCACCTACATCTTTTGTTAGTGTCTAACAAGCCTGTGTATATTTTTTTCTTTTTTTGACGTTCTAGTTATATTTTTACGTTTGAGACTTATTTAATAAGTTTGTATTTTTATAAACGTTTATTACTAAGTAGTGTACATGCAAATTGTACTGTAATTATGAATTCAAACTCTTACCAATTGCAATCCTCTTCCTAAAATATAGCATTATTTATGATACGTTATTATATTTATATTACTCATGGATTTGAGGGCAAAGGTGAATTTAAAATTCAATTTTTTAAACTTTGTTGCCTAGTTTTTGCCCGGGTATCTGCTAAAGGCGTGAGTAACCCTCGGAAATAAGTATATGATTAACTACTCACCATAGTATATTACTAAGAAAAATATAAAATAGCTTTTGTTTATCTTGGCTTTAGTAGTTAAACAGTATCAAAATCGATGATTTTTCAAAAATCTCCAAGTTTGGAGGTCAATAACTTTGATCGCGACGGGTCAACAACTTTGGGACACTGCTGTAGTTATAGTCCGAGTGGTGTAGTTTAAATTCCAGGCTAGAAACACGTGGCAACTAATCAGCTTTTTTAATTACGCGGTCTCAAAGTTGATAATTTGAAACAATAAGAATCAAAGTTCTTGGTCAATTACTGTATAACGCCTGAGTCAATAACTTTGAGCAAGAGCTCTAATTATGCTCTACGTGGTGTCGCGAAACAACTTCCTACTCTCTTCTGCCACGCGGTTATAACAGATACATGAAACCAATTAACTTATAACATTTTATTGAAGAAAAATTATGAACTAAAATGGACAAACATAAATTAAAATCATAACAGAACACCTAAACATAAATTCACAGGGTATATATACTAAACTGCTTGGCTAATACGGTTGCCATTTTAAAGAACATAAGTTTTTCCACATACTCCCCACCTGTACTCTTTAATGAGTACACTAAAACTTAAGAACATCAATTCAACAGATCTATCAATTTAAACTAAATTAGACATTTCAATCATTACTTAAATTAACAATCAACTTACTTCAGTCTGAAATTAATCTAATTTAAACATACAATAAACAATACATTTCATTACAAAACAGTCACTTTGAATGGATATAGTAGTTGAATTGCTCTTCTTAAGCAACCTTTAGACATGCGGACTATGCAAGCACGTACATTGCCATCTCTTCCTATGAGAACTTTATCGATCACACCCATGTCCCACAGTAACTTTTTTTTCAAAGGTCCTTCAACAACCACTACATCTCCAATTTTTAAGTTCTGTTGGGAGTGAGGAACTAAAAAATTATGAACACTTCTCAATTGCAATAAATACTGTTATTTCCATTGAGATCAAATTTGCTTGATTAAACGAGTCTCGAACAATTTACGTTTCTGTAAAGTCTTTTGGTTAGAGCTTTTGTCAAATACCTCAAGGAAATAATTTGGAAAGTTAATCTTGTCCTTTCCTGGAAATAAAAAACATGAAGGTGTTAATGCAATAGGTTCATTTAAATCGTTGAACTCATAGGTAATTGGTCTATTATTCAAAATAAACTCAATTTCTGTAAGGATGGTAGCAAGCTCTTCCAATGTCAATAGAGCTCTACCGAGTATTTTTCTCAGCGGGTCTTTAATACTTTTCATCAATCGTTCCCAGAAACCTCCCCACCATGGAGAACGTTCTGGAATAAATTTCCAAATGATATTTTCCGACGCTACAAAATTCTGCAACTCTGGATGCTTTATTATTTTACGAAAAGATTTCAGTATTTCACAAGATGAACGGAAAGTCTTTGCATTATCAAAAAATATTATTTTTGTATTTCCTCTTCTTGCTAGGAAACGTCGCAAAGCTAATATAAAACTTTTTACGGACATATCTTGCACTACTTCAATATGAACTGCTCTAATTACGGCACATATAAATAATACAATGTACACTTTCTCACAACTGGTTAATTTAGATTTAACAGTTATTGCACCACTAAAGTCAGTTCCCACATTAGTAAACGGTGGACTTTCAGCAATACGTTCCAAGGGTAATTGACCAGTTAACTGCTTAGCTGGTTTTGATGAATATTTTTTGCAGATTAAACAAGTAGAAATAACTCTTTTCACAATCTGCCTTCCTTTCGGTATCCAGAATTTCCTACGCACTTGAGCTAAAGTTGATGATACACCCGAATGAAAGACACGAAGATGTTCATGAAAAATCACTAATTCCGCGAATTTCGATTTCGGAAGTAAAACTGGATGTTTTTCATTTTCAGTCAAGGGAGCCTCCTTTAGACGTCCTCTTACCCTAAGAACACCAGTCTCGTCCAGATATGGAGATAAGGAATAAATCTTAGAAGATGTACTAATCTGCTGATTCTTTTGAAGCCTTTCAATTTCCTCGCGGAACACTTCCCACTGCACAGTTTTTATCCACATCTTTTCAGCTTCTTGTAATTCTATAGCACTCAGTGGACCCTTTTCAATTGATAATTTTCTAGACTTCGAAATAAATCTCAACACCCATGCAGTCACTCTCAGTAAATTTTTGAAATTACTAAAGTCGTTAACTTTTAATACAGGACTGTACGATGAAACAACCGTGTTAACACTAACTTTCAAAAGTTCAACTTTCGCCACGTCATTCGAACAGTATTGTTTCTGCAACGGCCACTCATCATTAGGACTAGTCAACCACTTTGGTCCGCGCCACCACACGCTGTCATTTTTCAACAAACTCAATGATTCACCTCTTGTCAGTTTATCTGCTGGATTCATTAAACCTGGACAAAATTTCCACATACTAGGCGAAGTCAAATCTTGAATAAGACAAATACGATTTGCAACAAATTGTTTCCAATCCCTAAATGAACCTCTAATCCAACACAAACAGATTTCTGAATCCGTCCATAATATTACTCTATCAGACAAATTAAATAAACCAGACAAATATTTGCAAAATTTTGCAGCCACTAACACTCCTAACAATTCCAGTCTCGGAAGCGTTAACTTTTTCAACGGTGCCACTCTGACTTTTGACATTATAAAGGACGTCGAAATTTCACCCTTCTTATTACTATACCTAAAGTATGCAACCGCACCATAAGCCACTAATGACGCGTCCGAAAATATGTGTATTTCAACAGAATCCCTAAGATTACTCACATTTAAAAAGAAATACCTTTCTACCGTTAATGAATCTAAATCTTTAATCTCCCCATACCACTTCCTCCACTTGAAAGTCAAATTCTCTGGCAATTCATCATCCCAATCTGCACCTATTTTCCAAATGTCTTGCATTAAACATCTAATTCTTACAACAAAAGGAGACAAAAAACCCATTGGATCAAATATCATTGCGGCTGTCTGCAGCACACAACGCTTAGTATTTTTCAACGAAGATAAATTACTCAACAAAGATTTTACATCTAATGACAAACTGTCCTCCTTTAGTATTCCAATTCAACCCCAACACCTTTAACTGACAATTTTCCAAACACTCACTAGTACTCAGACCCTGGTCAACCCATAAAGATTCCAATTCAACTGAATTAGATCTCCAGCTTTCTTAAGTTGAAACCCCCATCTTTCAAAACTGATACGGCATCTGACGACAACTGAAATGCTTCTTCCACGCTTTCAGCTCCAAAATACAAATCATCGACGTACAAAGAACTTTTCAACATTTCAACAGTTTTACGCCTATTATCTTCATATTTTTTTATGTGAGTTTTAATTGTAGCACTGAGAACAAAATTTGAGATTGTACAACCGAATGGTAATCTATTCATTTGCATAATTTTATATCCCTCAGAGTTATTTGAAGCCCAAATAAATTTCAAATAGTTATGATCATTTTTTGCAATACTAATCATAAGGAAAGCCTTTTCAATGTCTGCATTGAATGCAATTTTAAACTTCCTAAAGTTTAACATAATATCAAGAATGTTAGCGTTTAAATTTGGACCACATTCTAACGCATCATTTAACGAAATATTTTGCTTTAATTTTGAACTACAATTAAAAACGAGTCTCACTTTAGTCGTATCCTTATCAATCCTAACAACAGGACGATGTGGCATAAAGTATTCTTTTTCAGTTCTAATACATTCCTGAACTATATCTAGCCGTTCTTGTTCCTCAATAATTTTATTATATTCTTTAGCCAACTATTCATCCTTCCGAAGAATTATTTGCAATTCATCAAATCTTTTCTTTGCAATACAAAAATTATTCCCTAACTCAATCGGGGAAAATTTCCATAGCAATCGTGTTTCATATCTACCCTGAATGAATTTTAAATTTGATTGAAATCTATCTATTATACGCTTATTTGTTAAAGTTAATTCTTCCTTATCTGTGATACCTGAAACATCAAGATCCCAAAAAACCTGAACATCCTTTGCAATTACGCAATCCGTAGCCAAAACTCCTACGAAGCTTGAATTGCAATTTTGTTGGACCCCCTCAATAGCTAACCCAAACATCGTTGGCACGCAACTTAATGTTTCATTTATTTTGAACACTTTTGAATAGCAAATTATACCCCAAAACACATCCCCTCCAATTAAAACTTCAATTTCATTTTCACTATTACACATATCTGCAAAGAACAAGCCTTTCTGTTGCAATGCATTTTGAACGTTGACATTTGGTACCGCTAAGGATGCTGAAGTTATTGTTTGAGTTACTATAACTTCAATTTCAATTGATGATTCAGAATTATTTCTATTTGATAGTTTAAGTTTTGCAACCTCATAAATTCTTTCCGATGTTTTTACCGAACCGAAAGAATAAACTGAAAGTCTTTCCCTTCTAACTATATTTAATTTTAAACGACTTGCTAAAGATTTTGTGATCCAAGATCTTTCAGAACCGTTATCTAAAAGTACTCTAGCAATTTCTACAGAATTTGAATCTTTACTTGCACTTGCAATCACTGAACATGTAAGCAATAAAATATTTGATTTTAAAGCCGACGAATTACATTGTGTCACAACAGAGTTATTTTGTTCATTAACTTTGTCATTACTTAATGGTTTATTCTTAGCATTTTCACATAAAACGTAACTGTGAAATTTACTTTTACAAAATTTGCATTCAATTTTTAACCTGCACATGCGACTATAATGATTTTTCGAAAAACATTTAAAGCAACGGTTTTCATTTTTAACTTATTTCTACGATCTTCGATAGTTTTATACTCACAAAACTCATGATCTGGACTATTACAAAATACACAATGCTTTTTTGTACTAGCCACATAGTTTGCTGTCGCAGCATAGTTTTTATAACTCTTACTGTTACTTGATCCATTTTTACAATCATTCTTATCCGAATTTTCTGAACCAGATTTAAATGATTCCGACCTTAATTGCACAAGTAATGCACGTTCACGCGATTGAATTTCACTTTCCAGGAAAGTAAGAACGTCCTGAAATTTATACCCTTCCTAATATTTTCTATTGAATTCCAAAACAAGATCTCTAGGAACACGATCAAGTATGATTGGTGTTAACAAATTACAGTATGAATCTATTTCAATGCCTAAACTTTTCAAATTCCTAATTTGAACTTCCACTTTATCAAAAAAAATTCGCAACCTATTTAAATCCCTTGAATTATACACAGCTGGAATTTTCAATAAATTATTCATGTGTAACTGAATCAAAGTATGTGTATTACCAAAACGCTTTTTTAGTAATTCAATAGCCGAATCGTAATTTTCTTCTGATAAAGTAAAACCTTTAATGCAATTTGCTGCAGCACCTCCCAAAAATGTCTTTAAATAATTAAACTTGTCAATTTTGCTTAAATTTGTATTTTTATCAATTGCATTATTAAACTGATTCATAAACTCCAAATATCCCACTGGATCCCCATAGTAAGTTTTAATGTTTAATCGAGGCAATTTTACAGTCTTAACATTCTGAACATTTAATTTTGAGGAATTAACTGAACTGGAATTGTTAGTTTTAGTCTCCAAAAATTCTATTTTATTTTTTATTCGTTGCTTCCAAAGTACTATATTTTCCGAATATTCTTCGGAAGTAGTACAATCCTTTTCAATTTCATCTAGCGGTAAATACGCTTCAATATCCAAATTCACAAAATTCAGACTTTTTTCTTTCTCAAGTAATTGCTCATGAAACTCTTTCAAAATACTCGACTTAGTATCATTATCCTCGCTGCAAGCTTCAATCTTTACCAAAAAGTCATCTATTTTTTTTACTAGTTTAGTTGTCGTCATTCTAAGAGCTGCTCTTTTAACTTTTCAATATCTGCCATTTCAATCCTTATTTACTTCAATTACCAACTAACGTAAGTAAAAGCACAATTTCTATAATTCTCAATTCACGAGCCAAATTTCCTACTATTCAACAACAGTTCAGTTCACAACACAGTAGAATTAACATAAACTTCAGTCAAAATAGAAATGAAAAACCACTCACGACCTTTGCACGTGCCACAAAATTTCCAACAACTTCCCCCCCCCCCACAAGCAACTTCAAACACAACTCTCACAATTTCCACCTTTTACAACTTCGCGGCATGATGCACCAAAAAATGATGTCGCGAAACAACTTCCTACTCTCTTCTACCACGCGGTTATAACAGATACATGAAACCAATTTACTTATAACACTTTATTGAAGAAAAATTGTGAACTAAAATGGACGAACATAAATTAAAATCATAACAGAAGTAACAGAACATCTAAACATAAATTCACAGGGTATATATACTAAACTGCTTGGCTAATACGGTTGCCATTTTAAAGAACATAAGTTTTTCCACACGTGGTGTAGTTTTAGACTCATGTCAGAAAACAGTGAGATCTAATAATTTCACTTAATTAAACGGTCTGAAAAATGATGTCTAACAAACCTATTGTCTAACAAACCTGTGTGTGTGTGTGTGTGGTTTTTTTTTTTTCTTTTGTATTTGTGTTTTTACTTTTGAGCCAAATTTAATAAATTTGTTTATTTATAAAAGTTTATTACTAACTAGTGTGTATGCTACTTCTACTGTAATTATAAGCTAAATCTCTTACCTAATTGCAATTCTATTTCTAAAATATGGCATGAATTTATGATCATTATAAAGGCAAAAATAACCAAAGATTCATGTGATCTGTCACAATTTTATATCAGGGTGATTCCACGTCAACTGACCTAAATTCCTCAAACTATCCCTGCTCGATCATCCCCGAATGGGATGAAAGTTTATAGAGGGGTAGAGATGTCTTTGGAACTAACCTATGCAAATTTTCAGCTTCCGAGATCCAAATCCTGAGTATCTACATATGATCTCCAAAATATAGTGCTCCAAAATGGCGAATCAGCTTTGGGAGAAGAATTGCCATGTTGCGGTCAAGGTTATGGAAAATTTTATAACGCTGGAAGCATGAAATTTTGGGAGCTTAAAGTACGTTTGGCTATTGATTAATTCCAGTATTTATGTGAGTTTGAGCTCATAAGATTTTGAGTAGCACGTATATAAACTCGTGAAAAACTCTCTTTTATACTGAAATCATCATTTTTGAGACCGTTTAATTAAGTAAAATGATTATATCTCATGGTTTTCTGACATGAGTCTAAAACTACATCACGTAGAGCATAATTACAGCTTTTGATCAAAGTTATTGACTCAGGCGTTTTAGAGTAATTGATCTAGAATAGTGATTCTTTTTGTTTTAAATTATCAAATTTGAGACCGCGTAGTAAAAAAGTTGATTAGTTGCCATGGGTTTCTAACCTGGACCTTAAACTACATCACTCGGACTTTAACTGCAGCTGTATCCCAAAGTTGTTGACCCGTCGCGATTAAAGTTATTGACCTTTAAAGTTGGGCATTTTTAAAAAATCATCGACTTTGAGACCGTTTAACTACTAAAGCCAAGATAAACGAAAGCTATTTTTTATTTTTCTTAGTACTATACTGTGGTGAGTAGTTAATCATATACTTATTTCCGAGGTTTACTCATGGCTTTAGCACATATTCGGGTCTAAACAAGGCAAAAAAAAGGAAAAAAAGTTTCAGTTTCAATTGTCCTTTACCTTCAAAGCCATGAGTGACCCTCCAAAACATGTATGCTAGCATGTACCTAGTATCAAGTAGTATACTTATTTAAAAGAGCTGGTTTGATTCGCTCATTGCTTTTGAAGCAAATAAGCAATCATATATTTAGCTCTTTTTTTCTCACGACCCTAAACTTTGACCTCCACTAGAGGGCCAACAAGTCAAATTAGAGAGGAAAGAAGCTTCACTTTTTCTTATCACTATACTAGTAAAATATTCTGAAAGTTTCAGAAGAATTGAATGTGCCAACTATCAGGTCCTCATTCACTTTGTCCAGCTTTAAAAAAAAATGACTCTTAAAAGTTGAGACATTATATAATGCATTACATTTAATTGCAAATAGCCTGTTGATGAAAGTAATAAGGAGATAAGCTTCAAAGCATAACACCAACAAAAAAGAGATGATTGAGTGGAATTATGGCTATTATAGCTTAATAGTATTGAACAATTAGCTAAATTTCTACCAAGTCTTATCGCATATTCATTTCTATTTCGTATTTATTATATAAAAATTATTTTTTTATTGCTGCTTTGCATTGCAACATTTATCTACATCTTTCTCAACATGCCTAAAAAGTAAAAAAGAAGTTATGCAAGCTTATTTGAAGATTTTCAGAAACACACATGAAAGAAGCTGTGGAACTAGTACTAAAACATGGCGATGGTGAAAACACATCCTCTTCCACCATTGGGTTTGTTACGATTCGGCGCGGCCGTTTCGGCGCGGCTGTTTCGGCGCGGCCGTTTCGGCGCGGCCGTTTCGGCGCTGACCGTTTCGGCGCCGGTCGTTTCGGCACCAGATTTTTGCATTCTGAACTTTATGAATTTCAGAAATTTTAGTTCAAAGAAGGAAAAAGATTTCTGGAAGAAGAATGTGAATTTAGCGCTCTAGAAGCTAGTTAAAATTTATTTTAAAATTTACAGTGGGGGAAAAGAGGGGGCATATGTGATCCACGTATGTTTTACTGCGATAACATAAAAGAAAATATCTTGAAAAATTAGCAAATAATGCCAGTACCAGTCCTACCTCTTTGTCGATTTTTTTATATTTTTTTATCAATGCTGAACCGTTTTGTGTTTCTGTGGTGATTACTTCTTTGTTGCTGCAGCTATTGGAAATAATTTCATAAGTCTTCTTCACGTGAAAACACGTTTCAAACTAACCAAAAAGCTCTACTTAACTATTACAAACCCATGTACGGACATCAAGGTAAATTTAGGGCATTGTTTGATTTTTTTATTGACTAAAAAATCATTTATTTTTTAAAGTTAGTTCTAAACACTATTATTTTTCTGTACTCAATTTATAAATTTTTTGTAAATTACTTTTTTTTTTTAGATTTTTATTATTATTATTATTTTTCATTATTGCCCTTTTTTTGTTACGAAATAGTCAGTTGACAGTTTAGTGCTATAGAACAGTTACAGGAACTAAAAAGACACAAAATATTTTATTTTTATTTTAAAAAAAATTTAAAATATTTTTTTTTCATTATATTAGTCTTTATGAAACTTAAAAGCAATAAATAATAATAATCTTCACATAATAAAGTTTTTCTTGTCTATCCTGTGTTCAAAGCACTTTACACAACTTAACTTTGTAGAGAGCAGGGTTACACGTGTGAGTTTCTCAACACGTTAACTTTTTCCAATAAAAAATATAAAAAAATCATCTTATTATTAGTTGACATTTTTAAATTTTTTACAGAAAAGATATTTAAGTAAGTGCACAAATCAATGATCAGCAACGAAAAAAAAAAATCAATTTAAATTGAATGAGTTTTATATTTACATTTCATAGAAAAATGTCAATGCTGTTTCCTAACTTATCTACTTCGAAAAATTATGAAGATGTTTTTAAACTTACATGTTATCAACTAATAATAAAAAAGAAAACAAAATACACCTTTAAAAATATCACTTCATAAAACTTTTTACAAAACTTAAAAAAACAAATAATATCTTGAATTTTGAAGCAATGTTTGGCAGATTTACATGCTGACAATTTCGATTTTTGAACAGGTCGTATTGAAATGGGCCGCGCCGAAATGGGTTTCGCGCCGAAGCGGCCGCGCCAAAACGGCGGCGCCGAAACGGCCGCGCCGAATAGTCCCATTCCGTCCACGGCCATTCCTTCCCCATTAAAATCAAAACACATCACAAGATGAGGGACGCTTCTATGTGTGTGTTTTTAATCCTATCTCCTCCGAACTGAAAATATTTACCAACCTAAAACTAGTATCGTTGGATGCAAGACATCAAGGAGTAGAACATTCCACCCTGTTCGAAAAAAAAAATCGATTGGAAGCTCTTGTTTTATTCCATTTTAAGACCAATTTGCACATAAATTCTTTAATATAGGGGTGAAAAAATATTTGCAAATATTTTATACTGTATGTCCATCGAAAGAGCTGACTTTTATGCTGCAGGTGACATCTGTTTGAAATTTCAAAGTTGAATTTAAAAAAAAGGAGTTACGTATAAGCTTTTTAGTTCCATGGTTGAAGGCTTTCATCAACCCAATGCAGTATTTAGAGTATTTTCTCAACTCCCTTCGATAGCTAGAATTGCGTACATCATTTCTCCTAACTAGCAAGAATTTCAAATTTAAGAGTTTAAAAAACATTAAAATTTCTTAATTCCATAAAAATTCAGACAAGTGTAGACACTACGAAAAAACTCAAGATAATTAACACGCGGATTTTCAAAATAGATAAGTGGTTTATACTTTCCTTGATGTATGTATATTCGCATGTGACCGCGCCATCTGCGAACATACATCAAAAAGTGCGGATCAAAAAACTACTCAAAATTTATTCAGGAGTAAAATTTAAATGTTGGCCAAAATTTGAGTGAAAAGTTTTTACCAAATACATTATTTCCCGTACTTCGTACAAGGAAGCAAAAAGGGAATAACTTAAAGTATGAATCATAACACTAACGTAGTGTATATATTATGTTTGCTTACTATGCCTAGGTAATGCAGCATTCTAAATATGGAAACAGAAAAGTTTTTGTTTTTAATTCTGTATAATTTCCATGTAACCATGTAGGTTATGCATTCACATTAACTTTATCGATTAGTTGAAAACTTACTTTTTGCACTGTTAAACAATCTCTTACCTGCTGTTATAATAGCTGTTTTAGAACTTCTAACACGTAAAAGATTTTCTGAAAAGTTGAGTTTTGCTCCTTTGAACCAGTCAGTATTCTCAAAGCTTCCATTTTTATCAAAAACCTGGAATAAAAAGAAGATATTATTTTAAAATTTTCTTTTTTTTTTTAAATATGTATAAAAGTTGGAACGTTGTCTTAATTGTATGATTCGTTTGTAAAAATGTGAAGTCAGAAGAAAAATTTACAAAATTTAGCAAGACAACTTTAACTGTCTAGCTGGTGCCCAGCTTTTGAATAAAAATCTAATGGTAACAAACTATGATGAAGCGTACATTCACCCACTAGTGGCCGAAGAAAATACTTTTTAACTTTCCTGTGTAGCAAAGTGTTTTTATTAATACTGATAGCTTTTAAGAAAAAGAAACAAACAAAAGCAATATCCGGCTCATCGCTAGTTGCTACATTTTATTTTGGTTCCTAAAATCAATTCTTTTTGCAAATTGAAAAAAAAAAAAAATAACTCAACATTATTTCATTCATCTACATAAATAAAACAAAGACTATAATATACGTATGTATGTTTTTTTTTTTTTTTTTTTTTGTTTCCAATTGGGAAGAGACTCACCTGAAGTGGCGTCTGGGTCATAACCAGACCTAGTTTGCTCCCCTACAATGTATCAGTCTTTCATAAGTCACCATTAAGGAGCTGATTTCTGACATGGTAGTTTTTTGACGCCCAGTTTCCACCTGATGGAGGCACCTGAGCTCTTTTTGATGTGAAATTGCACTAGAAATTTATTTTTACCTAATTCTAAGCCAATTGAATACCCTAGCGATCTCTTACGTGCCGCATAATCATACGACATGGGCGCTGAAGATTTTCTGCGTCTCGAAAATCCACCGACTGTCAGAACCCGGGTCCATAGGCGTAGAAGGCCAGCGCCTAACCATCACGCCACGAGCCGGTCGGTATGTTTGATGGATGCAAAAAAAGTCACAAACTTATATATCTATATCTATCTATCTATCTATCTATCTATCTATCTATCTATCTACCTATATATATATATATATATATATATATATATATATATATATATATATATATATATATATATATATATATATATATATATATATATATATATATATATATATATATATATATATATATATATATATATATTACACAATTACAATTATACACAACATTTTAGGACTTAAGAATGTTTTAAAGCGATTGATGAAATTTGCGGCCTTTAGCTGTAATACATGCGTTGCATTCACAGTTTCCTCTCTGTTGCAATAACGAGACTTTTGAAACACTTTCGTCAGCCGCTGCGCCTTTGTTGCGATGCGTGTATTAGAGTTGCTACAGACCGTAACTTTCAACAACTGCTCTAAATATTTCTTAAAAACTAAAATGTTAGGTAAAATCATCTTTGTGCAACAAATTTCTGCCTTGCTTTGCATCCATCAGTTTCTGTCTTTGTGTGCATATAGCGCGTCAGTGATTATAACTTTCTTATGATTCTTTGCTTCTTATCCTTCCCTCTCATACCCCTTTGATTTTTGCCCAAGAGCTTAGATTCACTCTGTAGGCCGACATAAATATAAGCGTATATTATCGTGTATACATACATGTACTGGTGTATACATGTAAATGTATGTATATACGTCTATACAGGTATATAATCGTGTTTACACGCATATGTGCCTATATAATCGTGCTTCCATATTATATATACGTGAGTAGACATGTACAAAGACGCACTGGATGTATCCACGAATCAACTCGTGTATACTCGTATATGTATGTATGTACACTTATATATGCGTATATACGTCTACTCTACACATATATACTCAAGTATGCACGTATTTTCTCGAGATACAAGTGTATACGCGCATATGATGTTCGTTTATACGCGTATATACTCGTATATACACGTGACACGTACATATACGAGACACGTATATACATGTGACACGTATGTACTCATGTAGACACGTATACACTCCTGTAGGTAATCACGTATGCATGCTTATATACTCGTATATACACGTATATACTTGAGTAGGCACGTGCATGCATGTATCTGATGTATACATGTATCTACTCATATAGGAACGTGTTTACTCGTGTATAACATGACACGTATATATTCGTGTATACATGCATGTACTCGTGAATCTACTTGTAGCTATAAAAACAACTGAAATATGCAAGTATTACGGTTCTTTATAATGGTTTTGCATCTATTTTTAACTATGACCACTTTACCCACCCCATGGGGTAAAGTGGTCATAAAAACATAGGGAAAAGAAAGTTCTATAAAACTACTAAAATCAATATTTTTCTTCCTAAAATTCAATGTACCGTGTTCTTTAATAATGCAATGTAAATTAACAACAAAAAAAGTTGAAGTGTTTGAAGAATTTGTTGCATTTATTATCCACCTAAGTTGAAAACCTACGATTTTATGACCACTTTACCCCATCAGACCCTACAGAATTTAGTCTCATTTGAAAGCTCGCAAAACAAAAACCCCAAAAGTGAATTCACTTCCTTCGCCAATTCTCTTTTTTAACCTTTAGTTATTCAGACATTTTAAATCCCCTCCCCCTCCCGTTGAGCCAAAGTAATCCAAACGCAAAGGTAATACTAGCCCAAATAACCAAAAATAAAAAGAGTGGTAATTATTATACTTTGAAAAAATGAATATCATTCAAAAATTAAATAAGAGTTGTCCAAATGAGAAAAAAGGTTGTCATAGCTTTAAAAAAATATATTGGTAAAATATTTAAAAATGTCTCTAAATTAGTCTAAAGTAACCCGTATTCACAGTAATATAACTATCGAATAGTCCATTTGTAATATATAATTTGCATGTGGAATAGGAATTAAACAATATTAGCCTAAACGTAAGGAATCCATTGCGAGCAAGCGCAAAATTAAATTGCTTCCATTTCTGGGTCATTCCATGCGAAATGAGCAAATCAGCTGTGGCTGACATGTCACAGATTTCAATGAAAATTTTTTACAGGTAAACCATGCATATCTATGAGGGAATGCAAAGTATAGAAGCTTAAAAACTATTTGTTGCTTTGTTATTGAAACTAGAAGTTGATGCTTACGCTAAGCCTAAGTTTTCAGAGTTCATTACAGCCAGTTTGTGACTCAATAACTCAATAAGTTATAAACGTACACTTAAAAAATAAATATTTCCACATTCTATAAACAAATATCTATTGGGAAAGGGCAAAGTAAAATTTATTCGGATCTTTTTTAGATATTCACAAAGATTGAAATTTTGCCAATTTACTTCAGATTTCATGTCACTCTTCTAGCTCTTTTAATGAAAAAATAACAGTAAAAATGATTCAGATTGAAAAACTATCTATATCTAACTATCTGCTCTAATTTAGTAATTGTTTATGAATTTCTTGATGACGAAATCGTACTTTAAAAAATCAAAACTTTCATTTTTTTCCTCTATTTCAGATGTTTCTTTGAAGATGAGGGAATGCTCTAAATTTACTCATTTTTTTTTACGTAACATATTGAAGTGTCGTTTAGATGTTACAAAATTTTAATCATTGGAATCACCGTATTTTTGTTACTAGAGAACTTGAACTAAGGTAAAATTTCATTAGTTACTTCTTTTTATTGTAAGTTTAGCAAAACTAACCATTTCTTTCGTGTTTCATTTTCTCAAAAGCATGTTTATGAAGTACTTGCTGAAATGTTTCCTTAATTATTGTGTTGAATTTTTCTCTCCATTCGTGATATAGGGAAAAAATAGCTCTTAAAGAACATACTGAGTTTAAAGATATGGGCAGAGGACCATCTCGTCGAATTCACAATAGCGAAACTCGTCTCTATTTTAGTTATAGCTTTTCCTTCCAAAATAAAAATTGTCAGTTAAACAACATTTGCCAAACTATATCTAATTTTCAATGGAAAGCAGCTGGCTTTTCTATCTACTATCAATGGCAAAAGTGCTTATTATGGCATTGGTAAACTATCTAACTATTATTCGTCAGAACAAGTATGCATACAACATGCAATAATCCACTTATAACTGCAAGATATTTTCTTCTTCTGCCTGCTACAATCGCAAAAAGTTTTTTTTTTTTTTGTCTCATCAGTAAAATTTCTTGACTGATAGTAAAACTATCTTTAAAGTTAGGTTCAATAACAATTTATTGAAGCATCTATAGCTGTCTTGGAGATATGAAATTATCATAATTTCATCTCAATTAACAATTGAACACCTAAACTCCTTGTCTCACATCAGTGAAATGAGCCTATGTTGGAAGAGAAATAGTTTAGAGATTAGGCCTAAATCAAACATCAATAATTTCATTTGTTTATTATATATGTATAGTAACTATTTGTGACTAGGTAATGTTTTTCTACACATTGATTTTACGCGTCGATATTTTTTCAGATTGATTCCTTAAGTTACTGAATCCACATGGACCATTACCGTAGTACACATGACCGATTAAAGATGATATTTGTCGGAAACTACTAGAAATATATTAATGAAAGTACTATTAATGTCTTCAACTGGATATTTTTTACAAAAAATGAGCCAAATTCTAACCAGATTAAAAGATTTTTTTTTGGAGAGCAAAAAGAGAAAGAAAAAACAAAAACATTTCTTTTGATGCATTTGTTGAAATTATTATTATGTATTATTTTTACTTGATATATAATTTTTATCCGCAATTTTTTTTTTTTATAAAATTCACATTATACCAGTACATTTTTTAAAGATTGAAATAAATGTTAGATATACTTGCTTTTGCATCATTTAGTCGTTTATCTAATTCTTTGAATTCTCGTAATTTCACATAAGGGTCAATCCATACAGGTTCCATACAGTATAAACTACTCATTCATGTCCAAATATTTCTAAGTTATCAAATTAAAATAATTATTTTGAAAATTACAATATGTTTTTTCAGTATAATGTATTATATAGGGCACAATATACGTAATTTAAGAAGGTTCAATGAAGTTTTCACACTTTTTATTCCTGTTTAAGTGTGAATTGACTAGCAAAATTACTCATTTTCAAAGACCTGCATTTTTTTTTACAAACCAAATACAAAAAACAATATAGATATAACATGTATAGTACTTGAATGGAATATTCAATTGGCCAAGAAATTGTATTTTTAACTCCATTCCCTTTTGGTTTACAGGGGTCTAAAAATGTCATTTTTCCGATTTTTGAGGAGCTATAATCTATAAAGGGTACATAAACACACAGACACAGTTACATATTCTTTTTAGCATGGTTTCAGTGATTAGTTTTTGCGGTATTTCATTTTGTGTTTCCTTCCCCTTCGTGAGTGGGGGGGATGAATGTTACCTCTAAAATGAGTAAAATTTTTACATTTGACCTTGAACTCAAACCTATTGCCGTTATTTTAATTATTAATTTACAGCAACGTAACTCAGCATGTAAGATTATCAACTTATGCACTTTAACATCAAAGTGTTAAATTAACTGTCATAAATGTAATTAAAATACATTTTGGCCTAAATGCAAAGGTCTAAAAGTCCTAATTTTGACTACGAAAATCACTTTCTATTACCTCTAAAAAATCCAGTCCAAAGGTCCAGTTGAGAGAAAAAATAAAAGTGGTTTTAAACATCTTTCATATGCAGTTTTTAGGAATATGAATTTCACAAAAAATTAAAAATGGTCGAGCGAACCCATCTGTTGAACCTGTATGGATTGATCCATAAAACACAAAGAAAATGTTATTTTTCTGAATTTTATTTTACGTTTGGAAATCGAAAACCAATTTCGAGTTTCTTCAAGCAAATAATAGAAACACAGCTCTATATTCTTGCAAAATTTTAAAGTTGTCTGAATTTTCCTTCATTTGAATTTTTGTGTCTACGTGAAGGGGAAAATCATCATTTTACAAAATGTCACTAAGTTTAAAACTGATTTTGAAGACAAAGGAGTTAAAATACAACTTCAAAAGTAAGATACTTGTTTTATGATACTTAGCACATTATTGGTATTAATTTCAGCAAAGCTAATGAATTCCTTAAAGATTGAGATTAAAAAATAAAATGCTTAATTATGAGAAAACTGAATTATTAGCAATTTTTGGAACTCGGTTAAAAGTTAACTATAATAACTTTGAAAGTTTACTGATATCAGATTAATTACCCTACTCCATAGATTGCAACAACATATAACTTTTATGTTTTCATTAAATAGTTAATAAGATACAAGCCTTCAAAAATGCAACATTTAGCATTTATGAGAATGCTGTTCAATTTGACCAATTTTCAATCTCATGTAACTATTCAAATAAAAAATATTAAGCAAAAGTATTTTAGATATTTTTATAAAGGGGTAAAAGAAACCTGTATACCGAATTTCATAAAAATCTGTTACCATGCGGCCACCACTATTTTGCGATTTTTGCTCATTTCGTATGGAATGACCCTTCTGCATTCACAAAAAGGACTAAAGTCACATTTGTACATAAAATAATGACTCATGAAGCAACTTTGTGGCTTTGTGGCAGCGTTGGACAAGAAATCTAACGCATTCAAGTGTCTTCAACATATTGCTTGTTTGGAAGAAGAGTGCCACACTACGAAACTTTTAATTTTCTTTTATTTCCCTTTAAGGTCTTCAAATGACGTTATTTTCTTTGGAAAATAATTACAGATTTTTTGTTCTAATATTAACCACTGGAGAGTACATCAAATTTACTTCTCTTACAGTAAATTTCCTGAACAGTTAAACTTCAAACGCTTCGCCTGTAAAATTTTATTTATTCGTATTGTGTGCCACTCTTCATACAAACTCTTCTTACTAAAGCTGAGGTTTTTGTTGGACAATTTGAAAATTTTTCAATGCCGAAACCGGTAAAAATTCCCTGATAGTGGAGAAAAGTATTATTACAAAGGGTGTGTGTGTGTGTGTAGGGGTGAAAAATTCTAATATGCAGTTGTCAATTCAATCAAGTGTAAGATTAATTCAAGAAATGATCAATAAAACCAAGGACTCAAGTGACAAAATCAAATGGGTTTTAAAAAGCAAAACAGGTTGAAAATAAAACCTAAAAAGAGCTGTTAAAACTAAACCAAATCGATTTCGCAATTAAAAAACCGTATCTTACTTCAGTGTAAGGCTCGGAACTTATAATGTCGAAGAAGATCCACACGCACTCCCAAAATTCTCGAAAATTTTGACGAGACCATTCATAAAGTTCCCAATAATCATCTAAAAACAAAATATGAGATGTGAAATTAATCATTTCATATCTTACATGCTAGTATTTGTGTTATCTTAATATATAAAAATCTTATGTGCGGACATTTGTCGCCATAAGGCTTTTAAACGGCCGGACCGATTTTTATCAAATTTTTTGTGTGTAATTAAGTTGTGGCAAGCATGGTTTCGAAGCGCGATGTATCGAATCGGAAACGTTTTTGTTAATTAATTAATTAATTTAAACATTGGATGGCAAAATCTCCCAAACGATTAATATTTATTTTAACCTATTGTTGAGCGAGAACTGAAATAAATATTTGCCGTTGCCAAAGGACAATAAGAAAGCCAGCTCTGCTTTTTGTAATGAAATTCCCTACTGTGATAGGTCAATTCAGAATAGATAAAACGTAGAGAGAGAGAGAGTGAAACCTCTACATATCTCTCTTGAAAGCAATAAATTTAGGTCCCGTGATATATTTTAATGTAAAGTGCTGGAAGGTTCACACAAAACGTGTGTTCTGTCGTCGCAGTTGAACCATGTGACTGGATCGGTGCTTTAGGTTGTCATAACCAAATGATAAGAAAGTACCGAACCTAGCAACATTTCTTTCTCGGGTCAAATCCATCTGAGTTTTGGCACCAATGTCAAGAACACTTTAAGGATTACCTAACTAATCAGTACATTATTAAAGGAAAAGATGATGGAATTTAAAGACGAAACAAGTTTTATTTTCGTCCAGATGAATTACAACAGGGTAGTTCTGTACACAAAAGATGAGTGCAGTGGAAGATCTTTATCTTTGGTGGAAAGAGCAAATTAGACAATATATGAAGTTTTAAAAGTTTTCGTTCAAAAGATCGGACCGCTAATCGGTCGGAGTTGGCTTTGCTCATTGATCGGCTGGATTACAATAACGTGGTGGCTTAGCGACTTTGGCTATAAACAATAGAGTTGCATGATCATTTGTTTACATTTTAAAGCTACTGTTAATGTAATGTATTGTATTTTTTGTTTATTTGGCGAAATATTTCAAATTGCAAATAATTGATTTTTGTTTTTAAAGAGTTTTTAGTCATTTTAGTTGAAGAATGTGTTTATTTTACACCGGGAGGGGAGGAGGGATGAGTGATTTTCGATCGTTCAGAGAACTGTTTTTACCTTTATCATTTTTTTAAACGATATCCTTTCGATTGTTTTATTCTTTTTCATATTCGGGATGTTGCAGCGGGATTTCTCGTTTGTTCTAGATGGGTAGTTAGTTTTTTACATTTAATACATGAGGACGCCTTTTATCCTTTGAGTATGGCTGAAGGAACAAACCATCAAGTATGGGAGAAAAAATAGTTAATAAAGCTAATAACTGCTCAGTTGGCATTAGATAAATCAAGTTGTAATAAATACTATACGCATCCTGACACCAAGCAGCTTAAAACATTTTCCTTTTACTTATTTTTTTTTAACAAAACGGTTCAAACCCTTGATAGTTTATTGAAATTTTTTAACTTTTCAATTTACAAAATATGAACAGAACAGCTTCTGTCGGGTCCTCTAGTATGGTATAAACAATTTCAAATTTGTCGTTCGGAAAAAAATCTTTGTTCACTAGTGCTATTTCTAACAAATGCACCCTTTAATAAAGAATAATAGAAATCTGATGTGAAATCCGCAATACTTGTCTTTACGTCTATTAAATGATTGACGGCATTTAAGAGATCAAAAGAATGGTCGTGTATGCGTGCGTTAAAAGCAATACTTCTGAAAATCAATAGGATTTTGGACATTTGCCTATGCATATAAAAGTATGGTAAACGTAGATAATTGTACTTTTAAATGAAAAGAAATTTGATGTTTTTCTTAGCGTCTGTGATCTCTAAAATACACTACTGGCCATTAAAATTGCTACACCAAGAAGAAATGCAGATAACAGAATGATATTTATTGGACACATATATTATGTTAGAAATAACAAATGATTAAATTTTCAAGAAATTTGGGTGAATAGATCCCCAGAAATTAGTACCTAGAACTACCACCTCTGGCAGCAATAACAGCGCTTATACGCCTGGGCATTGAGTCATACAGCGTTTGGATGGCATGTACAGGTACAGACACCCATGCAGCTTCAAAACGATGCCACAGTTCATCGACCGTATTGGCTGGCGTTAGCTGACGAGCCAGTTGTTCAGCAACCATTGACCAAACGTTTTCCATTGGTGAGAGATCTGAAGAACGTGCTGGCCAGGGTATCAGTCGAACATTTTCCGTATCAAGGAAAGTCTGCACAATACCAGCCAGATGCCGTCGTGCATTATCCTGCTGAAACAGAAAGTTTCGCAGGGTTCGAATAAAGGGTAGTGCCATGGGTCGTAACACATCAAAAATGTAACGCCGACTGTTCATAGTGTCTTCAATGCGAACAGGAGGTGACCGAGATGTGTATCCAATGGCACCCCATACCATCACGCCAGGGGATGGGTCAGTATGACGATGGCGAATGCACGCTGCCATTGTGCGTTCATCACGATGTCGCCAAACACGGATGCGATCAACATGATGTTGTAAACAGAACCTAGATTCATCAGAAAAAATGACGTCTCGCCTATGGTACACCCAGGTTTGTCGTTGATCACACCATCGAAGGCGTTCCTGTCTGTGATGCAGCGTCAATGGTAGCCGCAGCCATGGTCTCCGAGCTGACAGTCCATGCTGCTGTAAACGTCGCCGAATTGTTCGTGCAGACACTTGTTGTCTTGCAAATGACCCCATTTCTTGACTCAAGGCTCGTGACGTGGCTGTACGATGCATAAAGGTCATGCGGATAACATACCTGTCCTCTCGGCTGCTAGTGATTACTGGCCTGTGAGAACCAGCACGACGATCTGTATTACCATCCTGAACCCATCGAATCCATATTCTGCTAACTGTCATTGGATCTCGACCGACGGCGAGCAGCAGTACTGCGATAGGATAGACTGCAATCCCGGTAGGCTACAATTCGACCTCTATCAAAGGCAGAAACGTGCTGGTATGCATTTTTCCTTCTTACACGAGGCATCACAACAATTTTCCACCACGCAACAACGTTCAAACTGAATTTGAACGTGGAAAATTGGCTGTACAATTTCCTCATTTAAACCCATTGTAGGTGTCGCTGCGGGCGCCTGCGCTGAAAAGCTAATCATTTGCGTATCACATCATCTTCTTCCTGTCGTTTAAATTTCATGTCTGTACCATGTCGCCTTCTTGGTGTAGCAATTTTAATGGCCAGTAGTGTTGTAAAGAAAAATTGTATGGAACGTTGCTAAAGAACAAAAATGCAGTATAACACAGTCCTAAAGTGAGCAAGAAAAACTTTTAATGATTACCCTATAGCGAACTTATGCACAAAGTTTTTTTTTTTGCAGAGATTCATTTTTCTAGTTTGGGCAATTTAAACATATTTCAATGGATATCTCGCTAAATATTGCCAATTGCGCCAAGTTGGAACCAAAATCGAAAAATCCTTAATGACTAATTTTGAAAACCAAAAGTTTGGCGATATACCAGTTACATTCAAATTATAACATCACATTCATCTGAATTGAAATTGCCCCCACAAATGTGTAAAATACCCCTTTTGGAACGCAACCAAAAAGACAGACGCATAAATAGAACAACTAAGAGTCTACGTACAAAATTCCAACCTTCTAGAGTGTACCGTTTTTTGAGTTATGCGGGATAATTATATACAAATTTACGTGTGTATACATAAGTATGTTTAGACGCATTATGCTTGTGAAAGTTAATAAATAAAAAATTCGTGATTTTTGTCTTAGGAATTGTCAAGATGGATTTTGCAGCTTTCCATTGGGGTGAGCCGAAAAGTATTTTTTTTCTTCTAATTTCTATAATAGGTTGTGCGGAAAAGATTCCAGTGCTCGAGCAAAGTCCTCATTAAAAATTTGATATTTTTTGGCCATTTCTTGATCCATCGGAATTGCGTTTTAGTTATTAGTTTCGACTAAATACTATATTTAGGTGTTTTTAGCAAAATTAGTAAAAAAAAGTTTTTTTTTTTTTTCGATTATAGATAGTACGGAAAAAGTGTTATTGGTGGCACTGAATTCCCCCAAAAAAATGAGGTGTGCAGAAAACTCCTTTTTCCATAAATGATTGGAAGTTTTGGAACTTTTCTCTTTTTTTAAGGTTTCAATCAAATTTTGTTATAAATAATAAACATTTTATTGTTTCCACATTTATCTGAAGTAATAATAAAGGTTATTACATGGGATGACTTTTTAGATGCTTGGTGCATGATAAATTAACTACTTATGACTGTTTTTTTTTTTTTTTTTAGTTTGAAATATACTATAAGAAAGGTTAGTGCAGCTGCTTCCTTTGTGTTTAAAACCAATGGGAGTGACTCAGAACTCACTCATAATCACTGACAAATCTTTTTGAACTAGAAAGCTGCCCGTCATGGTATGACGGGTGAAAACTATTTCTACATTTGAACGAAGCAATTGCCTGTTTGGGGTTATTTTGATAGTTAACATTTTAACCCTAACACCAGTGGATTAACCCTAAACTCCAATAGATAGCGTCAATTCGCATCTCCAGATCTCAAACACGCTACCTTGCTGTGATTTACAATACTACCGAAAAAGGTAAAACATTCCATTCTACGTGTTTTCTTTGAGGTAAATTACAGGCTTCAGATAGTTTATAGTGTAATTTAATTTCAGACCAATAAAAAAGAAAGCTTCCTACAAACACTATGATATATAACTGTCATTCACTAATCTTCAAAGTAAGTTATAAGTTTCAGCATTTGTTTGTTTTAACTTTTTCATCCGCCATTAGACAGTGGCTGCAGCGCCTCCTAAAGTATATTGGAGTTGGGAATTGTTTTGGTTCTTCCGTTTTTCTAAAATGACAGTCTTACCAGTAAAACTGTCAAGTCGCCGGATCGAGTTCAACCTTGTCACAATAAAGCTTTTCCATGCATGTCGAACATATTATCGAATTATCATGCCGTGGCGCGAGTTTCATTGTTGAAACGCGCCGGTTGCTTCAAAAGTAACGGGTTATCCAAGGCTAAATTTGATTTTAACCGTTTCTTTTCCAGCAATCTCTTCTTTGTCCCATTAATATCTCTAAACAGTTTCGTTATTCGTGATGATCATAACATGGATTCGATATTACACGGTAAATAGCGCCAAACTGCGTGACGTCGATCATTTGCTATTATATATCATAAAGCCCTATCTATATAGCGGATTTAATATATCAGGATGACAATCTTACCTATGAGGATGACAATCTTACCAGTGAAACAGTTAAGTTCCCGCATCGAGTTCAGCTTTGTCACGATAAAGCATTTCCCTGCATGTTAAATATTACCAAAACATATTATCAAATTATCATACCGTGGCGCGAGTTTCATTGTTGAAACACGCGGGTTACTTCCTCATCGGCTATTATTTATATGAGGATAAGGACAAAGTTACTATCTCTTTAATAGCAGTTGGGGGTAACGGCACTCCCGTATGAACAGGAAAACAAAAACCAAAAGCAACGGTGTCATTGCTGTCGTTGAAAAAAAAAAAAAAAAAGAAATGAATGAATAAAGAACTGCCAACATTTGGTTGCATTTTTCATACAACGAGCTCCCAGTCTTACACCTGAGTAATTACACATATGAGGCAGTGAGAAGCAAAGGGATGTAAGTGGCAAAATTAAAAATTTGGAGATAACCAGTACAAATAGTAGAGGAACCTCTCATCTGTCTTGGGGTAAGAGATGGTATTAGTTGCTCTGGCAGTTGCAGCTATACAGCATGATTTAGAAAAAAAATCAATGAAAGTCTATCTCGGATCTTATCTTTAAACACATTTTACTCAAAACTTGAAAGAAATCTACTTACATCCATTTACTTCTCACTGCCTCATATGGAATTTGGTGTTACTAAACCCAGATGGTATAGCTTAGCTCTACAACATCTTCATAAAACGAAAAATCTCCAAAAAGTCTAGAATATAGTTGGGTCTCTTAAAATCTTAAAAACTATGAAATTTAAGCACTTGATTATATGACTGGAAGAGGCCTGGTCGGCACTGAACTAATGACACTGGGGGAACTGTTTCTACCCCTGCTAAAAAGCAAGAGGTTTGATGTGTCCACTCAGAAAGCGTGTGAGAGTCATTTGTCATCTCATAAGGATGTTAGATAGAGAAACTACTGGACCTAAGAACTTTCTGGACAAATCAAATCCATGCTGATGGGATGCGAAAACCTACTTTTGATAATTATCCAGGTTTTATCTTTTCTGTTACATGGGCTAAAGAAAGGGAAATACTAAAAATTTGAGCATAGACGAAAACAGAGTTTCAAGACAGCGAAACAGGGTTTATTATGTAGTCTAGATGGCTAACAGCTGCCTATAGAATTCTTTGCTTGCACTTTAGTACCTCGAAATCTAAAAAGAGCCTTTTGATACCTCGCACTGTTCGTAATATATATATATATATAAATGAATGTTTGTCTGTATGTCATCCATGAACTCAAAAACTACCTGGCAGATTTGGCTGAAACTTTCACCGTTTGTTATTTTTGGTACTGGGAATGTTTATAGACCAGTTCAAAAAAAATCCGATCGATAGTTCCTTTTTTATTCCAATTTAAGTCACAATCCATTGGATAAATACGAATAAAATTATCGGCTGCAGAAATTAATTCGCGTGAAAGATCTC
Source organism: Uloborus diversus (assembly GCF_026930045.1). NCBI lineage: Eukaryota > Metazoa > Arthropoda > Arachnida > Araneae > Uloboridae > Uloborus > Uloborus diversus. The sequence continues at coordinate 71,696,178 of NC_072737.1, read as the reverse complement.
ATTGATAAGAAGTTAGCTGTTGCCATTTTTCTTGAGTTTGAACAAATAAATTCTTTCTTTATTGTTTTATGGCTTTTCATGCAACGGGGAAATTTAAAACGTTTTCTATTTGATATTTTTAGCGATTGATTGATCTTGAAAACTGCGTGAGTACAAAATTTGAGTATAGTCACGGCTTCACTTGATACCTGGACCGATTATTATGAAAATTACTATATATATGTATTTTTCCGCGGAGAAGGTGCATAATATGCTCATTGAAGCCACTCGCCACCAGGTGGCACTGCAGAGTAGCAACTTCTGCCCCGTTCAACCGATTGTCATGAAAATCAGTATAATGATGTATTTTTTTGTTGGCGTAGCAACGCGCGTCGGGTACAGCTAGTATGATATAATTTGTCCGTATGGTTAACCAAAAGATACGACCATGGTATGCAAAGGAATCCAAACAGGTAAATATATGGCCATCCTTCGATTTCACAACAATGCAACCTTAACAATGGCAACTGACTTAAACCAAGATATCAAAATTTTTATGAAAAGTAATTCAAAAATATGCCCCAATTCGAAGAAATAAGGATCAGTAAATTCGAGAGTTTAAAGTTAAAAAATTCTAATTCAATTTTATGAAATACTACGACGTGTTCGATTTGGTTCTTAACCAACATCAGCAAACCTCAAATCACAAAATGTCTTTCGTCAAAAGAAACTGAAATAAACGTAGTATAGGAGACAATTTTAGAATCTACAGCCCGTTTTACTGTGAGCTGTGAAGAGAATAGAAATGCAACTAAAATAGCAAGAAAGCTGCAAATGGGCGTAAAGGAAGAAATACGTTCATATTAGCTATACGGTAAAAATTCTAACATTCAAAAAGAACTCCTTGCTATCTAGAGGTCTTACAATATGAAGGTGGGTGAGCCAAGTAAGGGGCCACGTAGACCAATAAGGTGAACTACCATTCTTTTTAAAATCCAGAATACTAAAAATTCACTAAACTTTTGATTTTATCTTCATCAGAAAGTGTAACTGGAAATAAAGCGTTATCAACAAGCAGCTTGTTATGAGCAGGCAAAAGTGTAGTAGCAGTTAACAAAATATTCTTGTCAAAATTGCCTTATTTTAACCCACAGTAAATTTTATTTTTTTTTTCATGTTTCATCGTTCCACGAAAGTTCTGGATTCACGTTTGAATTATCTGTCTAACCTCTACCCTCTTGTTTCGATATGAAACAATACCACTGTGTGACACGATTTTTTTTAACATGAATACTATCACGTGTATTGAGTTACTTATTTATTTGTAACCAAAATTGCCAAATGATATGGGTGTCTAACACATCACATTCCGATTTCTTAGTTATAACCTTTTGTAACTTTTTCATGCACTCTCGCTTCTAATGTGATAAAAATAATTTAGCTCCATATATATTTCAAGAATTAAAAGTACCAACAGCCTATTAGTATTACTTTGAAAAATATCATCTGCAACAGTGATTGTTTAATAGAATATTTTATTTCAATAAGAATTGCTGTAAGTTTCTGAAGTGGCAACAATTATTTTTTAAATTTACCTCTTATTCCGCAAGAAAATGATACTTCCACCCTTACACATAAAACTACGTTTGACGACAAATTTTGTCAAAGCCATGGATAAAAACGGCAAAGGATTTTTGTATTTGAAAAGCATTTATCACAAATTAAGTGATGCTAAATTTTTGAGAAGGAATTTTTGTCGGTAAACAAATAAGAACGCTTATAAAGAACAATGATTGTGATGAAAATCTCAACCAAAAAATAAGTAGCGGCTTGGTTGTCTCTAAAGGAGGTAGCTCGAGGATTATAAAACTAAAAATGCCAAATCATAGAACTAAAAATGCCAAATCATAGAACTAAAAATGCCAAATTTTTAGTGAAAAACCTTGTCAAAAATTTTAAACGATGGGGTGCAGAATGTCATTGAAGATACATTTCTTGCATCCTCACTTCGATTCTTTCCCTCCTAATCTTGCAACGATGAGTTATGAGTAAGGTTCACTCTTTCATGAACATTTTAATCGTGTCGAAGAACGTTATCAAGGAAAATGGAATACAAAAATGTTGGATGATTACTGATGGTTTCTAATTCAAGAGAAAAAGCTAATTTTTCATCATTTTTTTTCATAACATGTGGCTTTTTTTTCTACTCAATGATAAAAAACCTGTGCTATTTCTCCTCACAATGTATGTATAGGTATATTATTACTATATTTCTATCAGAATTCAAAATATAAGAAGATAAACATGTTTAGATCAGGTTCAAAAATTTCAGTTTTTAGCCACTTGTGAAAATTAAATTTGTCATAACTTTGAAATGGTACGTGTTACAAGAAATTAGTTTATATATTTATGTTTAGCAGGCTCAACTCGACATAAATCAGCTATTTTTCTCAATGTTATAGAAAGAAAGTAAAATTTTGTCACACAGTGTAATTAGAGCGTGCAAAACGAGCTATGCAGGAGACGGATGACATTTTTACGTGGTAAGTTATCAGCAGTTTTCAAATTTTTATATGGTTTGTAGCAAAGTAATGGTTGTTTATATGCTACCCGGCTCTCCCTTCTGACAATCCAAACGGGAGTTTGTAATCCATTAAAAGAAGCATCCAGTCGATGAAGCGGTACACTGTAAAAATGATTCAGAAACGTTACTGGAAAATAATAGGCAGCTGATGTGCCCAAATTCTGCCAGTAGTATATCTTGCAAAAACCAGAAATGCTTTCCGCCAAAATTCAGTAACCCTCCTGAAATTATCCTGGAAGCCTCCTGAAAAATTTCGAAATCTTCCCGTTTAAAGCCAGTCGTGGCTCTGGAACGTTAGAGTAAACATAGGTACGCATAATACAATAGCTTGGAACCTTCCTGCTTTATTACGAAAGTTCCAATAGCAGTAATGTAAACATGGCGAAAGCTAAGACAGAATTGCAAGCAAGTATCAAATATGTTACACGCGCCTGCAACTCTTGCAAAGCTACGCAGTCCATAGATTTTTTTTTTGTTCACTTTGGGAGCTCAATCAGTCTGAACGGGCGGTATTCAGACCGAAGCCGATAGACTATATAAATACACTCAGTTCATCTTCAAACTGGGAGCTAAAAATATTTTTTGCAACAGTGAGAAGTCTGCATTCATGCGACTTGTAGCAATTCAGGAAACTTTTTGACAATGATACTTGGATTTTCAAAGAAGTGTATTATTCCAGGCCCCACAATGTATGTCCGTAAAAATTTTTAGGTCCAGAGATTTTCTCTTTAGAATCTTGATCTGTAGGTGTTCTAATGTGAGAATATCTTGGGTAGACATGTTGAATCCTGCGCGAAATAATTTTACAGGCCATCAAAGATAGCGGCCATTTTGGTTCACTTGCTCATTACGTTTTTCGCAACGTGCGTACCTATAAATTTATTTTTAGTTTTGAACTGAAATTTTTAGGCCGTAGAAAGTCAGTTAATGTAATAGTTATGTCATAAAAACCGCTCTGGCTTTTTCCACAATTTTTACGTGAGGTATCTCTGACGTTTTCTGTTTAAAAAATTTTAGTTACTTAAAAGTGTACAAAAATTAATAACTCTTAATGAAACCAAACGATTTTAAAGTGTAAAACCTTTTGTGTAAATCAATATTTTTCAAGGTCACCAGCGCAGCCAGCAATATCTTCTGTAGGGGGTTTTTTGGTCAAAAATACCTTCTGAAGGGGGTTTTTTGATGAAAAACCTTCTGAATGGGTCTTTTCGATCAAAAATACCTTCTGAAGGGGATTCTTTGATTGAAAATACCTTCTGAAGGAGATTTTTTGATCACAAATACCTTCTGAAGGGTCTTTTTTTGGTCAAAAATACTTTATGAAGGGGATTTTTTGATCAAAAATGCCTTATGAAGGGGAGTTTTTTATCAAAACAGCCCTTTCATATGCATAAGCTACTGTATTAAAATTTGCATTCATGTTAAAACCAGTGGCTATAGGGATTTTTTCACACCCCCCCCCCCCCCTCGCTCCACGCTGTTCAAAGTTATTTATCGTCTGCTATCAAAGTAATTGTTTTCGAGTAAAAATATTCCACAGTTAAAAGAACTTTTTGTTTCATGTTTTTCTGTGACAATAACTATTTTAGCAATGGCTGATATTTCTAAACTGAGTACAGAAAGTTTTGGTAGGCAGTTGAAGACATCTTGAAGACAGTTTTATCAAACGAATATGTAGTTTGTCAAAAGGAATCAAGAGAAAAATTATGTTCTTCGACAAAAACGAGTTCGGGAAGCTGCTGAAATACGCAAAGACGCAATATTGAAAAACGCGGCGAGAAAATATAGTGTGTCATTGCAGCAGCTAGTGCTATAAGAAATACACGAGAGGAAAAACGCTAAAAAAATGGTAGAAAAAAATGCACAGACAAGTTATTTTGAAAGTGAAAACAATGTTTTAGAAGAATCAGAAAGTACTGAAGGAGGTCGAAATCAAGACGAAGTTTTTGACAGAGTAGCAGATCTTAACAGCGATATGAATGTTTCTGCTGCGAATTCATATGCACATCCAAACTGTATAAGTTCTTATATTCGAAATATGAGCGAGAAACCAATACACAGTCTGCGAACATCTATCCTCAAAATTTGAACTGTTTAAAAAGGCAAATGAAATCTTAAAGCCTCTGTTAAATGCTGGGCATGGATTTATTCTTTCAGAAATAAAAGAGTTGATGCTCAATGTAGATGAAAATGGATTGGTTTTTATTAATGAAACAAAACTATTTCTCGTAACAACGTATAATGAAAGGATTCTTTTATGTGCTTCCAAAAGAAAGAATGAACCTTTGTTGGGTTTTTTAAGTCATTTATCTCCAAAAGTACTTGCTGCTGCTTTTAGCTCACAAGAAGCTGTGAAGACTGCAGAAAATCATTGAGAATCTTGAGAAAATCATTATAAGATGTTGATTTTAAACTACAAGAGAAGTTCTGCTAAGCGAGTAAAGACGGTTCAGGATGCTCTTGGCTCAAAGGATGAGGAAAAAAATCTAATAATGATTAAATCGCTACGCACCAATATTGAAAGCTTGAAAACAGAGATTGAGTTTTTGTTAAAGGATGTAGTGACAAATCAGAACTGTGCAAGTGTTGGGAAGTGTTTCGTTCACTGGTATCACTTGTAAAACACTTGATTATTGCTGATCGCGAAGAAAATCACAAATTAGACGTTCAAACTGTTGAATTACTGTTTCCAGTCTTTCGTGTATTTGATTGCATCATTTATCTAATATATGAAACATGATACGTAGAGAGGATAAGGGCGCTAGAAAATGAGTGTCCCTACCTGTAAGAAAAATTCATTCAAGGTAAATTTGTTGTTGAAATTCAATGCTGTGAAGCCAGAGATGAAATTGGAACAAACGATTCAACGGTCACAGAAAAGTGAGGGAGAAATTGCAGGGCAGACGAGAAAAAGTATGTTGCCGAGTGGCATTTAGAGTATCATGAAATTTTAATGATATGCAAGGTGTTTCGTGGTCTTACTAGTTCTCATTTAATGGATCACTGTGAGAGTGTCCCGCATCCTTATTTTTATAGGCAATCGTAGCCAGTATTTTAATGAAAATGTCAAAAGAATTGTTGATTTTATCTATCAACATGTAAATCCCTATGATATTTCTGAAACAGAGCAACTTTACAGCTTTCTCACTAAACAACTTGTGATTGGTAGTGTCAAGATTCGCCTTCTCAGCATCATGAATATCATGAATTATTGATCAGAACAGTACCGCCAGTTTAGACTGGATACATTTTGTTTAAAAAATTGTCTGATTTACTTTCCAAAGTCAACCTACCATGCTTTGAGGCACACAGTTCTTCATAAAATATCACTTCTAAGCTAATGGGAAAGAATAAACTTTAACAAGGGTACAAAGACATGGAAATAGCGAAAGAAAGGGGAGAATGCATTAAAAATATTTTAGCTCATGACTTGTTTCCAACGAACACATTATGTGATGGTCAGGGGCGTTCACAGAAAATTTGGGGCCCGTCACAAATGCCCACAAATGTTTCGGCCGCCCTTCCATATTGTTTAAGCACATATTTCATCCCTAGTTTTAAAAATAATAGGCCCCCTTCAGGCTCAGGCCCGGGCCAACAGGTTTCTCTTCTCTCCCCCCCCCCCCTTGTGCACGCCCCTGGTGGTGGTGATTCACCTACCAAGCTAGATTGCAGAAATATCCGTTCCCAGAACATTTTTTATTTAGCAAAGTATCCCCAATAAAAACTGCCTTCGTTATATATTTCATGCCACAAGTCCGCTAAATAAAGAAAACTTTTGGCGAAGTTATCAGCAATGTTCTGCACGGATTCATTCCTGTATGCTCTTTTCATGAACTTCATCCTGTGTGTTCGATAGTTATTTGCAGCATATTGTGAAAAAATCCGAAAAGATGAGAAGGGAATCAACTAAGGGCAGAACAAACATTGCTGTAATTGACAGAAAAACACTAGTACCTATGCAGGTAGAAAAATTCTGGTCTTCGGTATCAAATAAGGAAAATTTACAGTAACTAGCATGCAAGGAAATAGAAGAAATGTCCAAAAAATGCTACACTTTCAGCTATTGCTAGTGGTTTAACAGTTAAAGAAGAAGCAATCTGCAATACTTTTCATAGAAGATTTGAGACACATCATTGAAGAGCTTAATTAGAATAACTCAAGAGAAGATGCAGATCTACGAATTTTTCCACACATAGACTGGGCTGATAAAAATTGCTCAAAAAGAGTGACTGCGGCATCAAATGATACAGACGTCCGTCGTAGTGCAATAACATGCAATGCAAAAACAGATCGTAACCTTTTTTAAAAGTAATTAATCTTGTATTTTTCGTTTATTGTGTTGTTGAAGAAACATGTATGTGATAAACAGGAGTTTAAAATGAGCATTTGGGATTATTTATTAATTTTTGTACCCTTTTTAGTAACCAGAATATTCAACAACAAATGTCGGAGATATCTCCACGTAAAATTGTGGAAACAGCTAGAGCAGCTTTTATGACATAATTAATACATTAATTGACTTCCTTAACTCCAAAAACTGCAGTTCAAAACTAAAAATAAATTTGTAGGTACGCCCGTTGCTGAAAACGTAATGAGCAAGTGAACCAAAATGGCCGCTATCATTGATGGCCTGTAAAATTATTTCGCGCAGGATTCAACATGTCTACCCAAGATATTCTCACATAAGAATACCTACAGATCAAGATTCTAAAGAGAAAATCTCTGGACCTAAAGATTTTTACGGGACTACATTGTGGGGCCAGGACTATATAAAAACTATTAAAATCCCGAAACGTTACACGGAAATACTCAGTAACATTTCGGATTTTTTTTACAGTGTACATTTTTAAACCGTTGGTCCATTTTTCGTCATTAGCCGACACGATAAGCTTTAAATTGAAGGTAAATCATGAAAAAAAGAGAAATATTTCGCGGACCGACAGAAAAACAGGCTATAGCGTGAGACATAATTAAATTATGAACAAAAATACCTGTACTTAAAATTACATCAATGTAAGGTTTTTATAAAAAACACATATTATAGTGAGAGTAAATATTTTTACCTAATCGTAATGAATTAGAAAACGCACAATTTGCACAAAAGGATGCCGAAATTGTAATTTAAGGGGAAAAAAAGAAAAGAAACAAAGTGAAGAACGCCAAAAATTTCACAAAACTACCACAAATTCCTTTTTATCTCGTTCCACTTAAAATTTGTCCATTTTCATTCTGCTATAGAAAGTAACCAAATAACTGTGTAAGCTGTCCCACCATGCAAACGAATGAGAACAATGTGTCATCTCTCCCGAATAGACAATGCGGGAAAACTCCTGTTTCGGTAGGAGAGAGTGAGTACTATTTTATTTTAAGGGCCGCCCGTAAAAAAGAACTACTGGTGCTAACAATTTTCGTCTAAGGAAGCAGCTTCATGAGAAACCGTGTAAATCAAAATTATTTTACTTTATTGCCATTCTATAATATTTAGAGGAAATGGTATGAAAATTAATTCACTTAGCTTTGTAAAATAATGTAAATTAGCGATATTTTATCGTGAACATTCTGAATCGCCAGCATGTACTGTCCTATGCATCCTCGAATGCAGCCCTTGCAAAACGAGACGAAGTCTCTACCTGCTCCTAACCCCCTTGTCTGCAATTTCTTTACAAGCGCAATCTCTACTCGCTATACCTTAATATTAGTAAGGATCCCGGCTAAAAAACGACTTCAAAAAAACTGCAGATGAAAAGAAATTTTCGTGTATATTTGAAAAATTCTGCAGTTGTTTTGGTGAATGCAAAATGCTTTTATTTTTTCTTTTTTTTTTGCAATTGCAGTTATTTTGCAGATTTTTACTATCGAAGCAAACTGGACCAACTATTTGGTGACTTTTTTAAAGTTTCAAACACAACTTCATAAAAACTACACTTTTTTTGAAAGTAAAAAAGAGTTATCTTTTTCTCGACTATTTTGTATATTGCTTCGGTGTTTTTAATTTTTTTCCTTTTTGTAACATTATTTCATTTTTTAACTGAAAAAATAAGTCGTAATTTTAACTATTTATTCCTTTGAGTTACGTGTTACAAAGCAACCACCTTTCGAAATTCCAAAAATTGTATGTATGCAAGTAATGTATTTATCCATTTATATGAATACTGAACCTCCGCCCCAACCAAAACTATAGCAAGCAACCAAGACTATGACAGATAGACATACTGACGCCTAAACAATATTTTAATGAATTTACATATTGATAAAACTAATTAATAATTTGGTATTATTGATCAAATTGAACTAACGTAATTTTGAATTATTTAAGGTTAAACTTAAAGTCGTAAAATAAAAAAAAACGCCTCCATTATTTTTATTTCCCCGTAAAACTTTTCAGAAAGGTTTTTTTTTTGAATAACAATTCAAACAATCGTACTTTTTACAAAGTTGATTTTTAAGTGAAGATATTCTAAAAGCTAATCCCTACCTTTCAAACTTAGAATAACGTTGTCTATTTTTTTGCTATAGTTAAAAGGTTTTGTGTATTTCTTGTAAATCTAATATGGGTCTCAAGAATGTTCTCCTTTTCCCATGAGAGAAACTTGCAAGGATTGCTATGGCTGTTCTGTTACTACTTCCTTAGTCCATTTTTTAAAAACTGACGTGCTTTGCATTCCTATCTATTGTCCCTCATGTCAAACATTAAAATCCGTCACGTTCAGAACTTACGTACCCGCCCCGCCATTCTACAGGCATAGGCTATACTAACACAGGTCTCTTATCGCTTCTCAGAAATTCCTGCAATCAACTTTTCCAGATGTTTTTATCGTTTTACTGAAAATATTTCAATTGTGAAGAAAAATTAGATCTTGTCTAAGCAGCCCTAAGTGTCGTGCTAGCTGGAGTTTCACAATAAAACACTGCTGTTTAATCCGGCTCGACTTAGCATTGAAATGATATGTTATGTGTTCGTCATTTTAAATAATTAACGTGATATCTGGAATGTCATGAAATCCGGGTGTTGCAAAACGAGGTCTGACTGTATGACTCCTTAAAAAAGTACTATTAAGTAAATTTCATTCAAAAAAAAAAGAAAGATGATAACATTGAAACTTTTAATCTTTATGATTTTTATCTATTTTCTATTGTATTTATTTGTTCACATAATTTTATTATTTATTTATTTATTTATACATTCTTATTATTTATTTATAAATTTTTGAGCAATCATGATTGATTTCACTTATAAATTAATTTTTGCCGTAGCGTGACCTTGCTCTTTTTATGCACGGGATGATTCATAGATAGCGAGTCACACGGTCGATTGCTTTATATGACGAGTGGACCTTATGTGAACTGTTGTGACGTTTGAGATATTTGATCTCTTTCATGTTCCTTGATCACACGCCGCACCTAATGAAACTCATTAAAGCTAAATTATTAAGGATAAAAAAATGTGCATGTCTGGCTCAAAACATAAATATATTACTTTTGGCATTGACACTTGTAAAGTTATGCCATATTTATTAGCTTTTGAATAATGTAGGTGAAAATATGGTTTTTAAAAATACCAATTTCAAGAAGGATTCGGATTTAAACAATGTCAAATTAGTCTCTTATGAAAAAAAAATTAAGGAATTTAAAATTAAATAAGAACACATATCGCTTGAAACAATGTCCCGGAACCTAAGTACAAACGTACCGGAACGCCGCGGTCGGGACCGAACTACTAGCCGCGCCGCGGGGTCCCCCAGCAAAGAACTACGAAGGAAGGTAACCACTTTAGCCCTGAAAGCGCGCTGTTTTTTGCTCCGCTTCGAAATCAATTTATTAGTGCAATTTTAAGTTTCATCATTCAAAATCCCATGCGAAAGGACTGAAATATGACTCCGGTTTACAAAAAGGTAAGACACTTGAAAATTCACCTGTTATTATTTGTGTAATTAACTTTTATTTAATTAGTGCATAGCAGATTAGGGTTAGCTTAAAAATGTAATACCTTATTGGAAGTTTTTAATTTTTGTAATTTTTATTTTTTCACCGATTGAATTAAAACTTTGAGCGAATATTCATGTTATCGATAACCAGTCATGAAAAAAATTGTTATGATATCTCAATATTAACCAGTTTAATTAACTTAATTACTTCGCACCACGTGGTCGATTTCATTATTTTTTTATTCTTACAAACAGTTCTATTTGTTATTGTGTCTTGAAACTTTTTGTACTACTTTCATAATCATAGCAATGTATCTTCGTGCAAAATTAGGCTGGAAAATTTCAATTTTAATATCCTCCAAATTAATAAAATCTTAATTTGTATTTCGGAGGAAGAGTTGAAGTTTTAATTAGATGTTTTATAAAACGAACTAGGCACATCTATCTGTAGTCAATTTAGGAATTTCTATTAAAGAATTGTCTAAGCTTTAATTTTGAAGTGGTTTTGGATTTCTATCGCATTAATTCTATTTGTTATTAATTGTTCACTAATATTTTGGTGGGTAACGTTTTTTCAGTCTTTTTTTAAAACTCAAGAAAAACTGCAGTTTTCATTTTATGAAATTCTGGTGGTATTAGGAACCAGAGAACAGCAGAAAATGAACTGCAATTGAACTGCAGTTAATCTGCAGATATATATTTTTAAATTCTGGTGTTATTTGGAACTGAAAAACTGCAGTTCAGAAAATTTCAGTTAGACTGCAAAAAAACTGCTGTTTTTTTATTTTAAAATTCTGGTGGTATTTGGAACCGAAAAACTGCAGTTCAAAAAGTTCAGTCTTTTTGAACCTCCGTATTGCAGTTGAACTGTAGATTAATGCTTTGTTGAACTGCAGTTGCTCGGTTCCAAATACCACCAGTTTTTTTGCAGTTTAGCTGCAGTCGATTTTTGGCTGGGATGTTTGTATTTATTACTCACTAGCACGTTAAAATAGCACACTTTAGCAAAAATACTGATGAAAAATAAAAGAAAGATAAAATATGTCAGTACAACTCAACTTACTCAGTTTCAATCCATATTTCTTTTCGACGAATTTTCTGAAACGCCAATTTTGGTTTTCTTTTATTTCTTTTGGCTGATAAACAATTTCCGGATGAAGGTTGAGTGCTTTTTTGTTGATTTCATTTTCCATCGTAACTCAGTTGATAAAAATCTATAAGTAGTAATTTCAGAAACTTATAAGGATGTCAACACGCAGAAGTTAATTCAACTTGATTTTCGTTTATCTATTTACAAATAATGAAAATTTGATTCTTTTTTTCATTGCGTAGATTACACTACTGTTTTATTCAGGGGCTTTAAAATGTATTAGCATGCAGTGTTGGTGTATTTTAATTTAATAGCAGTTTACGTAACAGTGACTGCTACGAAGAACGGCATTAAGGAAATTAATAGGTTCAAAATGGTTCCTTACATTCTTAACATTTGTAACCTATTAGGGAAATTTTCAAATTTGTGGGTTAAGATGATTGATGTTAAAGATAATTTGAAGTGACAAGCAGAAACAAAACTGACTATTAGAGCAGAATAAGTGATTAATACAAAGAGAGCATTTATACCAAAAGAGCCAAGCATGTCTATTCGTAAACTGGCAGATCAATTCGGTATCCGTTAAAGCATTTTATTCAAATTTTGAGTGATAACTTTTTTCAGTGCTGGATCCAAACGTTGCAGTTCATAGCATTCAATGTAAAAGTTCTGAGACATGACTTCGTTTCATACGCTATCGAGCAGCATCAACAGAGGAAGATGCTGTACCCAACGACAGTTGTAGATATCTACGGTCGTTGGTCCGGGGATTGTTGGAAGATATCGGGCAGGGGTTCAACAGGTGCTTCTGCAGCCTCTTAAGTACCTTACGAAGTTCAACGCCGACAAATGAAAACGTAAAATACATACAGTACAACGACCGCAATTGTTATTTTGTTTAACTTTAATCTGTATTTATTAGTTTGTTGTTCAAATTTGTAACCAAATCAACCAATTATTAAGTAAAAAAATATTGCCATAAATATTAGGAAGTATCTCGAATTCCGAAGTTCACAACCTTTTTTTTCTAAAATCGCCAAAATTCTTTGTTCTGTGCAGATTCTGTAGTCTAAGCTTTTTCTAACGGGAAAAGTTTTTTAAAAGTTTCAACTTTCATATAAATTTAAGGCGTTATGACACTGAGGACAATAATAGCTATTAATATTTCTAATTCATAATATAAGCTGTCTTAAGAGTAATATTTAAAAAAAAATTACAAGAGTTCATTGATGTCATGCATTAAGAATAATTAGGAAATGTTGTTAAAAACCGTATTCAGGTTGAGTAAGATTCTAAAACGGTTCCAATTCCAAGCGATGCTCTCTTCTATTAATAAACTTTCATTCTCTTCTCTTAAAGATCCTATTCACACTGTGGAATTTATAAAATTAATTGTAGTTGTAAACTTGCCTATATTGGACAGACTTGGCGTGCTTTAAAATTCCGCTTCATCAAATTTACCTGAAAAAACAACAATTAGATAAGTCTAGTATTGCTCAACATTGTTGGGATTCGAATCACTCTTTTGAATTTAACTCTTATCAGATAATCCAAAAATGCCCCAATTCACCAGAGCTTGACTTTTGGGAATCTTTCCATATTTTGAGGAACAGTTCTAACTTAGTTAATGATCTTAAAGCAGTTCCATATTTTCCACTATCTGGCTCTCATATCTTTAACATTGTCCTTTCCCCATCCATTTTTTCCATTTATTTTTTATCTATCTTGCTATGTTTGTTTTTAACTTTTTTGTCTTGGTTGACATTTCGCCCCTTTTCTTCTATTTATCTTTATTTTTTCCTTTTCCAAGAAATTTTTGTTTTTGGTTTATTTCATTTCTTGGTGTTTTTCCCCTTTCATTCTGCTTTTCCTTTCTTGCGGTTCACAGTTATTGACATTTTCTTTTTGTTTAAGCTTTGGCTTAGTCTTTGTCCAGTTGAATTCTTTCCAGGAGAGCTCCTGGCCTCTGTTTGCATTCCTATTGGTTCCTTACTGGTTTATAATTTTCTCAATTAATGTTTGGCTAATCCGCTATTTTTATCTTTTAAGCTGTATGCTTATCTGCTCTTGGCTTTTGTCGGATGTCTTGTCATCCATATGCTCATTACTTTTTGCATTGAAAAAGGCGTTCCCTGTAACGCCGAACACGTGTCCTCAGTAATCTGCGAATTTTTGCTTTTCTGACTGTTTATTTCTTACTCTACTGTTCAGCACAAAGATATTTATTTATCGTATTCAAGTTGTTTTCAAAAGTTAATTTTATGTAGATACGAGGGTTTTTTGTTTGCTGAAATTTTTAACGGCTGTTTGGGTTAGTTTAGTAATAAACAGTTTTGAATAAAATAAAATTTCTCATACATTTTTGGTGTGTCCTTGAGTACAAAAGCCCCTCACTGTTCGTAGGGATAACGGGGGGGGGGGTATACTCACGGACAAAACAAAGGGATAAAAAAAATCATTTTTTTAAATACTAATCTTTGAAATTTTCACTGAAAATAATGAAAAATTAAATAACAAGTTGTAGGTTCCAACCGAAAAATGTCTCGATGCGTTATGCTTTACCATTGATCAACAAAAATTGAAAAGTAATTCTTTTTTCCGTTGGTAGAGCAGCTTCCGCTACAGACGAATTGATTAGAAGAAGGTTTGGTTCTCTGTTTTAAGCTCATTTCTGATTACCTGATCAAGTGAATTGAGTTATGAGTATTCGGGATCTGTATACCCTGAAGTTGATGATCAAAGACCCTTGGATCCACAAAAAAGGGGGGTTGGCCAGCTCTTTGTGAATCACAGATAATTAGAATTTTCTTCTCTTGTGTAATAGGGTACACAAGAAAGTCCCTTTAAAAAGCAGATACTTACTCGTCCTACATTCTTATTTGGTTCTATCTGTGTAAAAAATAAATATTCCGAAGTTGTAACTCATAATTTTAACTTTTTGAGGCTAGCTCAATACTTCAAAACGTGATTTTTTAGTAAAAAAATTATGCACTAAATGCAAAAGGAAACAAAACTCATGCTAAATACTAGTAAACTTTTACTCCATTTAAAACTGTAGAAAGTTGTGGGTTAAATATTATTCTTTAACAGTGATATTTAAATAACTAAGGACTACTACCATTCAAACTCGTTTTGCTATCGGTAAAAACTCCACAATATTTTTCAACAATATGCAACAAGAATTGCAATCAATATTCACCTGCTTGTTATTTCACCCTCTAACTCTTTCACAATATTATATTAATCCCTTTCAATAAAATTATCAAGAGCTGGAATTCCTCCAATAATTTTTATTGTTTTGTAGTAAACCTCTTGAAGTTCCCATATTCTTTATGAAGGAACGTATCGGGAAAGGGCATTCCTTTAAATAATGAAACTGATTAGATGGTTAGAAAATTCTCAACTTTTACATCAATTTTTTGCAAAATATCAGGATACTTTGCTGCATTATTTTTTCATTCACTTTTTTCACAACTTTGGTCAATTGTCTTTTATTACAATGTTGTACTTGATTGTTAATAAGCTATCTAAAAAACACTTTTAAAGACCAAATTCTTAATGTATATTGTCACATAAATATTTTTGAATTTGGTATTTGCAATTATTATTGTAATAAGGTGGAGAAAAAAATTCAGGGGAAAATAATTTAATTTTTTTATAATCTACGAAAGTTACAAAAGCCGGGATAAGGACGGTACGTTTCCGCCATAAGTTTACGGTTCATCGTAAACATTTTTCGCGTTACTGGTCTCAAAACAATGCGCTTGGTGACTTGTCAAACGTTGCCAAAATAAAGAGAAATATGCGTAATGAATTGTAAAAAAATCGTAATGGGGATTCTTATCTTGTTTAAATTCATTCAAAAATTATGATTTTTAAATCAGAAAGGAAAGTTGAGAGGAAGAAGGCTTCCAAAACGTACATCATACTAGAGACCTGAAGCATACAGTGTCGTCAAATTACTTGTACAAAATACTTGAAGAGTTCTTAAGTGAAAAAAATTCCCTTAAACTTCGTCAAAAATGTATTTTACTCTTCTCCCGGAATGACTGTTGAGTTGAGCCCTTCCACACTTGCAAATGTAGCAACACAAATTATGGACTGCCAAAATATACATTTTAACCATTCCCAAAAAAAATGTTACAAATGTAAATCAAAAGAAACTTAATTTCAATAAGTGATTACAATACCGGTATACCGAATACCGGTATTGCGGGCAATGTTGCAATTTCGTAATACCGGTATTTACTGGGGTAAAATATCGGTATTTTCAGTATCAGCTGAAAAAAATGAATAGTTTAAATTAAAGAATTTTCAATGTAACTTATTAAATTTTATTTTAGATGTACATTTCTTTTTCCGTGATCTAGAATCAAAATCGATCTATTGATGTTAAAATGCGTCTTCAAAAGCACGAACTAGCATATTATTAAACAAAAGTAGCGGAAAGATTTCAAAATGATATTTTTATTACTAGATAGTGAGATTTTCGTGCGCTTTTGTGTACCATGTTTTTATTTTTTTTCCTTTCCCTGATCACTCAGTTTCCCTTTTGTGAAAGCGAATCTCGAACTTTATTTTGAAGGCAATTGTCCTATGGACAATTTATTCCAAGCATCAATTTCAGTAATACTTTATGATTTCTTTTTTAATTATTTGTCTCTCTTGTACGAAATTTTGACAAAAAATTTTGCTTGTTAGCATAACAAATGGTATAATTTGTTGTCACTGGTTTGTTGTCCTGTCTTGCCATTTGGCTTTATTCGTGGCAAGATAATATTTAGAAATTATATAGTGCCTTGAAAATTTGCATAGAGGCAAAGCGAAATCAATTAAAACATATTTTCAGATATGTAAATAGTTATAATTGTAAAGAGTTTTGAAAAGAAAGCGAAAACAAATAAGAGAAACTATTATAATTTTTAGTAAAATTTATCGTAAATTTCAAACCAAAGGGCTAATAAAAGCTAACACAAATCTTTCCTGCTCAAGAGAAAACGATAATAATGTGAGAAAAGTATCGTTTCTTAAAAATAAATTACAATTAGCTATAAATTAAAAAAATATATTGATAATATTACACACAATACAAAAGACACACACACACAAACACACACCACCACCACCACCACACACACAGAAAAGGCCTTGAAGGCTTATTTGAAGATGAAGGACTTCTAAATATTTAGAAGAGGTACATTGGTAACAGTACCATCGACCGCGTGAATTCGGAAACAGTATTTTCAACTGTAAGAAGGTTAAACACTAAAATGAGTTCCAGGCTTAGAAACAATTCAGTAGATTTTTATGTTTTTTACTATGATTGATTTTTTATTATGACATTTGTTCCTTCATTTTATCTTTGTTCACAATGCGTTTTCGAAAATAATAAAATTTGTATACAAAATTACTAAATGTGGCAACGAAACAATATGTTGTCAAACATTTTTTGAGAAATTTCAAATACCGGTATTAATACCAGTATTCCGGTGTCGCGTTTCAAAAATATCAAATGCCGGTATTGAATTTTTGGTCCAGTATTAAAATCCCTAATTTCAATGATTTAAATAGCAAAGAAATTGTAAGAACACTTACCGGGAAGAAGATCTCACGACATCCAAACCTTCAGACAGCAGAGCAGTCAACTGTTATAAGGAAAGTTATCATGTACATATGCATGTATTTCTTGGAAATTGCATGTAATGAGTACTTAATGCATTTTAGCAGACGTGGTTCACATCCCAAAGGAATTAATTAGAGATTAAATAAATTGACGTGACTCATCCGTTACTCTTTCCGTTACTTTCTTCAGGAAATACAAATCATGCTAGAAGGTTAACCATACAAGAGTGCAAGGGTTCTCAAACGGTGGGTCGCGACCCCCAGGGGGGTCATGGGATGTGTTCAGGGGGATTGTGATATGAGGAAGAAAAGTTTAAAGAAAATTAATTTATTACTGTGTTTTTCGTACAGCGTGCAATGATAGAACTTGAAGGAGCGCAAGGTCTATAACTGTCATGAACTAAGGAATAATGGGAAAATGGCTGACTCTTGCCCTGGGAATTTTGGACCATTTGACTCCAGCTACTTCAACTCAAAATCAGTTTGACTCCTACTCCACCACTGTAAAAAAATATCCGAAACGTTACTATTTATTTCCGTGGAATATTTTGGGATTTCACTGGTTTTATCCACTTCCTGAGAAAATCAAGTATCTTTGTCAAAAGGTTTCATGAATTGCTCTTGGTTGCACAAGTGCTACTTTTAGCTACCAGAATGAAGAGCTCGCTCAGCAGTCTTAGCTTTGGCCATGTTTCCAATACTGCTTCTGGAGCTTTCTTAGCAAAGCAGGAAGGTGCCACGCTAATATATATAAATGTACTGAAATTTCCTCTGAATGTTCCCACACAAATGGCTTTAATCGGGGAAATTAATGAATTCCTTATAAAGATACCGGGATATTTTCAGGAAGGATACTGAGTTTTAGCAGAAAACATTCCTGCTTTTTGCAAGATATCTTACTTGCAGAATATTTCAGGAAGCTCATTATTTTTCAGGAACGTTTCTGAATTGTTTTTACAGTGTTGGAGTAGGATTTAAACTGATTTAGGATGGAAGTAGCTGGAGTCGAAGGCTTCAGTCATTTTAACTCCGACCCTGTAGCCCTGATAAATACAATAGTGCTTGAAAAATCCCGTAAGAATATGAACACAATAGTCACAACACTTACATATTCCTCTTAGAAAAGCGTCAAAAACCTTTTAAAAATCCAGTTTATGTATGAAAACTGTCCTTGGAAAAAAGCCGTCACAGTAAGATTAACATCTTCTAAAATTCTCCGCTAGACTAAAACAAATTGTTCATCGTAATTGCGAAACGGTGACGATTTATAATGGTTACATTTTGCACATTGATATTCTGGAATACCAAAATTTTAAAATGACATTATTGGTAAGATACATTTGGACAGAAGACATTTTGGACCGGCACCATTTTGGACGGCGACATTTTGTCCCCTGAACCCAATACAGGATGCTTCTTTGCCTGTAAAGTTGTTTATTTTACGCAGCTGGAATTATTCCCTTACCTTACGTGATTCTGAATATTTAAAATAAACATTTATTAAGATATTAAAAAAAACGTTTTTTAACATTTATTTTTTAACATCAGGCAATGTAGATGCACATATTTGGTAAAGGTGTAAAAGTTACATCAGTTCATAACTAGTAATATCAATTACTTATAATGTCTGTCAGTAGTCTGTAATGCAAATTGAAAATCCCAAAAAATTATCTGCACGATTTACCGCAATTGGATTTATTTTTTAATATTTTTCAACAAAAGTTTGAGATGCAAACAAATGATTGCTAAAATGATAAAGATGTTTTTCATAGTGCTATATTTCTCGTACCTCATAAGTGACATCCTGTAAAAACTTTTCCGAATTTTAAAAAAAAATCAAAATTATTGTTTAGCTTAAACTTTGAAAGGATCTCAGAGTAATATGTTTCATTTTATGCACAGATAATTTTGTATTTTTTAAAATCATGTTAGTTGAAATTGGCAAGAACAAGAGGTACCAAATATTCGGCGCTTTTGCCCTGAAACTGAAATTTCCTTTAAAAACCACGCGTATATGCTGAAATCAATTACAACTTTTTAATTTTTACGAAATAGAAAATGACAAGAGATACAAAGTTTTAAATCGGTGAGATTTTTCCGATCACCTGTAAAAAATAAAATTGTTACCAAACGTGTCAAATAATTATTGGATTTAAAAAGATTATAATTTCATTTCTATACGGCTTGGTAGTGCAAAAAGAAAAATTATATTAATAAAGACAAAAAATAAATAAATTGCTCTTTTGATCAAAAAACTTTTCACTACGAAAATTGAAAAAAAAAAAAAAAGGCTGATCTTGAAGCGATCTAAGTGAAATACTTAAATTGAATTTATTTTACATTGATTATTTGATGACATTGATTATGACCAGCTCAAACGATGGAAAAAAATAAACTTCATTATTATTCAGCGCAATTTTGACATAGACTTATTTTTAAAATGCGCTCAAAAAGTCTTTACAGTTCCGTATAGCTTTGTAGTTCAAAAACAAAATAATATTCATAATAATATTAAATAAACTGTTCTCAGAAAAAAATCTCTCTTTAGATTAGTAAATTTTTAATGCAAAAATTGTATAAGAATGCCAATTAAATTTTTATTAACCATCCCCGGTAGGTAAGTTACTACAAAAAAGAGAGGAATACATGGCTAATTTAGACTTAATTAATATCATACTCAATCTCCATCTTTCTATCTTGAGTGATATATTTAAAATTAGTTTATTTTTCATTGTTTATTTAATTTCGCTCACTCGCGCAAATGATGACGAAAAACAACTACTGTCTAATCACGGATTGTATGGAAAGGCAAACATCCGGTTTACACGCGGAAATGGAAGCATCTATTAGTTTTCAGGGATGTCAGATTTTGCAGATGTATGTTAGCCTCTAAATTAAGCAGAGTCTCATTCAAATGAGCGGAATACGCACATAAAATTTTTATTTTCCCCCTCATTCAGATGGAATCGCCTGAAATGGCTGTTTGCCAATTCCATACAATCTGTGGTCAAACAGTAGGAACGGAAATGATTCCTGTTTTCGTTTAGTTTCACTTGTATACCAAATTTTTGTGTGAATTAATTCTTGAGATATTAGCAGTCATATAAAACGAGAAACAGTATTCGGTGCGCCGTCCTTTTGAGGTGATCAAAGCGAAAAATATGTAAGCAACTCGCCCTTTAAGAAATAAATACCTATAGCCCAAATTTTTTCTGTACTTTTTCATTACTTCTTGAGATAAATCAGTCACAAATAATTAAAAAAGAAATGGGGGGAAAAGCATTCGATTGCCGCACCCCGTAGTGTTATTGGCCCAGGCGTCAGCAGCAGGGGTTACTGCTTCTTATCATTTTATTTTATTCCGTTCATCATTTTTTGGGAAATGTCAGTCCCGCATATGGATGAAAACGTTCAGTTGTTTCAAAAATAATATGAATCATGTATCTTTTCTTCTATTTTCAGACATCTTAACTTTTTCCAGAGAGCTCTATTTTTATGCATTGGTTCACGGAAATTTTGTTTCTACCATGTTTTCAATCAACGTCAAAAACCTTGTACCAAACACGTCTTCTAAAGTTTTTCTAACAAAGATTTTTTTTACAAAAGTTAATAGTGCTTGAATAAAACCTAAATACTCTGGTACTCAGCATCTGTTGCGTAGAAGAGATATAAAATATTGAATAAAATTTTAACTTCATTGGTTTTAAAAACATTTTCCCAGATAATTAAGCACCCCCGATGAGATAATTAGTCAATTTTTTTAAGAAACTCGGTGGTGGGCAATAACGGGGTGAATAACTCCATATTAAATTTATTACTTCCTGTTTCGTTGCATATCCATATTTCCTGAAGCAAATTAACAAGGCGTCATGATTCCAATTTTGTCTAGTTATGATTTCTTCGGGAAGTAGACAATGTCTGCATCAACACATTAACTACTCATTATCATGTTATTTTTAGGAATATATATAAACATTGTATAAATTTCCTTATATATACATTTCCTTAAAACTGGCAATTTCGATACATGAGAGCTTGCACGTTGCTGAGTCTAATTCCTGGTAAGTTTTTTATTTAAAAAAAAATCTTTTAAAGTTTTAAAGAAATTGAAAAAATCAAATTTCGAGTACAGGCATGAATGTTTTCGCTATGATGAATTTTAAACGGTACACTCAGTGGCACTATCACAGAACTAAGGTTAAAACTACCTTTTGAACTAACTGCATCTATTAATTTGTTATTCAATACGTTCTTTGTTGTTCAAAAGTTCATACTGGAAATTGATTTAACGTTAAAAGTTTCAATAATTTATGGAGTGAACATTTTTTCTGATATACAGGATACTCCCGTTTCAAGCTGCACGACCTTTATTTTAGCAACCATTAGTCCTAGATGCATACTTCCAATTGCAAAAATGTTCAAAATCAGATGTGGAGTTCAGATATTGAAAGTTTGAAGCAAAAATAAGAATGAGCCAAAAAATACAAAATTTAACTTTTTATACGGGACCTAGGTCCTCCAACTTATATTTAGAGAAATAATTTCCATTGAAAACTATTACTGACCGAAAACACTTAACATTTGTGCGACCAAAATTCAAGGAGAATTTCCAGTTTAAAGATTTAAGGGACCATACAGAAGATGAGATTGGAACTTACCGCCCTTTCAGACGAATGACAGGTTGTCAAAGTAAAAAAAAAATATTTATATTTTTTATTGCTAATCAAAAATAAATGCAAATGTTATGCCATGATACGTAAAAACACACTGCAAAACCTCGAACTAGACTTCGGTCAAAAAACTTTCTATTTTTTGACCCAGTTTTATTTTCCACTTCAAACTTTTAATATCTTAACTTTACATCTGATTTGGAACATTTTTTCGATTGAAAGTATGCATCTAGGACTAACGGTTGCGAAAATAGAGGTCTTGCAGGTTAAAACGGAACAACCTGTATATGTTTTACTTTTCTACGTCTGTTTAACTTTATTTTCCACTAGCAGTACCCGCAAAGCGATGCCTGTGGTAAAAATTTAATGAAAGTCCGTTGAATAAAAAAAAATTGATGCCCCCTACCCCTCTGATGTGAAATGATCATTTTTCTTTGCATAAAATGCGTACACACCTTTTCAAAAAAAAAAAAAAAAAACTATTAAAGTTTCTTTGGAATTTAAAACTTTTCGTCAAATCATTAAATTAGATTCAGAGTTGTTTAAAACTCTACTTAGCGAGTGAAGTGGTTTTTACTGCAATTTAAACTATTTCGCCAAAAAAAAAAAAAAAAACAAAGACATCAAATTAATATCTTTAAATGTAAAAATAGTTCCACAACTCTATTGTTTATCGCCAAACTGGCCCAGAAACCACGCTATCATAATCCATCCGTCTAACGAAAAAAAAAAAAAAACATCCAGTGGAACATTCAAAAATCATCGTCAGAAAAAAGGAGAAAATGTTGTACATTTTACTCGAATAAAAACAGACCAAAAGTTTCTTTTCTTTCAAAACAAATTGCCAAAACAATGAATTACATTTACGGTTGCTATAAAACAATAACCGTAGACTGAACTGCTCAGCGCTTGACGCGCCAATCGACCACGCTACCGGAACTCAGCCCTTTTGCAAGTGAAGCGGATGTTTTTTCTTTGGCAATAATAAATGTTTCGCCAAATAAACAAAAAAGTATAAAATCACTTTAACAATAGCTTTCAAATCTTTATATATTAAGAGCAGCGTTGCCCGGCTTCGCCCGGTCTACCTTCAGAATAAAAATTGTTTCAAGTGACTTATATTCAACAATCAGGCTTAAATAAAGAAAAAAAAAACACCATGCAAAATTACCCTTCCAAACAATGACGACAGATATTAAAATACTTTTAAGAAATTAAGATGCGAAAGATGAATTATAAAAGTGTAACCATGGAAACACGAAATAAAATAAGTTTTAAAAATTAAATGCAAAATAAGGAAAGAAACAATGGATTCAAAAAGCGTAACCGTGGAAACGCGAAAATAAAATGATTGACAACCTGAATCAAAATGACATCTTTCGAACTTGATATAAAAAAGCTTGTAACTGTTTTTCCTTTGAAGATAGAAGCTAAGTTTTACGACCATAGGTTGTGAGAGATCTGGAGTAAAAAATGTCGCTTTTTTCAATGGTGTTAAAAAGAAAACTGTAGAACAGTTCCTTCACTTTTTATTGATAGATTTAATGAAGAAAGTAGTGCTTAAATTTCAGCTAAGCCTAAACGAGCTGAAAACGCATATTACTCCCGCTGTATTTAAGTTAGAGCATTGAAACAAATTGTTTAAGACGCGGAAAGTTCTACCCTTTTCAACGATATATAATATTAATATGTGCAAGTAATTTTTCACTCCCATATTCGGGAATTTATGTGAAATTTGGGTCTAAATTGGAATAAAAAAAGAACTATTTATCGGATTTTTTTCAAATTATAGCCTATGTCACTCAAGGACGTAGCCAAGGGGGGGGGGGGTCCATGGGGTCCGGATCCCCCCCCCTTCCCGAAAGACCCTTCTCCTTTTTTCTCAGTTGTTGCATCTCGCATGAACAAAATTTTTCCGAAAGATAATGATTTTATAAAACGTAGCATTCTCTCCCCTTAAATATTCCCAGTAATCGGCAATTTTCTCAGCGCTTGAGTCAATTCAGAACACCAGAACCTCGTGCAACAACTGCAGGTTCCCAATTTTCGTCTGCTTTTTGCTGTGTCACCTACTCCGTCCGAAACGGGGAAATGTCCCTTTCGACTTTCAAACCAGCTGGGTCTTGTGACCTTGAAATTCAGCCCCTCTCCTTGGTCCATCAAATTGCCATTGGCAAAGTAAAAAACAAGCATTTATTGCCACTTCCGCCGTATCCCACATTCTCATTGGCGTGGTTTTCTTTATTTCTTTCTCTTTTCTTTTTGGATTTTCGTGGATTTCGTAGACGCATGTTGTACGAAAGACAGTCAGAGTGAGGTGCGTTCCTGGTGAATCAGTAATTGAATTCCGATTCTTTTCTGTTTTAACACGCAGTTTTTATCTACGTCATACTTATAGGAAACATATCTTGAACAAAATTTGTACGCAAAAGAAAATTAAGTTTACCCAAACTAGGTAAGTCGTAGTGCTCCCTTTTAAAGTTTTCTTGATAATACGAGCAATTTTACGTGTTAATGTGTTTTTCCATTTAAAAACTAATTTTAGATTCTAAGCCAGCAGCGAAAAAAGAAATTCTACACATTTCGTGTGTTTGAGGATGAGAAAAATAATTATTGATTTTTTTTTTTTTACATTTTAACTCTATATTTTTGGCATGGTTCATTTCAGATTCATTTTATTTTTTGATAAAAATTTTATTTGAACTTTTAGATTACTTTTAACATCTCTCTCCTTTCTGAGTAACAAATTACGTAGATTTTTTTACTGATGATTTCCCCCCAATATTTAAGCATGATCATGGAACATATTAAATGCCCCAAAAAAATTCGTGTTTGAAGGTAAAATAAATAAAATAAATAAATAAAACTTGAAGTTGATGTAACAAACTTTTTACGGTATCAAAATTTTATAGAAAAATTAAATTGAAAAGTACTTGAATATTTTACTGTGATCAGTTTATGAAATTACAAGTTCGGCCATATTAACGCATGTAATAAGTAATTTATTAGAAATTATTACTTTTAAATCTTACTGAATTGTGATTCTATGATCCCAAAAGAAAAACAGTTAGTTTTTAATTGACGAAAAAAAATCTTATTCGATGTTGTTCCATAAAACATATTTGTATTTGCATCATTGGAATACATTTTCTGATTGTTATTCACTGGCTTTGTACTAAGGAGTTATTTAATTAGCATCTATGCATCCATCTTTAGTAAATTGAAGGTAGCATTAAATTAACAAAAAACAGGCATGTGCATTTAACTATAAATTACTAGGTGAAAATTACCGCTATTTACTGCGTTACAAGCAAAGAAACAAAAAAAGGTGAATACGAGGTAAATGTTTTTGAGCTTTTCTGTTATATTTTGCCTTTTGTTTTAAACACTTATTTTCTTCAAGCTAAAGATATTTACTATTTCTTGCAATAGAGTGTTTTGCTAACATCGTATTGAAGAAAAAAAATCATTACCTGCGTCGTAAAATATGATATGTATTGTTGTTAAAATTAACAACATGTTGTTAAAATAAAATTACACAGATGCTTAATTTAATTCATTAGGTATACATTCCATTAATCGGCATGTAAAAGATCCCTTAGGTCGTTCGACTGTGAATACTCTTGACAAAATTAAATTCATTTTGCAGTTTCGCATCGAAGAGAGCTCAGGTGTCTCCATCTGGTGGAAACTGGGCATCAAATTTTCCTGTGACATTCACATCCGCGCCTTAATGGTGGCATATGAATGACTGGATGCCATATCGTTGGTTCGCACTTGTTCCGCAAAAGGCTAAAGCCTCTAACACAGCCCCGTTAGAAAGAAAAAAATAATGATAAAAAACGGCAATACGCCTTTTCCGATATTTAAAATTTTTTCGAACAGCTTTCACCCTTTGAGGAATAGCGACTTCACTTGAGAACACCATTTATTTCTTGCTTCTCTTTTTTTTTTCAGCTAACTGAAATCACTGTGTCAGTTGGCTGAAGAAAGAAAAAATATATATATAAAAAATGGTTGCAACAAAGGAAGCCTCCGTCCCCCAAAGAGTTAATAGTTTGTTCAAGCTTTTAATTGATGATTAGGAATGATAATTAGAAAACGGATAAGATTGGAAATATCATTCTATTTCGTGGTATCAAAAGAATATTATAAATGTAAATAAATAAAAACTAATTCAAGCTTTTTAAATGAAACCTTGTTAATATTTTCGTTGAGAGAGTTGTGGGATTTTGCCTGAAATGTTGTTCAAATCGGACAGGGTTACGTTATGTAACATTCATATAGTTATACATTCGACTCCATAGATATAGATTTATTTATCCTCATATAAATAGTGCCGATGATCGAGTAACCCGCGTGTTTCAACAATGAATTCGCACCACGGCATGATATGTAATTCGATAATATGTTTTGGTAATGTTTAACATGCAAGGAAAGGCTTTATTGTGACAAGGCTGAACTCGATCCGGTAACTTGAACAGTTTTACTGGTAAGACTGTGTCATATCAGAGGAATGAAGAAACGAAAACAATGAACGCTATCTACTGGAGTTTAGGGTTAATCCACTGGTGTTAGAGTTAAAATTTCAACTATCAAAATATCAACAAACAGGCAATTGCTTCGTTCAAATGAAGAAGAGTAGAAGCAATTTTCACCCGTCATGCCTTGACGGGTGACTTTCTAGTTTTCAAATAAAATGGCATAAGTACATATGTACATATTTTGTTGAAATATATTACAAAGCTTTAATATTCTATTAAATTATCGCATGCATTTTCCAAGTAATTTCTAGAACAGTTTTCGTTTTTCTTTTCTTGTGCCCTTTTTATTAATAGAAAATATATCACTTATTTTCAGGAGGACAGAGGTTCACCCATATTTGGAAACTTTGTATGTGATTACCACTTAACATAAACTTTTTGTTAACTAATTTTAACTAATGACTCTATTAAATTCAATTATTTAATTAATTTTAGTTAATTATCATATTTTAATGATCAGTTTTAATTGGATTTATCTTAGTCTTGTGTAATTATCAGCTACTAATTCTGCTTTAGCATGCCTCCTCTTTTGAATTTCGTGCAACCTTGGACCCCCCCCCTTAACAAAGTTCTAGCTACGTGCCTGTGTCACTCAGTAAGAAAGCATATTTCATATTGTGAAGGAATTTTTCAAATAGGTGCAGAGGTTCCGGAGATTACCTCGAACATATAAACACACAGAAATCCGTCCTCTCTCTTTATAATATTAGTATAGATAGTAAAGAGAGCACTGTAATAGCAAAAATTGTTCACTCAAATTTCCACCTAAATTTCCATTTAACTCGCTATCGAATGAATGTTGTTTTTTCTGGCAAATCGTTCGTGCATGCGTACCTAAGAACATATGGATAGCCAAAACACCCATTTTGTTCTTAACCGAATCGATCGAATTTTTTTCATGACATCTGTATGTGAGTACGCATGTACGTATATATGTACGTTCGCTTCTACGTATGTATCTTACATAACTCAACGCTGTTAAAAGTTTTGTATGTGGACTCTGAACAGGATTTCAGTTGTGAAACTCCCCTTTTGATTGCCTTCAAATGTTGAAAAAGAAGTTCTTTCCCACTTTTTTTTTTTTTTTTTGGGGGGGGGGGCAAATCGTTATTGATTATATGCAGACTTTATTGATAATATAATTTGACTATACTACTTGGTGATATTATCCAGAAAAACGTAAGCAACCTTACTTTAGCGTTTTCTTTACAGCTTTTACTCTTAATTTTATGACAACAATTTTTGGCAACTCAATGTGGGTAAATTACTCGTTTTTGGCATCTTTTAGCCCTTGGCAACAACGGTTGGGTAGTACCAACAGGTGGGCAACCAAACTGTAACCTAGTATAACGATATCCTCTTTCAAAAAAAAAAAAAAAAGAAAGAAAGTAAAAGAAAAAAAATGCATCGAACAGACGAGCATATTCGTTGATAATGCGAAGTTTGCTAATCCAGAGTTTTCTTGTGTTTACTCTTTCGTCATTTACGAAAATCAGCTCACTTTTTAGAGGGAAATAATGCAAACTAACATTATTTTGAGACGCTCGAGAATACCATTACGGGACGAAATAATTTCTGTTGCTGAAAGCAATCTAAGATACATCGAATGCGTTAGTAACTACTCATTTCAAGCTGCCTATGTTTACCATCAGACACACACGTGGAGCGCAATGCTTTAACTTTTTCTTTAATTTTGTAAATCACCGCAAGTTAGCGTATTCGAGAGCTGGAATTGCGAATTATTCTTTATGAATGTGTAAAAAAAATTCAATCCTTTTTGCATAAATAACTTTGAACACGAAACAAACGATATTTTATTAAATGAGATACCTCCCTCTCCCTCATTTTTTTCTTTTTGAAAATTGTAAGTTTTTGAGAAAATAATCTTTTTGAGCTTATAAATATAATTTTACAAACTCAAATGCGCATTACTATTTATAGCAAAATGGCAAAAACAGGCGATAATTTGAAATCTTCACGCTTGTCATTCATTTTTTTCCCTTCATGAAAATAACGTCTGCTCCGAATTAGGAATTCAGTTTTACATTTAATTTCATTTCTGTGACCAGAAACCGCAGATAGTTTAATTTTATGCATATTTCTTACAGAATCGATTCTGTAACTGATAAATGTCTGTAGCGAATTCCAAATATAAAAATGTACATTTATAATTTATTTTTTTAATTATTTTATTGTCGTACACATTAGTGTTTTATGTAATAGATAGTTTGGAGTGTTTTTAATTGCCTTGACCAAAAGGAAATACAGAGTTAGCATAAAAGAACATCCCGGTTTTAAAAATTTATATTTCATAAACTATTACACAGCACTATAAATCTTCTTTATCTTTACTAATAATAAAGCTGAAAGTCTCTTTGTCCGGAGGATGTCTGTAGGATGTATGGATCTCTGTGACGCACATAGCGCCTAGACCGCAACGCTGGAATGGCCGTGCATGTGATGACGATTAACCCTTTATGCGCTAGCCCCAAACCTAACCACATGCGATTTTTTCTGAGGTTTCGTCAGTGTTTATACAACCCCCTTGCTTACAAAATCGGAAGACTTAAAAGATCGCACATGTACTGAAGGATCTGATAACCGAAGATCGCAGCATTACGAAAAATGGACAGTGAAACACTAAAAAATGTACGTTATAAATGTGTGTCGCGTTACGAAAGGCGCACGCATTGAACATTTGTAAGTGGAAAAAAATTCACAATTTTTCTTTATTTTTATGTATTACTAGTGGTACCCGCACGGCTTTACCCGTAATAGAAAAATTAAATAGGTCTTTTGGTTCGCCTGTATATTTACAAATAATGTATGGTGAATTTTCTCGCCAATTGGCTTGTACCCCCTGTTACGGTTCCACGTTATGATAATTTTGTAATTTACTCGTCCATCTTATGATATTTTTGTTCTTAAAATTTTAATAGAAAGAGAACCCAATCGAATTTTCGAAAAATCGCATCGAGGTGCACACCCCCATGCTACAAACTAACTTTGTGCCGAATTTCAAGAAAATCGGCCGAACGGTCTAGGCGCTATGCGCGTCACAGAGATCAGGACAGACAGTGATCCTGACAGACAGAGAGAGATCCAGACAGACAGAGCTCCTGACAAACAAAGAGATATCCATTCAGAGAGACTTTCTAGCTTTATTATTAGTAACTAAAGAAGATTGTTTCGAGTGTGCTTGAACTTTTTTTCTGTGCGTAGAAAAATGTATTCAAAGTAATTAAACACGTAAGCAATAAAATTCACGATGTTATTATACTTTTTTTTTTTTTTTTTTTTTTTGCGTTTATACATCGAATTTTTCATTAACTATTTTTGCACACAGGTAAACATTTTATTTTTTAAATAATGTATGATTGATTCAGAAACTAATGTAGGAGGGGGAGGTGGTGAAAAAAGTGAAAAAAGGAGGTCATAACCCCCCCCCCCCCCTTTAGGACAGGCAGGGCAAACTTTTTCGTTAAGTTAAAACTCCGAATTAAGTGCATAAACTAATTGATAATCAAAATTAATAAAACTGACAGGTAAGAGTATTTCTGCACAAGAGAAAGCAAATTACATTTTTATACAAGTTGAGTAAAAAATATAATTAAAAAATTGTTAGGAAGCAATCAAGCTGACTTTGTAACCAATAGGTGTTCTTTTAGAAAAAAAAAAAATATTTGCAGGTAGTGTTTAAATGTAAAGTATGCTTAAAAAATTAAACAGTTAATAAGTTTTTGTTTGAATTTGGTTTGGATTTGTTACGCATTTAAATTGTTTATTGTTACTATATACAAATTAAAAGAAAAAGAGTGAATTTCGAGATCTTTAATTAAAATGATGTTTTTTGCAATCACTAACTGCAACAGGACTTATCACGTTTGGTTTCTTGCAATAAATAATTTCAATTAAAGAATTTTCAATTTATAATCTTATTAAATATCAATTTATAACTTATTTAATATCTACTTATATTTTAAATGTACATTTCTTTTTCCATGATACAGAGCCAAAATTAAATCTGTTGATGTGAAAATTTGTTTTTTGAAAAGCACAAACAAATAGAATATTATTTTTAAAAAAGTAGCGGCAACAGTGCAAAATGATATTGTCATTACTAGATGGTGAGATAAATCGCCTTTTCTTGTGCTTTTGTGCACCATATTTTTATTAGCTATTTCCATTCCCCTGATTGCCTACTTTCCCTTTTTAAAAGTAAATTTAAAGTGCAATTTTTGGTGCATTTTTCCTATGAACAATTTTATTCCAACCATCAATTGCAGTAATACTTTATGATTTTTTTTTTTTTTTTTTTTTGATTTGAAAAAAACTTTTTCTTGTTAGCATAACAAACTGTAATTTGTCGTCATCAGTATCGGATTGTTGTCCTGTCTAGCTATTTGGCTTTATACTTGGCAAGAAACTATTTAGAAATTATATAGTGCCTTGAAAATTTCTTAGCGGTAAAGCATAATGAATTGAAACATATTTTCAGATATTTACATAATTATAATTGTAAAAAATTTTGAAAAGGAAGCAAAAACGAATAAGAGAAACTAACAAGATCAAATTTAGTCAGGTTTATCGTAAATTTGAAACTAAAGGGCAAATAAAGAGCAAACACAAATCTCTCCTGCTCAAGAGAAAATGATGTTAATATTGGAAAAGTATCGTCTCTCGAAGAGAAATTACGAAAAGCTATAAATTCAGAACAAATAAATAAGTAAATAAGATAATAAAATTACACATAATACAAAAGAAACACACACACACACACAAAGGGATTCAACCAAAAATAACACGCAAGAGACCGAATTATTTGAAGATGAAGGACAAGAAATTTAGAGGAGATGTAGCGCGCGTTGTTAACAGTACCACCGACCTACGTGAATTCAGAAGGAGTATTTTCAACTGTAGGAAAGTTGAGCACTAAAATAAGTTCCAGGCTTAGATAAAATTCAATAGATGCATAATGTTTTTTACTATTATTGATTTCTGTTATGTTAGTTTTCTTCATTTTATATTCGTTCACAATACGTTTTTATAAATAATGCAATTTTTTGTACAAAATTATGAAATGCGACAACGTAACAATATGTTTTCAAGCACTTTTTGAGAAATTACCGGAATTAATACCAGTATTCCGGGTGTCAAGTTTTCAAAATACCGAATACCGGTATCGAATTTTTGATCCGGTATTGCAATCCCTAGTCCCCCCCCCCCCCCCCCGCCTATGCCGTATAACCTTGAATCATTACTGTTTTATGTATTTGAAACGTAAGAATAATGGTGCGAGCCAATGGAAAATGTTTTCGCGATCCCACTAGGGAGCCAGCGGCGGATACAGAACGCTATTTTAGGGGGGAAGGTTATGGTGAAGAATGACTCCCCCTCTCCACCCTTCCTGTGATCCAACCTACGGTTTTAGGTACGAAACATTTCTGATTCCGCTTGGGCTTCAATAAAACGAATTAAACCAGAGAAAAATATCTTAGCTAATAAAGTACAAACGTAAGTAATTAATTTTATCTGCAATGAAAATAAATAGCATTTTAAATATTTACTTTAAAAACAAATAATGAATTGAATTAGATTACTGAAGTCGTTTACATTTTATTCATTAAGTGTGGAACACAATGTGGACGGATAATAGTGTAGACTAGACGGTTTAGGGGGGGGGGGTCATCCTTGAATGCACCTCTGACTGGGGTTGCGACCCACAGGTTGGGGAAAACATATAATTTGAAGCGACGTTGTTGGCAATTAAATATGCCGATTTTTGTGTTTCATAAAACAGAAAAAAATTTAAACTTTAGAAAAGCTTTCTCAAATATCATAAAATTTTTGTCGTAGTTTTTACTTTTTCAAACATATTTTAACTATTTTTTTTTCAAATGTTTTGATTAAACATACTGAAATATATTTTACATTTAAAAAAAATGTACGTCACGGGACGCGCGTTAGAAATGATAACTTTCATAGGATTAAATTATTATCATTATTTAATCCTATGAAAGTAACAATTGGCTTATGTTAGCTATAATAAGCAATGAAATTTTTGCATTGAATGTTATTTAAAAATCTTGCAAAGACTGCATCAAGTACAGTTCCGTGACTTGTAGTGACTTCTTCTGGCTTATGAATCATTTGTAATTGTAATTTGGATTGTAGAAACGATACTAAATTTTTAGCTCGATCAGAAGCAAAATTAACATTGAAATCTCTGGTTAAAGTTAAAGGAATTGTATAATAACCTTTAATAACTAAAGCAGAATTTTCTTCTTGTGTATAATTTGAAAACAGCTTATGAATAAATTGAATAATGCTTGAAATACTTTTGTTTGGAGATATATGTATGTTGGCAATAATAATTTGTTGCTTTGCTTCATTGAGACGACTTCAAAATTGCTCTAAATGAGAAATAATTTTATTTGATAGAGATGTAAAATTTCCGGAAATTTTAAAGTGGTGGAAAAAACCGGTTTTTTCGGGAAAAATTGGAAAAAATGGAAGAATTGATTTTTTTAAGAATAAAAATAGGGTTTCTTCATAGCTTTGTGTTTCTTGGAACATATAAAGGGTTAAGCATCAAAAAATATATACAATCCACAAATCTTCTTTTTCTGCTTGAAAGAAATACATATACAGGTAAGTTTAATTCGAAAAAAAAAACCTTTTTGTGTTAAAACTGAGAGCTTTCTTGGTCAAACACCAGAAATAAGTCAAGTAAGCTAAGCACAGTAGTAAAAGTAGTCATCCCTGCACTTTTTTAAAAAATTGAGTTATTATAACCAAGTTTTTCCCTATTTCGTATTTTACTTAATAAACTAAATGTTTTAAGGTCATTTGATCAGGAACTATTTTTTGAAAAATTCTGAAGAAAAAAAGAAAAAAAAACCATTTGAAACAAATATATGGAAGAGCCCAACTTTAAAACACAATATCTCAGCTTGAGCTCAACTGCAGATTCTACTTGTATGCTTAGCACGGCAGTATTCAGGGTGTGGGAGGAAAAAAAACTGGGACAAAGATTGCGTCATCGAATGGAAGTAAAATAATTTCGTCTTAATGAGTGTCTTAATTACTTTTGTCTCTCACTTACATAATAAAAAACCGAGCGTATGTACCCATCTCTCTCTATCTATTTATCTATCTATCTATGTATCTATCTATCTATGTCCGAGTTACTTCTCCCGAACGCCAGTAAACTGACCATCGAGCCAGGTGTGGATGGATTCGTAATTTGCCTGTCTTTATGTTTGGCTATTTAACATAATCGCCTGATAATAATTAGCGGAGATATAAATTAAAAACTATTAACTAGGATACTTAAATTTTGACATAAAATCCCCATTTTTCGAAGGCTTTCCTCCATTCAAATTATAATTCAGTGCTTCATCTCAACTTTCCGCAACAACTCTTTTTATTAAAATTTGTAGCGTGAAGAAAATCATTGAGAAAAACAGATGTGTTGCCTTTTTTTTTCTCTCGAATATGAAGACATAAAATTATGGCTTTTGTTTTGAAGCTTTCCTAGAATCGGGGTATTTAAAATATTTTCTTTTTGGTTTCTTTTTCCCCAATCTGCCACAAAATTTCACTGTTTTTATTATTTTTTTTCCAAGCCTGAATGTTGAACACGCGTCACTTGACGTAAGTTTTATTTTCGAGGTGCACCGACAGAGCCGGGCGACGCAGCTAGTTAGAAAATAATTTACAAAACATCTCCTAGTTTATGAATTGTTTTTAGGTTTTCTTACATTTTTAAGCAAAAAACCTGCTATTTTAAATTTGTTTAACCAAGTAGAATAACAGTTTGTTTGCTTGTTGTGCTTCGGAAAACAGTATTTGATGCGGTGTGCCGTTTCAAGTAGCTTAGAAATGATAGTCGATGTTCGGAAAGTGTACAAAAATGAAGAGTGAACATTTCAGTTTACCGTTAGGTCATCCAGAAGTGAGTTCAATGAAATCCATGGGTTTCCACTAGAGAAGTCGTTCGTAAGATGGGGGAATTTGTGGCTGATAAGTGCGACTAAGGGTGTTATGCGTCAAAGTTTCTAAACTCAAAAACTCTTACCATACATTTAACCTCTTCAACGCTATCCAAAAGTCGCTGAGCAATGAAATCATTTGAACTATAGTTTTCAGATATTCCTTCGATTTCTTCGTGTAGAAATTGTGGCACAAGCAACTTGGACAAACACTTGAACTTTTTAGTGAGAACAATTTAATTATAACACATAAACTGTTAATTGCAAACAAAACTTGTTACTAGTTAATAAACACAACATGAAGATTTCTGTAACGAACTCGCGCGAAATGTGAAAGACTGTTACATACTGCGATAAAATTCTAAAGACTGCCACATATTGATAACAACTGCTGCCACGAGGTGTGTGAGTCCGGCTAATTTATAGAAACTTAACTACTCAGTTCAGTACATAGGCGTTTTCCACAAAGGGTAAAAACAGCTCAAACAGAACTTTTACGAGTTTCAAAGAGTTCAGGCATTCGTATGACTCCAAAGATGCCAGAACGTTTGAGACGGGCAGCAAGTCCATGCAGGAAGAGATACCTTTCACTGATTTACTGTTCAACCAGCTCATAACCCACAGAACAAAATAATTTGGTTTGAAGACTCTCCAAGCACCTTAGAAAATGTTAGATATCGCCAAAACCCGAAGTCAGGCTTGGTCTGAGATGGAATCAGCACAAACGACAAAAAATCTCTAGTTTTTTGTGGATGAGGGCCGTAAAATGAATCAAAAAGTGAACCAGAAGGACATTTTAGAAGTTATTTTACTTCTGTGGGCGTAAGAACACTTCAGCATTGCAGGCTGGACATTTTCCTTTACCTCCACACCGATTCATATGGCCAAAAAGACAAGAGTGGTGCAAGGCGCATTGTTTTTGACATGATATCATCTTTAGAGTGGACGCTCTACTCGCTAGACCTCAATCCCAATTATTACATTGTATGGTCTGTTTTAGAGTCAAAGATCTACCCTATACTACACAGAGGTTTACACTCTCTAAACCAATTGCTTAAAGGGAAATTGCTCAATAGAATTGATTAAAGGCCTTGTGGCGTTTGAATGAAAATTTCACTAAGAAGTTGTACATCCGTA
Source organism: Uloborus diversus (assembly GCF_026930045.1). Classification (NCBI taxonomy): domain Eukaryota; kingdom Metazoa; phylum Arthropoda; class Arachnida; order Araneae; family Uloboridae; genus Uloborus; species Uloborus diversus. The sequence goes on along the minus strand of NC_072737.1, from coordinate 71,660,630 downwards.
TTATTTAAAAAGGGGTCTAGTTTGAAACCAATTAATTTATTGATTGCTAAAGGTCTTCTCATATTGTTTTTTTTTTTTTAAGTGTATGTGTTTTGTTAATTTATTTATTTTTGATAAAGTTATAGGGAAAATTGCTTGCTCGGGTTTTTTATTTGTCGCATCTTGTACATTTGGTTCGCACAGTCAGCAGAAACATAGTTCTGTGATTTAAGTTATACTTGTTTGTTTTATGAAGAAAGAAAATAAATTCTTCACTAAGAATATTGATTGAATTTTTGCTGCAAAAAGTATTAAAGGTTTTTTTTTTTTGATCTATATGCAAATTATATTATCATACAACAACTTGCATTATCAAAGTTAGACATTATTTTAGCATACAAGTAAGGGGTGGGGGAATTGCATCAGAATTTAAGTATGAGAAATTTCTAATTACTTTCTGCTGAAATTTTCAATTAAAACTTCCTGAAAAGTTGAAAAAATTCATTTTCTTTTTTCAATTTTTCGGGAGCAAAAATAAACCCCTTCGATTTAAACGGTTTTTTCCGGATTTTTTCCGAAATTTTCCGTTTTTTTTCTGACTGTTTTCATCTCTATTCTTTGATCACCATTCAGACTACTTTTAAACATAAGTTTTGATGTCAGAGCAAAAACAATAGATTAAATGACGCGTCGGCGTCGCTTCTAAAATTTCGTTTATCAGAAAAAACACTCAAACTTACGAAACATTTTAGATTTTACTCTGTGATGAACAATTAAATGTCTATTTATTAATTTTGTTTTCTCGACCGTCTCAAACCCCCGCGTTGCGGAGTCTGGGGGGATGAAGTTCGATTAAAATATATACGCCTCATCACAGTTCAAAACCCTTAATGAAGCGAGATATTTTTAGTAACTTATCGCAAAAATGTTTTTGTTTTGAAAATAAATTTAAAAATTAAATGCTGCTTTGAATATATATTGTTTACAATGTTATTAATATTATATTGTATTATTAAACTCACCTTTCGTTAGGAGATTGTGTTATGTTGCGACGATCATCCATCTTCTGTTAGTTTTATTACTTTTTCTACTATGACAACGTTTAAAGCGGACCCAAAGAGTAAAGAAACAAAATTTCCCCGACCATACTCGCTTCTGTCGTATGCGCGAACGAAAGGAATGCCAGACGAGAGTTGCGCCGTTACGCGCGTTATGTCACAAATGGGGGGGGGGGGGGTCAAATTACCCTCCCATAAGAAGTTATCACTTCAATAATAAAAACCTCCTAATGCAGACACAAATGCGATATTATAGTTTTATGCCAAAATAAAGTAAATAAAGAAACGATTTTGTCAATTAAATAAATTGAATATTGTGTTGCATAGAGTAGAAAAAATTTAAACATAAATGTTCTGCATGCACTCACAAAAAAATCATTTTCAAATCATATAAAATATTTTCCGTATTTTTCAGTTTTTTAAACATTTTGTTTTTTTTTTTTAATGTTGTGACTAAATATATACTTAAATATTTTTCTGCATTTAGAAATAAATACCTTCTAACGCAGACACGTACATAGTACATGTTAGCAAAAGAAAGTAAATCAAGGTAGTTCTAGGATTTATTTCTACACAAGTAATTAATATTCATCATGGGGCAAATTACCCTGTCGAGTCATCAGTGGGACGAATAATCTGTAATCAGGGGTGGCAAATTTTGCTGCAATCAACCATAATAACTTTATGATGTTCATTTACCGTGTAAACAGAATAAATTTAATATAGTATTGGAACGCTAGTTACTTTAACAAAAGTTCTTAAAAGTACTTAGATCAAGGATTAAAAAATGTCAATCTTATCTTTCACTTTGCTCTAACGCTGTAGATAACCCTAAAAATTCACTGAAAATGGCTGTAGTGTATGCGTAAAACTTCTTAAAAAAAATCCTTTTTAAAATTTCGACACGGGTGTTTTCTGTTTCTGAAATCATGAAATACAGTTACTGGGACGTTTTATTTGACGGGGCATAATACCCCGACTATAACTCTATACCAATGAAAGAAATTTATTTCTGTGTTTTTTAATAATAAAAAATGTACTTAAACTTTCGTGTCGAACTGTACGTAATCTTCCCCTACATTTAGTTTTTCAAAAATACAAGTAGCTTTAAAGTTTTCACTCGGGGGGGGGGGGTTATACTAACTTTGAATAGACCACTGTTTTTCTGGAAATTGCACATTTTACAAATTTTGTCTGTTGCATTATTTCTTGCCAATGATCATTAGTATTTCATAATACAATAACATTAAAATCCCGTCAAGTTCATTGTCACGTTTTATCAAAATTTTGTATTGGTCTCAAAGTTTTTCTCCAGGCAGTATTAAGTTGTGGTATGTACGATTCCAAAAGAAAACGTCATGGAAGTGAATAGCAATATATATATATATATTTTTAATAAAACGAAAAGCATTTTCTTTCTTTTTTTTTTCTTTTTTTTTGTTATTTGGGACTACCTTTACATTTTCGGCCTCGAAAAATCAATAAAGAAAATATTCTTTTTTCTCTACTTGCGTTATCTTTAAATTGTTTGAAAGTTTTGATTTATCAATTATTTTTGTGCGCACAAGTATTAATTTATTTGGTTGAGAACAGCGGTAATTTTAATTACTGACGCTGATTACTTTTTTCCCCCATTAGCATCAAGATGAATTTGGAAGCCGAACATCATGAATATTGTTCTGACCATTTTTCTCCCGACGATATAGTCATTAGCGGAGTTGCCGGCCGATTTCCAACAGTCGACAATGTAGGGCAGCTGAAGGACGCATTATTCAAAAAAATGAACCTCATCGTACCATCTAATGAACGCTATCCGAAAGGTGAATATTGTTGAACAATATAGCTTACGCGTATGAGCATCACTGAAAAATGGAATTAGTATTCTACTAGCTGCATTGCCCGTGTTTGCCAGGTCTACCTTGAAAATAAAAATTTGTGTCATGTGATGTATATTCAGCAATCAGGCTTAAATAAATAAATACAAAAAAACCTCATGCAAAATTTCCCTTCCAAGCAATGACGACAGATATCAAAATACTTTTAAGAAATTAAATCGAAAAACATGGATTTAAAAAGCGTAACCATGGAAACACAAAATAAAATAAGTTTAAAGAATTAAATTGTGAAATAAAATGGTTAATAATTTGAATGGAAATGAGAGTTTTTGAACTTGATTTAAAAAGGCTTGTAACTTTTATTCCTTTCGAGATAGAAGCTTAATTTTTCGACCACAGGTCGAGATAGATCTGGAGTAAAAAATATCGCTTTTCCCAATGGTGTCAAAAAGAAAACTGGGACATTTCCTTCACTTTTTATTGATAGATTTAATGAACAAAGTAGCGCCTAAATTTCAGCTAAGCCTAAAAAAATTCGAGCTAAAAACGCAAATAACTTCCGCCGTAATTAAGTTAGAGCATTGAAACAAGTTTCGTAGAACGCGGAAAATTCTACCCTTTCCAACGATATGTATTATTAATATATGCAAGTAATTTTTCACCTCCATATTTGAGAATTTATGTGAAAATTGGACCCAAATTGAAATAAAAAAAGATTTACTCGTCGATTTTTTTTTTCGAACTGGTCTGCAAACCTTTTCGGAGTAAAATAAAGATGCTGTGAAAATTTCAGCGAAATCGGCCGGGTAGTTCTTGAGTTTTGAGCGTTCAAACAAACAGACGCTTTTTGGAGACTTCATTTTATACTATGTAGAGATTGTGAAAGTGAAGTAAAACGCGAAATTTTTATTCAAATAGTATTTGAGAATATATTGAGAAATTAGAATAAAAATACTTTCACGATCATTGAAAAATAACAATGATCGTTTTCATTACTTGAATAAGTGTTTTTGCATATTTTGCATTGATTTGATTTTTTTTTTCCTCTTACTTCTGCTTTTAAAATTGAACCGTTTGTTTCAAAACCCGGTCAAGCACCAGATTCTAAAATTTCGAGAAAGCATTTTTACCTTTGCATTAAAATTTTTCTAAAAGGATTACAATGCTTTAAGCTAAAATGGATGCATAGTTAGGTATATTTCTTTCAATAAACAATGTTGTAATCATGATTGAATAATTTAATATGCTGATATAGATGTAAAATTAGCAATTTTGTCTCTTGACTGGTTTTTGAAATAAACTATTTAATTATAGAATCTTACGGCAGATAGTGCTTTACATGCTTCTTGTACCTTAAATGTGAAACTTTATGCTTCTTTTTTACAAACCTCATATTTTTACATATTTCAAAATAGTATGATCTGCTCGTACACAGAAGTAAGACGTAAAATATTTTTTTTTTTTAAATTCCAGAATTAAAAAAAAAAAAAGATCTGCTGCGGAAAGCACATTACTTGCTTTTACGTGTAGTATAAAATAACGCAAATTGTTTGAACAGCTAAAAAAAACAAGGAAACACACACTGTAACAAATTTCGGAAACGTTTCTAGATATATCGGAAACGTTTCCGAAATAGTAGGAATCCTTCATCCAATAGCGAACTCCTCAATATTCAGAAAGCTTTTTGTTATTTCAAGATATCTAGAAGCGGAAGTGATGACGCAACGCTTCGAAACCTATTTCATCCTTCCAACCAGGCGCCAATGAGTCGGAAATAACGAGAACTTCTTTTTTTTCTTATCTATGGTTGCTGCAGTCAGCAACTGTGTAGCATTGGATTGCTTGTTATTTCGTGTCTAGAGAGTAGTAAAATGTGTCGAAACTAATTTTACGCCTTTGCATTTTGGACTGCCCTTGATTTTTTAGACGATGTACGCAGCTATTAAGTTAGTTAATAACCATTTGCTTCTTTACAATTTCCAATGCGACCATAATTAGATATATATTGTGCGTTCAAGCGTGAATAGTTTCAACACCCGTGTTTATACTTAATGAAACGAAACCCTTTGGATTACTTATTCAGTTGTAATGGAGGTACTTAGATTTTCTTCCGCTCATGTTCACTTGTAAGTATTAATGAATATTTTAAAACATGTTGTTATATACATTTATATTTTTGTTGATTTGCATTTGATGAGGCTCCAATTGTAACTGTTTTTGGGTTTATCGAATTAATTTAAAGTTATCCTACATATACCTATGTGCGCGGTGTACTATTTGTTGTAACCAACTGAAACTGATTAATTACGCAAAAGAAGTAAGATTTATATTTGAGAAGCAATCACAAAAAAGTTATTTCGAAATACTTGGATGTACATACATTTTGGTTCAAAAAGAAAAAAAAATCAATTGTTTAATTCATTAGAAATATGGTAATGCAAATATTTTCTAGTATTGTAATATGCTTCACAAAAAATGTGCCGGTATAATTTATCTTTTTTTATTATAATTTATTCATTCATTTAAAAATATTTATACCATTAGAAAATGACCATGTTATCTATTAGTAAGAACATAGTTATGAAATTAATTCATCTGCTTATTCATTTTGTTAAATGTGGTTAACAATAAAAAAATTCCTTGACATTAGTTCCGAAAATAACATTTCCTTCGTGGATATACTAGTTTAATGTAGGACAGTCAGGAGGAATGAGTCAGTGGCAAAAATGGAACAGCTGCATTTACATGCTGAAATAAAAAGTAATATTATTTCATGTCATTGTTTTAAAAGTGATCAGTTTTTAAATACTATGTTATTAATATGCAATGCACATATGGTGAGAGACTGTGCCATTGACATTTTCAAGGGGTTGCTTTTTTTAAGGTGGGGGGCGCTTTATATCATTTTATGGGTGCACCATCACTCTTATGGTGTGGGGGGGGGACTCTCGTATATATGAAATGGAATAATCATGTAATAGAGTTCAATGTTTTAATAAATAAAATATATAATGCATTTTGCGCACACTCTAAAAATAAAATCAGTAACCTATTTTGATTAAGTATCTATATTTGTGATAAACTGGAAAAGGGCAAGAACAGAAGAATAAACCCGAATGGTTCCAGCAGGGGGACTTTGGTGTCATATTTAAATTCATCAATTTCTCTGTTGGTACTTTTCGGTACACTTTGTTCGTCAAAGAAATTGACTTAACGTGAACGAATTTCGGAACGCAAAGTGTAGGTAAGTTCTGTCAAATTTTATCCGAAAATAAAAGCTATCAAGTTTGATACAAGATATGTTTTTAAGTTCTGCATTAAAAATACAATATGTTGATAATTTTGTCTTGAAAATATTGAGAGAAAAACTGAAGTTTAATATTGTTTATCAAACAATCCCACTTTTGAGAAAGTACTCCCCTTCCCTCCCCCGACGATTTTGTGATTATGAATGAAACTACTATATTATTTCATAAATTTTCAAAAATTTATAACTGTGCATATGTTATGCTGTTAACCATGCTATTTGTCATTAGAAATTCAGAAAAAAAAAATCCACGAATGATTCTAAAATTGCTTGTTTCATTGCTCTTAGATATGAAAGAATTGAAACTGATATGGCATGCAATGCTATAGTAAAGAATTATTTTTTAGAAAAAATCACGGAAAAAGGATTCCGAAATTCTCAGAAACGTTTTTGAAAATTGTTTGGAGAATTCCGAAATACTCGGAAACGTTTTCGAAACTTTCATGAACCACAGCTGCACAGAATACTCAGAAACATTTCTGGAAATTACGGAAAGAGGATTCCGAAATACTCAGAAACATTTCTGAAAATTATAGAACGAGGATTCCAAAATACTCAGAAACATTTCTGGAAATTATAGAAAGAGGATTCCGAAATACTCAGACACGTTTCTGGACATTACAGAAAGAGGATTCCGAAATACTCAGACACGTTTCCGGACATTACAGAAAGAGAATTCCGAAATACTCAGAAACGTTTTTGAAAATTTCATGAACCGCAGCTGCACGATATACTCAGAAACGTTTCCGAATTTTTTTTACAGTGCATGAAATGGTTTTCTCCCCTAGTTTGTCGTGAATCGAAGCAAAAAAGCGTTTTACAGATATTAGCACAAGATAGAAATTGGGGCACATGTGAACAAGCCTGGGGCTCGTGTGAACACGATTGAAAAATGCAGGAAAAGCATCATATTTCAACGAAAATATCTTCAATATTAAACATATACTTGTATGCCAATTACATTGCAGGGTTTGTAACCTATATTGAGTCAGATTATTGTGCAGAAAGTGTGTCATTACGAAAATAATTTTTCGGAACTATATAACTCTGCTCACAGTGAAATTTTAAAGTTTTGCAATATGTTCAGATTACTCGATAGAGACAAGAAAAAAACTTATAAGACTATATACTGCATAGAATATTTTATAGTGTAAAGATTATTGCTATACAGGGTGAGTTCGATCGAATCTGCCATACGAAAGGGGGTGATAGAAGAGCCCAAGCGGAGCATAGAACCACCCATTATCGTGTCCAATCCTTAACCGTAACCGAGTTTTGGTAAATTTAAGGAAAATGAGTAAAAAAACAAAATTCTGAGAAAACGACTGATTTCTGAAATTCCTGTAGGACCTACAAAGAAAATAAGTACATATTTGGAAAGAGCAGACTAAATCCTACAAAATGATACCTTTCGCGTTAAGATAGTCGCATTTTACTGAGAGCTACAAGCTTTGAAACATTGGACACACTCAGAATTAAAATGGTGCCAACGTTTTTAATCGACATTTTCAAAAACAACCGTAAGAGCTACAATCAGGCAAATCTACCAAAAACTGGCCTATTTTATTGGCTTTCAGATGATACAACAACAAATCATATTGGGCCTTAAGTTCAGCTGAAAGTCAGGCTTTTGTTTGAAACAGTGTAAAAATCTGCATTCGTTAAAAAAGGAAAACCAGCAAAGAGTCGCACTTTTCTGTTTTGAATTTTCTGTTTCACGATAGCATGTTGCTTTCTTTGTTTAAGAAAATGATATTTTTATATAAAAATAATAGTTTTAACATTTAATTTAGAGAAAAAACACATGAGATAACGATTCGTAGAAATAAAAGAAGCATTACTTTCCCGTGCTTTTCACAAAGGGAAAATCAATAACAAAAAAATGTTACACCAACATCGATTAGTACATTTAATAAACCTGCAAAATTTACAATAGCTGCTGAAATTGGTCGCCGCCACATCTGATACACGCTCTTGCCCTTTTGCGAACGGAAACAACCGTTGCTCTTAGAGAAATTTCATTTCTTAGTTTCCCTACTGCTTCAACAAGCCGGTCGCTCAATTCTTTCAAACTTGCTACTTCTGTTTTGTAAACTTCTTGTTTTAAGAATCCCTAAACAAAGAAGTCCACTGGCGTCAGGTCTGGGGATCTAGGGGGCCAAGGGATGGGGCCCATACGACCAATCCATTGGGGATACTGTTCAGTTAGAAATTCCCGAACGGCATTTGAAGAATGTGCAGGGGCTCCATCGTGTTGGAAAATGATTTCTGCCCTCTCCTGAACAGGAATAGCATCAAGAAGGTCAGGCAAGTGATGTTCAATGAACTCTAAATATGTGTTTTCTTTTAGGTTACCTCGAAACACATACGGACCAATTAAATGATCTCCTATTACGCCAATCCAAACATTTATGCTGAATCGAGTTTGGAATGATGAGTTTTGGGTTAAGAAAGGATTATGTTCAGTATAATGATGCCAGTTATGCAAATATATGATGCCCCCTCTAGTGAACAACGACTCATCTGTCCACAATATCTTTCTTAGAAAATGGTGATCTTCCGTGTCTCGGGCTAGTAGCCATCTGCAAAATGTTACCCGCTTTTCTAAATCTGAATTGCGCAGTTCTTGTACTAGAGTAAAATGATACGGGTGATACTTGTTTTGGTGCAATGTTTTCATCACTTTACGTTGTGATAGTCCACCTTCTGCAGCAATCGAGCGTGAACTCACACTTTGGTTTTCCACTACTCGGTCCAGCACATACTCCTCAACATTGGCAGAACGGTGATCCTGGCCCCTCTCGAACAACGTACCAAATGAACCTGTCTCTCTGAGCTTTCGATGTATAGAGGCAAACACATCTATTAGATGCAGAACGATTTGGGTAACGGAGCCGGTATTCTTTCTCGGCTCTGCGAGCATTACCATCACAAAATCCGTACACAAAATGCATATCAGCATACTCTTCGTTAAAAAATCGAGACATACCCAAAAATCGAGAAAAGATTATAGCAACTTATCTTTAGAAACTTTAACGAAAACTTTCAAAAACTAAAAACACTCTCTCTACTGACTTACTGTAAAAAGAATCATAATTCTAGCAATTTTCAAAACACATTTACAAAATATCAGAAAGAAGCAAACGATACATAAAATATTATGACAAATTAATAATTCTGTTTAGTTTTTATCATTAATTGTTTTGTTAAACAAATGCTTTTTATTTTCAGACGATATTTTTCACAATCATAAATCGTAATCGAAAGTCTTTTGATGGGTCTGTATACGTTTTAAGGTCTTATAATGCAAGAAGCTCATATTTAGAGTTCATTGAACATCATTTGTCTGACCTTCTTGATACTATTCCTGTTCAGGAGAGAGCGGAAATCATTTTCCAACACGATGGAGCCCTTGCACATTCTTCAAATGCCGTTCGGGAATTTCTAACTGAACAGTATCCCCAATGGATTGGTTGTATGGGCCCCATCCCTTGCCCCCCCTTGATCTCCAGACCTGACGCCAGTGGACTTCTTTGTTTGGGGATTCTTAAAACAAGAAGTTTACAAAACAGAAGTAGCAAGTTTGCAAGGATTGAGCGACCGGCTTGCTGAAGCAGTAGGGAAACTAAGGAATGAAATTTCTTTAAGAGCAACCGTTGTTTCCGTTCGCAAAAGGGCAAGAGCGTGTATCAGGTGTGGCGGTGACCAATTTCAGCAGCTATTGCAAATTTTGAAGGTTTATTAAATGTACTAATTGAAGTTGGTGTAACATTTTTTGTTCTTGATTTTCCCTTTGTGAAAAGCACGGGAAAGTAATGCTTCTTTTATTTCTACGAATCGTTATCTCGTGTGTTTTTTCTTTTTATTAAACTGTTAAAACTATTATTTTTATATAAAAATATCATTTTCTTAAACAAAGAAAGCAACATGCTATCGTGAAACAGAAAATTCAAAACAGAAAAGTGCGACTCTTCGCTGGTTTTCCTTTTTTTAACGAATGCAGATTTTTACACTGTTTCAAACAAAAGCCTGATTTTCAGCTGAACATGAAGCCCAATATGATTTGTTGTTGTATCATCTGAAAGCTAATGGAATGGGCCAGTTTTTGGTAGATTTGCCCGATTGTAGCTCTTACGGTTGTTTTTGAAAATGTCGATTAAAAATGTTGGCACCATTTTAATTCTGAGTGTGTCCAATATTTCAAAGCTTGTAGCTCTCGGTGAAATGCGACTATCTTAATGCGAAAGGTATCATTTTGTAGGATTTAGTCTGCTCTTTCGAAATATGTACTTATTTTCCTTGTATGTCCTACAAGAATTTCAGAAATCGGCCGTTTTCTCAGAATTTTGTGTTTTTACTCATTTTCCTTAAATTTACCAAAACTCGGTTACGGTTAAGGATTGGACACGATAATGGGTGGTTCTATGCTCCACTTGGGCTCATCTATCACCCCCTTTCGTATGGCAGATTCGATCGAACTCACCCTGTATATTGCGTTCAAGCTTCATACAGAATCAGATGATGAGCTTTTAAATTATTTCAATTTTAATTTTTTAATAATTATAAGCATTTTGTCCGTTTGTTTTATGTAAGTATTATACAACACTAAACTCTTGACCAACTATAAAATTTACAAATAATTTTTAAAAAAAATAGTAAATAATAATAAAAATAAATAAATTAATATTTAATAATAATAATATCAATTAAAAATAAATGTTTTAAATTTTGCAGAAAAGTAATAATTATAAATATTTACACATTTTTAAACTCTTATAATACTCTACACTAATATTAATATTACAGAGAGGACATGGGAACTGTTTCCACGTGCTCTTAAATGTAGTGTTTACAAACACCCCATCATCTATTTTAGACTTGCAGTAAATAAGAATTCTTAGTTAAATTAATTAAATAAACATTGTCATAATTTTACTTGAATGTTTATAATTTGTAATAATTTTTTGTAGTTTATTAGCTAGCTTAAAATATGTTTTTGCGTGAAGAAGAATGTGATAAAAATACCAAGAAAGAGGACTGATACTGCCATTACTTTTTTGCTTGATGTTATCCTTGTAAAACATACCATGTTCATATGTGCCCCCTTTTCCCCTATTCCTATTTCATGAGAGTTTGAAATACAGTTCTTTCAGTAAAGAGCCGAAGGAGCTAGCCGACTGTGTCTCGGAGGCTTTGCTTTAGATAAATTGTTAAACGAGTTAATCTTTAAAAGTAGCAGTTAGATAGGATTTTTATGCCGTTTCTTTCCCCTCCCGACGCCAGCGTGATATAAGAAACATAGCTTAAAAGGCAACTAATAGAGTAACAAAAATTAACAATTGAAGTTACACACAAAAAAACAAAAAACTGACTATCATTTGCAGAGGTGCTACATGTTAATAATATAAGCACTCTTTTTTCTTTCAAAGTAAAACAAAAAGTCAGAATATAGCAGCACAGCTTCATGCTATTTAATGACTTAATTGTTTTCCAGGTACTCTCAAGCTTCCTTTTAGTTCTTCGGGCATTATAAACGATGTTGATAAATTCGACAATGAGTTCTTTGGTATTTCTTCAGAATGTACGCACCTCATGGATCCATCTCTAAGGAAAACAATTGAAGTATGCTACGAAGCCATTTTTGATTCAGGTAAATATTGAATTTTAATTTATTTACAAGTAAATGCAGAACATTAATTTCGAAACATGTTCTCGTTTAAGTTTTCTTACTTCGTAATTTCCAAGCACTGGACAACAATAAGTAACAACTGAAAAGTTGTGGAAATCAAAATCTGTTTCTTTTATTCTTCTCATAAACAGTCCATTATATATTTTAAATACATAAAATATGTAAAAAAAAAAAAAAAAAAACTCAAGAGGCACTGCCCCCTCGAGAGGATAAGATGATCTTGATATGGCAACATATATATATATATCATTATCCCTTATACCAGATATGTGAATAATTACTGAGATTCAATTCAGTTCTGAGAATCGTTTATGTCAAACCCTTCGCACGAGTTATGCTTAAAACTATTCTGTGAAAGTTTCGACAAGTGTATATTTGACAAATTCATGGGCAGGGGAAGGGTATGCAGGGGATGTCCTTTCATCTCCATGCTTTTAATAAGTAAATAAATAAAATAACTTTTTTAGCAAGATTATTATTTATTTCAATTATAGTAAGAATACAATATTTTTAAATTTTATGATTTTTTAAGCTATTAATAGTAAATAAATACAATTAAATTCATTCTAAACAAAGTATAAACTTCAAAGTACATCACTTGTAACGTCTTGAAGACCACGCTTTATTTCCAAAATGAAACAGTTAAATTACTTTTAATATAAAAAAAACCGGCTTCAAAAAATCCCTAGGAACTAAAAATCAAAAAATTACCGATTATACACTTACGTACTATTTCCTACCCAAACCTAGAAATGAAATTTATTTTACAATTCCAGTACAAAAATCAACTAAACTAAACACACAATTATAAAATAAACACTGATTTTAATTACTATACGATGAATTATTTTAAATATCTAACTAATTATATACGATCTCTTAATTTTTAATAACCTTTTGAAGTCGGGGTCTCCTATAATTACTACTTAACGTAACTGACAACCCTCCAAATCCTGAATTAAACACTAATTTTTCTAAACACAAAATTTGTCTTTGAAACTAAATCTACTCAGTTACGTTTAGGCAGTAGTTTGTAGGAGACTCCGACTTCTAAAGGATATTAAAAATTAAGAGATCGTGTATAATTATTAAGGTATTAAAAATAATTCATCGTGTAGTGATTAAAACTAGTGTTTATTTTATAATTGGGTGTTTTGTTTAGTTTATTTTTGTACTGGAAATGTAAAATAAATTTCATTTCTAGGTTTGGGTAAGAAATAGTATGTAAGTGTAATCGGCTATTTTTTTATTTATAGTTCCTAGGTGTTTTTCAAAGGCGGTTTTTTAATTTAAAAGTAATTTATTTTTTGTTTTTTAGTGGTGTAAATATAAAATAAGTTCGTACGGCAGAGTATGTGGTATACGACGTTGAGGCCTTTCTTACGCGCATCTCGAGTAAGAAAGCGTCGAACACATGAGTCTGAAAACAACTAAGATGAGCAAGATAGAGAAAGAAACAGACGACAGCGTCTCGGTGACTTCCGACGACTGTAAAGCAAGACTTTTTCAAATGCGCAACTATGTACAAAAAAAATTACGTTTTCATCATTAGTTATATTTTATTAAAGTTTGATTTCCGAAAGAAAATGCAAGAGCCACTAAAAAAACAGCAGAAATTCGCTTTATGGTTAAAATTGTAAATTGTAAATTTTAAAATTTTTATATTGTAAATTATATTTCACAACGATACGTATTACACAACCATCAATAAAGCTGTCATAGATTTAGGAAAGAAGAACTTTGCGAAAGGACGAGTATACATAACTCTCAGCAGAGTCAAGACTTGAAGTAATAGCCTGATCTGACTTAGAACCCTTTAAACTTTTAACTAAACCTCACGATGAACGAGCATTAGCATAAATACAACAATTGATACATCTCATTTCTGATGAAAAGTAGACTGGATTCAGTATTTAGTTAGAACCATTTAAATGTTTACGATTTCCCAAACTACAAATAAACAGTAAATTGCAAGTCGTAAAATTGTAAATTATAAATTGTAACATTGTAAGTTGTAAAATTGTAAATTATAAATTGTAACATTGTAAGTTGTAAAATTGTAAATTGTAATTTATGTTTCACAAGAATACTGTCATGTAACTCGTGATAAAAGTCTCATGGTTCTTCAAATGCCCACATAAAAGATGAAGATAAAAAATTAAACTAGAATGAAATTTATGTTTGCTTCAGAGAATCCTTGATTCAAAATTTTCATTATGATTACTCTTAATAATAATTTAGCACTTTCTTTCACTATGGGTAAAGAAAACACATACCTTTGTTTTATGACATTTTTTTAAACAATGGGTTTTATATTTAATCGTTTGTGAAATTGCATGAAATTTATTGTTTTTTACCCATAAATTTTCTCTAAAGAGCAAATAGGGTAAATCAAAGAATTGGAACCTTAGAGTAAAGTTAGTCCACCCCTTATCCGCTAAAAAAAGAAAAAAAATCACAAAAACGGTTCTCTAAGTGAGACGATATACAAGGTTAATAAAGTAGAAATCACTTTAAATCTGAATATTTAAAGAGTGCCCTCAATTTCATCAACCCCGAACTTGATTACCATTAGACCACCGGGGAAGTATACCGTTTCAAAAAAAAAAAAAAGAATTTTCCTCATCGATACAGGCAGGGGCGTGCACAGAAATTTTGGGGCCCGTCACAAATGACTTTTTCGATCCCTCTCCATATTGTTTACCCCTAGTTAAAAAAATATAGGGCTCTCTTCATTCGCAAGCCCGGGCCAACAGGTGTTCCCCCCCCCTCTGTGCACGCCCTTGGGTACAGGTAGAGTTCAGAACCTCCTCCCTTTTTTGAAGCCTGCTAATTAGTATAACTCTAATTTCAAATTAAACTGGTGGCTGTGAAATAGTAAATCTAGAATTCTAGTTAAACTTGAGAAATCAGACACCAGTTACAACATATTATTAAAGAATATAAATTAAATCATCGAGGGAGGGGTTTTCTGTATTCAATTATCCTTGGATTGAACACTAAATATGTTTAAAAAGTGAAACATTAAAAGAAAAAACATTTTAATGACTAAATAAAGTTATTTTAGTTTTAAATAATATTAAGGTTATTGATTCAGCTATTAAAATAGCAAAATTTATTTAATTTACTGCTTTTCAACGTAGTAAAACATTAGTAACACCAATAATTAAAAATTAACAGGCGGCGTCGCGAAAATTAATCATTCACATGCCGAGAGAATTAAATATCGTTCAAGACAAAGGCAAAACCATAGCTATGAAAATACACCGATCACAACAAAATAAAAAGATCTACGTAGCCATTACGTGTAAAACCTTAATTTTTTCGGATTTCTCCGGGACCCCTAGTTCCAAACAAAAAAAAAAGTTTTCAAATCGGTTCAGTAGTCTTGGAATAATACGAAAACATACATAAAAAGCCGCAAGACGAAATCATAACCTCCTTTTTTGAAGTCTGTTAAAAAAATAATTAAAAAAAATAACATTATTTCTTATGCTTATTTTATCAATTTCAGTGACTTAAAGTAGTACTTTGACTGAAGAAAACAACCCCATTGAGAAATTGGTGTGGTCGTCAAACTCTTGGCTAGAATGATTTTATTTTGGACAACATGTTGCTTTGTGCTAACCCGATGCAAATAGATATTTCCCAACTCTTTCTTTACGTATGCAAAGGAAATACATTTTTCGCAATGGCATTGAAAACAAAAAAATTGACTCCAACGGATAAAAATCGCCAATTATCCAATTTTCGAAGTCTTTCCGTATGAAATGAAGCATCAAAACTCAGTTTATACGTAAAGCTTCTATGTGAACACAATATTACTTATAAAACGTCTACTATTATTGAGTAAGTTGCTTCTTCGTCATTAGAAATATAAATTTCCAAGTATCAAATGAATTAACACAACTCGTGGCAACATCGAAAACACTGAACGTCGCAATAATACTAGTACATTTTTTTTAAAAAAAGGTGGTCTTTGAGATTTGTTTATGGTTAAGGGCGGTGCATAACTAATGTTACACTTTTCAACATTTTCGACACTCTCCCCCTTTTGTCACAAATTTTCGCACTTCACCATACCTCATCTTCTTTTAGTCACATGTCACGCTGTTTTTCATAACGTTCCTGTTAAAAAAAGGCTTGTTGTCACGTTTTACCCACTGTATGTTCCTCTTGTCATTTCTTTCCTCTCCCTTGTCCCAAACGGTCACTATTTCGTGAACACCACCTAAACACGGAACCTTATTCGTGGACAGCCCCTGTTTTGTGGTAACCGTATGCAAATATGTAGCTCCCTACTTTTTGTTTAAGTATGTAAAGAAAAAACATTTCTCGCGCTGCAATTGGTGCCAAATATTTGACGCCAATAAATGAAGAGCGCCAATATCCCAATTATCAAAATCTCCTGGAATAAAAGGATCCTGCAAAACTCAGATTACACCTAAAACTTCTGCATGAACAATATTTCTTCTAAAATGTTAGATATTATTGAAAATGTTGCCTTGACCTCTTCCATTAAAAACATAAAATTTCAAACAGTCAAATGAACGAAACCTACATGCTACATTAAAAATTGTCCATTCAAAAACACTGGACATCGCAATAATAGGGCTATTTTATTTAAAAAATCGTCTTTGTGATTTTTTTACGGTTCAGGGAATAACTGACTAATGCCATTTTCAAAATTTTTGATTTATCTCCCCCTTTTGTCACAATGTTTCACAGTTCACCATACCCCCTGTTCCCTTTGCCACATGTCATACTGTTTTAAATAAACGTTCTTATAAAAAAAAAAAAAAAGGTTTGATGTCACATTTTCCCCATTGTGTGTCCCTCTTGTCATTTATTTCCTCCCTCTTGTCCTGAACGGTTAATTTAATGAACCCCACCTTAAAGAGGAACTTCATTCGTAGTCAGCTCCTTGCAAATAGAAATTTCTCTCTTTTTTTTTTTTTTTTTTTTTTTTACGAATGGAAAAGAAAAATATTTCTTGAGCTGGTATTGGTGCCAAAAATTTGATGCCAATGGAAAAAGTTCGCGAATTTCACACTTATGGAAGTCTTCCTCAATGAAATGATACCGCAAAATTCCTTTAATACGTAAAACTTCTGTTTAAACAATATTCTTTGTATAAGTAGGCATGTCCTTTGCCGTTAAATATAAAATTTCCAACAGTCAAATAAACGAACTCTACTCGCGGCAACATATAATTGTCCTTGCGAAAGCACTGAACGTCGTAATAATGCGCCAATTTTATCAAAAGTTTCACCTTGAGATTTGTTTCTAGCTTTCACAAATGCAGGTATTATTGTGAGAAGAAGGTAATTTTATCGAAACTGAAAGTCCTCCCTCACTCCGTAAAATGATTTATTTAAATAATTAAATCGCAAAAATATAGTCAAAATGAAAATATTTTAAATTCTCGTAGTTACCCAAAAAGCCTCAATAATAAAAATAAATGCAAGAATTTCATTTTTTTTTAACGCTCAAGCGAGAAATGGCGACACGTAATATTGTCCAGCAATCTCTTCACGCTAACTATGTCGCGTGAAAAATCAAATAAAAATGAATTTTCTCTATCTTATAATTGCTTCTAGCTCCTTTTCTAGTCATCTTAGGGGGTTTTAAGTTTTTAGCCGTAAAACGGGGGTAAATGTTTTTAAGTATTTTTCACGAGCTTTCCAACCATTCCAAGCTCGAAGCACTAACATGCATTTTTTGTGAAGAAAAAGCGGTTTAAAAAACGAATTAAAAGTTAATGTTTCACGCTTCCAACAATTAATTTCAATAATAGAAAATGGATAAAATTAAAATTTTTGAGTTTCGCTAGCTAAAAAACGCTTACAACTTTTTTCTAGTGGATTTAGGGTATTTCACTTTGGGCACCCTGACAATTTTTCGTTAGGAGTATTTTTAAAGAACTTGCCAACCATATCAAATTCAAAGAAATTGGACCATCCGTTTGCGTAGAAAGAGCCATTTAGGACGAAAATGCGTAAATGCATTTTTATTTAATATCTCCGTTAATTAGCGTTCGATTTCAAAAATATTTATTGTTGACACTAAAACTCGGCAATAGCAACTGAACAAAAAAAGAATGAAGGAAATCGGTTCACAAACAGAGGAGAGATCGGTACCGAAGAAAACGGCTTGCCTATTAATATATAAAGATGAGTTCATTTTTTCAATTCCTTTTTTTTCTTTTGGAATGCGATTAAAGAATTTTTTAATGGAAAAAAATATATTGTCTGCATTTTTTAAAAAATATGCTGTAACTTTATTTGTTCGTTTATTTGTTTTTTACGCATCTATTTCTTTAGCTGAGCTAGACATATTTCATTTCTAAAAATCAGCCTAAAATGTTAAAAAGTTATGTTTGAAATGATTTGCGATTTTTGCTAATTTTGAGAATATTAATCAGATACTAAAAAGCCGATATTGCGAAAATAGGCTCGTTTAGTTCTGGACGAAACTTATTGTTCATTATACAGTAAAAATATTTATTTCCCGTAAAATATTCTGCTATAGTTTACACAAAAGAAAGAAATAAATAAATTAAAGTAAAAATAAAAAGTGCATCAAAATAAATACATTTTATATCTAAAACCAAACTGTTTCCATTTCTTTTTTTTTTTTTTTTTTTCAAAAATTAAGCACTTCGGACATTATTCTTTCCGTTCCAAAAAATAGAAAAAATAATTGTTAGTATACTTCAAGAAATAAATAAATAAATAAAATAAAAAATGGATAATAAAATATCATCTAAAATTTAAAAAAAATGTTCATCAAAATCGTAAGCGCTGCTCTTTTTTTTTAATTAAAAAAAGTCACTCGTTGCCAATAAATAAATAAGTAAATAAAAAAAATAAAAACAAATCATCTCAACAATCATTATTTCAGAATAAAAATCAGGGCTGCGCAATAGAAGTCGGAATAATTTTGGACTGAGTCAGAGAAAGAGTTGGAGTCGGGCGTAGAAGAGCTTAAAACTCCAAGAAAAGGAGTCCCCCCGGTCATTTTTCCTCCGATTCGGCATTCCTGCTAAAGCTGCTGGGCGGTCATTCCAAGCTCGTCAGCTTGCGAGATCGAGATTCTCGCTCACGTGATTGATTGGTTGTGACGTAGAAATGACGCAAAGTAATATTCTAATCTACTCGAACTTAGCTTGCGGCTAGGTTCGAGTAGATTAGAATACTACTTTGCGACACTTCTAGGTCACAACCGATCACATGAGCAAGAATCTCGATCTCGCAAGCTGACGAGCTTGGAATGACCGCCCAGAGTCAGGGCTGGAGTCGGAGTCAGACTGGTTTTGGCGCACAGGAGTCGGAGTTGGGTGTTTGTCATTTCCCCACCGAGTCCACAGTCCTGGTAATACCATTTGTGCTAAGAAATCATTTTAATTTGATGCAGTCATATTTATCTCTAACTCGCGTCTACGAAATATGATATTTTGATTTTTATTTATAACTTTTTTTCTATTTCTTGAAACCAAAAATTGAAAACATACATGTATGGAACAAAATAATAGGAACACCCAGCTAAAGTTGAATCTTTTTTCGACGGCCCAATAAACGACCGCCGCGTGTTGCAACAGTTTGCCACCAAGTGGCGGTGGCAAGGAAAGTATCAACCAAGCATTTGGCAGGGTGAGGGTTCCGTGGATAAATTCTGCATCTAGCAAAGTGTGACTGTGTCCGACCTCTCCGACGTGAAAAAAGGCATGGTAATTGGAGCTCATCTCGCTGGAACGTCAGTGCTCAAAACAGCAAGTGGATGTTTCAAGGACCACTGTGTCAATGGTTATGACAGCCTATACAAATCTGGGAAAGGTGTCTTCTGCAAAGCACTACAGTGGGCTAAAGTCGAAGTTGAAGGATCGCGGTAGACAAGTGTTGAAGAGGATTGTCCCCCGAAAACGCAAAACAACACTGCCGCAGATAATGTCCAAAATAAATACAAACCTTCAGAGCTTCGTATGAATGAAAATTATTCAACGGGAGTTGCATGCTGCCCACATTCATGGAAGTGTAGCTATTCCAAAACCGTTAGTTTCGACACAGAATGCTATGAAGAGACAACAGTGGTACAGAAATCTCCTAAACTGGACACAACAGCACTGGGATGCATTTCATATAATAGCTTGGTTCCTACCGTGAAGCATGGATGGGGTTCTGTGTCGATGTGAGGAGCAATATTATCTTCCCGTGGATTTGGGCCTCTTGTTGCTCTGAGATGGAAAATTACACTTGAACATTATCGAACTATACTTGCCGATCATCTTCCCCCCTATGCTTCAGACTCTCTTTTGGGGAGAACGTCTTATATTTACAAGAGAACGCCACTTTTCACAAGCACAAGTGTTTAAATGTGGTCACATAAGCATGACTATGAAGTGGAACATCTAACGTGGTGTCCCCAGTCGGTTCATACCATATTTCGCCTCCGTGACATCTTGCCTCGGACTGTCAATATGAATGGGGCGAGGGGTGCTTAACAATGAACAATAGATATCGGGAAAGCCGAGTTGACAGTTGATGAACTTGCCTCTTATTTAGAAAGGGGGACGCTTTGGTAGGGATTTTAAAAGGGATTTTTCATCGGACTGACCTGAGATCGCACCATTGGGGGAGGAAGCTCTTCCCCTAACCAAGCAGAAAATTTGTCTACCCCCGTTGGAGCTGAAATCTGCGTGGAGGATTTTGGTAACCTCTTCCCTGTTTGGCGAGAATTTCTTGACCGAATGGCTTGAGCAGAGAAAAAAGTTGCCAATAAGATTGCGAATTAGTTCTGCCAAAATTTATCATAGTATTTCATTAATTTTACTATTTTGAAATATAAGTAAATATTTTTTATAATTTTATTTAAAAATTTCGTTTAAATTTAAATGTTTAGGCGAGACAAGTGGACTGTATTATACGTTTTTCTTATTTTTTCCACTACCAAGTCAGAAATTTAAAATTAAATTGATGTTCTACACTTATATTTTTGAATTCCAGAAAATACAATTAGTGGTCAATACAATTGCAAATAAAACTTTAAAAAAAATGAAGATATTTCAACAAGCATGCATAGCAGTTTGGAATAGGTAAATTTAGCAAATGTTTGTTTTAATAATTTCATGGTATTAGAAGATAAAAGAATAATACGTGTCAAGAGTATTATTTATAGCTATTGCATACGACAGTTTCTAAAACAGAAAAAGATTCTTTTTCTATAAACATACATCGCTAAAGATTAAAGTAGAAATATTTAAAATATAATTTACCCCACAATTACTACAATAACTGTGACTCGTCATTCTCCTACAAATTATTAAAAACTAAACTTAAGATACCAATTATGTACAGATAGTAAGCAGAATCTAGTAACAATAATTACAATGTACGACAATGTTAAAGGAGGAAAAGGTGGTCATATTTGGATTCAAGGGGACAATTTGCATAAGAATCGGTAAAAATTTTATCAGAAGCATTTTGAAGTTTCTTTCTTTTTTTTTTTTTTTGGCCGTGAGGTGTTATAGGGACAGATTTTAAAACTTTTAGTTCATATTCGCAAGCATTTTTACTACTTTTTAGTGCATAAAATCCAGATTCTAACAATCACAATTTCATTTCGATCCTGTTATTTTTTCTTTTTTTTCCCGTTATTTTATGACTTACTTAGATCGCTGTTGTTGATCCAAATTCAAGAGTTTCATGAAAATAAAAGGAAAAGAAGGTGCTATTTTTAAAACCGTTTAGTTCAAGTTAGCAAAACATTTCTTATAAACAATTCGATATCATCTTCAATATTACCATTTTAGGGTCCTCTTCCTTTTTTGTAAATGTATGAAATAGGTATATTTAAAAATGTATAAGCTATTGCCCAATCTATAATAAATACTTTTACACGTTTAAAACTTTTACAGAAAAAAAAATTATAATATTCAGAGTTCGTTTTTTGACGTCAAAAACCTGTTCTGACATGACATGTCGAAAACTCGAAAACTTTCCAACCCTATCGTAAACTGTCAAATACTGACATTATTGGCAAATACAGTGATTATTGATAATATTTATAAACACAAGTTTCTTGCTCCATACCATAAGGTATAATGCTGAAAAATTGTTCAACTATAATTTACACATCAAATCAATTATATCAACTAAAAATTAAATTAATAAGTTTTATATAAATAAATTTATCAATTTTCCTTCATAATGATTTGCTATGCTGTAAAAAGCTGAGAGTATTAAAACCAGTTGTAAAAGTAGTTCTGTTTTAATTTTTTAACAGTTGTTACTATTAAAAACAATTTGTTACAGTAATTTTATCAACCTAAAACTCCATCTGCGCCAGGATTTATGTCTTTTTTCTTTTGAATAGAAGTAAATTTAGGATGATCAGCACTCAATGCTTAATTATAAATTTTCTAAATATTTAACATATTATAAGCAATTTTTTGGTAGTGGGCGGCAGGTAATTTTCGCCCAGGCGCTGTTATGTCTTTAGGATGGGCCAGCTGATAGAAATAGAAAGGTTTTAAGCTCAAATTAGACAAAAAAAAAGAAGAAGAAGAAGAAGAAAAATCCAACTGTTTCTTAACTTTGATACTGATATTTGTAGTGTATTTTTAGGAGGGCGCAGCGCCCTGTCCCTTTTAAGTAAACATTAAGCGCCTTCTTTATCCCTTTGAAGTTTTTTCAAAACAAAAAAACAAAAAACAATTTTTTTCTTTGCGCGCGAGAGAGAAAGCTTAGGCAAGAAACGAAAACTGAAACGAAACTCCCTTGCCTCCCCGTCCACAAGAATTTAATTTGAATAGATTTTAATTTCCTCATTTTTTTTTTAAGTTTTTCGAATTAACCGTAAAAAAGCTCTTTATTATTTGAAATTTAACTACTTATATAAAATATTTCGGTTTAAAGGCATATGCAGTACAGAAATGTAAAAAACGCCTTTATGTGACAAAATTTATATTTAAAGTGCCCTTTTATCTGGAAGTACCCTTCCCCCCCCCCTTTGATTTGAGAGAAACACTATATTTGGGAAGTATATTTGGCTGTTTATATAATACTAGGGATCTACCTGCGACCTCTAAAAATTCAAAGGTCCGAAAAGTCACCTATACTCTCACATTTTCAGTTGTTAAGCGATTGATTTTATCTTCTAAAATGTCATTCAAAAATATTTTTTTTGTAGATGAAGGCCTTATCAGTACCACCTGGGGGATTCAATAGTAGTATCTAGAGATTAAGCTGGAATGCTTCTAGAAATGTTAAGGCAGGTGCAAATTCCTGAAGTTATTTGTAAAAACATTTCCAGGAAGCAACGTGTAGTTTTAAAGCAAAATGCTTTCTTCGACTCTAAAGATCTTTTAAAGAATGCATGTACAACAATTAGGGAATTAGATGCACCATCTTGTTCATACACAATTGTTTCTTGTTCTTAGGGTTATAATTTTCCTCTCTCAGTCTCTCTCAACTCGTCCTTTGCTCTATAATTCAGAACTAGTTTAGTAAAGACTTTTCCTTCAATATTTTGAAAATCAGGAAAAAAAATTGTCTATGTTATGCACACAAACATTCATACTTTTACTTATATCGCTTTCTAAGACTGCTCCTTCAATATTGTGAAAATCAAGAAAAGAAAGTGATATCGTCGCCTCAGAGCAACATTTAGATATCTAATCCCAGAAATAACACTACGACATCTTACTGCTGCTCTGAGGCAACGATATGTTATACACACAAACATTCATACTTTTACTTATATCGCTTCCCGAAAACAATATTGACACAGTGGGGGGGGGGGGGGGACCATCATAGGCGAAAACCAAGGTTTGACGGAATGCTACCTTTAACTGATTTGTTCTCTTTTTTTTTTAGTCTAAAGTAATACGTATTGTATATTTGAAGTACCAACAGTCTTCTGCTAAACTATGAAATTGTACTAGTATGTGTCACTGCTGATGCCGTTTATACGTCGCCACACACCTCGCGAATTTTGTGGTAAGAAAGAACATTAAGTTTAGCTTTTAAATCAATGATTAGAACATTTTTTTCAAATATTTCAGATGAGTCACTTCTGTTCCGTGGGCGCAACATACATAATTTGATCTTGAGATACAATTCGTTAATATTTAAAGAAAACGCATAAAGAAAGGGGCATCCTCTCGCTGCTGAACATACTTGACGCTTAAAGGTTATTTTTTACTCTATATTTCATTTTGATTCAAGAGCTTGCTCATTTAGTTTTTTAAAACTATTACACATTATTTTTCTTGCTGCCTTTTAGTTTTTACGTGCTCTGAACAATTTTACGGAAAAGCCGTCATTTTATCCATCTAGTGACAGCTCATGTATTCTTTATCTTTACTAATAATAAAGCTGAAAGTCTGTCAGGATCTCTGTGACGCGCATAGCGCCTAGACCGTTCGGCCGATTTTCATAAAATTTGGCACAAAGTTAGTTTGTAGCATGGGGGTGTGCACCTCGAAGCGATGTTTCGAAAATTCGATGTGGTTCTTTTTCTATTCCAATTTTAAGAACAAAATTCTCATTAGATGGACGAGAAAAAAACGAAATTATCATTACGTGAAACCGTAACCAAGCCAATTGGCGAGAAAATTCACCATACATTATATACAGGCGAACCAAAAAACCTTTTTAATTTTCTATTACGGGCAAAGCCGTGCGGGTACCACTAGTTTGTTATAAAGTATTAAAATTCAAAGGTAATGAACAAAGTTTTTGACAACAATTTCAATAGAATTGTGTTCATTACCCTTTGAAATTACTATTTGATGTAAAACATAACATGTAAAACATGACATGACAAAACATGACATGTGCGGGACAAATTGTTCATTTCTTTGAGGAATGGCGCCTTAATACGTCCTTACTGAGACATAAGATGCAGTTTTCATTTTTTTTTTTTTAATTTCTATTTTTATATTTCAGGAGTTCAATTTTATCTCTACATAGTATAAAATGAAGTCACCAAAAAGCGTCTGTGTGTTCGACAACTCGCCGGTTCGAAAAAAATTCGATGAATAATTCTTTTTTTATTCCAATTTAGGCCCAATTTTCACATAAATTCCCGAACATGGGGGTGAAAAATTACTTGCACATATTAATATTATGTATCAGTGAAAGGAGTAGAACTTCCCGCGTTCTACGCAATTTGTTTCAATGCTCTAACTTACTTACGGCTGGGGTTATTTGTTTTCTTAGCTCAAATTTGTTTAGGCTTAGCTGAAATTCAGGCACTACTTTCTTTATTAAATCTATCAATAAAAAGTGAAGGAATTGTACCACAGTTTTCTTTTTGACACCATTGTAAAAAGCGACATTTTTTACTCCAGATCTATCTCGACTTACGGTCGAAAACTAAGCTTCTATCTCGAAAGGAAAAAAAGTTACAAGCCGTTTTAAATTAAGTTCAAAAAATCTCATTTCCATTCAAATTGTTAACCATTTTCTTTCGCATTTTAATTCCTTAAATTTATCTTATTTTGTTTTTCCATGGTTACGCTTTTTAAATCCATCTTTCTCGATTTAATTTCTTTAAAGTATTTTAATATCTGTCGTCATTGATTGGGAGGAAAATTTTGCATGATGTTTTTTTTATTTATTTATTTAAGCCTGATTGTTGAATATACGTTACTTGACACAATTTTTATTTTCAAGGTGGACCGGGCAAAGCCGGGCAACGCAGCTAATCTATATATATATAATGAGTCTGGTCAGTTTACAGCAAATATTGCCAGTCAGGAAACTTTAATGGAAACCATTACATTAATACACAGTCCAGTCACATTAATGTGACCATCTGTCAAAAGCCAGAATAACCACCTTTCGCAGAGCGGACTGCTGCGAGACGTGCAGGAAGAGAGTCACTTAGGTCCCTGAAGGTGTTCTCTGGGATGTTGAGCCATGCCGACTCTAATGCCGTGGCCAGCTGCGCTAGATTACGCGGTTGAGGATCCATGGCGCGAACAACTCGATCGAGATGGTCCCACAAATGCTCGATTGGGTTTAAGTCAGGTGAGTTTGCTGGCCAGGGGAGGACGGTAAACTCATCCTGGTGCTCTTCGAACCACGCACGTACACTGGCAGCTGTATGGCACCTCGCATTGTCCTACTGGAAGATGCCATCATCCTGAGGAAAAACAATGCGCATGTAGGGGTGGACATGGTCCGCAAGGACAGATGCGTACTTGTATTGATCCCTCGTGCCTTCCACAATGATCAGTGAACCCAGAGAATGCCAGGAAAACATTCCCTAGACCATAATGCTCCCGCCTCCAGCTTGGACCGTTCCGGCAATGGTTGCAGGGTGGTTCCTTTCAGAGGTTTCACGCCTTATACGCCAACATCCATCTGTCCGATGGAGCATAAAACGCGATTCATCTGAAAACGCTACCTGTTGTCACTCAGTGGACGTCCACCTGCTGTACTGGCGTGCAAATTCTAGCCATCGTCGTCGATGAACAGCAGTCAGCATAGGTGCACGAACCAGGCGTCTGCTTCGAAGGCCCAGACGCAGCAATGTTCGTTGAATAGTAGTTTGGGAGACACTTTTGGTAGCCCCTTGGTTCATTTTGGTGGTCAGTTGCTCAACGGTAGCCTGTCTATCTGCCCGAACGCATCTCCGCAACCGTCGTTCGCCTCTGTCATCTATGGCCCGTGGTGCACCACATTTGCCACGTCGCTGATTTTGGACAGTCCCATTTTGCCATGCACGGTACACTTTTACCACGGCGGCACGCGAACAGTTCACAAACTCAGCCGTTTCGGAAATGCTTCCACCCTTGGCCCGAAAGCCAATGATCATGTCCTTTTGGACGTCGGATAAATCGCTTCGTTTCTGCATTACGCCTACGATTGAAATGTTTTCCGAAGCCCTCACACACCCTTTATATATGCTCAACTGCACTGTGCTGCAACCTGCCTTCTGTGATTGGTTATTTAACTCTGACGTGGAAAGTAAGTGGTGGTCACATTAATGTGACTGGACTGTGTATTTATTTGTAAGGCATTAACAAATGATATTAATTGAAATTATTTATTCAATATAATGAAAGAATCTTGATAAAGTAAAATTGTAGGTGGAAGCTTTTTTTCTTTTTGTTTAATCAGATTTCAATAGACGATTTTTCAAAGCATGTGAAGATTTTGAAATTAAAAGTTTTTTTTTTTTTTTAAAGAATGTAGGCATGTTGCTTCAGTTGTCATTATTGTTATTATATTACTGTTTTTTTTTTTGCACAATCCCTATTCAGAATCCGCTTTCTTTTCCACCTGACTGAATTTTTATAGACCTCTGATCGGGGTGGTTGAATTAATAATACAAATCAAATCACTAGGGGGGGGGGGGAGAAAAATTGTTACAAAGTAATCCGACTTTTCGAATTCTGTACGAGCCAGAGCAATAAATTTCTCATTAAGGCTAATGGTTATTCTAAAAAAATTGCGATGCACTGGTAATATTAAAATGAAGACATTCGTCAAATAGTATCGCTCGTCTATCATTTTTGCTATTAGAAATACAGTGCACTTCCAATGTCCTTGCTGTCCTCAAGAAATATGATAATTTAAATAGTAGAATAAGGCTTGTTAGGACAAAAGAAAAGGATATTTTTTTTTTATTTTTGGGGCGGGGGCGGCGTCTCCCGTTTTCGCCGAGGGTGGCAAAATTGCTTGATAGCCAGACCCCTAGTGATAACGATCTATTAGTCGGTCTATAAATCGCGATTCTAATCTCAGCTCTGTCAAAAGGAGATATTTGGACGCTTTTCCTACAAGTTTTGCCACGGTTTTATCAACAATGATTTTTGAAACTGGAAAAATGATAATAATAAAAGGTAGTTAAATACTTTTTTTCCAGATGCGACTTTTTTTTTTTTTTGCTTTTTTCAAAATTAAGACGACAATAATGTGCATGTATTGCACCGTAATACCGTAATGAACTCAAAATAATTTCTACTTACGTTTCATTTCTTTTCGCCAACAAAACTCATACTGATAAAGCTACAGTAATGTCAACCCCTACGAAATTGAGATCATTCTACATTCCGCCGGGGGGGGGGGGTGGATCTCATGCTTGGAAACAACTTTTCTCTTTTACCAACCCTTTTTAGGGTTGTTTTGGTGCGTAGGGGAAAAAGAGCCGGTTAAGGAAAAATTTAGGGGAAAATATCCCGCAAATGTACCTAGTTGACCCCCCGTGGGTTTGATTGACACCCAATCCAGCCCATGAGGAGGTACCCACTCATCAAATCTGGAGGCGAAATGTCCGAGACACCCCCCAGTCCCCTGATCTGAACATCATTGAGCCTTTGTGGGGTATTTTAGACAACTTAGTCCGCGCGCTGTTTCCTCCTCCATGTAATATATCTGAACTTGAGGCGGTTTTGCACGAGGAATGGGTGCGAATTCTAATGAACTATATTCAAGCCCTTTAATTGGATGCTTCACTTGCCAGATAGATTAACTCCATAAAACAAAAATCGAGAAAAGTGATGAAGATGATAGTGTTATCTATAGGAGTGAATAGGCCTTCATATTATATTTTCTGCCATCACATGGTCAGAAATATACTGAACAAAACTTTAATATAAATTCACATGCTAAGCATTGATATAGCACTATTAAAGCAGAAATGATGATTTTTTTAAAAAGTGGAGTTAATTGATTTGGCATTTGAGGCATTTATTTGCCTCATCGAATACAAGCTTTCATTCAGGCAAAGGGTGGCCCAACCCCTTATTAATAAAAGATTGATTTTTTTCACACATGTTCCTATTATTTTGTCATACACCTGTATGTTTAGCGCCTTCACAAGTTTTTAAAATTTTTTGGTGCCAAAAACAGTTTTTTGCTTTCTCGTTAAAGTTAAAAAACTTGAATTGTTCCAAAAATACCCTTAAAATAGCGAAATTATAAAAATAATTTCTGTGCATATTCTTCATTAAGAGCTTTGTCTAACTACGTTTGTTTGAAGCCAATCCGCATTTAAGTTGCGAATCTATACTTACTATCTACCTTAAGTTTCTCCGTATGAGCTAATGTTAAGTTTTATTATTATTATTATTATTATTATTATTAACAAAACACACATACATAAAGTAAGCAAAATAAAATAAAGTAAAGTTAAAACATACAAATTATAAAACATAAATTACAAACGTCATAACAAAAGAAAATCTTGATTATAGTTCATCATGAATCTGTAGTAAATTCAACACTAAAGAGCACCAAAGGCACTGTCCGCAATGTTATTTAATTGGTTTAATCTGGAGTACAAACACAAATATGTATTAAACAGTATAATATTTACAAATTAATTTTACACAAGTAATAAATATTTCACACAGAACAATAATTCGACTGTTAGACTCTAGAAAAAAAAATAAAAAACACAATAACTAGCATTGAAACATTTTATAGTATAAAAAATACAATACAAAATCCCCCCCCCCCGGTTGGCAGGTCAGTATAATTTATCAATTCTTCTCATTCCTAACATCTTCCGTTAGTTCATTAAATAGCCGCGGTGCCAAGGAACATAACTGCTTTTTAATTATCGTTTTATTTAGTTTTATAACTTTATATTGTTTACCTGAAATTCGAGTATTATATTGTTTTTCATTAGTTTCAAACCAGTTATTGTTGTTATGTAAAAAATACAATATTCTCTGTGCATATATTTCTCTGATATTATAGATTTTCTCTAACTCTTGTAAAAAAATAGCATCGTTTTTATTAAATTCTTGTTTAGATCCATAGATTATTTTCAAAATTTTTGCATAAGTTCTATTTAAGTTGGTAAGATTTGTTTCATACTCACCTCTCCATGCACAAATACCATACGTAATTATCCAGTTTATCCAAGCATAAAATAAACATATAAGAAACTTTTTCCCAGCTATATTTCTCAATAGATAAAGCCAATGTGTTCTACCTCTTAATTTCTTCACAAGTTTATCAGTATGGCATTTCCATTTTTAATTTTCACTAAAAGTTATACCCAAATAATTCATATTTTCGACTCTTCATATGGTAGGACAGTTACAGTTATTTGTGCAATCACATGTTGGTTCGTGACATTTTATGCCTAAATCAATTTTATTAATTTCTTTCTTTTTTAAATCAAACTTTATATATTTTGTTTTATTTATATTAAGAGATAACATATTGTCAGTTAACCATTTATTTATAGCAGTTAAATCAATTTCTATTTGGTTTTTTATATCATCAATGCTTCTTGCACAATATGTTAATGCTGTATCATCTGCATATAGAGTAATTGTACCGTATAATTTAATGTATGACGTGTCATTAATATACACTGGTGTGCAAAAATTAAGGACGAGACGGTTTTTTTCAATATAACTTTGTACAAAAGCTTTCCAAATCAACACATTTAATACCGTAAGATCCCCAATACGTAAGGGCATGTGTAATGTAAGCAACACTTACTAAAAGAGAAATCAGAGGGATAAAAAGAAGCTTTATTGAAAAAGTAGCATGGAGCGCAATGCGACTGAAGGCCGAAACATCCCTGTGATGGGTGTCCAGCAAGAAACATCCGGTCTTTAGTAGGGGATATGATCTCCCCCGACTGCTAGGCAGGTTTCACAGCGTCTGCCCATGCTGAGAATGAGGGTGTCAATGAGTTGTTGAGGCATTGCTGCCCATTCGTCTTGCAGCGCCAATCGAAGCTCCCGAATCGTTACTGGTGGTAAGGTACGAGCTGCCAAGCGTGTGCCTAGAAAATCCCATACATGCTCGATGGGATTGAGATCCGGAGATCATGCCGGCCAATCCATACGTTCAATATCCTCACTCTCTAAGAGCTGTTCGGTAGCTACTGTGCGATGACATGGTGCATTGTCGTCCATTAAAAGGAACTGCGGACCCATAGCGACTCTAAAAAGACGCACATATGGAAGAAGAATCTCGTTAAAATAACGGGTCCCGTTGACTGAACCTGCGTCGAAGATGTGAAGGTCTGTACGACTACCAAGCATGATGCCTCCCCAAACGAGAACACCGCGACCTCCATACCCGTCGCTTTCAATGATGTTCGAGAGATGATTGCGGCTTCCCCGCTCTCTCCAGAGGAGTATGTGATGAGAATCGCAACTCAGACTGAATCTGCTCTCATCTGTAAAGAATACTCGTCCCCATTCATTGTCTCTCCAATTCCGGTGTTCCCGGCACCACAGAAAACGCCTTCCCCGATGGGCAGGCGTTAGAGATACACACCGTATAGGGCGTCGTGCAAACAGACCACCACCGTGCAGTCTTCTGGCCACGTAAAACGCGATATCGGTCGTCCAGTCGCCTGTGTCGTGTGTCTAGCGATTTCTCCCGCTGTCTGCCGCCTGTTTCTTCTGGCCTGTAAGACAATATACCGGTTATCTGCGGGTGTGATTCCTCGTTGACGACCACTACTGAACCCCCGGATAGCTGTTCCTGTAGTTTAAAATTGTCTCCAAAGTCGTTAAACGATGCTGTGAGCAATTCCGAACTCTGCAGCCACACTTGTCACACTGCGGCCTTCCTCCAACTTCCCAATGATTCGACCTCGGGTAAAAGCATCCAGATGTCGTCTAACCGATTGATCTTTCGCCATTTCTCGCTGAGGCAGCAACTCGGTGTGATTTTAACTGCTATACGGCGTGCAATCTCTTTTCCAGAAATACTGATTTTACACCGACAACATGCTTTATACTACTCAGACACTCCCCCATTACGTCTGCCTGCATATCTGCGCATGTGCTACCGTACATCACCTTACTTAATCTCCTGATTGGTCTTTCTGTCCGCTCTGCCTCTTCGTTCAGCTGATATGCTAATTTTTCGACTTCGTCCTTAATTTTTGCACACAGTATTCATCTCTGAAGGACTCCCATTTTTGTCGTTTTATATTTGCTTATACAGTTATTTAGTTTTGTTGCTTGTTTTCTGTCCCTGAGATAGGATAATATCCATTTGTAAGGTATTCCTCTTATTCCAACATTGTATAACTTTTTTATCAAAATCTTTATGCTCACACTGTCAAATGCTTTGCGTAAATCCTAGAATACTGCTGAAGTTTCATAGTTTTCGTTAATGCCCGCATAAATTTCACCTGCTAATTTTAATACAGCTTTTTCGGTATTTCTGTTTTGTCTAAATGTATTGTGCGTTATGGAAAAAATCATATTTTTCTAAGAAATTCACCAACTGAGAGCTATAACACTTTTCCAATAATTTTGAGAATATTGGAAAAACTGAGATAGGTTTGAAATTATTACAGTCATCTTTAGCACCTGATTTGTGTATCGGTGTAATTATTGCTTTTTTTAGATCTTCTATGAACTCACCTCTTTGTAGACTAATATTGATGATTTTTGTCACAATTTCAATATGATAATTAGCAACTATCTTAAGTGCTTTACTTGTAATTCCGTCATGTCCCGGTGTTTTGTCATTTTGCATATTACCAATAATATTTTTAACCTTACATATTTCCACTGGGTGAATATACATAGAATTTGTTCGGTGTGTGATGTTATTATCATAGTTTGATGCTCTATTGCCGTTTATTTCCTAACAACAATTTGTAAAAAAGTCATTAAATTTTTCAACCGGTTCATTGCTATTATCTACATCGATGGAATTCTTTTTCTGAACCCCTGTAATATCTTTAATAATATTCCATTGTTTTCTTTCATCTTTCCCAGCATGGACAAATTTTTTTATGAAAAAAGTCCTCTTTTTCTTTTTTAATGAACTTTTTTAATTCTTTATTGTATTCTTTATAATTATTTTTATATTCCTTATTACAAGGAAATTGGTTTTTTTTATATATAATTTTTCTTTTTTATTGATCATATTTACCAATCCATTACCAATCCAATACCATGTGTAATCCATTGTGTTTTTAATTTATTAACTTTTTTTATCTTCTTGTTTTTTTTCCATGGATTCCTTAATCTTATTGATAAAAGTGTTATAAATCTCATTTATCTCCATGTTTTCACCTATTAAGCTTGAGAAATTAATTTCTTTAATATCCTGTTCAAAAGTTCTATAATCGATGCATGTTTTAATTATTTGCTCGCTACTCCGATTACGTTTTAAATGTTTTTCTAATAATTTTTTGTTATCAATTTTTACTAGTAATGCATAGTGATCAGTTATTGTTGTTTTATGTACTGCAACTGTTACTGCCGTACATAAAACAACTGTCAATTCCATAATTACATTTATAAAAGACATGATCGATACAGGATAAGCTTAGGTCATTACACCTAGTTGGTAGATCAACATATTGCTTGAAACCCATAGTATACATAGTGTTAATACAATCATTCGTTGTCATGTTATTCTGTAAAGTATCAATGTTTATGTCACCAATATACAAAATGTTTTTACATACGATTCCTTTTACCTTTTGTTCAAGTTCTGATATCTATTAATTTATACTACATTCAATAGCCCTGTAAATAAAACTATAAAAAAAAATCAAGTTCCCTGTTATGCAAGTATGATGCCTCAGCAGTATTCATTAATATACTCTGATCAGAAAAGTAGTATTTCTCTTTAATATAAGCTATGACTCCCCCTGATCTATTTCTTTCTCTTGTATTATAAAGTTTGTTATACCCCTTAAGATTATAATTTTCAATTTCACATTCCTTAATCCACATTTCACTTAATAACAAAATATCTATATCCATATTTTCAGTTATTATTAAGAGTTCATCCAAATTTTGCCTTATGTTCCTTATGTTTAGATGATAAATGTTTAACATCGCTGTATTGTCTTTTATAAGAAATGTCTCTGCTTCGCCCACGTTATTTAGTTCAGTGATTTTTTCAATTGAATCATAATCCATGAACACCCATTCACCTCTCTTAAGATCATGGTCTTCTATCGCACAAAAACTGGTCCGTATTATTTCTCAATTTATCCAAGTCCTCTTTCCTCCTTATCTGTATTACTCTATCATTATCTTTGGTAGCTTTGAGCCATATATTACGTTTGAGAATATTTAAATCTCACTATAATAGGTTTTATTTTATTTTTACTTTACGTTGGAGCTCGGTGCATATTAATTATTTCACATTTTTCTTTTAGATGCAACTCAGTAGCCATCTTTCCAATTATATCATTCAGATTCTCTCCTTTTTCTATGTGTTTAAATATGAACAAAAAATTCTTCAAATCAAAAGGAAAATGTCTTTACATATTCTTCATCAGAAGTTTCAAGTTTGTTTAAAGTATATCCGCCTTCATTCTGCCTTAAATTTTTTAACCCCCAAAAATTGAAAAATTCTGCAGATTTTAAATATTGGAAAAATTATTATTCGAAATAATAGAGTTATTAATAAAAATTGAAATACCATATCCCCTAAAAGTGACATTGACGCAAGTCAGAGATAAATAATAACAGAATAAAATTTAAATAAATTCAAAGTGTCCAATTTTTTACCAGGACTGCAGAGTGAGAGAAAGATCGACTTGCTCACCTCCGACTTCGACTTCTAAATTTTGAGAGCCTTTTCGACTTCGACTCCTGTATCCCACAATCAGTTTGATTCTGACTTTACAACTTCGACTGTGATTCTTCGGTAGAAATACAGACTCGACGGAAAATGACCGAATCCAACTCTTTGGATTTTTAAAACCTTTGACTCCTTCGCACCAAATATGACTCTTTTTTCCCCAAAATCAGTCCGACTAGGATTCAACGACTATATCTCTGACCTCTCAAAGTTGGAAAAATGCAAATTCAGAGGGAAAGTGACTCCAACCCTTGGTGTTTTAAAGCCTTCGACTTCCAACTCTGACTCCGTTTCCCTAAAATCTACCTGATTCAGATTTTGACTCTGCATCATGAGCGAAATTACAAAATCGGAGAGAAAAAATTATCGTCTCCAACTCTTTGAGTTTTAAAGCCTTCTACTGATGACTCTGGCTCATTCTTCTTTACTTAAAAATCTGTCGAATACTATACGACTCCGAATCTACCTGGTTTTTACTGTGAAATATTGATTGTTCAGATAATTTATTTAAATTTTCATTTTAAAGTTAATTTAATAAACTTCGATTTAATATATTCATTTTATATTCGGCAACAGGAAAGAAAATGACATTAGGAGAGTGCTTTTTTTCTTCTTCTAAACAGAAAGAGCTCTGCTGATAATTTTTTATTTTATAATAAATACTATTTAGATAAGAGCACATTACATTTTTTGTTTATTTATTTTCTAGTACATTTATTTATTTCCTTTTTAGTTTTTTGCAAAGGGGAAGGAATTTTTTAATATTAGTTTGCTGCTAGGCAAGAGCTCCAGCTCAAAGGGTCATTTCGTGCTCCATGCATGTCCGTTTAATTTATGCTACATTTAAGAGGATCTGGGACACATTTTGAAAATTTTTTTTATTAAATACTTTAGAGTTTTGAAATTTTTTACACTGATTCACCATCTTTTAATAACAAAATCATAACATAAATACGAGGGCTGTTCAATTAGTAATAAAACTAAATTTATAAAAAAAAAAAAAAAAAAAAACAGAACAACTTTAATCGTCATAATTTGTTTGGTTTTGTTATGAACAACTTGTGCGGGACTAAATGCATTTGTTCCAACGTGCTATCCACTTCTTAAAATTTTGTGAACATTAAGTTTGTGAGAGCTTATTCAAAACCGCCTCCGCAGAGTTTAGATATGCTTTGTTGCTTTCAAAATGTTTGCCTCGTAATGGTTTCTTAAGTTAAGGAAACAGCCAGAAATCACTGATGTAAAATAATTCTTTGATTCGCCTTGATGGTAATAGCAGCAGTGTTAATCATTGTCTCTGCGATTGACGTTGAATGTTGTCACTCATGTTCAATATCTTCCATATTTTGCCTGCCTTCCTGAAAAGCTTTATGCCAGCAAAAAGTACTGACTCTAAACATTGGTTCATCGTTGAAAACTTCACGTATCATATCAAAGATCTCCGATGATGATTTTTGAAGACGAAAACAAACTTAAATCACATAACTTTGTTCCAACGACGCTTCCGTTTTGGGGCATTCCATGCAAGGTGATCTAGGGGTCCCCACTCGATCATCTCCGATTTGGATGAAATTTTATAGAGGGGTAGAGATGCCTTTGAAACTAATCAATGCAAACTTTCAGCTTCCTAGATCCAAATCCTGAGGATCTTAGGATCTCCGATAAATGTGATCCAAGATGGCGGATTAGCTTTTTGTGCCAAATTGCCAAGTTTACAGCAAGTTTACACAAAATTTTATCACACTGGAAGCCAGAAATTTTAGGTGCTTAAAGTTCTTTAGGTTCTTAAATTAAGTCAGTTGACGTGGAATGACTCTTTTGACTACTGGCTGCGTCTTGTAGACGCCGGTCAACAGGCTTCAATTCAATCACGAGATAATCAGGAACATGAGTCTGTACGCGCAAATTATTGGTAGCTTTTGTTAATGCAAAGAGCAGACATTTTTCATGCCACAGAAATTAAAATTTTGATGAGTGGTTTTGGGACTGTAACACTAGTCTTATTTCTCGTAGACGCCCGCCAGCATGCTTCAATTCAATCATATGATACTCAGGAACATGAGTCTGTTTGCGCCAACTATCGGTAGCTTTTATTAGTATAAGACAACAGACATTTTTCATGACACAGGAATTAACATTCCGATGAGTGGTTTTGCAGCTGTAAAATTAGTCTTATTACTTATTGAACAGCCTACGTATTTAAAAACAAAATTTTTCTTTAATTTAATTTTTTTTAAATAAAAAATGGGGTTGCTTTAAATTGCTATAATTCAAAATATTCTTGGTCAATTTTCATTTTTTTTTCAAATAATTATTCACAAATATCTAAGTTTTAATTTTTATTCTGCGATTTAAAAAATATCAATTTAATAAGAAGTAAAAAATAGTTGAAAAAAATTTCGAAAAATATTAGAAAATGTTTTTGAAAAAAAAAAGAAAAACATTTTTTTTTGCAGTAAACATTTTTTTTAAATTCGCCGAATAAAAAGTAAGTAACTGCTTGAAAAAGATATGCTTCAAATTTCATTACTTTATCTTTATCGGTTCCAGACTTATAAGAGTTTGAGTGCAAGAAATCGGGAAAAATTGCATCATGGAGAAAAACGCATTTAAAGTTACATGCAATATTAGTTAAATGCATGCAACAAAAATAATTTTTCTTTCGTTCTTAAAAAAGATGAGAACAAGATTCAAACCTCCTTTTAAGCAGAAAAAAACGGAGTAGTTCTGAAATGATTTTAAAAAAAAATGCAAAATTTGACGATTTTTGCATCCTGGACCACCTCTTTAAAACAGACAGAGAACATCTTAGAATAAAATGAACCTTTAAAATATTTACAGTGCCGCTTCTTGAGCTAGTAAACAAAACTGAATAAAAATTTATGTACGATTTGTAACTGTGAACGATATGACACA
This sequence comes from Uloborus diversus, assembly GCF_026930045.1. Classification (NCBI taxonomy): domain Eukaryota; kingdom Metazoa; phylum Arthropoda; class Arachnida; order Araneae; family Uloboridae; genus Uloborus; species Uloborus diversus. Next base: position 71,623,296 of record NC_072737.1, on the reverse strand, counting down.
AAATATTGCAGCAAACAGCTGTAGAAACAGTAATTTCGAGCGAGAAAAAAATATAAAATTACATAGGATCATAAGTAATTTACTTTAAAATTTAGATGATTTAAATCTGGTTTTACGGTTTTTATCATGTAATTGGGTGAGCCAAAAAAAAAAAAAAGCTCTAGTTTCGGGAATGATGGACCTGTAGAAATGATAATTTTAAAAACATGCCGTTTATGAAATCCAGCATTCCCTAAAATATTCGTTTAAATTTCCCGTTATCCCGTCAAAACTGTTACATTTTTACAATACCCCAAATGTTCAGTTCATTTTCCTACCTTTACTCATTACAACTACTTTTCCTTTTTTGTAAAAATGTCTTAAACGTAACAATTAAAGCAAAGCTTTGCGTAATCAGTATATTTTTTTTTGTTTAGGATACGATCCATATGATTTAAAAGGTTGTAATATAGGCGTTTATCATGGGATTGTTAATCAAGATGGAAAAGAAATGTTCATATATACTAGAGCTGGTGGTCTAGAAGTAAACAATTTAGCTGTTAGTTGTCTTCGTGCAATGAATGCGAACCTGTTTTCTTCCATAAATGATTTTCATGGTAAGTCGTTTATCTCTTCATTCTTTACTTTACAAACTTATTACATTACTGATGAACTTTTAGTTCGACATTTCACCAACTTATAGTTTAACAGTAAAACTTTGATTTGGCAGTGGATATAATTGTGGAGTTTTTCTTTTTTTCTTTTTTTGTGGATAAGTCACTGAACTCGAAATCAGAGGGTTGCGGCTCGAAGCTCGAAGTCATAGGCCTGAACTCCACATGCGAGGAAAACCGACTGAAACCGAATGCGGCATCGGAAAAACGCCCCCCCCCCCCCCCCCCCCCCCCCCACCCCCGTTTCTGCTCGTCCGAAACGCGACTGAATCGAGAGTAGAAACATTTCTTTTTTTTTTTACTTGTGCCAGCGGATTCCGCATTCTAACAGCCAATAGGAGCTCGACTCCAGATTGTAAACATTAGCAATGGCGGCCACCGAAGTTGAACGTATGCTGTATCATGAATTTCTTTTACGGAAGAATTAAAGAAATATGTTTGCTGTTATTAACAACGAGAAGAAAATAGCGAGAAGATGCGCTATCATTGATTCAAAATGTGGCATTTGCGGTAAGTGGAATTTTTTGTGAACTCGAATCATAACTTTGTAATATTATGAATGTCTGCGTAGTTTCGTTTAATTGTATCAACATTCACTTTTCGCAGCTCCAGAAGCACAGAAAAAGGAAGTGATTAGAAAAAAAAAACAACAGATGGAAACTTTTTCATCACATGAATTGGTGGATGATGAATTTAATACTGGACTGGACTTACGCTTCTACGAAAGTACAAGGTTAGTTCTTTCATTTTGGATTTTGAAGAATCCTTCCGTCCTTTTTGCTTAATACATGTATTGATAGCCGTTTGTTTGTTCATTCTTTTCGTTCATTTGAGTTTTAAATCATGTAATGCCATAATTTTGATATTTTACCTTTCCAAAAGTTAATCTTCTGTACTCAATCACCGTAATGTAGTACAATGTTGTTTACCTTCTGTACCAATGTTGCGTTTGGTAGATCATACTTTGTTATGAAGTATTTTGTTAGCACATTGATGAAGCCAGAGAATAAAACTTTTCCCAACTTTTGCTTTTGAAGGAGTAGAATTTTCTCACCACTCTGCAGTCATTAATTATTCTATTGTGTTACTATATGTATATTTGTGTGTACAGAGTTTGACAGATAAAACATATTTGCTAATTTGAATGATTTTGTAGTAAAAACTTGGAAAATGTGTAGTTATAAGGTTTTCACTTAATATTTGCATATTGAATTAAGCACAAAAAGTGAAGTTTTTACATCTAGAAGAAAATGTAAGTACAAGGCGCTTTATTTGTCACAGTTTATGGTAAAGTGCAGTGGCATTCTGATAGATTTTGTTTTTAAGTAGTTTGACAAGGAGGTTTTTTTTAGTCTGTTGTGCAATAAATCCCGGGTGATACCAAAGCCCAGGATTTGTGATATTCCTGAATGAGGCCATTTAAAGGATGTTTCTTTCAGGTTAGTTTTTTTATTGAAATAAAGCATCTGAAGTTGGGTGAGACATTGTATATGTAACCGTTACACGTATTCACTTCGTTAACAAATATGATACTGTGGACCCTTCGTGCCACCATTCGCATCTGCCTACAAATACTCAGGGTCACCGAAAGCCAAGGCAGGATCCTAGTCAGTTTGACTGACCCCCAATTCCTTATAAAATTTATTAAGCACGCTACCCTGATTCTAAGCCGGGCCACTAGTTTCCAAATGGATTGAGAAGACCTCTAGTCATCCCTGTGAACCTTACATTTTGTCCATCATAAATGTTTTTTTTTTTTTTTTTTTTGAACGGTCACAAATTGCTTATGAAGCTCACTTGACCGAGGTTGATGCTGCACTGATTTTTCAGATTACCATGACAACGAGAATAAATCTAGCTCGTTTTAATATTTTATCAAGTAGACAAATTTTTGTCGCCACAATTTGTCATTACAAATTATTTGCATTCATACAAAGCTAAACTTAAGACTTTTTGACCTGAGCCCCTACAAACTCAAGCGGGACCAAACCTGGGTGGTGAGTTCTATGCCCTACACACGCGCACAGACATGCCTACTCACGCACATGCGCCTGCACACGTACACGTTTGCATACATAAACGTTTGCACACATGCACGTCTGCACACACACACGCCTACACACACACACGCCTACACACATACAAGTCAGCACACACAAACTCGTGATTGCGAAAAACATTATTTGAATTCAAGATGTCAAAAATCAAGTGCGCCTTCGTTTTTTCCCCCGCCTTCAAACCTCTGCACCATCGTTTTATTTATTTGTTTTTTATTTTTGGCGCCTTCTGGGTGGACCCAGTCCGCCCCTGCTCATGAGTTACTGCTCATTTTTGAAAGCCCGAGCCCGGTTGATATTTCTCGTATCAGAATTCGAGCCTGAGGAAAACTTCTTGCATCAAAAACTTAACCCGCAAGTCCCCAACATGATTGAATAAAATGTTAGTCTCAGATACTATTTTAAATCACCAAAATATGGGTACCGTAAAATGGTACAACTATGGGCCACTTTTCGATGTTTTCAATGAAAATTCCGTGTACGTCTTTGAGTTAGAAATTTGATTAATTTAGTAATGGTCGCTATACATCTCCTCTTTCGAATGAAATGTTTAAAAAATCTAAGTTGGCAAGAAGAGGAGGGGGAATTTTTTCCCCGTGGGGCCCATAGTTGTACCCATACCGGGTACAACTATGGGCCACCTCATTTTAATCTAGAGAACACAGTGAAAACTTGATCAGACCTATTATTTTCTGAGACTACATGTTGTCCTCTGCTTCAAACTGTATAAAGAATTTTTTAGTCCATCATTTACCTTTTTTTTTCAATTTTTTGAGACTTAATCATCACTTGTCGTCTTGAGTGATTAATAAAGTTCAACATGGTAAACGTAGGTAACGTTCTTTACTATCTGCGTAGGATTTGACATAGAAATATTTGAAAAGTAGAAAACTCTCATCAACTAAAGACTAGGTACTTATACATGGGTCTCAGAAAATACGTAGGTCTGTCAAGTTTTAAAATGAGATCAAAAAAAATTTTGAAAACTGAAATGTGAAATTACATTTCACATTCCAAATCTCATCAAAATAAATTATTTTTATAAATTATCTGAGTTTATATTTGGTCCGGATTTCAGTCAACACCGTCTGCAAAAACTCCTCGTACGGGCTCATACGGGCAATAGGGCCTTCTCCAAGCCTTCTTCTGTCTTTTCTCGCCATTATTTACAATAAATAACACAAGATATGACGAAAGCATCACCTACAAAAAATAAATAAAGTTCCAAGCCACTAAAAACCGTAAAAAATAGGTGGTCCATTGTTCTATCCCAACATTCCCATTTTCGATAAATGTTGAGAGCTTGTGAAAACTATGAAACATTTTAAGTCAACAAGCGGCTTAACTCATAACTGACAAATTAGTAAAGCAAATCTAAACTTACCAGATCTTGGAAAACAGTATAAGTGGTTTGTCCAAAGGAGACTTTTTGCTCTTCAACGAGTGAGTCGAATCACGCACTAAGAACGACTAAGTTATTTAAGGCATACATAAAAAAATATTAAATAAAAACAAAGAACCCGATTGCGTAAAAACCAAAAAAAAAAACTAAAAAGAAAAATTTATAAGCCCAGTAGTTAAGAATGCTATTAAGTACTACTGAATAACTACACCGTTGAAATAGTTTTATAACCGTACACAGATAAGATAAATCATAAATTCAAAAGCAGAATAGAAGGACGAACAGTCGGGACCCATTCCTTTCTGATTCAAGGAACCCCGTAAAATTTGAATGAGCCCCACTGTTGATCCTTTTATTCTGCCTTTAAATCTACGATTTGTCTTATCTGTGTACGGTTATAAAACGATTTTAACGATGTCGTTATTCAGTAGTACTTAATAACATTCTAAACTACTGGACTTATACGTTTTTCTTTTTAGTTTTTTTGGTTTTTACGCAGTCGGGTTTTTTGTTGTTATTTAATAATTTTTTACTTGACACTTTTAGTTAATTTTCATTGATTTAGTTATTATGATTATAAGACTACATTTCGCAATCTTGTCATTTCATTGAGAGAGTTTGTTTGTATCGTGAAGTCATAATTAGTCCCTCTAGGGACCTAACTCGGCTTAAAGCTACATGTGCTTGACCTTCGGCAAAAACTTAAGTCAACCACAGCACAGCTATATAAACAGCCTGTATAACTCATGATGATGCGAAATCGAAAACGTCGTCAATCAAATCTTTCTCACAAAACTAAAAAAGCCTGTCAAGAAAGTACACGTCGCGAAACTCAGTCCCTTGAATCAAGGAAAAACAAATGCAACATGTTAAAGATGAAAATCGAATTAGTAGACTTTCTTTCTTTTGGTGCTTATTGCACGGGTTTATTTTGATGAGGACTACAATCTGAGTGTCTTGCCTTCGTTACGCATAATATATTTTTTATTACAGTGCAGAATACAAATAAAGAACTCATGAAAAAATTTACATCAGAAGGAGGGGAAAGTACACCCGGAGCGAGGGTGTTTTGATCCACCGCCTCAAGTGGGAAAAGCAATCGCTTAGACCATTCGGCCACTGAGATCCCAATTAGTAGACTTAGCAAACAAAAAAAAAAAAATTCAGGCAGCGAAAACTACCTGCATTTGTCGCACGCAGGTAGCGTGCGACACAGTGTGCAACACCCAACGTGCGCCGATCCCGAACTGACAAAATACGGCAACTGGTTGTTGATATGGTGAATTTTAATTACTGTCATGCGTTTAGTGACACTCCCAAGGTTAAGATAAACGATTGACGTGAGAATTACCAAAATTGACCAAAGCGTTTAGCCCCTAGAACGCCACATAGGAACAGACATACATACATAGACATATACAGTCGGATCCCGCTACAACGTGATCCGACTTGCGCGAAATGGCTATAACGCGGGTTTTTCATGAATAATGCATTTTTTACTGCTGACGCAAATTACTCGCTTGCAACACGGAATTTTTTTGGAAAGGAGCAGCGGAGCAGAAATATTGGTTTCGTGAATAGACTTTCATCCCTTTACCATCACTCACAGCGGAAGTTCACACATTGTCTAAACTCTAAACAACGCTTTGCTTTAGTTTATACAAATTACCGCTCCGATTCTGTACGGGTTTTTTTGCTTCGTTCGAACGTTGATAAAACAGAATGGTTTCCAAACAAGAACTTTCACCCCGGTTTAACACAGGAAAGTCAAAAATGGTCAAGGCCTGGTAAGCGCCAGCGCTTCAGTGGGGCCATGCACAAAGCAACATAGTATTCGCAACTCCAGCGCTCGAATACGCTACCTTGCGGTGATTTACATAACTGCCGAAAAACCTAAAACATTGCGTTCCATGTGTGTCTGTTGACGTAAACATAGGCAGTTTGTTATGAGTATTTATTAACGCAATCGATGTGTCTTGGATTGCTTTCAGAAATAGAAAGTGTTTTGTCCCTTAATGTTATTCTCGAGCTCTTCAAAATAATGTTAGTCTTAATTATTTTCCTCTAAAAAGTGAGTTGACTGTCGTAAATGGCGTGAAATCCTAAACATATGAAAACTCTGGATTAACAAACTTCGCATCTGCAAGTCTATTCGAAGCTTTTTTTTTTTTTGGAAGAGGATAACTTTATACAAGGTAAATTTTTTTTATTGCTTTGTGTTAATTTGTAAGAATATGGTTTTTTTTTTTCTCTCTTAATCTTAAACTCAAAAGAATGATAGTATGCAGTATTATCGTAGAACGGAATGAAAAAGGTTTTCCGATGCCGATGCACCATGTGGGAAAAAAGTGCAAGTCTTTATCAATCCGGTGGTTCAGTGATAGGTTCAAATTATCACGACTCGAAGTGAACTTAACATGTTTATTGAAGAAGACTATGTACATATTTACATATTGGTGATTAAACCAAATCATTTATTCTAAACAGCGAATTACTCGCTTCCACGTAGCTTGCGCTTCGTGTTTCGAATTCTATCCATCTCTTCCACTGTCAGAGTTGCCACTAAATTTTTCCATAATCAACTTACTTAATTCAATAAGCGCTTGCAGCGCTCTCTATAGGAATAATAGTTGGGAAGGGGCATAGAACTTAGGTTTCTCTACACACTCCCCACCTAAACTCCTCGAGTTTACATTTTCTTTGTAATCAAAATATATTGAAATATAACAATTACAATTTTACACAACAAAAAATTAATATAGCAATATAAAAAAGTATTTAGAGAAACAAATAATATCATATTCAAATTATTATGCTTTTCAATAAGTAATGAATATCAAATGAAACATAATTAGATAAATTCAAAAATCAAAATAACGAAATTAAAGTTCTAAACTATCAAATTGTTTGACTAATATATGGAAAAGAAATAAAATGAAAGTTCCAAAGTTTTTTTTTTTTTCACTGTCCATTGATCATTTCCAAAGGATAACACTAGCTGTATCGGCCTCCTATATTGTCCGTCTTTTGTCTTAACTGTGCAGGCACGAACAAGTCCATCACGTCCTTCAAAGAGTTCTGTAATTATACCTAAAGGCCACAAGAACGTATTTTTGTTACTTCCTTCGAGAAGTACCACGTCCCCTATCTTGAGAGATTTTCCTTCTTTACTGCAATCCAAGCGATGTCCAGTTCTTAAATCTAGAAGATATTGGGTTTTCCATTTCAGCCAAATGTTCTTTAACAGTTTTGTCTGATACTCCTTTCTTCTTCTCAATAAGTCAGGAGAAGTTTTGGCGATGAGATCAGAGAAGTGAACTGGATAGCTGTGGTCATTTTTTGCATAATTTAAAAAGTGTAAGGGAGTTAATGCTTCAGGTTCATCTAACTCGTTGTAGGTGTAAGATAGCGGGCGCGAGTTCAAAACTGTTTCCACTTCTGTTAGAAGCGTTGTCATTTCCTCGAACGTCAGAAGGGCTTTTCCTATCACTTTCCGCAAACATTCCTTAACCGATCTAACAAGGCGTTCGTAGAATCCTCCCCACCATGCGGCTCTTTCGATGATGTATTTCCATTGTGTTCTTTCTTTAGCTATGAAATTTTTGAATGTATCATCTTCCAATATTTTAGAAAACTTTCTCATTTCTTCTTCAGCTTTCTTAAACGTTTTAGCGTTATCGGAATAAATGATTTTGCAATTACCTCTTCTACTTAAGAATCTTCTAAATGCAAGTAAAAAGGCTTGTGTAGACATGTTTGATACAAGTTCAAGATGTATTGCACGAGTTACTGCGCAGGTGAACAAAACAATATACGACTTTTGCATATCTTTGGAGTTTTTTACATATACAGGTCCTGCAAAATCAACTCCGCAAATGGAAAATGGGGGTGACTCTTGGATTCTATCTTTCGGTAAGGGTGCTGTCATTTGATCTGCTGGTTTGGCCAAATACTTCTGGCAAATCAAGCATTTTTTGATGATCTTTTTAATTAGCTGGCGCCCCTTCGGGATCCAAAAGCGAGATCTAATTTTGGCTAGAGTAGCAGATGTGCCTCCGTGCATGATTTTTTCATGCTCTTTAAGTACTATCAGTCTTGTTAGCGGGGAGTTTGTAGGCAAGATGACTGGATGTTTATTATCCAAAGAAAACTCTGAGAACTCCAATCTTCCTCCAAATCTCATGATTTGCTTTTCATCGATGTAGAGGGCGAAATTGTACAACGGGGAATTCTTTTCAACCGAATTACCCTCACTTAAAGATTTAAATTCTTCTCCAAAGTGTCTTTTGTTCACATCGTATCAATAAATTTTCTGCTTCTTGTAGCTCTTCTGTAATTAGAGCTCTTTGTATGTTACTAGATTTTCTCAATTTCGCGATAAAGCGTTTTGTCCATGCTGTAACCCTCAACAACTTTTCTAAGTCACTATATTTGGATAAATCAACTGGGTCTTCTCTATTTTCGACTATACATTCAAGTTCATGTGTCTCCAGGAATTTTTTTCTATATTCTAGCTGAGATTCTTCTACTATTTTCTCATGGGTCAATTTTGGCCAATGGTCAGGCGAAAGTCTCAACCAAGGTGGGCCTTGTGTCCAAAGGGGTTCATTAATCAACTTTGAGATCTTTGCTCCTCGGCTGACCAAGTCCGCTGGATTATCACAACTTCTGCAATGTCCCCAATTATTTGGTGACGTCAACTTCTGAATATCCTGAACACGATTCTTAACAAAGGGTTTAAATGCATCGGGCTGTTTCTTGATCCAAAAATACGCTATGCTTGAATCGGTCCAAAAATAACAAGGAATATTTAAATTCAAAATTCTAACTATATTATTTCCCAATTTGGCAGATAGTAATGCCCCCATTAGTTCTAATCTGGGTAAGGTGAGTATTTTCAATGGCGCTACCCTATTTTTGGAGGCAATGAACGTCGTTCGAATTTCTTTACCATTCGTCTTGAAACGTAAGTACGCAACTGTACCATATGCCACAGTGCTAGCGTCTGAGAAGCAATGTAGTTCGAGATTTCTAATGTCTGAGCACAAACTTTCAAAAAAATAATGTCGAGGGATTTTGAATTTACTTATTTGATGCAACTCTTCGCACCATTTTCTCCATAGGGAGATCAAATCTTCAGGAAGTGGCTCGTCCCAATCTATATGTGATGCCCAAATCTTCTGAATTAAGAGTTTGATTCTTACAGTGAAGGGTCCCAAAATTCCTATTGGGTCAAAAATTCGTCCTAACACTTGTAGAATAAACCTTTTTGTCTCAATTGGTTTCGATAAAAATGGTTAGGCTTCGAATATCAAAATACAGTAAATCCCTCGAATTATCCCACGCCATGCGCAGAACCTTTAAGGCGGTGTTTTCAACATCAGAAATTTGAAAATTTGCATTTGAAATTATGCCTTCTTTTTCCCAAAGTTCATGTAATTCTCTCGAATTAGTATGCCATTTGTGCAGTTGCATGCTCGCTTCCTTGAATATCTGGATTATCTCCAAAGAAGTAGTCAAGGCTTCCCTGACTGTGTCTCGACTTAGAATTACATCATCTACATAAACATTATTTTCCAAAATACTAACTGTTTCAGGGTACAGTTGTTTATACTTTTTAAAGTGATGTTTGAGAAATGCTGATAGTAAAAATGGCGAACTATTCAGTCCGAAAAGAATTGTTGAAAAACGAGAAACAAGAGGCGGGATATCGTCATTGGTGGGGGAGTCAGTGAAGAAAAATCTGGTTACGTCTCGATCTTCTTTATCTAAGAGAATCTGTAAGAACGCTTGCTTTATATCTGTAGTAAATGCTACTGGATAATATCTAAATCTTAACAGAATTTCGAATATCTCCGGATACAAATTTGGGCCAACGTGGAGACAGTCATTTAAAGATGCGGAGTTTGAGTCATGTGATGACGCATCAAAAACAATTCGCAATTTGCTTGTGGTTCTATCTTCACGTATTACTTCCCTATGAGGCAAATAAAACACGATATTTTCTCTATCCGTTTCGTCTGTGACGGGTTCAATTATATTCTGTTTCAAGTAATCTTGTATTATGTTTTGGTATTCAGAAAATAGTTGCGGATTTTTTTTGAATCGATTTCTAAGTCGGTTGAACCTTTGTTCCGCGATTTCTCTATTATCATCCAATCTTGATGTGTCACTTTTCCATAGTAATTTAACTTTATACCGACAATCTTCGTATACTACATCAGATTCGAACTGTTTGAGGATTTCATTTTCGGTTGAATTATAATTTTGATTTTCGCATATGAGTCCGGAATTTTCCAAATCCCAAAATTTTTCTATTTGTTTCGAGATTAAATCTTCCTCTACTGTCACATTAAATGATAAAGTAAAGTTATCTTCTCCTTCTCGTCCTTGTAGGCTCCAGCCAAAAATAGTTTCTACAGCGACAAGATTTTTGTTCAAACGTTTAATGTGACCCGTTACTATATTGTGGTAATAATCTGCTCCGATCAAAATGCCAACAGGTTGTTGACTGTCAAGAGAATCCGCTAATATCAAATTTCGTAGCAGTTTATTTTGTCTAATTTCTTTTGACTTTAGTGGAGGAATGTCTGAACCTGATATGTGATCGGTTACCAATAATTCAACTTCTATTCTAGAATTAGAGGAACTTCTATGTTCAAGTACTAATCTAATGACGTCGTAAGTCTTTTGAATTGGCGCAGTAATTCCAAAAGTGTAAACCGATAATTTTTCTTTTCTAATTACTTCAAGATCTAATTTATTAGCTAATTCTTGTGTAATGAAAGACTTCATGCTTCCATTGTCCAAAAGAAGACGCGGATAGCTTATGCCTTGTTTTGTTTTGATTTTTACCGAGCAAGTTTGCAAAAGCATCGAATTGGATTTAGAATGTGATACGGCAGAAATGATTTCCTTATTTTTTTCAGATTGATTATCATTATTTCTCGAAAGTGAACTTGCTTCTTTTTTGTCGGTGTCATTATATTTTAACTTTGAATGGGATTTATAACAAATCGCCTTGGAATGAGCTCCTTTGCAAATTTTGCAACGCTTAGTTGCCTTAAAGTGGCAAGCAGATATTCTGTGATTTTTTCTAAGGCATAAATAACACCTGCCATCCCCCCGCAATACATTCCTTTTTTCATCCACGTTGAGATTTACGCATTTTTCCGACTCGTGATCTTCTGAGCAAAATAGACACTTGTCAAGATTTATTGACGTTTTAGCAATTAGCTCATGTGTTGAAGGACATCTGTTTTCTGTAATGTGCTGTGATCTGGAAGGGATCTTTCTGAACTGCTTATTATTCAAAGTACTTGTTTTAATCTGTTCACTGCTATTCGAAGGCGGAAGTTTTATACTAGCGACTTTTTCCCGAGATTCTATCTCCGAACGGAGGAAGTTTAGAAATGCATTCAAATCTATATTGGCTGAATTCTCTCTATTGCGGTGAAATTCTAGAGCGATATCAGCAGGAATCACTTTCATCAAAACAGGAATTAACATATTCGCGTAACTCTCGGGTTGGACATTGAGTGAAAAAAGGCTTCTTATTTGTACGTTAATTTTATCATACAATTTTCTTAATTTCGTAACTTCATTTGAGCTTTGTACCGGGGTCAAACTCAAGAGATTGGAAATGTGCGTGTTAATTATCAAGTCATTTTGACCAAATCTATTTTTGAGAATGTCTATCGCAGAATCATAGTTTGTTTCCGAAATCGAAAAACCTTCTATAGCACTAGCAGCATTTCCGCTCAAATAACTTTTCAAATAGTTGAATTTTTCGACTTTTGAAAGTGTTGTGTTCTTGTGAATAGTTACTTCGAAAGAATTCCAAAAATTTATCCAATCACCGTAATCACCGTTGAATTTTTGGATGGAAGTTTTTGGTAACCGTACGTTACTTTGTGTTTGGTTTCGAATTTCATCGATAAGAGAGGAATTATTTGATACGTTATTAACGGGCGTTTTATTTTCATTTCGCTGCTCTAATTTCTTAAAATAACGATTTATCCGACATTTCGTCAAAGTTATTTTATCTTTATAATTCATGGAAGTTTCTATATCAGAATCTAGTTTCTTCTCGTCTTCTATCAAAATTTGTATTTTTTCATCTAAGTTATCAAGTTCTATCTCCTTGCTATTTAACAGTTCTAAACAATTTTCTAGTTCCTCATTTTGCTCTTCTTCTATGTATTTATCAACATTTTTTACTATAACCGTAGTAGAAAAGCGAAGAACAGTTCTTTTTTGTATAAATGATTTTGGTTCTATTTTCAATGATTTTCAACAATGTAAATGATTCAAAAGTTCCTACCTTTTGCAGTCTTCGCATAAAAATGCTATCCAAATGAGATTCACTTACTAAAAGTTCACTAGTTCATCTTTCCGATGCCGATGCACCATGTGGGAAAAAAGTGCAATTCTTTATCAATCCAGTGGTTCAGTGATAGGTTCAAATTATCACGACTCGAAGTGAACTTAACATGTTTATTGAAGAAGACTATGTACATATTTACATATTGGTGATTAAACCAAATCATTTATTCTAAACAGCGAATTACTCGCTTTCACGGAGCTTGCGCTTCGTGTTTCGAATTCTATCCATCTCTTCCACTGTCAGAGCTGCCACTAAATTTTTCCATAATCAACTTACTTAATTCAATAAGCGCTTGCAGCGCTCTCTATAGGAATAATAGTTGGGAAGGGGCATATAACTTAGGTTTCTCTACAAACCACACATGAGAATTTTCATCGCCAAAATAGTGCGATTATAGTTTAGGGTTACAGTTTTAGTATTATGCGAGCAAAGAACACTTCTTGCTTGGCGAGATTTTGCATGTCAGTTGTAAACCATTTTTATTTTTTATCATGTGTGGATTAAAATGGTAGAAAGATAACAGAATTTGAAAAGTTTAAAGAAATAATGGAAGATAAATTAAAAAGAAAACTACCGCCATGTATCCGTGAGAATTTTATTGATGATGCATGACAGAATTAAATCATTATTCTGAAATTATAAACAAACGAAACCGAATGTAAAACAATTAGCTCTAACCAAACAAAACAAAGAACTTTCATCTTCCTCTTTTGATAACACTGATAAACAAAGGTTTATTTACATGAAATATTTATAGTGTTCATATGGCTACAATAAAAATGTAGTTTTATCAAGAATTGATAAATTTCGAATTCAACATCGTGGAAATGGCTGCTTACAACTACGAACTACGTAATTTGCATTAAGTTTTGACGTTTAGTAATGCTTCTTGAATTCTCATTTCTTTTTACATGGGCCAGAATATCCACAAGACTTTGAAAATTAATTAAAAAAAATAAAACAAAAAAGTCATGCATGCAAACAAAAATTACTAGGCTTTTTAGCATTTTCTACGCTACGGCGTGCGTTTGTTTTAGTTTTTTCGTCCGCCATTAGACGGTGGCTGCAGTGCCCCCTATAGTTCGTTGGAGTTGCGAATCCAAAACAAAATTGTTCAAGCCAAGAATTTGACGAATACACAAATTTCTCAATGGGGTTGTTTCCTTCAGTCAAAAGTACTACTTTTAGTCCCTGAAATTGATAGAATCAGCAAAAAAAAAAAAATAATAATAATATAACGTGGAGCCAGAAAAATCTTTTATTAATTTTTTTATTAACAATTATTTTTTATTAATTTTTTTGAAAGTCCGATTCCGGAATTAAGGCGCTCTCTTTATGACGTTACAAGTAATGTACTTTGGCCCGCTGCTCCATTGCCGCCCTAAACGTTAACGCTTTGCTGTCAACCGCGTTTCCAGGTTATGATAATTTGCAATGTGCGCTAATGGCATCAGTGAATGGCATTTCATTGCTTTTGATGCAATGTGCAGGAGCGTAAAAAATGAATTTCAATCTGCGCACCGATTAAAATATTTTTTTTTTCAAATTATTTAAAAAATGGCTGAAACCCATATTTTTAAACATGTTCTTTCAAAAAAAAAAAAAACTTTCAAAATTTCAGAAACGACTCCATTAACGAAATATCCCCTTTCATCGATTTATTTTGAGATTAAGAGACAAATTTTAAAATTGGAATAAATTATTACTGTTTGATATTGTACGTACATATAAAAATTGTACGTTTCCCCCGATATGCAGTAAACATGAGTAAGAGTAGAAATAAAAATGATGGAAATAGTTAAACTCATTCAAGTTTTCTCAAATATTCATTTATGAATATGGCCGAATTCCGACCACTGGGCAAACACTAGTAACTATAAATATCTGTTACTTAATTTTCTGTTTTAATTTTAATTAAAGTTACACGTGAAGCAGAGGCACCGCAAAAGGAGGAGGGGATTCAGGGTAAAATTACACCTCAGAGGCCTTGGCTAGGAATTTTTTGTCAATGTTTAATACAGCAATTTTTATGCATTTAAGGACTGTTTCGACAAAAAAAAAAAAAAAAAAAAATTAAAAAAAAATTTAATTTGAATTTTGACATCTTGAATTCAAATTATGTTTTTCGCAATCACGAGTGTGTGTATGTAGGCGTGTGTGTTTGTGTGTGGGGGTATGTGTGTTTGTGTGTGGGGGTTATGTGTGTTTGTGTGTAGGGGTATGTGTATGTGTGTGTAGGCATGTGTGTTTGTGTATGTGTGTGTAGGCATGTGTGTTTGTGTCTGTGTGCTGGCATAAGTGTGTGGGTAGTTGTGTGTATGAATGTGTGTGGGGGGGATTATGCATGTGTGTGGGGGGATATGTGTGTGTAGGCATATGTGTTTGTGCCTGTGTGCATGGCATGAATGTGTGGGTAGTTGCGTGTATGTTTTTTTGTGTGTGTAGGTGTCTGTATGTATGCATGTGTGTAAGTGTTTGTGTGTGTATATGTAGGTGTATGTGTGTGTGAGTGTGTGTAGAGTTGTGTATGTAGGCGCGTGTGTGTAGGACATGGATGCAACCTGGAGACGGCATTCGCTATAGGAGAAGCATCGTGAGGAGCCGGTCGACGGTGATGGTGCAGAGGGTGGCGGTGGGAAAATAAAATGATAGCACGCCAAAAACAGTCAAATGAAAGCAATAAGCAATCGGGATTGCTCAAAAAAAAAAAAAACCTCTGGCAGGTAACTCTGACTGCGCTAGTGATGTGAGGCAAGTATCAATTCAAACATTTAGTCATTAATAAGGAAATATTCTCACGTTCTTCAAATGCCAACTGATTAAACTGATATTTTCCCCAACATATAATTATTTCCGTTTACTTTGTATTTGTATGGAGATTGACGATTGAATATTTTACTATGAGGTCGAGCTGAAATCTGTGTTATATTCTAGATCCCGAGCCCGGCCTAAGCCCGGCTCATCTCTACTGTCGCGATCAAGGTTAGCCTTGAACTTTTATTTTTTGAACTTTTCCTTCCGCCCACCGCTTTTCTGATTTGAAGTGAACTGATTGAGATAAAAAATAAATAGAATCGTTAGAACACCGAAGATGATTTTCAATACAGTACGATTTGTAAAGCTTGTTCCTTGAATTTGTAAATACTTCTTAATATATTGAATTTTTTTTCGTTTGATAGTACTGTGAATTTTTTAGTCAATTTTAACAACTCTCCATGAAGTCAAAAGATGCAAACGCTCAGAAAGAATCGGAAAATGGTAAGATTTTTACCTGAAATTTAAACTCAAGATACCGATTATTACATTTTTTGGCGCCCCTGGGTGGGCGTTTGCAATTATTTTGAATTAAGTTAAAGAAACTAATAGTATTTGATCAAGATAGTTTTTTTCTTAATATAAATGATGGAGAGTTTAAAGAAATTACGCACTCCATTACGAAGTGGTTTTTCGAGAATCGCTAACTGGAAGAGTACTTAAAGGCTACGGATTGTAGTCATGATGAAATAGAAGTCTTAATTAACCAGTTGAGTGAGAAATGGTGTGCACTTGATATGAAAGAAAAATAAATTCATGAAATATTAGCTGATGATTCTGATTGTGCTCAAGAGGATTTTGATGTTGAATATAATGTGTATGAGTCGTACAAAGAAAAATTCATACGACTTAGAACGAAAGCTGATAAAATGCTGCCTAGTACTAATAATGACAGTTCAACTGTTGTGACTGAAACGGAGTTAAATAAACGCCGATTTAAGCTACCACGAGTAGAGTTGAAAAAATTTAATGGGAATATTAAGGAGTGGCTCGGTTTTTGGAGTCAGTTCAGAAAAATTCATGAAGACGTAAATATAGCACCTGAAGATAAATTTATTTATTTAACTCAAGCTACTGTAGAAGGCTCCCGTGCCAGGGAAATCGTTGATTCGTTTCCCCCATCTGCGGAAAATTACGAACAAGCAATTGAATGTTTAACTGCCAGATTTGGTAGGGAAGACTTGCTCATTGAAGTTTATATAAGAGAATTATTGAGTCTAGTGCTGACAAATTCAATGGGTCAAAAGAAGATGCACCTGGCCAAGTTATATGATAAAACAGAATCACATATCCGAGCATTAAATTCCCTGGGTGTTACTTCCGATAAATACGCTTCGATTTTGTATCCATTAGTTGAAAGTTGTTTACCAGAAGATATTATTAGAATATGGGAAAGAAGCATGACTTTAAAAAATGAAAATACTAAAGAATTAAATAAATTGACCTCTCTAATGAATTTTTTTAAAACAGAGGTTGAAGGGGAAGAAAGAATTTCCTTAGCGAAAGAAACTTTCAGCTTCGATTCGAAGCGAATGAAGAAACATTCCTCACCACCTCGCCCGAGTAGAGGGGAAGAAGAGAAGAGAAGATTCCAACTGCAGTCGGACTTATTGGTTTCACAAATTCGAACACGTGTGTATTTTGTGAGAAGAAAAATCATGAATCATCTACTTGCCGATATGTGCTGAAAATGAATTTAGATGATAGAAAGAAGATATTAATGAAAAAGGGCTGTTGTTTTTGCTGCCTTAAAGTGGGTCATAGAACTCGAACGTGTAAAGTAAGAATTATTTGTGAGCGATGTAATGGAAGACATGCAACTATAATGTGCAACGAAAATAAAAACCAAGAGCGCGATAAAGTGAAAACAGACGTGCTGAAAGAGAATGACGGTCAAAATGCTATCAATGACACAGTGCTAAATAACCGCACTTGTAGTCCCAACATTATGTTACAGACTTTGTACGTCAGATTACGAGGCAACAAGGGAGGGAAAATCGTGAGATGTCTTATTGATTCTGGCTCCCAACGGTCATATCTGAGCAAACGAGTCGCTGAAGAAATGCAATATGATCGTCTTAAAGAAGAGAAAGTTATACATAATTTGTTTGGTGGTAAAGAACACATAGAAAAACATTACCGACACAGAGTATTAGTCAGCAGTATTAACAAAGAATATCACTGCAATTTTAAGGTACTTGACCAAGAAAAAATATGTTCTAAAATACCAACTTTGAAGTTAGATCCATGTGCGCAAGAATTGAACAAAAGAAATATAATTTTGACAGATCAATTGATTCCAAAAGAAACAGAATCTGAAGACATAGATTTATTAATTGGAGCTGATGTAGCAGGTAAGCTTCTCACTGGAAAAGTCATAGTTCTGCCATGTGGACTCGAAGCGGTCGGAACACATCTTGGATGGACCTTGATGGGGAAAATGCCATTTGACGATCATAATGACAATTCTACAATGGTGGTAACGAATTTATTTATGAAAGATTTTACCATTACAGAAATGTGGAACCTTGATGTGATAGGCATTACTGATCCGATCATTAAAAAAGGCAAGGAAGAAAAGGATTTGCAAGTAAAATGCAATTTCAGAATTCTGTTTTTATAAATAATGAAGGACGGTATGAAGTGGCATTACCGTGGGCCGAAGATCGTCTACCATTACCTACAAATAAAGAATTAGCGCTTAAACGCCTGGAGACAACAACACGGAAACTTTGCCCTCAAAATTTAATTAATCGATATGATGAAGTTTAAAAAAATTGGGAAGATTCAGGCATAATCGAGGAAGTGAAACAAAGCGAAAATATTGATAGCGGACACTACTTGCCTCACAGACCAGTGATTAAAGAAAGCAGTTCTACTCCCGTACGGCCTGTGTTTGATGCGTCTGCAAGAACTAAGTTTTCGCCGTCACTGAATCAATGTTTAGAAGCTGGACCCAATTTGATTGAATTAATCCCATCACTTTTGCTAAGATTCAGAGAGAATAAATACGGTGTCGTTGCAGACATAGAAAAAGCTTTTTTACAGATTAGCATTAGGCCACCAGATAGAGAATATCTTAAATTTTTCTGGTGGAAGAACATAGATACAAAGGAACTGAAAATATTTCAGCACACCAAAGTTGTGTTCGGAGTAAATAGTAGTTCATTTTTATTGGGTTCAGTTTTGGATTATCATTTTCAAAATTGCATGAAAAATACAGAACACGATCAGAAAGTTGTAGAAAAACTGAAACATAGTTTTTACGTAGATAACGTTCTATCCAGCCTCGAAAGTGAAGCTGAACTTCAAAATTTCATTGAAGAATCTCGTAACACTATGGCACAAGCAAAATTTAACCTAAGATGTTGGCAATATTCGAACGATAAAAACCCTGAAGTCGAAACAAATCTTTTAGGATTGATTTGGAACCGAGAAACGGATACAATTAAATCGAGTTTGAATTGGATAGAAGACCAACATTTTGACAAAATCACTAAACGAGTGATTCTAGCTGTTACACACAAAGTGTTTGATCCAGTAGGTTTTGTGAGTCCAGTTCTCCTTCTACCTAAGCTGATGTTGCAAGACCTGTAGAAATCTGGAATATCCTGGGATGCAGAAGTAGACGAAAGCATGAAAGAAAAATTTCTTCATTGGTTTAAAGACCTCTGTCTGCTAAAAGAAGTCTCAATTCCACGATGGGTGCAGTGCCATGAAAAGAATAAGAAGTCTTGTAGCATCCACACGTTTTGTGATGCCAGCGGGCGTGCCTATGCTGCTACGGTATTTTTAAGAATCCAGACGGACACAGAGGTTGAGGTTCACTTATTAGCTTCGAAATCCAGAGTGGCTCCTGCCAAGCAGATAACTATACCTCGTCTTGAATTGATTGCTGCCACTGTTAGAGCAAGACTATGCACATCAGTTTTAGAAAATTTGCAATGGCAGAATGTTGAACTTACATTTTGGAAAGACTCGACTGTTGTCTTGTCTTGGATACAAAAAGAAGAAATATGGACAGTTTTCGTGGCTAACAGAGTACGTGAAATAAGGAAGTTAACAAAGCCAAATTCATGGAAATTTGAAAGGAGTAGAAAACCCAGCCGACCTTCCTTCCAGGGGCTGCTCAGCTAAACAACTGCTGGCGATGAGATGGTGGGAGGGCCCGCTTTGGTTAAAGAAGAATGAAGACGAATGGCCACAATTTGATTTGGTTTTCAATGATGAAGAAATTTCTCGAGAAAAGCGAAGGAGTGCTGTGATAAATACCCAAGTCAATGTGGAAAGCGAAGATATGTTTCACAGATACTCAAATTATCCGAGACTCATTAGAATCATTGGATGGATTTATAGGTTCTACTTGAATTCGAAGTCTAAAAATTCTAAACAAAAAGGAAATCTAAGTGTACAGGAGATGAAAAATGCGGAAAAAAGTTTACTAAAGATGGTACAACGAGAATCATTTCCAGAAGGAACCAATGAACAACGAATTAGACAACTTAATCCCGTGCTTGATAAAAATGGTCTCCTAAGAGTAGAAACGATAATTCTTAGAAGAAAAGATAAAAAGAATTTTCGATTGCCAATAATTTTGCCATCGCAACACCGAATCGTAAACATGCTCATAGAAAGTAAACATCAAGAACTTAGACATGCTGGAGTTCAGGCGCTGATGAATCATCTCAGAGAGAACTATAGGATTCTCCAGAACCGGAAAACGGTTAGAAAAGCTATCTCGACATGTGTACGATGCAAACGATTCACTGTGACCCATTCAGAACCGAAATGCCCTCCTTTACCTGAGGATAGAGCTAGAGATGCAACAATATTCGAAATCACAGGAACAGATCTTGCTGGACCGTTATACTTGAGAGACGGAACGAAAGCCTGGATAGTTCTCTACACTTGTGCTGTGTATCGTGCAGTGCATATAGAACTGATAACCTCTTTAACAGCAGAAGCCTTTTTCCAAGCGTTAAGAAGATTTATTGCTAGACGAGGAAGGCCAGAAATTTTATATTCCGATAATGGAGGCAACTTCGTTAAAGCTCACAATGAATTAAGCAAACTAGATTGGGGAAAGATCGAATCACAGTCGTCGCTGAAGAAAATAACCTGGAGGTTCATACCACCTTCAGCCCCTTGGTGGGGCGGATGGTGGGAGCGGTTGATAGGTGCAATAAAGCAAATTCTGCGTCGAGTTTTAGGTCAAGCTTCACTGACTTACGAAGAGCTGAACACAGTAATGTGTGATATCGAAAGTCTGATAAACTCGAGACCTTTAACGTACTTATCAGAAGATTTAAATGATTTGGTTGCACTTTCTCCTTCCATGTTCCTCCAAGAAACCAGAGAATGCGGCGTACCTAATATCGATATAGTATATGTCACCTACTTGCGAAAACGATATTCATATCTACAACGAGTACGTGAAGACCTACGAAAGAGATTTCGGCAAGAATACCTTGGGCAACTGAAACATGCAAGAAAATGTCCAAAGGAAGCTAAGCCTCCTTCTGTAGGCGAAATTGTTCTCATAGGATCAGACAACCTAAAACGGTTGCAATGGCCACTTGGACGAATTCTTGAAGTCCTACCAGGCAAGGATGGCATTGCCAGAGTTGTCCGCATAAAAACTAAGTCCGGAATTGTCACACGTCCTGTGCAACGTGTGTACAGTTTAGAAATAATAAAAAACGATGAAGGTACACTAAAGCCACTATTCGAAAGAACCAGGAACCAGTGGTAACGCGAAGTGGACGAATAGTAAAAGAACCCAAGAGACTAGGCTCCACAGCAGATTGAGTTCTTCATAGGTGAAGAGCTCAAGGTGGGAGGATGTCGCGATCAAGGTTAGCTTTGAACTTTTATTTTTTGAACTTTTCCTTCCGCCCACCGCTTTTCTGATTTGAAGTGAACTGATTGAGATAAAAAATAAATAGAATCGTTAGAGCACCGAAGATGATTTTCAATACAGTACGATTTGTAAAGCTTGTTCCTTGAATTTGAAAATACTTGTTAATATATTGAATTTTTTTTCGTTTGATAGTACTGTGAATTTTTTTAGTCAATTTTAACAACTCTCCATGAAGTCAAAAGATGCAAACGCCCAGAAAGAATCGGAAAATGGTAAGATTTTTACCTGAAATTTAAACTCAAGATACCGATTATTACACTACTACTACTACAAACACATGCCTATACCAGGGGTGCTCACTTAGAGGGGAGGGGGGTCATGGCGTAGACTGCGCCATAGGAATTTTTAGGGGGTGTTTTGATGGGTATTTTTCTCATTTGGGGGGTGTGCCCTTGCCCTTAGGGACTTTGCACCCCTGCCTACACACACGCCTGCATACACACATGTCTACTCATAGCAGGCACACACCTACACACACACATTCGGGATTGCGGAAAATATAATTTGAATACAAGATGTTAAAAGTCAAAAAATTATCATGCAGAATTATATGCACATGTATGAATTAGAAATTAAAATTCTTTTTATTGCAATTTTCATTTTAAGAGTTACCACTTAGTTTATTCTATGCCCTCCCCCTCCCCTTTTTAAAAGTGAGTATTTCCCCAACTTCTGAATCATATGCTCTTTCTCCTGGGCAGAACGCCAACCACCTAGGCCAGTGGTATACAAACTGCTGGCTGCATGTGGCCTGCTAAATTGAGTAGTGATGCCCGCTGTTTTGTTTAATGTCACAAATTGAAAACTACAATTAGTCGCAATGTCAAAATTTAGAGTTAAATAAACAAATTGGTTTCTGGAAAACAGAATCAATTATAATATAAGCATCAAATAGCAAAAGCAATAATTCTAGATTTTTAATTTCTCTTTTTTTCCCGTGTTTTCTAGAAAATTTTATCATGTTTTGAAATTTTATTTGCATTCTGGCCTGTGAGAATCACTTTAATATGCGGTGCGACCCTCTGGTAAAATGAGGTTGGGTGCTACTGATCTGAGGCTGTTTAAAAATCACTCTGAGGAAGAATATATTTTTATACTTGTGTATTATTGTGCAACATTTGCTGCCTTATATTACAATGCTAGCCGCCTGCGGTGGGTGGATGTACATCTCCGTTTTCCTTAAAGTATTCTACCGTTGATGGTGTCATTCAAGGGTTTTGCCCTTTATTGCCTACGGCAGCTTAAGTTAGCAAAATCTTCATATAAGCTTCTTTCTCAATCCCCTATTGTTCAAACCAGGCATTAATGGCAAGCAGCCAGCCGCTTAAGACTCCTTTTGGGTACAGCTTTGGTGCTTCCCCCCTCCTCCCCCAAGTCGAAAAAACAAATAGAGTCAAGTTGAAAAAACACGTACTCTCATCAACATAGGGTTTCCAGAAGGTAATGATTGACCTCCGTGTTTACTAATGGTGACTGGGGCACATTTAATGTGTTCATAGTTAATATGCTCCAAGTTCCTATTCCAAATCTTTTCCTCTGGGGCTGCTGGATCAGGGGTTGCTCGGCTCCTACTCTAGATAAAAAATCAGAGCTCTCTTCAGAACCCTCAACCGGTTAGATATTTTTCTTTGGGTTTTTTAGGAAATCCAAATAGCCTATATTATTATTAGAAATTATTTGAAACTTAAATATAAAGTGTGTAGTGCCTTAAAGCAGTCTGTGATGAATATTTTGAGTACAAAATAGATGATATGATTGGTAGAGTTACATATAAGTATTAACTAATAAATCATTTGAAAGAACAAGAACATTAAAGGAAAAGAGTTTAACTGAACATTTTTTATACTATAGCTTTTATTAATGTTTGTGTATGTGACACCCTCCAAAATGATTTTTGCTTTGGCAAAAATATCTTTCAAAAAAATGATTATTCAAATCAAGAAGTATTAAAAACCATCTGCTTTAATCAACAAAGCAACTAAACTTAAATTACACGACAAAAATGAGTTTTGTAACAAATTATTGAAAACTTATTAGCAAGCATATTAAGTATATTCTTATAGTTTGTTCAGTTGAATCAAAATTCAAACATTATATAAATAATATGAAAAGTTATCCTATTAAAGATTAGAATCAAGTGAGAATTTTCGCTTTTTTCAACTCCTCTTGAACTGCAATGATTGATGGGGATAAATCCTTATAAACTGGTTGTGTGTTTATGTATACGTATGTTGTTGTACCTTTGCTTTGAAGTTATAGCCCAGTCAATAAAGGTTTCGTGTTGCAACTAATTTATGGAAAGCTGAATTTTTGCTGGTTGTTAATACATAAAGTATACACTAAAAAAATACAAAGTCCCGACCCCCACCCCTCTTGCTTTCTCCCCTACCCCATCCGAAACATTGCAAGAGCAGTACTATGATTATACGCTTTTCGTGTCGCAACTAATTAGGGGAAAGCTAAATTTTGGCAGGATGTTAGTACATAAAATACACACTAAAAAGCCACAAAGTTCCGACCCCCATCCCTCTTGCTTTCCCCCCACCCACTCCGAAACATTGCAATAGCGGTACTATGATTATACGCTTTTTGGGTCGCAACTAATTAGGGGAAAAATGAATTTTGGCAGGATGTTAGTACGTAATGTATTCTTTAAAAAAGTACAAAGTCCCGACTCCCACCACTCTTTCTCCCCCCTCACCCTTCTCAAACACAGCAAGAACAGTACTATGATTGTACACTTTTCGTGTCGCAACTAATTAAGAGAAAGCTGAATTTTGGCAGGATGTTAGTACGTAATGTATTCATTAAAAAAGTACAAAGCCCCGATCCCGACCCCTCTTGCTTTCCTCCCACCCCTCCGAAACATTGCAAGAGCAGTACTATGATTATGCGCTTTTTGTGTCGCAACTAATTTGGGGAAAGCGGATGTTTTTCAAGATGTTAGTAGAAAAAGTATACTTTGAAATAAGACAAAGTCCCGACCCGCACCCCTCTTTCTCCCCCCCCCCTTCCGAAACATAGCAAGCGCAGTACTATGATTATACACTTTTCGTGTCTCAACTAATTTGGGGAAAGCTGATTTTTTTTCATGATGTTGGTATACTAAGTATACACTAAAAAAACACAAAGCCCCTACCCTTATTGCTTCCCTCCCCCGCCCCGTTCGAAACATTGCAATAGCAGTATTATGATTATACGCTTACGGCTCAAAACTAATGATGATACCGGAGTATTCCTTTTTTTATTTGACTTCTTACAATCAGGGTTGGCAAGGTTTTGGACACTATGGTAAAAACCACGGTAAAAACCCTGGTTTTTACCGTCCTGTCCAAAACCCTTGTGTCAAACTGTCCAAAAGTGTCCAAAACTATATTTTTAGAAAAATTGTATTCTTTGAGAAAACATCAAAAACAGAATAAAATGTATCAAAGTAATGTTGCATATTGAACATTTATCCAATGAGAACATTCAACTTATTTAGGCAACTGATTTTAATCTAGTTGCATAAAAGTTGAATTCTTGATTAAAAGTTAAATTTGTATGCATGAGTTTATTTATTTATTTCTTTTTGATAATAGTAACCAAATTTCCATATGTTTATGCATGTATGTGAATGAAAGCAGAGTCGGCAAGGTTTTTAATATCCTGTTCAAAACCCTTGTGTCCTAAAGTATCCAAAACTATTTTTTAACAAACTATATTTTGCAAAAAAATATGAAATAAAAAAAAGTGTCAAAAAAAAAATTTTTTTTTTTGACTATTTATTTTTTTAACGTGAACATTCAAGTATGAGCATATATGTAACTAATTTATGCAGCTGAGTTACATGGGAATTAAATACTTCATTAAAAATTTCAATTTGTATGCAGGAGTTTTTCTTTTTCTTCATAAACCAAATTTTTCGACAATAATGCAGGTCGAAAAGAAAATCTTCAAAATATAGTGCAATAATTGACTTAAATGCAATGAATTACAATTTTTTGCAGAACTAAAAAAGAATAACACAAGTTTTGTAATATAAGTGTATGGTCATCAACTTCTTGTTCTTTAATCTATGATTTAAAAAATAATTTTTGTTGGAACATCATGTGAAACTTATTTGCAAAAACCATTTTAAAAAATTAAGTTTTTTTTTTTTTGCACCTATTAATTGCACATTTAATAACATTCCTTTGAGTTACAAATGAAACTGAAATTAGTTGTCTTGGTAGTGTTGTGAATTTCCTTTCATGGCTCTACCAACTGTTACAAAAGGAAGTTTTTATGTGATAGGGTTATTGGCATTTTATTTTAAGTAAAATATCTTTAAATGATCATTTTGAAGGAAAGTATTATTAAATACTCAATAATTAAACTTCGTTAATATTTATATTTATGCATTACAAATATGGTAGTAAATACAAATCGATTAGATTACACCCCTTTAGCTTTACATAGTTTTGGACTGTTTAAGACAGTTTCGGACACTTTTGGACAGTTTTAGACAGTTTTGGACGGTAAAAACCACCTGTCCTGTCCTGAACCAGTTTTGGACAGTCCAAAACCCAACCCTGCTTACAATATTATAAACCAGTGGTGCCCAACCTACGTCCCACGGGTCACATCCGGCCCATGAAACTGATCAGTGTGAACCGTTGTTTTGCGAAATGTTACGACTCGAGGACTATATAGCAACTGGTTTCTGAAAAACAGGTTGCATTCAAAAAAAAAAAAAAAAGGCATCAAGTTATTATAACTACAATTTTTCTTTTATAAGGGGTCATTCAACAGTTTGTTGGCTTGGTGTGAAATATTGTTATAATGCATTCCACTACAGTGTCCACACATAGACGTACAATCGAACCCAGTTTTACGACAGCTACAGTTTGTAACCCAATGTTTTACAGTTGCAAAGTATTAGTAGTAGAATTTCACTTGGAGCAGAGATGAAAGTGTCATGATCCTAGGAATCAGTCTGTTGCTTGAAATATATTTCCAAACCCATTCTTGTGCTGGAAGTTTAAAACCTAACCAAGTTCGAATAAAAGTTTGAAAAGCAAGTAATCACAAAAATGTCCCAAAAGTCCACTTTTGATTTATCAAAACTTCCACCAACTTCAGACGTCACTCGTCAACATCTTTTTAAGGTTTCCACCAGAGTTTTTAGGGTCAACACCAGATTCAAACTCGGTTAGATTTTAAACTTCCCCCAGAAGAGTGGGGTTGGCATTATACACTGGTGTGCAAAAATTAAGGACGAAGTCGAAAAATTAGCATATCAGCTGAACGAAGAGGCAGAGCGGACAGAAAGACCAATCAGGAGATTAAGTAAGGTGATGTACGGTAGCACATGCGCAGATATGCAGGCAGACGTAATGGGGGAGTGTCTGAGTAGTATAAAGCATGTTGTCGGTGTAAAATCAGTATTTCTGGCAAAGAGATTGCACGCCGTATAGCAGTTAAAATCACACCGAGTTGCTGCCTCAGCGAGAAATGGCGAAAGATCAATCGGTTAGACGACATCTGGATGCTTTTACCCGAGGTCGAATCATTGGGAAGTTGGAGGAAGGCCGCAGTGTGACAAGTGTGGCTGCAGAGTTCGGAATTGCTCACAGCATCGTTTAACGACTTTGGAGACAATTTCAAACTACAGGAACAGCTATCCGGGGTTTCAGTAGTGGTCGTCCACGAGGAACCACACCCGCAGATGACCGGTATATTGTCTTACATGCCAGAAGAAACTGGCGGCAGACAGCGGGAGAAATCGCTAGACACACGACACAGGCGACTGGACGACCGATATCGCGTTTTACCAGAAGACTGCACGGTGGCCAGAAGACTGCACGG
This sequence comes from Uloborus diversus, assembly GCF_026930045.1. Lineage (NCBI taxonomy): Eukaryota > Metazoa > Arthropoda > Arachnida > Araneae > Uloboridae > Uloborus > Uloborus diversus. The sequence goes on along the minus strand of NC_072737.1, from coordinate 71,596,235 downwards.
TGTGTACCTCTAACGCCTGCCCATTGGAGAAGGCGTTCTCTGTGGTGCCTGAATGGGGACGAGTACTCTTTACAGATGAGAGCAGATTCAGTCTGAGTAGCGATTCTCATCGCATATTCATCTGGAGAGAGCGGGGAAGCCGCAATCATCCCTCGAACATCATTGAAAGAAACAGGTATGGAGGTCGCGGTGTTTTCGTTCGGGGAGGCATCATGCTTGGTAGTCATACAGACCTTCACATCTTCGACGCACGTTCAGTCAACGGGACCCGTTATTGTAACGAGATTCTTATTCCATATGTGCGTCTTTTTAGAGGCGCTATGGGTCCGCAGTTCCTTTTCATGGACGACAATGCACCATGTCATCGCACAGTAGCTGCCGAAAAGCTCTTAGAGAGTGAGGATAGTGAACGTATGGATTGGCCGGCACGATCTCCGGGTATCAATCCCATCGAGCATGTATGGGATTTTCTAGGCAGACGCTTGGCAGCTCGTACCTTACCACCAGTAACGATTCGAGAGCTTCGATTGCCGCTGCAAGACGAATAGGCAGCAATGCCTCAACAACTCATTGACACCCTCATTCTGAGCATGGGCAGACGCTGTGAAACCTGCCTAGCAGTCGGGGGAGATCATATCCCCTACTAAAGACCGGATGTTTCTTGCTGGACACCCATCACAGGGATGTTTCGGCCTTCAGTCGCATTGCGCTCCATGCTACTTTTTCAATAAAGCTTCTTTTTATCCCTCTGATTTCTCTTTTAGTAAGTGCTGCTTACATTACCCATGCCCTTACGTATTGGGGATCTTACGGTATTAAATGTGTTGATTTGGAAAGCTTTTGTACAAAGTTATATTGAAAAAACCGTCTCGTCCTTAATTTTTGCACACCAGTGTACTTCATGCAACAGACTGATTCCTAAGTTCATGAAGATTAACTCTGCTTCAAGTGAACTTCTCCAATTAGTATCTCGCAATTGAAAAGATTATGTGATTTAAACTGTATCTGTCGTAAAGCTAGGTTTGATTGCACGTCTATGTGTGGACACTGTAGTGGAATGCTTTGTAACAATATTTCGGACCAAACCAACGAAATATTAGAAGATGACCCCTTATATAAGACTTAAAAATAAAAACCAAAAATAATACTAAACGTTAATAATATCCGCTTCGAGAAAATAATCAGTTCAAACATACTATTCCTGACTTATTTGAAGCTTAAGTAGTTAGCCAAGCATTAACATTATTTTGTAGACTATCGCCGACACAAACGAATTATAAACTTCTGTAACAAATAATTCCCTTATGGTAGTAAAAACTTTAAGTGAACGTCATTACATTGTTGATCCATTTCAAGAAAATGACTATTATCATATTATTATCTATAAATTTTGTTCAGACATTTCTTTCCAAGACGTAAAACGTAATGATAAAAAGCTATTAATTTGTTGAAGTTACTTTTTGGTTTTTGTTGTGAGATTTCTGCATATGATTAAGTTGGTAAAATGGTAAAACTGAGCTATCTACATAAAAAGTGTATGTTTCATAATTTATGTATAACAGTGGTCCCCAACAATATTTTCAGAAACCAATTTCTAAATATTTGGCTAACAATTTGTAACATTGTCATTAATGTCATTTGTGACCGAGTTGTAACATTTCACAAAACAACGGGCAACACAGATCACCTTTGCGGGCCGGATACGGCACCTGGGCCTTAGGTTGGGCACCACTGGTTTATAATATTGTTAGGAGTGAAATAAAAAAGGAAAACCCCGGTAACATCATAAATTTTCAAGCTGTACGCGTATAATCATAGTACTGAACTGATCAGTGTGCAATGTTTCGGAAGGAGGGGGGGGGGAGCAGCAAGAGGGGTTGGGGTCGGGACTGTCTAGGTTTTAGAGTACACTTTATGTACTAACATCGTGCAAAAATTCAGCTTTATCTTAATAAGCTGCGAAAAGAAAAGCGAATAATCATAGTACTGCTCATGATAGTCTAAGTGTTTCGGAGAGGGGGGGAAGCAAGAGGGGTGGGGGTCGGGACTTTGTGACTTTTTAGTGTGTACCTTATGTACAAACATCCTGCCAAAATTCAGCTTTCCCCTAATTAGTTGCGACACAAAAAGCGTATAATCATAGTACTGCTCGTGCAATGTTTTGGAGGGGGGTGGGCGAGAAAGCAAGAGGGGTGGGGGTCGGGATTTTGTATCTTTTTAGTGTACACTGAATTTGCTTACATCCTGCAAAAATTCAGCCTTCCCTAAATTAGTTGCGACAAAGCCTATTTTTTTACCTTCATTGACTGGGCTACTAGGGAAGAGTTTAACCTCTAAAGAAAATTTTCTGTCTATCCCATTGATCCTGTCAAGGATCGGGCTCTACATCAGGCTCTACTGCTGCAGTTACCTGATTTGTGTGTAAACAAATTTATTTTTTATTTCAGACACAGCAAACACATTAAAAGAAGGATATGAGATTAATGTTGATGCAGGAATGACTTAAGTAGAGCTACCATTTTGCTGTCAAGAAAGCAAAGGATAATTTTTAGCTAAAGATGATCCCATTTCAAGAATTTTCTAGTTAATATAATGTAAATTCCTTTCAGGGAGAAACAAAATATAAAAGCAATGTCTGGCATTTCTGGCATTGAACTTTTTAACACAACAGAATAAATTGAGTAAAACTATGTAAATAAGTGAAACGTTTTAAATAAAAAAAATATTATTTTTGTATTATTTTGATTTAGTGATGTGTGAAATGTTAGTAAGCTTTGTAAGAATACAAGCTTTGAATGCTTAAAATGCTTTTGATAAGAATTAGAAATATTTAAATCAACTTAACATAATGAGATTTAGTGAACAATGAAAATTCAGAAGAATATATTAAAATTTAAGAATTTTAGACCAGTAATGATTATATAATAAGGGTTTTGGTGAAATGTTATGAAATGGAAAAAATAATATTTTTTCGCGTCTAAAATTAAGCTGTAATAAATATGTTCATTCTCAGTTTTATTTTAATAGTTTTGCCAACAAATTTCTTAGAACATTTAATTCAAATAAAATGTTAACAAAACGTTCTTTAAAACCAGCAAAATGCTAGTATCTTTTGTTACGAGGTTTCGGCTTAACATCCATGAAATGTGAATGGATAATATCAACATTTGTGTAATTTCCTATTTAATCTAGGTTTTTATGAAAATCTAGGCAACCTTTTTTTTTCTTTCTTTTTTTTTTGTTTACTTTCGTTTGTTACATTCTTATATATTATTTATAAAATTCTCTCCCCCCTCCCCCTTCTTCAAGCACATAAACTTCTTTAGGAAGATAAAACACCAAAACTTCACTCTATTTTTGGCTGATTGTTTTAGTTATAACTCCATACTGCTGTCTTAGAAAAAGAATAGTTTCCCTTAAAGAAATATTAAATCAAATTGAAATATGAATGAATAACCGACATTATTGTTATTTCATTATCCAAAAAGTGGAAGAAATAATATACGTCGTGTGTAATCTTAATTTTTAATGGTCTTCAGTTTTTCTTACAGACACTGAATGATATGTTTGGAGTTTTATTCAAGTAAATATTTATTTATTTACTCTGTATTTTTTTTTCTCTTTTCTTTTGGCTCCTGCAATGTCAAATTTACGAAATCTAAGCTTATTGTAAACACATCTACGTGGATCGTTCATGAATAAGTAGAATTCACATTCAGTTCTTTTATCAAAGTAGCTTGAAAGCCAAGTTTTTTCCCCCGTTCTTGCAGTATCTTCCTCACTAGAGGTGGGTAATGTCGTTCTTTTTAATGATCCGTTCATCAGAGGTTCGTTCATTATTTTGATCCGTTCATTTAATTCGTTCTTTTGAACGACTTCGTTCATTTAAAAAAGTTCATGGTGATCCCTCTGTACGACACACTCACGTACATTCGATATGTTTCATTAGATCAGTAATACTCTTTGAAGGAAAGATAACTAAAATTATCTAAAAGTAAGCTAATGTGCTTATGAATAATTAAAAAACTTTATTCAGGTTTAGATGCGTAAAGCACTTATAGCTCATTTTGTATGATATTTCTCAGTTGCCGAATGGTAAGATATGCTTTCCATTCCAAAAATCGCAGGTTCCATTTCAGCATGTCAAAAAATTAAGTTTTTAAGTGTTTCCAGCTACAGCACTGTGCGTATACATTAGGGTTTCTAATCCCGAAATAACGATCACAAATCCTTCGGGATTCCTCATGATATTTAGCGGGATTAATCCCACGGGATAGAGAGCAAATTCTCTATTTGCGGGATTTCCAATCCCGCAAATATTTTCCATGCAAGCGTTTTCCAACTTTTGCCCCTCATAAAACGAATATTTTCACGAACAATATCTGAAGTTTAAATCACCCTCTTCGCATATTTGCAAGAAGAGCAAGAAAAACTTTTTGTCGCATATGATGAACAGTGGATTTACCATTTAAGAGCACAGTAAAAATAGAGTATATTTTTCTAAGAATGTATTGAATTTTCATTTGTGATTTCGGTTTTCAAATATTGTGTTCAAATATTGGGAATATGCGTAAAAATTACAAACATTTTCGAAAAACATCATTGAAATTTAAATTCCAAAAAAAAAAAAAAAATGCGCTTCAAAAAAAAGATTGCAAAAGTGTGTCACAGATTTCAAAACCCACTGGAGTAGTCAAAATGAAATATTGAAACACAAACCATTAACTTACTAAAAGTGCACGCACACTATTTTCCTATGAAGAAAAAAGCAATGATAAGCATGACATTATTTATGCTCTCTCCTGTAGAAAGGTCTTGTCGTTGTCTTCGTCGTCGTGAAGCTATTATTATAAATGTGCGCGGTGGCATGAAAATTATATTGGATAAATTATCTGAGCAATCTGCAATGCACGGCACGACTCACTAAGTGAGGACTGAAATTCGGATGAAACACAGGATGACTCGCCTGACAGTGCATACATTAAACTGTTTTAAGTTTTTTAATGTATCTTTAAAATGAGATTTAAAATTAGCGAAGTTATCCAAAAACTTTTACTGGAAACTTCGACTTTATGAAACCAATCAGCACTCCCTGCTGTAATGAATCAAATGCACTGATACAAGAACCAAAATTTATTAAGCCACAAGTGTGTTCTGATTTAGCAAGATACGCAAATCAAATAGACATATCGTTTTCCCTCCGAAATTTGCAGTTCTTGAACCGAAGTCAAACATGAACTCGATTGGAAGAAAAAAATCTATTTTTAGAACGTAATGATGTATATTCGAGATATTTTGCTGAATGTCCACAATTATTTAATCTGCGTAAAACCAACTGCAGTAGAGCCACAGCGCGCGTTTTCATCAAGCGCGTTGTTTTTTGAGAAAATGTTCTCTCCCATCAAATACTAGCGATACTTGATTTAGACGTATTGGACTTTTTAAGGGAGTACCTTTGCGTTCCAAACAATAGTTGCTGATTCAGATGTGAATTATTCGAGAAAACTACTAATTTAAGTAAGAATCAGTTCTTTCAAAACAGCCCAACTTTTTCTATTTGAAATAAAAACCTTACTTTTTGAAGAATAAAGTTAATCCCGCGGGATCCCAGGATCCCGCGGGACTGAAATCGATGCGGGACTGGAAATCCTAGTATACCTATAGTGTTACAATAGACCACGTATAGCGAAAAAAGTAACAACAAATACATCGTAGCTCAGCCGGAGTACCGGACAACTTAATTTAGAAAAATATTCACCTAAATATTAGGGAGCTTCAAAATTATTCCACAGTACCGATGAGAACAGAAAAAAAAAGAAGCAAAAAAACGCACCATCTTTTTAAATGGGAAAAAAATTAGACGGCAATAATCCTTATTAAAATCTCTGGTTATTGAATGTAAAATAAGTGACTTTTGGAAGTCGTCAAGTAAGTTGAAAATAAAGCAAAATCAATATAGATGTAGATGATAGGGATGTTATAGAAAACAAAAGGATGGCCTGAAAAATAATAAAAGAAATGATTTTGGCGACAGAAAGCGTGAGAAAAATTTTAGCAGTTGCGTGGGACAGGAAAGTGGGCATTTTGTTATTAGCTCAAACAAGTTACACAAAATATTACTAATGGATACTAATGGAAAATTGCAAATGAACTGCAATGGTTATAGAAAAATGATGAATAAAAAGCAGAAAGGGTGAAAAGGTTCGAAATGAATACATTGTACTGCACTGAGAAAAAGGAAATTTGAGATTAAATGAGAGTAAAGAATTTGAAGATTAATGTTTTTTTTTTTTTTTAATGCGATTTTATCACAACTGCATCAGTACAATGTTCCAAACTGCTCACCGTTCAAAAGAACGGTCGTTCATTTTTTAGGTGAACGAACGGATCCGTTCATTTTAAGAATTCGTTCTTTTTGATCCGTTCGTTCATGAACGACACATCTCTATTCCTTACCCACCTAGAATGCTTTCGTTCCTCCACCCCCCCATTTTTTATTTTATTTTATTACTTTTTTTTAAGTGCAGTTGTCAAGTTTAAAAAATGTAATCCACCATGGCAATTTTTTAATCTTAATCATCCATTTTTCTTGCTAATACCAAAACAAAAAGCTGAGTGTCCAGAATCCACCTGCAGATGGCGCTCTGGAATTCCGCTCTAGAATTCTACGTTGCCTTTTCTGCCCTCAAAACCACCCGTTGAACAGAAATAAGACCGAATCGGAAATTCCGTTTGCGTCAACGCTTTTGGTTTTCCGCAAACGTGGAGTACACAGGCCATACATAGGGGAAACCCGGCTAAAGTGGATACCCCAAGCAAAGCGAATTCCGCCTATAACTCCTAAATAATTAGTTGACCGGCAGCAGCGTAGTTATAGCAACGGTCGCCAGTTGCCGCTCCGTGTGCGGCAAACACGTAGGGACGAGTTCGCGACAGCCAGTGACCGAACAAAGTATGTTTTTGAGAAAACAATATTAGTTTACAGAGGTTAGTGTTTCGTTTATAACTTTAATACTGTTTGTGACATGTTCTTTGTTATGAGTAGGATTTGATGTACAATTATGTAGCTTTCAACTATCCGTAGACGACGAGTTTATATGCTCTGGTTTTTTAGTAGTTTTTAGTAACCTCAAAAATGTACCTGAAGGGCAAAGCGGATTGGGCAAAGGTGGTACCATATTCACTATGGCCGGTCATGACAAGTCACTTCATCCGAACCTGGAAGTCCTTCAATTTTAAGATCTCAAGACAATGCTACTATTAAAGACCGTCCTTATACTCCCATGGGATCTGAAACAACAGAATAAGTGCAAGGTTAATGATGTTCCCGCCGTTTCACCCAAACCTGGATGTTCTAGGAACTACTACAGTCCTTCAGTTTTAGAATCTAATCCTCAGCATGTTAAACCAATAACAACACGTGAACGAAAGCTACAGAGATCTACACTCCTGACAAGTACCCCAGTAAAGGACAATCAGAAACAAAAATTTGAAATATCAAAATAGACTCATGAAGTAACAGATGATGTTTCGACTAAAACTTCTCAGAAGACTTTAAAAAAAAAAAAACACTACGAAAAAGACTAAATCAAAAATACTCTGCTACAAAACATTGGATTGCAAAGAGAATGATAAGAAGAAGGAAGTAAAGAAATTTGATGATGTAAAGTACATTTCTGTGATGAAATGTTCATTGAAGACGATGATCAGGCAATGGAAAACTGGATACAATATCGTATTTGTACTCATGCGTGTCATAGAGAGTTTTCAGTATTCGAAAATGGTAATGATTTTGCTTGTGATAACTGCAATGATTAGTATAGTGGCAGAAAAATATTGTTTTTTTTTTTTTTTTAAATATGCTCCTAAATTTTGGATGTTGACTTTTTTTACTTTAATTTGTTTGTTATAATAATTATTGCAACAATTAGTATTGTAAAAAAAAAAAATTTTTTTTTTGATATGAGCCTTTAATTTTCGATGCTTATTTCATTTTTAAGTTTAATTTCTTTGTTTGTAATAACTACAATAATTAGCATTGTAGCAAAAAAATATTTTTTAATATGTTCCTTTAATTTTCGACATTTATTTTATTTTAAGTTCAATTTCGTTGTCTGTAATAACTATAATAAATAGCGCTTTAGCAGAAAATTGTTTATGATAGGTTCCTTTTATTTTCGATGATTATTTTATTTTTAATGTTTAGTTTCATGATAAATACTGTTGTTGTTCTCTTTGCCCTAGTACCGAATCCACTTTACCCGGGGTGTTGGGCAAAGTGAATATGCATGCCATTGTTGAAAACTGGTTTTATATCTAATAGTGTAATTAATATTAAGGACAACAGTTATTGCATTACGTAAGTTCATTAAGTGAAGACCGATTATAAACATTTGTTTCAATTTCCAAAGTTATAACTAAACCTATCGAATACACGCTGGTAAACGCTCGCTTAATCCGTTTGTCAGAAAGTCCTGTGTTCAGTGGCTTGCCTTAAACGGGGGTGGGGAATAGAGCTGCGAAAACTTTCACTCCCTTAAAGAATATGTCTAAACTGTGGAAGTGGTGTTGATGTCTATCGATAATAAAGTCGGTATCTTCCTCATTTGGAGTCCCCACTATTTTAAGAGTCACTGCCGTCTGCTCTAAATCCGTATTCAGTACGTGAATGAAGCACGGGTTTTCCAAGTAGTTTTCCAATAACAGCACAGCTTTCACCAAAAAATGGTATTGCCAAAACTTTTCAGAAAGCATACTTAAACGAAATTATTCAGAAGGTTCATATGAAGCACTGTTTTCACCAGTTTTGGTTCAACCACAAAAAGGAAATCAAATTCATTTCCTCATACACTGTAAAAAAATTTATAAGGTTACCAGTGGTCAACGTTAATTAATTGGTGTAACGTTACACGATGCGGTAAAAACGTTTGCTGTGCGACCGGACACCCCTCAGTTTATCTCCTCTCTTAGTGCAATAAAAATATCTTGTTTGTATATTAAAATAAATGAATAGTGGTATATATTGTTTGTGAAAAAGCGTAAACTTAGAAATGTTAAATCTAGGAATAATTAAAGGCAGAAGCTGTAAAGAAGGGGTTTCTATGATTTTTCTTCATACTGTTATAACAAAACTTCAACTATACTAACCTGCTAATTTATTTTTGTACTTTCAATTTCAAACGTTTAGAAAGAAAACATTACTTGATCATTTAATACAATAGTTAACTTGAAGTACAAGTCTACTTACAAGTAAAAATGTGTACCCGTTTAAATTAACCCAAGAAAATTAGATAAAAGCTTATTTTTTGCTTTCTGTATTTCAGTGCAATATATATAAATACTCTTACCTTCTAACTGATTATGCTTGTAACATCTGAAGTGTTCGATCATCTTCAACGGCTTCGGAATAAATTTTCAGTTATTAATAGAAGAGTATCATCGTAGTTCAAGTCAAAAGAAACTTTATGGATATTCAGTAAGTTACCTCGCTATAGCCAGGGCAAAGGCTTCGATAAATTCTTCAGTAATTTTTTAAGTAGTGACTCATATGCAACTCAAAATGGCTGATATTTTCTCTGTATTTTTAATTTTATTCACTTGGAAGTAAGACTCTAGTCGTTTTACACAGAGAGGCTAATCTTATCCATCAAGCATAGAGAGGTTTCTATCATGGTTTGGGGAAGTTTTTGTAGTGGTGTAAATGGTGATATTGTAAAAAGGGATGGAACCATGGACTCCAAACGGCGTCACACCATCTTGGGCGACATTCTATTCCCAATGGCACTCGCATTATTGGTTGTGGATCCATTTTGCAACGAGACCACGGCGCAAAACGTACTTCCAATTTGTTTCGATGGTAAGTTCAATTCAAGCAAAGTCAACAAGTCCACCAAAACATAGCTGGGACCAACCCAAAGTGTACAAAGAATAAAAAGTTCATTGAAATGTAAAAATTAATAAGCAAGTTAATTGCAGGTTAAACCATTGATTTAAAAGCTAAAATAAAGATTAAAAAATTAATCATAATATTGAATTTAGTTCAGTGCTGATGAGGGAATAATACATGATTTAAAAGCGAAAAATAGTTCAAAAAATTTAAAATTTTAGTTTATTTGTGTAGGAAAGAATATATGGTTATAAGTAAATACCAAGAAATAACAATAAAATATGTGAAAGTTCCGTAACAGTTTTATTCTTTTGTTAAATGACACTTTCTTTTCCATTCCTGTCTTAAACAAAAACTAAAAAGCGCTGCCATTCATCAAAATATAAATTTTTATTGAAAATTGCATATTTTAATATTAGCGCTAAAACAACAGTATAGTAGTTACACTATTCGCCACTAGGTGACGGAGTGTTGAATGCATAAACTAAAACTGTCACAATCCTTAAATGTGTAATCTTTTAATGAAAAACACTTTTACAGTCTAATTGTTATTTTCATTTTTTGGCGCTACAAGCACAAGGCGGAAGTCGAAACTAAAAGTGTTGACATTCGTAAAATTATAAATATTAAAAAAATCTCAAATCTACTCGGAAAACGCCAGAAGGCATGACACTCAACTCAAACTTGAAAAATGTCTGATTTAATGGGCTCCAATATAGGGGTTTCTAATCCCGCATGATATTTAGCGGGGTTAATCCCGGGGGATTGAGAACAAAATCCCGCGGGAGTTTCGATCCCGCAAAGATTTTGCATGCAAACGTTTCACAATTTTTGCTGTCCATAAAACGAATATTTTTACAAGCATCATCTGAAATTTAAATCACCTTCCTGCATATCTGCAAGAAAAGCAAGAAAAACTTTGTCTCATATGATGAACGGTAGATTTACCATTCAAGAAAACAACAAAAATAGAGTATATTTTTCTGATAATGAATTGATATTCGCATTCGAGGTTTCAGTGTTCATACTTTCAGCAATTGCGAAAATGCGTAAAAATTATTTACTTTTTCGAAACTATCACTAAATATTGAAACCCAGAAAATTGGGCTTTAGGAGAAATTGAGAAAGTGTATTACAGAGGGGGAAATCCGTTGGGGTAGCCTGAATGCAATGTTGGAACGCTTCTGTAAACTTAAGGAGCGTGCTCGAAACCTTTAACTTTAAAAGTGCGCAATATTGTTACAAATTCTGTAAATAGTAATTATTGTAGTAACGTAACCTGTAAATAGTTTCTCGTAATGAATATACAGCCCCTATACATTCGGCTGAAGTATATGTCCCCCTATTTTTTTTTCATTGATAAAATTTGTGAATGAAATAAGATAACGATCTACGCATTTCGAGAAGCATTTCAAAGTTGTGGAAACTTTTCGATGTTTATAAAAGCGTCCCGCGTGATAAAAAGTGAGTTCAGTTTCGAGTTAGTTTTTGTAGCCCGGTCAATTTAGACATAAAAATAGTGATCAAATAACAAAAATTCCGGGAAAGCTAAATTTTTGTAGAGACCTTGGGCTTACTATTACAAATAAGGTGCCAAAAGTCCCCATCGATCCCATGTGCGCTAAAAAAGTTATTCGGGGTCAAAGGTGAAAATTTTAGGTTTTTTGGATTTTTCTCAAAAACGCTAAGTTTTATCGAAAAGTACCGCAGACCAAAGTTGTAGATCTCAAAATTCTCTATAAAAATGGTCCTTATCATTTTTTTCTCCAAGACCAAACCTTCCCAGATATTGCATACTCTCAAAAGACAGCCAGTTATTTACAGAATCCCCTTTACTTGCATGGCCTTGAATAACATCTGGCTATTTTACTCCGTGTGGCATCGTTCACGTACCCAAAGGGGCCGGACCCACTAAGGGCATGGGCGCACCCCTCAATATCGCGGAGCCCCCCTCCCCCCTAAGAAGCAAGATTCCCCCTCCAAAAACTGAGAAAAATAACCCTCAAAACAGCCCCCCTTTAAATGTGTTTTGAGCTCTCAAACTGTAACCACATTTCATACAATAAAACATAGTTTGGCTGGCGAGTCGCATTATTATCTTGACTTCTGACAATGTTTGGCCTTAGTGATACATTGTGAGTAAGATTTCTGGATTCTAATCTGACTCTAAGAAATCCATCTCTCTTGGTTAGAAAACAAACTGTGTTTGAAGGTTCTTTGTCTAATTTTACGCATCGTCTCACTGCTTTAGTATAACGTGAGGTATTGGAAATCATATAATTCAGTAGTTACGCCCTCAAGCACCATTTCTTTTAAAGTTTTATCTGATATTCCTTTTTTAAGAAGATGATCCGAGTTTTCCCACTTCTGCTTATCAAAGAACTCAAGTTGAAATCTGAAATTGTAAATTTTCGCTATACAATCGAATTTTTTAAACTTGCCATCGTACTATGTTTAGAACATCAGGTCTTGTTCTGCAAACTGGTTACTTTGAGAATCTAAAAAATATAACACTAGTCATTGCGGATGACCATCATCAGAGAACTTGTTTCAAGACGGATTACGACGATCAGTTCGAAGATGGACAATGAACATGTATAATTCCAGATTTCAATTTTGAAGCTGAGAGAATACTATGATCTCATCGATAAGCAGAACTGGTAAAACTCGGCAGCTCCCTCTTTCAAAAAGTGGACTAACTTTGGTGGTAAAGTGGATAAAACTTTGAAAGAAATTGCTTGGTGGCGTACCTAATGAGTAGTATGGTTTTCAAAACTTCACTTCATACTAAAGCAGAGAGACGATAGGTAAAATAAGAAAAAGAAGTCTCAGGTACTCAAAACCTCGCATGTCATACTAATGCAGTGAGACGATAGGTAATATAAGAAAAATAAATGTCAGGTACAGTTTGCTGCATAACCAAAAGGGATGGATTTATTCGAGTCAGATTAGAATCTAGAAATATTAAGCCACAATACCATCAAGCCACAATTTCTATCAAGACTGAAAATTATGAGAAGTAAAATAGTTCAACTCGCATGCCGAACTTATGTTTTATTGTAATCAATGTGGTTACAGTTTGAGGGCTCAAAACCCATTAAAATTTCTTTAGCAACGTCTTTTGTTTCAAAGGGTGACTGATGTGGGCCGTTGCAAGCCACATTATTTTAAAATTTTTATACTTAACCTTTGTTCTCTATCATAGGTAAATTTGACATTTTGAGCCAAAGTTATCTGTTAAGTGGAGAATTAAAAAATTTTTTTACTAGATAAGAAATGCTTTTATTACTTTTTTTTTGTATCTATGTAAGAATTAATTAATATGAAAACAAACTTTTACAAATCATAACTTCTAATTTTTTTTTCTCTAAGTACGGAGCAACACGATGTTATTCAATTTTGACTATATTGGTCAAATTCAAGACTCAATGCATGTGTGGAACTTTAAAATACAGTTTATTATTAAAATGATATTATGCAATGTGTAATCTACACAAAAAGCCTGTTCTTAAAAGCGATAACATCAAATTTCTCAAATTTTGATATTTGATGAAATTATTATAACTTTTTCCAGTTTTTATGCATTTATGGTCAACTTCGAGGCGCGAGCGACACCTCAAGATATTTTTTGCGGTCGAAATCCTTTTGTTGAACCAAATATCTGTACAAAAGGCAACTTTTCCGGGATATTACTTAGCGTTTATCAGATGTTGATTTTTTTTCAATCCACTCTAATGAGCATGGTCAGTACTTCAAAAGTAAGTCCACCTCGAACAAGAGCGGGATTAAGTGAATCTGAATCCAGCTTTTGTTGTAAAAAACACTGCTTATTTTGTGGCGAGGAAGCGAATGAAGAGGCTGAGAAGAACAAAACGCAGAATTATCGCAGAAAAATTTAAAGTTTCCATACTTACATTCAAAGAATCACTTTTAAAATTAGCTAAAGATCGTTCTGAAGTGTGTCAAAAGCTGCTCTTGCACGTTTTAATTTTGAGTATGATTTAGTCTCTGCTTTATGAATTTTTCTTTCATTATTCTGCGTTTTCTTCTTCTCAGCCTCCTCATCCGCTTTACAGCCACAAAATAAGCAGTGTTTTTAAAAACAAAAGCTGGATTCAAATTCACTTAATCGCGCTACAGTACGAGGAGGAATTACTTTTGAACTACTGGCCTCTTAATCCTCACGTTGCTGCAGAGATTGAATTTTTCCGGGTGTATGATTTTCTGCAATCCACGCGAATTGTAACGGACTTTTGACTTCTTAAATAATCAGCATTCTTATAACTTCTCCCGAGACTTGCATCGATTAAAGTTGGCATTCCATAACTGTCCAGCACAACAGTTTCACCTTCAGTCAAAAGTTTATTGCAAATAAAGCGAAATTGTTACATTTTTCTTAAATATTGATCAGCACAAACAACAGTAGACGCTTGTGATAAATACGTTTATTCACTCGAACTGCAAGTTTAACTCTAAAAGAAGCAGGTACGTCAGGGGTGCCCTCCCCCCCTAGGAGGGGTTATGGCCTAGATTGCGCCATCAAAATTTTTAGGGGGATTGTTTTGAGGAATATTTTTCATTTGAGGGGAGGCATGCTTTGGGGGGGGGATTTCCACGAAAATGAGGGGGATGCGCCTTTGCTCTTAGTGGGTTGGGCACCTCTGGGTATGTGAACGATGCCACACGGACTAGAATAGCCCGATGTTATTCAAGGCCACGCGAGTAGAGGGGATTCTGTAAATGACTGGCTGTCTTTTGAGAGTACGCAATATCTGGGAAGGTTTGGTCTTGGAGAAAAAAAAAGATAAGGACCATTTTTATAGAGAATTTTGAGATCTCCAACTTTGGTCTGCGGTACTTTTCGATGAAACTTACCGTTTTTGAGAAAAATCTAAAAAACCTAAAATTTTGACCTTTGACCCCGAATAACTTTTTTAGCGCACATGGGATCGATGGGGACTTTTGGCACCTTATTTGTAATAGTAAGCCCAAGGTCCCTACAAAAATTTAGCTTTCCCGGAATTTTTGTTATTTCAATTGTCTAAATTGACCGGACTATTGCTTGTGAATCGTTGCAGCGGAACGCTGGAGAGCATTTATTGCTCTGTTTTGTGAAGCCTTTTGAGCTGTTGTTTTTCGTATTGGCAAGTAAATACGTGTGTAACCGTCGAGCTTACGGTGTTGTGTGATAATTGCTTAATTGCTGATGAATAATTTAGCAGTTGTTGACGATCTTTCCTGTACATAGTGTAAATAAATTTCCTGTATTTTTAATCAAGAACTGTGTCGTCCTTTCAAGAAAGTTGGAAGTCGCACCGGATCCGTTACAATTAGCACCCAACGTGGGGCTTCTTCTGGACTTTCTTGGAGTAAGTGTGACTTTGGACATTTTTTCATAAAGACTTTGAATTTGGGACTTTATTTTTTTATGGTGATTACTCGCGCAATGGATGACCAATTAAAACAACTTCTGGAAGCAATTAATGCTGTGAAAAGTGACTTGACTGAAAGTTTTGCGGCTAATCAAGAACAATTGAAAAATGATATGGCGACTAATCAAGACCAGTTAAAAAGTGATTTGACTGCAAGTTTTACTGCAAATCAAGAACAATTGAAAAATGAGAATCAACTAACCGCCATGGGAGATAAAGTCGATGCTCTGGAAGAAAAATTTGATACTGTGGAAGAGCGCATCGCCAATGTGGAAAATAAATTTGAAGAAGAAGATAGAAAATTTCATCAACTTAAAGAAGACATCTTTAAAGACCTGGAAAGGAGATTGGCGACCGCGGAAAGCAGCTCTGTACAGTTTGGCGCTCCCACATCGGTTGCTCGACCGTCCATTAAACTTGCCACATTTGATGGGAAAACTTCGTGGCACGTTTACAAAACTCAATTCATGATAGTGGCGGAAGCGAACGGATGGGACTCTGCTACCAAGGCCTGCCATCTTGCAGCATCCCTGAGAGGTGACGCAGCGGACATTCTTCAGACCCTTCCGGACAGCCAGCGCCTGGATTTCGCCGCCCTCACATCTGCGTTGGAGCTTCGCTTCGGTGAGAAGTGCCAGAAAGATTTCAGCCGACTCCAGTTGAAGTCCCGTTTCCAGAAAACCGGGGAAACCCTGCAAGAGCTAGCGGCGGACGTCGAGAGACTGTCTCATCTTGCTTTTTGCGACTGTCCTGCGGATGTTCGAGACAACCTACCACTCAACTACTTCATCGACGGAGTTCGGAATCCTGAAATTCAGAAGGCCCTCCGAATGGCGAATGTAAACGACCTGAAATCCACTTTGGTGTATGCAATGAGATACGAGGCCGCCCAAGAAGCAACCCGTGTGGATCGCCGTCTAATCCGGACTCAGGAAGCTGATGAGTCTGATTCCAGGTCGTCTCACCTCGCTGAACTAGAGAGACAACTCGGTGACTTGGCAAGACATCTGAGCAGCATAACAGCCCAAAAGAAACAAGAGCAAAAGTGCTGGAAATGTGGTAGTGAAGGGCACCTGCGAAGGAGTTGTCCGGCTAGCCAAGCTACGCGAGGGAAGGAAATCACCACCACCAGAGCTCTGCAGATTTCCTCTTCTAGAAGTGGCAGTAATGGACTTTTCATTTACGCACATGTAAATGGGAATCCCTGCAAACTGATTGTCGACACTGGAGCCAATGTGACAATCATTAGGTCAGATATGGCTCGTGAATTTGGATTGAAACTGTTGTTGACGTCGCCACGCGTAAGTCTCCAGACTGTGACAGGTGACAAAATCGAGATTGAAGGCAAAGTGGACTTGGAAATAGTGTTTGGGAATGCCACCTACCATCGTACGGCATTCGTCGCTGATATCACGGACCCCTTCATTCTCGGATTGGACTTTTTAAAGAAGTAAGACTTCACCCTGGATTTCAAGACTAATGAACTGCAATCGATGAGAGAAGACATAGCCATCTTCAACGATGAAAATGATGTAAAATCCGCTCATCAAATAATAGCCCAAACAGATTTATCGATTCCTTCAAGGTCAGAATCATTAATACCTGGCTCCATTTAAGAAAGCAATAGTTTTCGATTTGGACTCATTGAATACCCTAATCTAAGCAATAACCTAAAAGGAGTGCTGGTAGCATCTACGCTTGTGGACCTTTCTAAGGATGTAATTCCTGTGAGAGTCGCCAACGTGAGTGAAAGGCCAAGGAATATCCGGAAAGGTGAAGTCTTAGCAACTTATACTCTAGTAAACTGCATCATTAGAAGAATCAATTCCCCCGAGACTGTGTCTTCTGAGTCCTTGACATCGACGTTAATTGGGAGTGCGCCATTATCGAAAGATCAAAGAACTGCTGCGGAAGAATTGGTGGACGACTTCAAGCATCTGTTTTTATCTACATCGAAGGATGTTGGTCGTACGAATTTAACGCAGCATAGGATCTACACTGGAGAACACCCCCCTCACCCCCCTATTAAACAGCATCCAAGACGACTACAGTTCGCCAAGAAGGAAGAGGTTGAGACCCTCCTGAAAGACATGCAGGAGAATGATGTCATCGAACCCTCGTCCAGTCCTTGGGCCTCTCCCATCGTCTTGGTCCGAAAGAAAGATGGCTCCACTAGATTTTGTGTCGATTACCGACGGCAGAATGAAATCACCAAGAAAGACAGTTACCCTCTTCCACGGATAGACGACACCTTGGACGCTCTTTCCGGACACAAGTGGTTTTCGACCCTGGACTTGAATAGCGGCTACTGGCAGGTTGAGATACACCCTGATGACCGAGAGAAGTCAGCGTTTACAACTGGACAAGGCTTATGGCAGTTTAAAGTGATGCCCTTCGGCCTCTGCAATGCACCAGCTACGTTCGAGCGTCTTATGGAGACAGTGTTAAGAGGACTCTCTTACGAATCCTGTCTGGTCTACTTAGACGATATCATCATCGTGGGACGCAGCTTCGAATAACATCTGGCTAATCTTAAGAAGGTGCTGCAAAAACTTAAGGAAGCCAATCTGAAGTTAAGCCCGTCCAAATGTAATTTGTTCCGCCGGAAGTGAACTATCTTGGTCACATCATCTCTTCTGAGGGTGTACAAACCGATCCAGAAAAGGTATCTGCGGTCAAGAGTTGGAGTCGTCCCGAGAACATCCATCAGCTGCGAAGTTTCCTGGGGCTCTGTACGTACTACAGGAAGTTTGTAAAGGGTTTTTCCAACATTGCACGACCTTTGCATAAGCTGACGGAGAGCAAGCAAAAGTTTGAATGGTCCAAAGAATGCGAAGATACATTTCTTCGACTGAAGGAGGCTTTAACATCAACGCCTATCCTCGCCTATCCTCAGCCTGAAAAATCCTTCATCCTGGACACTGATGCGAGCAACGAGGGCATCGGAGCTGTTTTATCCCAAGAAATTGACGGCAATGAACATGTCATCGCTTACTGGAGCAAATGCTTATCAAAGTCGGAGCGAAATTACTGCGTCACCAGAAAGGAGTTACTGGCCATAGTGAAAGCTGTAGAACACTTCCATCATTACCTCTACGGCCGAAAGTTTCTGCTTCGGACAGATCATGCCTCGTTAACTTGGCTTTTGAACTTCAAGAATCCAGAAGGCCAGATAGCCAGGTGGATACAGCGGCTCCAGGAATATGACATGGAGATCAAGCACCGAAAAGGGTTGTCTCACGGTAATGCAGACGCTTTATCAAGGAGACCCTGTCCTGAGAACTGCAATTATTGTTCCCGAATCGAGAAACAGTATGGAACGACTAGCCCTACTGCCTATCAGGTGACAGTGACTCCAACATCATCAAGACCTGATCCATGGAGTGACGACCAAGTTCGAAAAAATCAACTCGAAGACCCAGACATAAAAAAAATTTTGGAGTTCATGGAAAATGACAGTCGGCGACCTAGCTGGCAGGACGTTTCCATCTTCAGTCCTGCAACAAAAAGATACTGGGCTTTATGGAACTCACTCCATTTACGGAACGGCGTACTGTACCGAAAATGGGAATCTGATGACGGCAAAACATCTAGGTGGCAGTTACGACTTCCCCGATCAAGGATTTCAGATGTTCTGAAAGAAATACATAGTAGTGCGACTGGAGGACATTTTGGTGTCTTGAAAACCCTCAATAAAGTTCGGGAGCGCTTCTTCTGGAGCAAGGCGAAGGATGACGTGGAGAAGTGGTGCCATTCTTGTGACGCCTGTGCTGCTCGTAAAGGACCGAAGAAAAGAAGCAGAGGGAAGCTACATCTGTACAACGTTGGAGCTCCTTTCGAACGAATTGGGATCGGCATCCTGGGTCCTCTACCAAGAACTGCTGATGGGAGCAAATACATTCTTGTTTCCATCGACTACTTCACCAAATGGCCTGAAACATCTCCCATTTCAGATCAAGAAGCTACCACCGTAGCAGAGACTCTAGTCCAGCATTGGATCTCGAGATATGGAACACCTTTGCAGATTCATTCCGATCAAGGGAGGAATTTTATCTCTGCTGTGTTTAAGGGCCTATGTCAAATTTTCGGAATTGAGAAAACTAGGACAACATCACTACACCAACAATCGGACGGCATGGTGGAGAGATTTAACCGCACAATTCTGAATAATCTCTCTCTTATGGTATCCAGAAATCAACAGGATTGGGACAAGAAGCTACCTTTGTTCCTGCTGGCCTACCGCAGTGCTGTCCACGAGACTACCGGATTTGCCCCATCTCAGATGCTCTTCGGACGAGAGCATCGGCTACCTTGTGATCTCGTCTTCGGTCGTCCTTCGGATGCGCCTTCATCGCCTGAGGAGTACATCCAGGATCTCCAGGCCCGGTTGGAAGACGTTCATAACTTCGCACGAGAGCGAATCAACATCGCGGCGGAGAAGATGAAGACCCGATACGACACAAGGTCTACTGGAGATGAATTCAACGAAGGCGACAAGGTTTGGTTATGGAATCCCATCCGACGGAAAGGTCTTTCACCCAAATTGCAGTCGCATTAAGATGGACCCAACAAAGTCCTTAACCGATTGAATGACGTCGTAGTGAGGATCCAAAAATCACCTAATGCAAAACCTAGGGTTGTACATTATGATCGGTTAGCCTCATACTATGGCCATAGCTCATGAGTATTACGTAAACAACCATGGTTGATAACATAAAAGTTGTAGATAATTTTTGCTTTTAATGTTTTGTAATATTTCTTGTTATTTTTGTGTTTCCTATGCATTATTGATTATTATTTAATGTGTGTATTTGTGAACTTGTGATAGAAGTTTTGCACCCTTTCTGGGGATTGTACTGCCCGGGACGTGCAGTCCTTGGAAGATTGCAATGTTACAAATTCTGTAAATAGTAATTATTGTAGTAACGTAACCTGTAAATAGTTTCCCGTAATGAATATATAGCCCCTATACATTCGGCTGAAGTATATGTCCCCCTATTTTTTTTCATTGATAAAATTTGTGAATGAAATAAGATAACGATCTACGCATTTCGAGAAGCATTTCAAATGTTGTGGAAACTTTTCGATGTTTATAAAAGCGTCCCGCGTGATAAAAAATGAGTTCAGTTTCGAGTTAGTTTTTGCTTGTGAATCGTTGCAGCGGAACGCTGGAGAGCATTTATTGCTCTGTTTTGCGAAGCCTTTTGAGCTGTTGTTTTTCGTATTGGCAAGTAAATACGTGTGTAACCGTCGAGCTTACGGTGTTGTGTGATAATTGCTTAATTGCTGATGAATAATTTAGCAGTTGTTGACGATCTTTCCTGTACATAGTGTAAATAAATTTCCTGTATTTTTAATCAAGAACTGTGTCGTCCTTTCAAGAAAGTTGGAAGTCGCACCGGATTCGTTACAATATTTTTTTTCCGAAGAAGAAAGCAATGAAAAACCTGACTTTTAATTTTTGCTCTCTAACCTGTAGGAAGAGCCTGTCGATGTCTCTGTCAGCGTGTAGGCTATTAAAATAAATATGGGTGGTACCTTGAAAGTTATGTTGAACGAATTAGCTGTGCAATCTTCAATATTCGGCACGACTCTAAAAGAGGTGAGAGAAACTTGGTTGAAACACTAGATGACTCGCATGAAGTGTATTACGTTAAGCCTCTCAAGTTTTTAATAGTATATTTAAAGTGAGAGTAAAAATTAGCGAAATTATTCAAACGCTTTTATTGCGACTGCGCCCCAGTTAGAGGTTCACCCCCTGCTGTAGCGAATCAAATGCACTGATGTAATAACCAATGTTAAAAAAACAACAAGGGAATGTAAATTGGATAGAGTAATAAATAAATCAGACATCGTTTTCGTCCAAAATTTGAAGTTCAGGAGCAAAACCTCTTGTCAGTCATGACCCTCATACAGGGGTGGACTGGCTGACTTTGGCTCAGTCGGCAAAAGAATATTTTGGCCCTCCTATGTAAATTAAAAAAGTTAAATTAAACAGTACCGGATCTCGATTTTTCTGTATCGAGCAAAGACATTATACTACAACTATAGTTCTATACAATTATTTTAAAGTTCTAAAAAAAGAAAATTGTGAAACGCAAAATAAAGCAATATTTTCAAACTTGATGTCAAAAACTGCAATTTTGCAATTTTCGGTAATGTTATAGGAGTGGGAAAAGAAGGGGTTCCCCTACGATTTTGTTTTCTTAACTTTTGTTTTTTCAAAATTGAAGTCTGTTTTAGTCTATCTATGTTTACAATATAATGTCGGGGGCTCTTCTCAGAAATTCTCCGAAATGGGAATTTTAAAAATGCAATTTTAGGCTTCCATGGTAAAATTAATCGAACAGGGAAGCATCGAAAGCTCTCAACGAAAACGTTTCTAATTTGAACTATTAAAAAATGCAAAACTATCTTATTTCACGTTTGAGAGAGTAGGTGCTCAGTGATCTCATTTGAAAGGATTTGAAAATTGAAGTATACTCGACCCAATTTTAAACTACATTTCGTTACTACAGGGAACCTGGCTACTCCCCTTCAGAATTTTTCGACACTGAAATTTTAAAAATTTAATGGAACAAATTGAAAGAAAAGGGGAAAGTTTTCCCCGAGTGTTTCCCCCAAGGTTTTTTAGGGGGGGGGCCGTGCCCTTTCGCTTTTAAGCTAACCTTTGACCCAACACTTATACAACCCTCCCTTCTCCTTGAAAGTTTAAGAGCCATTGTCTGTAAAGAATCAGGCAGTTTGCGGCATTTGTGATTGTTGACATTTTTAATTTTTCTAATTTTTACATATGTTGTTCCTTATCATGAATGTATTGTTTGTACAAAATATGAGCTTTGTCTGCCTTACCGCTTTTGGGAAATTAAATTTTTTAATTTAGGGGGCGTGGCACATTTTTGCGTGTTTTTCAAATTTGCCGATTTTAAAGTTCTTGTTGCTTTAAGCGCCCCTATAAAGACATCGATTTTCATATTCTATACTATTATATGGTCTTCTTAGATACTATTACAGCTGTCAAATCGGTGTAACTACGAGGGCGACGGCCACAAACTCCGTTTAAAAATGACCGAAAATGAATTTACTGCATTCAATGCCAATTTTCTCAAAGCGCCTTCATGATGACACCAACGTTTTCACATAAATTCCTAGCTACACTTGCATACATCAAAAATATGTAATAAAATTGGTGTCACTATAAGGGCGCCAGAATATATTGGAACTTTTATGTGATAAATTTCACAAAAATGCAAATGTTTAAAACCTAACTACTACTCTCGCCCTCATAGCAGAGATCTGAAACTAAATAAGTTTGATAAACAACATGTTCGTCTAACATATGAACTAAAAAAATCGGTGTCACTTCTATTACTTTCGGAAATATAATCATTCGAAATTAGTATGTTATGGAGTTATTTAAAAAAAGACTTTTCTAATTCGAATGGCTTTTTGCACGGTTTGTTTTAAACTTTAATATAAAATTACAGTAGTGACACCTAAAATAATATGTTTTTAACGCTTTTTATAAAAAAAAAAGCTTTATAAAAAGGATTAGAAACACAATAAATCGATATAGGTACAGATGAACGTATTCTGTAATATGCATTATAGGCTAAAGTAGTTGTACTAATATTCATATTTTTTAAACCATACTAATTTTTTATCTGTTATTTATATTGAAAATGCAACTATTTATAACATAATGTATTATATAGCGAGCATTCAGAATATGAAACATAATCTGAGGATGACGTAGACTAAAACAAAGAAAACATAAAAAATCAAATCACTCAGTTTCAGAAAGACGGTCATCTCTTATTGATATCTGGTAATTTTGTGGTATTAAATCTTGGGAAAACATGGTATTCCGGAGAAATAGTAGAAGTTGACCATTTGCAAGTAAAGGTCAAATGCATGGCAAGAAGGATTGGAATAAACAAATTTATTTGACTGGAAAAAAGGCGAGTATTGGTATGACAATCAAAACATATTATGCACAATAGATCCACCTGAACCTATATCAAAAAGAGCATTTTCTATTCAAGATAAAGACGCTCATACTGTTCAAAGTTGTTTATGTTAAACGTTACTTCTTTGTAATAAATTAAAAATAAATATGGTCAAAAACACTATCTGGGTGTGATAAGATTAAATTAACAAAATACATAAATAAACAAATAAAATAAATTTTAAAGAAATAATAACAAATGAAAAAAATTCACCACAACACACTAACTTCGAATCATTATATTTCCAAAAGTAGTAGGAGTGACACTAATTTTATTAGCGCAAATGTTAGACAAACATGTTGGTTATCAAGCTTCATTAGTTTCAGACCTCTGCTATGAGGGGCTAGTTGTATTCAGATTAACAAACGGTCAACTTCTACTACTTCTCCGGGATACCATGTTTTCCCAAGCTTTAATGCTACAAAATTACCAAACATCAATAAAAGATAACCGTCTTTCTGAAACTGGGTGATTTGATCTTTTATGTTTTCTTTGTTTTAGTCTAAGTCATCCTCAAATTATGTTTCAGATTCTGAATGCTCGCTATATAATATATTATGTTCATAACTATTTAAGACATTATGTTGTAAATAGTTGCATTTTTAATATAAATAACAGATAAAAAAATAGTATGGTTGAAAAAATGAATATTAGTTTGACTATTTTAGCCCATAATGCACATTACACAATCTGTACCTATATCGATTTACTGTGTTTCTAATGCTTTTTATAAAGCTTTTTTTATAAAAAGCATTAGAAACATAATATTTTAGGTGTCACTACTGTAATTTTATATTAAAGTTTAAAACAAACCGTGCAAAAAGCCATTCGAATTAGAAAAGTCTTTTTTTAAATAACTCCATAACATACTAATTTCGAATGATTATATTTCCGAAAGTAATAGGAGTGACACCGATTTTTTTAGTTCATATTGTGGGGCCGATTTTGACCTTCTGCCCCACATGCCTGGAAAGGGATATCTATCCCCTGAACCTTCATTCCGCTACAAATAGCCTCCCTCGCATTTTTAAACGTCTTTTAGGTTAAGATGAGTTGACCTTTTTGTCGCGGCGCGGCGGTACATTTTTCCCGTGCAGGAAATAAGTTCAGACCCCCGAGCAGTTGCATCTCATAAAATAGAGAGTTAGAAATAAACACATTTTGGCGGGAAAGTTTCCCTCCGCTTGTTTTGAGTAAGCGACACTTGGAATTTTCTGTGACACCCGCAGTGGGTCAAAAGGGGTTAGCTTCATTCGGACATTTCAAACATTTTCCCCCTTTCCGAGTCATAGCTGTAGGATATAACTTCTGAAGTTCTGACATTTTCGAGCCCATAAAATAGAAGACTTGGGAATAACAAAATTCCATTCTGACACTTTGCGACACTCCGTACCCCATAAAGCATAGGGTTTTCCTGGAAGCTGGATCTCCAGATGTTGAACTATGATCCCCAGAGAATGTGCCCCGATCAGGGAACTTTATCCCCCAGTATAAAACAAGGAGTTAAGATTTTTCGAGGGGAAAAGAGATAGTTTTGGGGAGAAGAGAGAGTTTTGGGAGAGAGAGGATAGAGTTTGGAGGATAGAAGAGCTTTCCCGAGCTCTGGGTGTTTCTCCGAGACGTCTTGTCCGGAGTCATGATAGAAACGAGTGCCTTTGGATTACTTCATTGATAGGGGACTGAAATCTTGGTACGTACCATACTAGCTCCCACTTCCCACTACTTAATTCATACCAGTAGGATTGTGGGGCCGATTTTGACCTTCTGCCCCACATGCCTGGAAAGGGATATCTATCCCCTGAACCTTCATTCCGCTACAAATAGCCTCCCTCGCATTTTTAAACGTCTTTTAGGTTAAGATGAGTTGACCTTTTTGTCGCGGCGCGGCGGTACATTTTTCCCGTGCAGGAAATAAGTTCAGACCCCCGAGCAGTTGCATCTCATAAAATAGAGAGTTAGAAATAAACACATTTTGGCGGGAAAGTTTCCCTCCGCTTGTTTTGAGTAAGCGACACTTGGAATTTTCTGTGACACCCGCAGTGGGTCAAAAGGGGTTAGCTTCATTCGGACATTTCAAACATTTTCCCCCTTTCCGAGTCATAGCTGTAGGATATAACTTCTGAAGTTCTGACATTTTCGAGCCCATAAAATAGAAGACTTGGGAATAACAAAATTCCATTCTGACACTTTGCGACACTCCGTACCCCATAAAGCATAGGGTTTTCCTGGAAGCTGGATCTCCAGATGTTGAACTATGATCCCCAGAGAATGTGCCCCGATCAGGGAACTTTATCCCCCAGTATAAAACAAGGAGTTAAGATTTTTCGAGGGGAAAAGAGATAGTTTTGGGGAGAAGAGAGAGTTTTGGGAGAGAGAGGATAGAGTTTGGAGGATAGAAGAGCTTTCCCGAGCTCTGGGTGTTTCTCCGAGACGTCTTGTCCGGAGTCATGATAGAAACGAGTGCCTTTGGATTACTTCATTGATAGGGGACTGAAATCTTGGTACGTACCATACTAGCTCCCACTTCCCACTACTTAATTCATACCAGTAGATTAAAAATTTAATTCCTTTGGAGAGCAGAATCATGATGTACTTAATTATTGAAATCTTTAATGTTTTGAATATAAACATTTAACTCCTAACTAAATATCTAAGCTTAGTTTAGAACTGTATATGTACTATTTTATTCAATAAACTTTCATGGTGCAAAAATGAATCCAACTATTATTCCTACAGTCCAAAAGTCCACCAAATCATAACACAACGCATTGTACGAACTCCACTACGGCCTTTCGGCCCAGCAATATGTTAGACGAACATGTTGTTTATCAAACTTATTTAGTTTCAGATCTCTGCTATGAGGGCGAGAGTAGTAGTTAGGTTTTAAACATTTGCATTTTTGTGAAATTTATCACATAAAAGTTCCAATATATTCTGGCGCCCTTATAGTGACACCAATTTTATTACATATTTTTGATGTATGCAAGTGTAGCTAGGAATTTATGTGAAAACGTTGGTGTCATCATGAAGGCGCTTTGAGAAAATTGGCATTGAATGCAGTAAAAAAATTCATTTTCGGTCATTTTTAAACGGAGTTTGTGGCCGTCGCCCTCGTAGTTACACCGATTTGACAGCTGTAATAGTGTCTAAGAAGACCATATAATAGTATAGAATATGAAAATCGATGTCTTTATAGGGGCGCTTAAAGCAACAAGAACTTTAATATCTGAAAATTTGAAAAACACGCAAAAATGTGCCACGCCCCCTAAATTTAAAAATTTAATTTCCCAAAAACGGTAAGGCAGACAAAGCTTATATATTGCACAAACATTAAATTCATGATAAGGAACAACATTTGCAAAAATAAAGAAAATTAAAAATGTCAACAATCACAACCTGCCTGATCCTTACAGACAATGGCTCTTAAACAAACTTCACAAAAGCGAATTTTTTTCGAAAGGTCAAGATTCACACAAGCCTGTCTTTGAAACGTCACTCCCTCGTTTCAATCACACAAGAATCTTATTAGAATATATCTGAATGTGTTTTTCATTACCTTTAAAACTAAATATCAAAAAGCTTTTCAAATTTTAAAAATAATTACTATCGAAAACACTTGAACTTTGTATGTACCTAGTATACCAAAAAGTAAAAGAAGCATCTTTTCTGTTTGACAAAGCTTCTCTTAAAACTTACTCTTTTATCTAAAAGCGTACTGCCCTTTTTTGGTCTGAGGGAAACACCAGTTCCCTCTGGGCCTTTTTTATTGAAACTGAAATCAATTTTAGGCTATAGTGCAGATAAAAGATTTTCGGAACTCTCCCATGGAAATTTCTATAAGTGAAATTTTAAGCTACCTTTAGTGATTTTAAGGGAATGGCGAAGGTTCGAAGACTTTGGCCAATTTTTCGGCATTTAAATCTGAAAAACACAAATGAGGGCCTTGATGCAAAAACCAGGCAAGTCCAGCCTCATTAATTTTTAGTAAGACCTACAAATATTCATCGCTGTCCGATAGAAAGGCTAATATATTTTCCACATAATTGACTACAAAACAGAGGTCTAATCTTACATTTGTGTCTGGATGTTGCACCAGTCGGAACATCTAGATTCTCCACACGTAAAAATGAATTTAAAAAAAGGAAAAAGTTTGGGCGTAAACTGTTTCTTGCATCAAAGTCCTTAATTGTAGACTGAAGACTATCGCTGGTGACTTAAGGACTACAAAGATACCTCATACCTGAAATATCTTACGAACCCTGTTAAGTCTAAATCTGGCCCCGATTACAACTAATGTTGCTCCAACAACAACAAAAAAAAAAAACAACCCTTGGACCCCCTCCCCCGAACTTAGTCCCAATTCCGCCAACGTTCTGGAGCTCTCCCAAGTCGAAATTTTGTCCTGTTTCAGATTCAATTTTTCGTAGTCAGTAGCGGATTTTACAGGGGGGGGTACCCGCCCCCAGGGGGGGGGGGCTGGGGACCCGCCCCCCACAAAAAGGAAAAATAATTTAACTAATCATTTGTTTTTAAAATTGATTTCTCTATATAACATGAAATGTTTTAGTTATTGAAAAAGAACACAAAAGATACAAATCTTATTTGAATAAATGCATTTTTGTTTGCTAAAGTCAGGGATCACAGCGGCAATTTAACTAACTTCGAACCAAAAGGAACGTAATACACCGCGATTCGTCTATAAATTCTCTTTTGATGGAATCAGGAATTGATTTTTTTTTTTTTTAAATGCCTGGAGATGTGCCTAGAAAAGTCGTTTTAATGCCGGAAGCTATTTGCGAGAAAAAAGATTTTTTTTTCAGCTTATAAAAAATGCAAAATAAAATAAATCATATAAAGCAGTGAGAAGCAAAGGGATGCAAGTAGTAAAATTAAAAATTTGGAGATAACCTGTACACATAGCAGGTGAACCTCTCCTCTGTCTTTGGGCAAGAAATGGTACTAGTAGTTCCGGTAGCTACGCAGCATGATTTAGAAAAAAAATTTCAATGAAAGTCTACCTAGGATGTTATCTTTAAACGCTGCCTGATATGATAGTTTCTTGGCAAAACCATAATATTAATTGAAACGGCATGTAGTGTTTAAAGATGTATATATTTGTTTAATAACCTTGTCCATGCGTCATAATCATTATGAAAATGTTCCTAATTAAATCCACTCATTTTACAGCATCTCGGTGAAATTATGTAACGCTTAGTGTTTAATTGACTTAAAATGTTAAAGATAATTTACTTCTTCATTCAAAACAGAAAAGTGCATAGTATTTATGTACTTAGAAGTACTTTAATTGGTTTTAAAGGATCCTGAAGAAAAAAAAGCTTTAAAAAAATCACACATATGAAAATCAAGTCATGAAAACTTCACTATGAGAAATTGGAATGGGGGGGGGGGGTGAGCTTTTCAATTTCTTTAGCCCCCTTAAAAAAAACTATTTGTGTATCCGCCCCTCAGGGGCGTGCGCAAAGGGGGAGGGGGAGAAGGGACACCTGTTGGCCCGGGCCCGAGCCTGAAGGGGGCCCAATATTTTTTAAACTAGGCATGAAATACAAGAGTAAGCAATATGGAGCGCGCTGAGAAAAGTCATTTGTGAGGGGCCCCAAAATTTCCGTGCACACCCCTGATCGTAGTCCAGACTTGCTCTCCCGTACGCGATTCTGAGATGATAATACTCGTATAGCGAAAATTTACAATAGAACAATGAAATAAATCAGCATTTAAATAAATCTGTCACTATCAGTAAATACTAACTGCGTGCACAGACATTTTGGGGCCCGTTACAAATGATTTTTACTGGCCACCCTCCATCTTGTTCACCCCTACGTCCCTGCATTTCTTTCACCCCTCATTTAAAAAATCTCAAGCCCCCTTCAGGTTCGGAACCGGGCCAACAGGCGTCCCTCCCCCTCCTTTTGTGCATGCCCCTGCTCATTGTATCAACACCCCAAAGCATGGCCCACGCATTGGAAGGGCCGGGGCAGCTTGTTTAATGGTGCAGGCCCCTTTAATTTTTGTTAATAGATGTACACATAAAAGTTTTTAACGCTCTTTTTTCTTCGTCTCGGGCCCTTTTTCATGTCGAGTCGGACCCCATTTTCTCTGGCCTCCTTTCGTTTCCTCAATGTGAGAGTCATGGCCCCTAAATCTCTAAAAAACTAGAGAGAAAGTTGATAAGAGAGGAAAGCTTCTTCCGAACTTCTGCTATTTACTTTGGCCTCAGCTTAGCAAAGAAAAAAAATCTGTTTCCAAAGGCTATTTTCACATAGAGTAAACAAATTACATGCTTTTTTTTTAAATATTATATCACATAAAGAATTCTAGGAGTGAATTTAGTTGTATTAAATTCAATAAAAAAATTGCTGGAAGTGGCCCATTCGGCGGTTGGCCCAGTCGGGGATCCCCGACTAGCCGACCTGGCCAGTCTGCCCCTGCCCTTTTAAGAAAAAAAAACATCTATTTTAGAAGGTGGTAAAGTTCATGGGGATCTTTTGCTAAATGTCCATAGTTATTTAATCTCAGTAAAATCAAATGCAGTTAGAGCCATATCACGCGTTTTTATTAAGCCCATTATTTTTTGCACAAAAATCTTTTCCCATGTCATACGAGTGATGCTTTGTTAAGACGCATTGGACTTATTCAAAGTACTACCCATTTGCGAACCGAACGATATAGTCACTAATTGAGATGCGACTTTGTTGTACCTTACGGTGTACGAAATTCGAGACAAAGACTAATTCATGTAACAAAAACAGTCCTTTCGAAAAAGCACAACGCTTTCTTTTTATTAACACGCTTTTATTAGCTTCACCTGCATGTATGTATGTATCTATGTATGTATTTATGTATGTATGTATCTTGTAACGGAATCTTGCAGCTCAAATTTCGCCCACTTCCTGCGATCGGATTCTTTTGAAATTTGGCACGCGACCTCAGACCCGATGACAATGCAATATTCTATAATCAAATTAATTAATTAACTGTTTTAATTGTTAGTTTCCTCCAATTTTAATCAATATTTTGGCATAAATCCAACAATGTGAAAAAGGAAAAATTTTAAAATATACATTAAAAAATGCTCGCAAAAATTATTTAAAAATATCTGCAAAAACCTTTAATTTTTCTGCATCAGACAAAATTTGTTCCAATGTTCCAAGGTAATTAGAACATGAAATATAATTGTTTTTAACTAATTTCATGCAAAAATTTAGGTGAGCCTTCAATTGGAAATTCATTGCTGATCAGCCCATTGTTGAACAAAACTTATATTCAAATGCATCTCAAATTGTCAAGGTAATATAAATATGATTTCCGCAAACATACATCGATGACTCACAGTAGTTTCCCATCGGGGTGCCCTTGTCTTAACTTTAAGATATTACCTCGCACTCGTTCTATAAATAATTTCGTCGCCTGATAATTCTCCAACATAAGACTAAAAAAACAGAAAAATAAAATAATAGTTTAAAAAACTAAAAAAAACACGCTTTCGTAGCAAAATGAACTATAAAGTGAAAAATAATCTTTGGATGATAGTAGTTGACCAATCACTTAATTTTAATGTAATACAAAAAAGCGTGGGGGGCTTCTTATCAGTTGTCTTGAATTTCTTCCATTTGTTGCCCATGCAAAAATGTAAATAGACAGCACCCCACGCTTTTTTGTATTACATTGAAGTTATTGGTCAACTACTAGCATCCAAAGATTATTTTTCACTTTTTAGTTCATTTTGCTACGAAAGCGTGTTTTTTTTTAGTTTTTTAAACTGTTATTTTATTTTTGTCATAAAAATTTAACTTTTTGAAGATTTCCATCCCGCGGGATCGGAAACCCTGCTGGGGGCAGAGGCGATATAGCCATGCCTCTTTTCTCCGCATACTCCTCTTGGCGAAGAATCCTCATTATACTTGAGTTGAATTTAATCAAACCACCAAGTCAACCGCTAAGAGGAACTACGAAGGATTTTATGAAGTAAACAAGATATTTACACCCGATCTTCCCATGTATTGCAAAAATGTGTATGATTCAAAATCAGAGCTATTATTCACCTACTTTACTTATTGATAAAATGACCACTGGGAGATATTCTCTAATTAATAATGCTATATAATTTAACGGGTTTTTTTTCTTTTCTTCTTTTTTTTTAAAATTTAAAAATTTGGTTTTTATTAGATGACAAAGTTCAGTTGAAGAAACCGTAGATGCATCGATAATGTGTAATAAATGTATATAACCATCTTCTGGGAAGCAGAAAAATACTTTTCTTGAAATCAGCGATTTTTAACGGGAGAGGGGGCAATCAATAAGTAACGATTCTGATGTGGAAGCCAATAATACTCCCCTTAAAATTGTTACTTTTCCAAATGCTTTACATGGCCTGGAAACTGTAAAAACATATCTCATGCAGCAGGTTGCCTTGCACATAGGGTCAGCGCGGCCCTGGGTACATGTACACCAATGGCCTTGGGTCAGGTATACCGCTGTTCGTTTCAAACAAAGCGGCAAGGGAGCATGTAATAAATATACTTAAATGTTTATGCAATTTTTATTTCTTAAAATATAAATTTTGAAAAATCCTCGATTACTAAAACATAAAAATATATTGTATTTTACATATCTGAAATATAAATTTAAAAAAATTCCAGGTCGAAATAATGTAAAAATCTATACTTTAAATTAATTTTTTTCTATTTCAGTACATAGTCCTTTATTATCATCAAATTCTTCTTGCAATTCATAAGATTTAAAAACCGAAAATCTACCCTAACCTGTTGAAGTTTTTTTCTATATCTGGTGTACCACAACGCAAAAAAGCTTGACAGCTATTGATATCTGCTCACCTTTCATCACTGTTAGACAAATGCCATATTAGGGACAAAGACTGTTCATTTATTAACAGCCTATGTAGATGAAGTAAATTTAAATCCAAACGATCTTGTGATCAATCGTATATTCCTTAAGAGAGCAAGAGAAAATCTTCGAGAGGTAAAATAAAATTTCATGAATTTAAATTTAGGTTTTTTTAGTTATTCACTGGGATACAAAGCTACATTCAGATGTAACTGGAAAAAGAACGCCGATAGGCTTACCGTGATAGCTTCAGGTCCCAATGTTGAACAACCACTCGAAATTCCTGAGATATTTCTTCAATTGTATATGATATCTTAGGTGATTACTCTTTATTGCTAATTGTTCAAGCGGTAGTGTTTGACAAAACGGCCTGCAATACCGGCCGTATAAACTGTGCACGCAATTTTTTAGAGCAAAAACTGAACGGTTGTACATTACATTTGGATTGCCATCATCATGCACTTGAAATCGTACTGCAGAGTGTGTCTTTAAAGAAGTCTTGTCTTTCTTAGTTCTAGACCTGATATTCCATTATTTAAGCGCTTTAAAATTTTGTGAAAATATCTCCTTCATTCAGAACTTATAACATTTTAATCAAGTACACATACCACTTAAATTCTATAAGACTAAGTTGATGACATATTATTGTTCGTAAAAAGCGGAATTGAGAAAGAATACAGAGAATTCTCATAACTTGTAATAATATTTCCTGGTGAAGTCCCTCCTACAGGGATATGTTTTCGGCAACCTGGGGCCTATCCCTGACCCAGATGGGTGGCAAAAGGAATTTATTGTTTGAAAATTTATATATTTATTGAACAATTTAAATTGACCTTACATAAAAAGAAAGCCCGTAATAGGCTGTGGGACGAAGGCATAAAAGATGCTTAAAAACATGGTTTCGTTTGCCAACTTCGGGGACTACAAAAAGTGATATTTTTCTGAACCCTTAGTGTCTACAGACGAAAAAAACCCAATGTTCACAAAAAAATAGTGTCTCATAATTTTTTTACCGACCATTATAGATACATGAAAAGGAGTGAAACTGACAAGCAAGAGGCAGACAAATTTTAAATACATAAAAAATATTGTACATGTACATTTAAAATATTATGCATGTACGTTAAAAACATTATGCATGTACATCAAAAAATAGTTTTTTTCAAGAAGCAAACTCTTCATTCTGAAGTATCATCGTCAGAATCACTGAATTCATCTATCCTGTTTTTGCGTATAGAGTTATTTTCCTCCTGAGAGTTTATACAGCTACAGTCATTAGAGGAAAATTATGTGCATGAACAATTTTACGTCTTGCATGTACTGCATCTCTTCGAAGAACACCGAGTTTTCGGGCATGCACAGGAGACTAGTTTTTGAACATTATCTGGTGCAATGGAAATAGTGCTCCATTGTATTTCAATACTGCCCGCATTTATAGTTCATCCAATGTTCTGATGAATTGGGAGCATGGATTAAATCAGTGGTGCTCAACCTACAGCCCGCGGATCAAATGATGACCCATGTGCCCCGTCGATGTATGCAGTGTTAAAAAACGAAAGATATATTTTAAAACCTTCCAAAAATACTAGTAATCTTCTTTCGATGTTATGAATTTTGAAGTCAAGTAGTCATAAATTGATTTCTGAAACACAGATGCAATAAAATAAGCATGTAGTAATTAAGACAGCAATTTTGATTTGTAATTGTCTTTCGTTTCCCTTGTTCTCCCATGCTATCTACAAAAACTTAAACCATATAAATAAATTTGATATTTGTTCTGATTCACGAGATTCCTATTAATGTGAGTTGTGGCCCGCAGGTAAAAAAAAAATTATTCACCACTGGATTAAATTATTCAAGCATCAGCAATGAATATTTGCTTGATAGTTAGTGCACAAACGAGGGACAGGGTAAGAGTCACAGTCCGGAATTGGTTCTTTTTCACTCCAGTTCCGCAGCCCTGGTAAAAACATTTGCGCTTTTAATTCATTTTGATTCAGTCGTATTAATCTCTGATTTTCGTCAATGTTAAGTCTATGAGATATGGTATATTTCTATATTTATTAATAACTTTCGTTTTTACTTCCTTTTACAGAAAAGGAAGTATTGTATTCGCGAAAAAAATTTCACTCAAAATTCGGCCATAATTTCCATATTGCTCAACCCCGAATTAATGTTGAGTTTTTTTTTCAACCTGACCACATGCGGATAAGTGCCTAAGAACGTATAAACACTCGAAATATTCATTTTGACATTCCCCGAGTTAATTACAACGACTTTTCTCGTGACGTCCGTATGTAGGTATGTATGTGCGGATAAGTATTGGTTTCCTAGGAGGGAATCGCCGACCTTCGCGTCGCTTCTCGCCGAGAGGAAAACTTGATTCTTCTGCGCATGCGCGCCCAACCAAAACCGACGTTGTGAGTGGCACGCCGGAATCACTTGACTTTGATTTCAGCGTCACGCCGAGCAGCGACGTCAAAGATCGGTGATTTCGCTTCTAGGAAACCAGGGCTATATGCGTATGTGCGTATGTATGTCGCATAACTCAAGAACGGTAAGTCCTAGAAAGTTGAAATTTGGTACGTAGACTCCTAGTGGGGTCTAGTTGTGCACCTTTTCTTTTGGTTGCATTCGGGTGTTTCTAAAGGGGTCTTTTGCCCCTTTTTGGGGGGAAATCATTGTTAATTTCGATGTATACTCAAGTGGTGTTATAATTTAGCAGACACTTGGCGATATATCGCCAGTCTTTTGGTCGCCAAGTTTTGTCACCAACTTAACGACAAATTTGGCGATTTTTTTTTAAATCTGGTTTTAATTTGGCTACTGGAGGTGATATTTAGAGAGTAAACTATTGAATCACATTAAAATTGCCAATAATGGGAAAATGACATTAAATTGGAGTAAAAGAAAGTCATGTGATGCACACATATCAGCTCGTTTATTTTACACTACTTTGACGAGAAAGTAGACTAAAAATGAGCTCAAAATATCGTCTGTGATCAGGAAGCAATATTATTTAAAAAGGAAAAGATAAAACATCGTGATATGAAATATACTTTTTAGTTTTTAATTTATCGTCTGCTAATGTTTAATTTTATAATATTTTTTAAACATCTATTGGCATCTGTTAGAGTTGTTTATGTTCTTAAGATTTTGTAGGGTCAATTATTGCTCTATTCGGTGATTCGTTAATATCTTTTTTTGTGAAGTAAAGTGCTTTCTAATTTTTTGTACTTAACAATGTCTATGTGCGCTGGCTCTAGTGTAATAGACGAAATCTTGAGATGAAGATCATTCAGAGCTGCGGATTGATACAATTTTTGATTTCCTTTTAGTTACAAAATTACCAAGCGAAAGTAAGTAAATTAAAACGTATTAATATACAGGGTGTTCCAAAAGGTCGTTTACAAACTTAACATGCTGGTCTGCCATATCATGATGAACAAGATTTACATAGTAACATACGTTCGCAAGCCCAATGCTGGCGCACTACGCACACCAAGTCAGGCACTAACGGATGCAGAACATGTCGCATATTTATTACACAAAGACGATTTTACACAACATTTTAGTTTTCAAGGAAGGCTTATAGCTGTTGTACCGTCGCAACGAACGAAGTACCGACCGTCGTAATAACGATCCATTCTGACAAGATTTCTCTGATCGTTGCGTTGTCCTTGCAACGTGATTATGAGAGCTGGCAGGACTCAAATTTTAGCAACTGCTTTAAGCTTTCCTAAAAGACTAAAATGTTGTATAAAACCGTCTTTGTATAATAGATATGTGACATGTTGTGCATCCGTTAGTGTCTGACTTTGTGTGCGTGGAGTGCGCCAGCTTTGCGTTTGCGAACACATGTTCCTATGTAAATCTTGTTCATCATGATATGACAGACCAGCATGTTAAGTTTGTAAACGACCTTTTGAGACACCCTGTATTTTGTAACGAAAAATTGAGCAAAACAGTAAAATTTCAGTTGAAAGACTGTTTATTAAATTTTTAGACTATAAATATTGTGTTTAATAGCGCCATCTAGAGACAAATTTTTTTGTATAAGTGCTAACAGTCCATGGAACATAGTTCCTATTTCAATTACTAATTTAAACTTAATGAGACAATTCCAGCGTGTGAACATTGTATTTTTCTATTGAGTTCATCATTTATAATAGATTTCAAGCAAGTTCACGTAGTCCCTAACATTGGTAAACGAACTTGAACGATATTTGCACTCGGCCCATAGACTATAAATGATGTTTTACATTTAAATACTGTATGAAGATATGGTTTTTTTGCAGCAACCCAATATAGGCTCCTTTAAATAACATAATCTGTCTAAAAACTAGCAACGTACAAAATCATAACAAACATGCAGCAGAAGCAGCGATTGGAGAATTCATAAATTACTTATGGTATTTAGGGGATGAACTAGTAGCTTTGTCCGTATTGGATGAAGGAATTAACTTTGAAGATAGGAAAAGACTACTTCAAGAAATGCTTGCTGATAACATTGCTGGAAGACGTGTTAGATGACTGTATAAAAAATTTCAGATAACAGTAGATGATTTGGAATGCTTTCTTAGTAAAGATCTTCCTCTTTATAGAATCAATTACGATTCAATAAAACTGTTTGATAAGTTGCAAACACCAAGAGATGTTTTCCTATTTGATCCTGATTCATGGCAAAATAAAGGAAGCTATTGAAAGGGAGGAGACCTCGTTAAAATGTAGGACTCGACCAATGCATCGGCCTGGTCGATGCATCGGCGCCGATGGTTCAACAATTTAGCCATCGGCATCGGCATCGGCGGCCGATGCTAACTTGCAGGAAACATCGGCCCATCGGCCTTAAAAAACATCGAAAAGCCGATGGAATTGGCCGATGTTTTTGAAAAAAAAGGACCTTTGCTGTTTTACTTTTTAATACAAAGTAAAGGGAGTTATTGTTTTCATATAAAATTGTTTACTTAAATTTCAGTGTGACACCCCTATCAGTTACCCCTGAAAGAGTTTTTAATATTGCTTTCTCAGGTACCAAACAAGTTAATTATTGCGTTGTTTCTTGCTGTTGGATGTACGTATGTATCTCTCATAAGTTATAACTCAAAAATGGTAAGCTGTAGAAGGATAAATTTTCGCATGTGGGGTGTGCGTATGTTCCAGTTGTGCACTTCCCTTTTTGTTTTCGATCGCGTGTTTAGAAAAGCCTGTTTACTCATTTTTTTTTTTTTTTGGCTATTAATTACTTATTTCAATGCAAAACTAATATGGCGTCGCAGACTGACGATCATTTGGTGATATATAGCCGAATTGGAGACCATGGAAACAAATATCAGATGGCGAAACCAGTTTTTGTGTCATTTTATTAGATTCCCGTTGAACCGAGGGTAATTTTTAATCTTTCGATATTTGTAATATGAATCACAGTAATGCAGTCTTTTCTGTATCGCTTCGGCGGAGTTACAAGTTTGGGGTCCGTCGAAATACATTTTGGGGCCCTATTTCTCTATCATAGAAGTTGTAAAACATTTTATCAGAAGCATTTTTTGTAACTCATACGGTGCCCCTATGGTTATGAGGCCTCTCGCGCAATTGCAACATTTGCTATATTTTAAATCCGCCATTGCACGTCAAAACAAACTCGGATGCAAGTTTTGAAAGGTTTTTCCTACTCAATGTTTATGATTATTTTGAACTCTATTTTTAACAACTATTTTTTTAATTTCCAAGAACACTTCCGTGCCTCTCCTCTCACTC
Organism: Uloborus diversus; assembly: GCF_026930045.1. Classification (NCBI taxonomy): domain Eukaryota; kingdom Metazoa; phylum Arthropoda; class Arachnida; order Araneae; family Uloboridae; genus Uloborus; species Uloborus diversus. The sequence continues at coordinate 71,558,289 of NC_072737.1, read as the reverse complement.
CCTCAATTTCTGAAATTAAACTGTGGTTGTACTTCTGAGTTGTTTAAAACTAATAACATTCATAAAATTAGAGGTTTTTTTTTCGAAACTTTATCTATTGTTTAGAAAGAATTTAGAGCATTAATGTAAGAAACTGATTAAAGACGTTTTGAATGGTGACATAATTTGGAAATAAAAAGGACTTTTAAATTTTTTCTTCAGAAGTACTGAAGTAGATTCAGAAACTCTTTCGAGGCGTTGGTGGTAGCGGTTCTGTACTAAAACAAGCTGAGTGTGCATCACATGACTTCTTTTTACAACAACTTAATGTTATTTCCCCATTATTGGCAATTTTAATGTGATTCCATAGTTAACTCTCTAAATATCACCAACAATGGCCAAATTAAAACCAGATTAAAAAATAAAATAAATATATATATTTTTTAAATCGCCAAATTTGTCGCCAAGTTGGTAACGAAACTAGGCGACTAAAAGACTGGCAAATTATCGTCAAGTGTGCGCCGAATTATAACACCACATGAGTTTGCATCGAAATTAACAATGATTTCCCCCCTAAAAAAGGGGCAAAAGCACCTTTAAAAACACCCGATTGCAACCAGAAGGGGAAGTGAACAACTAGACCCTACTAGAAGTCTACGTACCACATTTCAACTTTCTAGGACATACCGTCCTTGAGTTATGCGACATACATACGCACATACATACATACATACATACGTATATACGGACGTCATGAGAAAATTCATTGTAATTAACTCGGGGATTGTCAAAATGGTTATTTCGAGGGTCTATACGTTCTTAGGCACTTATCCGCGTGTGGTCGGGTTCAAAAAAACTCAACGTTCATTCAGGGGTGAGCAAAATGGAAATTAAAGCTGATTTTTGAGTGAAATTTTTTTCGCGAATACAATACTTTCTTTTTTGTAAAAGGAAGTAAAAATGAGGCCGAAGTGTGAGTTACTTCAAAATCAGAGGGTGACCCCCCTAACCCTCTATCGTCGCACAGTGTGGCATAGTGGGCAAAAATCCACCGAACTCGCGGGTTTTGAGCTAGGATCTTCTATTATGGCTCAAAATGCGGCAAAATTCTTCGACTATTTCGTAGTGGTGCTACAATTTTGAATTTCTTAACCCCATAAGCCCCGCAGAGCTCAGAATGGACCCAAGTCGCGATTTTGAAAACTAAAAAGTATGACCATATTTTTTCCCTGATATGTGGCTCAATGCTTAGTATAAATCGAGGAATCGGATAATAAAACACAACTTTTGATCGCTGCCGGGTGTTTAGAAATGCTTTTTTCCACCGTATAAGTCATTAAAAACATGATTTTTCAGGTTTTTCCGTTGAAAAAATGGATTTTAACGGTCTTCACACATCTCCCGCGCAAGAACAAATATATATTTTAATTCTAATCTACAAGTTTACAATCATTTTCCAAAGTTCAAAAGGTAAAAACTTCCCTAAAACAGCGAAAAATTGCTCAAAGTCCGAATTTCAGCTCGAGATCCTGCCATTGTCCGTGAGAATACATCTGTGCAATAGCGGCAAACAGCTTATTTTATATGTATACATTTTGAGAATAAATCGTCTGCGTTCGAAATAAGACCTTTACATTTAGAATTTTCGAATGCTTTTGATGTTTTTAAGAAAATTTAATGTATTAAAGTAACAGTTGAGCAAATGTGTAGACGCAATATTACTATGTTTGTCTGTTTCCCTGGATTAATAGTAATATTTGAATTGTAACAGGTATGTTCACTCTCTTACATAAGTATACAAAATAGAAAACTTTGTCCTCTGTTACATAAATAAGTATTTAAACAAATTATGTAAATTACATTTTTTTTAAATTAGTTTCTGCGTGTAAGACCAAAAAACAACATAAATTTTAATAGAAGTTCAATAAAACTTTATAATAAATTTAAAATAACATGTATTTACTGTTTTTCATACTTCTATAGTGAAAGCTAATGGACATATATTTGTAAATATTTGTTTGTTAAATTAAATAGAGTGAAGTAAAATCATATAATTTCATTAATCCTTTCATCCCTACCTTAAATTTAGCAGTATTATAACCTATAAATGATGTTGTTAGGAACAAAACTGGGGCTAAAAGGATTCATCTGAGTATTAATTGTTTAGTTTAAAACACATTAAAATTTTAACATGTGTTTTTACATTTTAAGTTAGAATTCCAACAAAAACACTTACGTAAAAGAGTGAACATACCTGTTACAATTCAAATATTACGATTATTCCGAGGAAACAGACAAACATACTAATTTTGCGTCTACACATTTCCTCAACTGTTACTTTAATACATTAAATTTTCTTAAAAACATCAAAAGCATTCGGAAATTTTAAATATAAAGGTCTTGATTCGAACGCAGACGATTTATTCTCAAACTATATACATATAAATGTACACATATAAAATAAGCTGTTTGCCGCTATTGCACAGATGTATTCCCACGGACAATGGTAGGATCTCGAACTGAAATTCGGACTTCGAGCAATTTTTTGCTGTTTTAGGGAGGTTTTTACTTTTTGAACTTTGGAAAATGATTGTAAACTTGTAGATTAGAATTAAAATATATATTTGTTCTTGCGCGGGCGATGTGTGAAGACCGTTAAAACACATTTTTTCAACGGAAAAACCTGAAAAATCATGTTTTTAATGACTTATACGGTGGAAAAAAGCATTTCTAAACACCCGGCAGCGATCAAAAGTTGTGTTTTATCATCCGATTCCTCGATTTATACTAAGCATTGAGCCACATATCAGGGGAAAAATATGGTCATACTTTTTAGTTTTCAAAATCGCGACTTGGGTCCATTCTGAGTTTTGCGGGGCTTAGGGGGTTAAGAAATTCAAAATTGTAGCACCACTCCGAAATAGTCGAAGAATTTTGCCGCATTTTGAGCCATAATAGAAGATCCTAGCTCAAAACCCGCGAGTTCGGTGGATTTTTGCCCACTATGCCACACTGTGCGTCGTTTCAAGCATTTCTTAAATATTTATCGATTATTTATTTTAATCAAGAAATGTCTTTTTGCTTATTTCTCATACTTGTTTCTCCTATATTTCGTAATGCGCCATCTTTTTTGCATCATTAATAGCGATCGATTTTTTTTTCTGTTGTAAGTAGCTATTTTTATGTATTTATATAAAGTCAATGAATAAGATATTTTCGTTTTTATAGAAAAGTTTCAAGGATTTTCTATTATGCATTTTTTTAAATTTCAAAAAAATATTGTTAAATTGAAAAATTTAATTTGAACTTGTTTGTAAAGCTTCATTAAAGATTAAACAATCAAATTATTCAATAATATGTGTGTAAACATTAGATCAAGTAGTACCTATATGTATTCAGTAAACTTCAGTTAACTTGATGTAAATATCGAGTTTGTTTATTGTAGCTGCGTTTTAAGAACCTCGCTCTTTTCATGGCTATTTCTTTTTTCAGCAAAATTTATTTAACTGTTATAGCTTTTATGAAAAATTCAAAATTTTGTATTCATAAATTTTAAATTCATTTCTATTCATAAATTGTTCCAATTTTGATTGAATATTGTACTTTATCTGTTACCTTTTTTGTTTAATTTGATGACTGAAAAATGTCTACGTGCAATCTTTCCACTTTAATTGCGTAGTTTGTTGACGGTTTCATAGTTTTATTCTTTTTTTTAATGATTAAACAACATAATTTAATGTTTTTTAACTATGTTTTATGTACCTAAATCCATACATTATTACAATATTACTGAAATCTTAGTTGTATGTTCAATTTAAAAAAAAACAAAAACAAATCGATTGGTTATTAAACAGTCTCTTTGTTTTTCTATCTTTCTTTCTTTTTTTTTTGGCTGTTGTTCTTTCTCTTTCATCGTACAGCAGTCAAAAAAGGAGAAGCATAACTACATTCTATACAGATGGTACGTAGTACGATCCAAAAGTTCGGAGACTAGCTGTTTTAAACCTTACCCAGAATAGTTTACATTACCGAAGCACATCCACCTTCAAAAGGTCACCTTGAATACTGGTAGGGACTATGTACTTCTGCCAGTGTTCATATAACTTTTGGGAACACGCCTTGAAGCCATTTTTTGCTACCTTCTATGATGCAGCTTTATCTTCTCCTGGCGGAAGAAAGCGGCGTCCATGCAAATGTTTTTTTGCTGGGAACAGGTAAAAGTCACATGGAGCTAACCACGACGAAACGTTACTTTATTTGTTTGACATATCAGATTGACCAATCAAACCGTGCATCCTCAACATGAAAGTCGCCTTCTTTCCCTCGGCAAGAGGCCTTGCAGGAGGTTGCGAAAAATGTCTTCCAGGAGTGCTTCTAAAAGCTACACGAACGTTGGCAGAAGTGCATAGTCGTTCAAGATGACTATTTTGTTGGTAGATGTGCTTCGGTAATGTGAATTATTCAGGGTAAGATTTTATAAAACTTGTCCCCGAACATTTAGATCATACTACGTACGTATGAGTTTTCAACTTACTATTTCATAACGTTTTTGAGTTACGCAATTTTACGCGCATGAAGACATCACAAGAGAATTTGCGATAATTAGCTGAGGAGGCGTTCAAAATGGATATTTCGGTCATCTATATGTTCTTAGGGACGGATGCATGTACAGATGTGGCGAAAAAAAACTTGTGAAGTATAAATTGAGTAATCGTAAAATAGAAATTTAGGTCGAAATCTGCTTTTCTTTGTGTGTGTGAGTACAATTCCTTATTCGTAGAAAGGAAGTAAAGTGAAATGAATCAATGATTCTTTAAATCCCTGACAATCTTATCAATTTATTTCTGTTTGATTTTTTTTTGCCATCGGCCAACGGCATCGGCCATCGGCCATCGGCAATCGGCCATTTGGAGGAAAACAATCGGCCATCGGCCATCTTTGAACAATCGGCCAACAATCGGCATCGGCCCATCGGCCAAAAAATGCCATCGGTCGAGCCCTATTAAAATGGTGAAAGTTCTGAATGATACAACTGAAAGAAGAGCACAATTAATCGAAGAATTTCACAATCAATTAACCAAATATGAGTTACAAAAGCAATTCGTTTTACAAAATATCATCCTATAGGAAAACACGATTGAGATATATGCACGCGATTGAGATACATTGAGAAAAGTGTGCGATTAAGGTAAAGTTTCTGAAGCCCTTATTCAATGAAAAATCTTTAGATGATATGAAGTAATTAAAAGGTTTAATTTTAGTTCTACCTAGAGATGAAAACAGTCGGAAAAAAAAACGAAAAATTTCCGAAAAAAACGGAAAAAAAAAGAATTTTTTCAATTTTTCAGGGTTTTAATTGAAATTTTCAGCAAAAAGTGATGAGAAATTTCTCACGCTTAAATTCTGATGCAATTTCCTCCCCCCTCCCGTTTTATGTTAAAATACTGTTTAAAGTTAATGCAAGTTGTTGTGTGACAATATAATTTGCATATAGATCAAAAAATGTTTTATAATATTTTTTTTAAAGTTTAAACCAATAAACTTAGTGAAGAATTTATTTTCCTTCTTCATAGAACAAACAAGCATAACTTTAATCGCAAAACTATGTTTCTGCTGACTGCGAACCAAATGTACAGGGTGCGGGAAAAAAAAAAAAAAAAAAAAAAAAAAAAAAAAAAACGGGCAAGCAATTTTCCAAGAAATTTTATTAAAAATAAATAAACTAACAAAACACAAAAAATAATAATATGAGAAGACCTTTTAGCAATCATTAAATTTAATTGGTTTCAAACTAGCAGCCTTTTGCAGTAATACAGAGATGCAACTGCTCATTGAAATTTTCATTCAAGGGCAGCAAGTCCTTTTATCAATCCTATTCCCTATAAAGCAATCGGTTTAGAGAGTTCAATTTTATGTGTAGTTTAGGGTAGACCTTTAACTCTAAAGTAGGCCATACAGTGTAATTAATGGGATTGAGGTCGAGCGAGTAGAGTGTCCACTCAAAAGATGATATCGTGTCAAAAAGCAACGCGCTTTGCACCACTCTTGTCTTTTTGGCCGTATAAACTGATGTGGAGTCAAATTGAAATGTCCAGTCTACATTGCTGTGTTGAAATGCTCTTAGATCCACAGAAGTACAACAGCTTCAAAAATGTCCTTCTGGGACACTTTTTGATTTATTTTATGGCCCTCATTCACAAAAAAACAGATTTTTTGTCGGTTGTCCTGATTCCATCTCAGACCAAGCCTGTCTTCGGATTTTGGCGATATCTAACACTTTCTAAGGTGCTTGGAGTGTCTACTAGGGGGGCCCATATGCAAAAATTTAAGGGAGGGGGGGACTCTGATATTTCCTCATAGTTTAACAGGAAATCTTCCCCATGGAAACCGACTTTAGTACGGATTAGAGCAAATAAACTTTAACATTTAATAAAATTTAACATTTATTTGATAACTAATTCATTAATGGTTGGAGAAAATATGTTTTTACATTTTTACAAAGAAAAAAGTATTAACAGGAAGTTCTCATTTCCAAAGGGGGGCTTGAGACCCCACTTTCCCTCCTATATGGGAGCCTATGGTGTCTACAGACCAAATCCTATGGCTCTGGGAGATATGAACCGGTTGAACGGTAAATCAGTGAAAGGTATGTCTTCCAGCGTGGACTTGCGGGCCCGTCTCAAACATTTCTGGCATCTTTAGAGTCATACGAGTGCTTGAATTTTTGGAACTTGCAAAACTTCCGTTTGAGCTGTTTTTTCCCTTAGTCGCACTTGTCGGTCACAAATTCCCACAAACGACTGCTCTCGTGGAAACCCGAGGATTTCATTGAACTCACTTTTGGATGACCTGACGTTTAACTGAAATGTTCACTGTTCGTTTTTGTACACTTTCCGGACATCGACTATCATTTCCAAGACACTTGAAACGGCATGCCGTTTCAAATACGGTTTGTCGAGGCACAACAAGCAAACGAACTGTCGTTCTACTTGGTTAAACAACTTAAAATAGCAGGTATTTTGCTTAAAGTTGTAAGAAAACCGAAAAACAATACATAAACTAGGTAATATACACTGTTAAAACTACAGGTTGCATTTGGCACTTTTCAAGGGTGAAAAGCTTGTTCACCAGCGGCACTCTTTACGGTGCCGAAATTGCACCCTTAACACGGGCGGAAAACCGGCACCCTTCACCCAGCGTGCACCGCGGTGAAAAACTAAAACGGTGGAACCCTATGGCAAACCATTGGCACCCTCTGTTTCCTGTTGCTGAGCCCCCCCCCCCCCCTCTCGGTTTTGTGTACATTTCCGTAAACAATTGTATACACTATTATTTATTATTTTGAGTTATAAAAAACTAAGTCTTGGTACATTTTCCACATTTAATAATTCCGAAAGTGATTAAAACTTTTACTTTATGGCATTTGATCACATTTTAACTTTCGAACATAGTTTAGAAGTGTTCATGACTTAAATTTGTCTGCCGTGCACTAATTTTCGTACATCCACTTGGATTGCTCAGTAATTTTAATATGTTATTGACATTTACTGCAGCACGATCGTACCGAAAATGAAGAGCGTAGGTACTATTTGTAAATCATTTACATGAACAATAAATATTCATTTATATTGCAATCATGGAAAAATAAAATCGTTTCATCACGTTCGAAATTTTAATCAAGAGCACCATATTAATACGTACGTATATATGATTCGACATTTGAATATCCGTATAGAATAAAAAAGAGCACAAGTCTTTCGATAAATTAAAAGCCAAAACAAATTCTAACGAGTTATTTATTCTTACTATTACTAGAGTGACGAAAAAAGCTCAGTCATTTGCTTTAAGCAATAACGCCGAGGAAAGCTAGTTAACTTTTAGACACGAGATAATAAATAAAAAAAAATCGAGACGAAGAAATTTCTTTTTCTCAATCCGCTTTCCTTTTTTTTTCGTGCTTTTATGTTCTTGTTATTTGCATCATCGTAATTAGAGTTTCCGTTCACTTGCTGAGTGCATCACAATGCTAACAATAAATCTCTTAGTTAAAAATCCACAAGATTGTTGACAATACAAGCAAGTAAAACCACATAGTCAAAATAAACAGTTGAATTAACTTTTCAAATATCATCTAATTTAAGCGTTTTGATTATTAAATGTTACTTATCCGGTGCTGATAGCTATTTTTAGGTAAAATTTATGCATGATAGAAATAGCAAATGTACATAACGGCTAACTGAGGAATCAACGTACCTTTGAAACATTTTTAAATATGTTCGAAAGCCTTAAAAGCTACACTATGATCAAATGTCTGTACTTACGCGAAACTTTGAAGAGTAAATCCCAGAAACTAATGAGTTTTAATCCAGTTTCGTACTTCATTCAATCGGAAAGTGCATGTGCGTAGTTATTCTTGCGTCCGCCATTGATTGTGGTTGAATAATGTCAGAGCGCATGCGCCAGTGTTTCACCCATGCATTTAGGGGGTCCGTTTTCACATTTATTAGCGTCATTCACCTTGATCACATTTCCTAGCCTCTATTGCACCCTGAGGCCCCGTGTTTTCACCCCAGGGAGCCAAATAGTTAGTCAAAGGCACCCGTATTTTTGACAGTGTATTGTAAATTATCTCCTAATAAATTGAGAAACAAAAATAAATAAGACACTCATTAAAATGAAATTACCTTTCTTCCATTCGATGATACAATTTTTGTCCGATATTTTTTTTTACCGCACCCTGTATACTGCCGTGCTACGCAAAAAAGGGGACTTCGCAGTTGGGCTCAAGCTGAGATATTGTATTTTAAAGTGTGGCTCTTCCATATATTTGATTCAAATGTCTTCTTTTTTTTTTTTAAAGAATTTTTCAAAACAATAGCTCTTGATCAAATGACCCTAAAACATTTTATTTTTCAGTAAAATACGAAACAGAGAACAACTTGGTTATAATAACTCAAATTTGTGCAAAAGGGCTGGTATGGCTACTCTTACTACATTGCTTACTACGCCGTATAAATAAACTTAAACTCCAATTTAATTTTGGTTCTGCTTAAGAAAAACCAATTTAGTTTTGATTTGGACTTAGACTGGATTGGAAAAAATCAAAACTCAATAGCTTTCATTTTTAGACAGTAACATTGTATTTTTTTTTTTCAAAAAAAAAAATCAATCATGTTTGAATGCCGAAAATTTCAGAAGTTTCAAAGGCAATCTAAAATAGAAAATGTAATTGTTAGGATTAGACACACATTACCCAATATTATTGCTGGTTGAGTGATGACTTGACTTATTTCTGGGTTTGATCATGAAAGCTCTCTACTCAGTTATAAAACAAAAAGGTTTTTTTCTTCTAATTAATCTTACCTTTATATGTATTTCTGTCAAGCAGAAAAAGAAGATGTGTGGATAGCATATATTTTTTAATACTTAACCCTTTATATGTTACAAGAAACACAGAGCTATTAAGAAACCCAAATTTGAAAATGGAAAATTTCATTTTCCATTTTTTCCAATTTTTCCCGAAAAAAACCAGTAAAAAACCGTTTTTTTTCCACCACTTCAAAATTTCCGGAAATTTTAAATCTCTAGTTCTACCTCACTGTAAAAATATTTCGTAAACCTAGGAGAAACGATGTACAGGGTCTGAAGTAAAAACTTGAAGATTTGTGGAAAAATTATCAAAAGTGTTCAAGTTCAACGTTCTAGGGGCACGTGTTGTTATTGACCGATCGAGTTCAAATTTTGCACAGCTTACTTTTTATTATAGTGTCACAAAACTAGGGGGGCCGCGATACAGGCTGCCAAAGATGGCGGTCTCGTCATGATTTCTCACTAGGGATTTTCGTCAAAATCTTTAAAGTACACTATATAAAGAAGGGTAGAACATATTTTGTTTCAATCTGTTTTATTTAAAAGGGTATTTTTTCTTGTTTAAAAACATATGCAACATTTTGAAGTATGTGCTTTAGTGTTTTTTTCCACAGACTTGAAAAAAAAAAGGTTAAAATAATGTTTTTGATTTTTCTCAAATATGTCAATTTGAAAAAATTTCTTTTTTTACAGTTTATTAGTACCACTGAGCACTACGTTCCCTGAAACTGACAGCTTCCATTTTTTCGTTTAACCAGATTTTAGAGGCATTTGAAGAAATAAGGGTTTTAAGGAACTCTTTACGTAATTGCAGACCTGAAAATTCAAAAAACTTTTTCACAACAAGTGGCCAGAAAACACTTTTAATTTAGTTATATAGCGAAACTTTCATTTTGAGTCGCCATTTTATTCAGGATATGAAATTTAGTGAGAACAAGATAGCATTGCGCTTAACGACTCTTTCGGCGCTAAGCTGAAAGGTTGCGCGGGGAAATACAGCGAATCGGCTGGAGACGGCGTTCTAGTTTTCATAAAAAATAAAACTCCTGGATAAAGTAGAGACTCAAAATGAAAATTTCGCTGTATAACTTAATTAAAAGTGTTTTCTGGCCACTTGTTGCGAACTTTTTTTTTTTTAATTTTCAGGTCTGCAATTCCGTAAAGAGTTCTTTAAAACCCCTCATTTTTTTCAAATGCCTCTAAATTCTGTTAAACGAAAAAGCAGAAGCTCTCATTTTCAGGGAACGTAGTGCTCAGCGGTACTAATAAACTGTAAAAAAATGAAAATTTCTGAAATTGACATATTTGAGATTGAAAGAAATCAAAAACATTAGTTTACACTTTTTTTTTTCAAAGACTGTGGAAAAAAAACTAAAGCACATATTTCAAAATGTTGTGTATGTTTTTAAACAAGAAAAAAATATTCTTTTAAATAAAACAAACCGCAACAAAATATGTTCTGCCGTTCTTGAGATAATGTACTTTTAAGATTTTAACGAAAATCCTAAGTGAGAGAAATCATGACAGGGTCGCCATCTTTGGTGGCCTGTTTCTCGGCCCAGGATTTTTTTTTTTTTTTGGGAAAAAAAAGTATTTTTGAATTTTTTATGAATTTTAACATATGTTAAATTAAGAAAAACAGAGAACATCATGTTACAGCCCTTGTTGACTTGACATGGATTCTACCATATTATATATAGATATATATATATATATATATACATAATATGTCATAATATAAACATTTTTGAAGCCTGAGGATATACGCTTTATGTCTAAATGATGTTTGAGAGTATATGGCGTATACGGAGTATACCCAATGGGAACACCACAGTAGCTTAAGAAGGTATTTAAACACTCGACTGTATTTACGTGTGGGTGAATCGTTGTGTTGATTTTGTCAGTTTAACATGTTGTGTAAATACTTTTGTTTTACGTTAATTCTTGAGTGTAAGAATAAATATATTTTATCTAAATATGGAAGTAATTTCTAAGCCTCTAACTACACCAGGAATTGGTACTGCATACATAAATGCTGCTAATCGGAATATTGATTATGGGCCACATTCATGCGATGAAAAGTCCGAAAGATGCAAACTGGTGCAATATTTGAAAACGTTTGGGGGGGGGGGACTGTTTGAAAATTGAATTGGCTGAAGTGCAAGAACTTTCGGATGCATTTCCAAAGCTATCTCACTATAATTATACGTCTTGGAAACTTGACATAAAGTGTATTTTAATCGATAGAAATTGTTACGAGTTTGTTACAAACGCTGAAGAACTCAAATGTGGATAACGCTTCGTTAAACGAGATAAAAGAGACTTTGAATTGCGTAAACGAAGGGTTTATACCAGCATTTGTCAATCTGTAGAAAGGAAATTTCAAATTCTCATCGCACAAACTTAAAGTGGAAAGTAAGCCTGGGAAATTCTAAAGTTAAATTTCGAACCGAATTCCTGAGCACGTTTAGCTGGATTACTGGATGAATTCTTTGAACTGAAATTTAACCCGCGAGAAGAAAATGTTGGTTTATTTTGCAAGAAAGTAGAAGAAAAAATCCTGCAAATAAAAGTTTTGATATGAGTTGTTACACTGTTAAAAATTCAGGAAGATTTTCTGGTAATTGTTACTGCAAAATGGCGAACTTACAGCATCGATGACTTTTACGGTAATTTATACCAGAGAAATAAGCGATCCCAGCTCCAATTGGTTCCTGTGGCCTACCGAGGAAACCGTAAAATTTTACATTAACATTTGATTTTTATGGTAATAATTACGGGCAACATGGATGCCAGCAACAATTAACGTAAATTTTCCAGAAATTTTTTAACATTGTACTATGTTTCCAACTTATTCTCCTGTTACCCGAAGAATATGATAACTTAGTTCAAATACTGTACAGATTAAAAGATAAAGAGTTTACGCTGGAAAATGTATCAAAGCAACTTTCCACAGAGTATGGAAGAATTAATTTGAAACGCAAAGATGAACGGAAACTTATAGCTGATGCTTACACGACAAAATTGAAGTCTTACTAGAAATCTCCGATGCAAAAGAAGAATTTCGGAAACAGCAAAACGCCATCGTCTTCAAGCAGTGGAAGCGACCTAGATCCCCGAAGAAATTCGAATTCTTCACAACTTAATCATGTGGGGCCAAAATTTAGCTGCAATTGTTGAGATTAGATCTCGAGAGAAAACAAGCTTTATATTGCGAGTCTACAAACCAGACTAAATTAGCTTTCAACACTTCTTCAATCGATAGAAAGATAGTAGAATTAGAGATAGACTCTGCGTCGACTTCACATTTTGTAAATGGCAAAGAACTATTTGCTACTTATAGAGATATCCATCATCAAAAACTACTTATTGGTGATAAGGACGGTTCAAATGAAGTTCACCAAATTTGTGAAATAGACTTTATTACTCAAGACACGAAAGGTAATATAGACATTATTTTGAGAAATGTACTTTATGCAGCAAATATGAGGGCAAATTGAATTGGTGGAGCTGATGTAGACTTTGCAGGCTGTAAAATTCTATGGGGAAATAATAGAATGGTTGTGTTTGATAAATTTGGATTACGCTACAAATTGTTTTTTTTTTTTTCTTTTTTTTACTAGCTTAAGTTCTGAAATTGTTTACCGTAGATTCTGTCATACTAATTTACCTTTATTAGTAAATATGAGTAAAAATAATTGTGAAAAAAAATCGGAAATATTAACAGTAAAAAAGTAAATAAGGTATGTTGAACTTCTGTCGTAGCAAAATCTGAAAGAATGTCGTTCGAAAGAGCTTACCAACATAAACGTAAATCTAATAAAGTTCTCGAAAGAGTGTACATGGATTTATAGGGTGCTTCTCCACTTGATTCGATTCATTAGCAGAGGTGATATATATTTTGTCAGTCGTTGATGAATATTCTAGCAAAACTTAATTCTATATAATAAAAGAAAAAAACTGAAGTTTTTGAATGTTTTAAAAAGTATTTAGTAAAAGCATAAAGGCAGACAGGTAAAAAACTAAAAAGCATGCGAACAGATAACGGTCTTGAAATTACTCAAAAACAATTCGAGAAATTTTTGACTGAGTTAGGAATAAAAATTGAAAGATCTTCAATTTATACCCAGAACAAGTAGGAGTCGCGGAAAATTTCAACAAAGTAGCTATGAATGCAGTTCGAGCAATGCTACAGGACAGTGGATTGAAACCGGTGTTTTGAGGGGAAGTTCTTTTAATGTATGTTCACACGAAAAATAGAACTGAACACAGTTTAACGGAAGGTCTAAAACGCTACAGGAAATATGGACGGGATTCAAACCTTCAGTAATACATTTAAGAATATTTGGATCTTCACGTTCCTAAAGTTAAAGGAAATAAACTTCAACCTAAAGCTTTGATAGGCATTTTAGTTGGATATGCAAACAAAACTAAAGGTTTATGTTTCCAAAAGAAAGAATAATTGTAGAAACTATATACATGTGCGGATAGATGAAAGTAAAAATGGTGTAAATGCATTATTTGGAGGAAAAAATAATGGTTATAAATACACGAATTCAAATTTTAATCAATGCCCTATTGGAACTAAAAATTTTAAAAAAGTGATACTTGATCTCAATCATGAAATTCCGTGTAAAAACTTAAGTGACGGTGAAGACGAAAAACCTAATGAATGTAAAACTTTAAGTTCTATAAATATTCCAGAATGTAAACGAGTTGAAAAACCTAGAACAAAAAGTACAAGAATTGATGAGATAAATAAAAACCTTAAAGAAAAGTAAGATATAACAACGTCAAAAAGCACAAATTGCAGATTACTTCAGACACGTGCTTCGGCGTTACAAGGAACGCCTTTTTCAATGCAAAAAGTAATGAGCTTATGGATGAAGAGACATCCGGCAGGTAAGCATACAGCTTAAAAGAAAAAAATAGTGGATTAACCAAACACCAATGAGAAAGTCATAAACCAATACAGAACCAATGGGAATGCAAACAAAGGGTAAGAGCTCTTTCACAGGCACAGTTCAGCCGAAAGAAAGAATTCAATTGAACAAAGATTAAGCCAAAGCTAAAACAATAAACTACTTTTAAATAAAAAAAATGCATTCAACAAATACCCAGGAACTTAAAAGCAAAAAATAACTGATTACACTTTCATTCTATGTCCTACCCAAACATAGAAATGAAATTTATTTTAAAATTCCAGTACAAAAATCAACTAAACTAAACACCGAATTATAATGATTTAAATTACTATACGATGAATTATTTTAAATACCTAACTAATTATATACGATCTCTTAATTTTTAATAACCTTTCGAAGTTGGGGCCTCCTATAACCTACTACCTAACGTAACTGAGTAGGTTTAGTTTTAAAGACTAATTTCGCGTATAGTTGAATTAGTGTTTAATTCAGGATTCGTCGGGTTGTCAGTTACGTTATGTAGTTGTTTATAGGAGGCCCCGACTTCAAAAGGTTATTAAAAATTAAGAGATCGTATATAATTAGTTAGGTATTTAAAATAATTCATCGTATAGTAATTTAAATCATTATAATTCGGTGTTAAGTTTAGTTGATTTTTGTACTGGAATTGTAAAATAAATTTCATTTCTATGTTTGGGTAGGAAATAGAATGAAAGTGTAATCAGTTATTTTTTGCTTTTAAGTTCCTGGGTATTTGTTGAAGGCGGTTTTTTTTTAATTTAAAAGTAATTTATTTTTTGCTTTTTAGTGGTGTAAATAACACGGCGAGCGTCTCGGAGGCTTCCGACGACTGTGAAGAAAGGCTTTTTAAAATGCGTTACTATGTACAAAAAAAAATTGTCTTCATCATTTGTTCAACTTTATCAAAGTTTGCTTTCTGAAAGCAAATACGCGAGTCACTAAAAAAAAAAAAAAACGAAATCGCTTTAAGTTTAAATTTCTAAAATTGTAAATGTTAGAATTGTAATATTGTAACTTGCATTTTATGTTTCACAGTTAGTGTCATGTAATAACTCGTGATAAAAATCGCATGTTTCTTCACATCTAGAATGAATTTTATGTTTGCTTCTTAATTCAAAATTTTCATTATCATTACTGTTAATAATATATATTTTTAGTACTTTCTTGAACTATAGGAAAAGAAAGTATAAACCTTTGTTTATGGCCTTTGTTTATCAATAGGTTTTATATTTAATAGTTTGTGAAGGAAGTTGCATAAAATTTATTGTTTTACCCTTAACTTTTCCCTAAAGAACAAATAGAGTAAATCAAAGATTTGAAACCAAAGTTAGATCACCCCTAAACAAAACCACCACTAAACAAAAAAAAAGCATAAAAACCGGTTCACTAAGTGAGACGATATACAAAGTTAATAAAGTACAAATCGATTTAAATGTGAGTATGATATTTGAAGAGTTCCTTCAATTTCATCAAACTTGAACTTGATTAACATTAGACCGCCGAGGAACTATGCTATTTCAAACAAAAAAAGACTTTTCCTTATCGGTACAGGCAGGGGCGTGCACAGAAATTTTGGAGCCCATCACAAATTATGACTTTTCCGTGCCCCTCTCCATATTGTTTACCCCTATATTTCACCGTTAGTTATAAAAATATTGGACCCCCTCCAGGATCGGGCTCGGGCCAACAGGTGTCCACCTCCCTGTGCACGCCCCTGGGTACAGGTCTTCGAGTAGCTATGGAACATTGTACAAAGGAAAAACAAATCCGACGAGTTCAGAACCTCCTACTTTTTGGGGCCTGCTAATTAATATAACCCTAATTTCAAATTGAACGGGCGGCATCGTGAAATAGTAAATCTAGAATATTGGTCAAACTTCAGAAATCATACACAGTTATAATGTATATTATTAAAGAATATGAATTAAATCGGGGGGTGGAGGGGTGTTCTGTATTCACTTCCCCATCAATTGAACACTTAATATATTTAAAAATTGGAATATTAAATAAAGAACTTTATATTTTAGCGCCTAAATAAAGTTATTTATTAGTAAATAAAATATTAAGGTAATTGATTCAATTATTAAAGTAGCAAAATATATTTAATTTACTGCTTTGCTACGCAGTAATAAATACATTAGTAACACCTAGAAGAAAAAATTACCATGCGGCGCAGCGTTGAGAAAATTAATCATCCATGTGCCACGAGAATTAAATATCGTTCAGAAAGCCGAAACCTTAGGTGTGAAAATACACCGATCACAGCAACACCACGTGACCATGACGTATGAAATTCAAAGTTTCTTAGATTTCTCCGAGACCCCTTATCAGATCCAGACCAAATTACAATGGGACCATCTGGGAAGTATACCCTTCCAAACAAAAAAAGAATTTTTCAAATCGGTCCAGTAGTGTTGGAATAATTCGAAAACACACATAAAAAGCCGCAATACGAAATCATAAGCTCCTTTTTCGAAGTCGGTTAAAAAGAAATGTCAATAACCGTGAACCACAAGAAAGGAAAAGCTGAATGGAATAAAAAACATCAGAAGTGAAAGTTTTGTTTATTTCATTTCCTGATGTTTTTTCTTCCGTTCAGAACCGTCTTTTCCTTTCTTGCGGTTCACGGCTGTTGACATTTCTTTTTGTTTTAGCTTTGGCTCAATCTTTGTTCAATTGAATTCTTCTTTTGGCTGAACCGTGACTGTAAGAGAGCTCTTACCCTTGTTTGCATTCCTATTGGTTCTTTATTTGGTTATGATATTAAATCAAAAAGGCAGGTTTGATGGTGTTTTTTGCTTTGATGAGTGATACTTGAAGTGAATGAACAACTGTCCTCTCTTTAGGTGAAGTGTTACAGATTTTTTCAAAATTAATCCTATTGCACATGAGCGGATACGTAGAAGTCTAATTCAAAACTTTATCAGTTAAGACCTAAACAATATTTCAGTTATTTTATTAAGAAACAAATCATTTGGGCTTAGAGATCATCAGTATTTTAGTTATTTGTCAAATAAAAAGAATTTATTAAACCAAAATATTTTAGTTATTCTTTAAGCAAAAACAAATTTCCCCTTCATATTCACAATATTAAAGTTATTGCTTATATAAAAGCAAATCATTAAGATCTAAATAACAGTATTTTATCTTTTCATGAACGATTCATTGAAAGAACATCAAATTATTCTTTGGGTCAAGTTTCCCTAATTAGCGTGTTATCAAAGCTCCCTAGTTAGCTTTCTTTTGTTTATCTTAAATTTTTAGCAACTTAGATTAAAATTATATAAAACTACTGTATATCAGTAGAGAGCTAGAAAAGTGACTAAAACGTGTATACTTTTAAAATTCATTTCCCTCAAAACTGGGGAATAAAATCTAAAAAATTCCAAAATCTTCAAAATTTACTTTATAGTTGCAGCATTTAACACTGAATTTCTTGAAAACTACTGGTAATTCTAAAATGGCTTATCCCTGCAAAATACTATTGGGTGACTGGTCAACCAATAATATGACTAAAATTTTCCCTAAATATCTTTTTCATAGAAAAAATCCTCATGGATCAAGTCTCCCTATGGGTCAAACCTCCATAGTCCTCCAAAGTCCTCCTCCTTCCCTACAATTTAATTCAGACAGGGGGAAATGGAATGCCGCGATGCAGCAAAAATATGACATGATGCAAAAGAGGAAAGTTTGGTGGTTGTTTGATCCTCCGAAAGATCCTACAATATTAGGTTGTAGATGGGTTCATCTTTTTATTCGCAACTCCAACGAACTATGGGGGCACTGCAGCCACTGTCTAATGGCGGATAAAAAAGGTAAAACAAACACATGCCGTAGCGTAAAAAATGCTCATAAGCCTAGTAAATTTTATTCGTATGCATGACTTTTTCGCTTTTTTCTTTTTTTAATTAATTTTCAAAATCTTGTGGATATTCTGGTCCACTTAGAAAGAAATGAGAATTCGAGAAACATTACTAAATGTCAAAAACTTATGCAAATTACGTAGTTCGTAGTTCTAAGCAGCCATTTCCACGATGTTGAATTCGATATTTATCAATTCTTGATAAAACTAAATATTAATTGTGGCCTGACAAGAATAACAATTAATGCTAGATAATTTATTTATTTGACATTATGAATTATTATGGAAAGAAGATGATACTTCTTTGCCTTGCTTGGCTAGCGTTAATTGTTTTGCATTTGTAGCTGAGTTATTTTTCTCAAATTGCCGAATCGGTTAGTTTTAAATTTTTCTGTTTCGTATGTTTCTAATTCTGAGTTATGATTTAACTATGTCATGCTATGCAAATCATCAACAAAACTCTCAAGGATATATGGTAGTTTTCTTTTCAACTGATCCACCATTATTTATTTTTACTTATCGAATTCTGTTAATCTTTCTACCATTTTATTCCACTCATGATAGAAAATAAAAATGGTTTAACTGACTTGCGAAATATCTCGCCAAGGGTTCTTTGCTGGCACAATACTAAAACTATAACCCTAAACAAATTTGGCAAAGCCTTGCAGCTGAGAATGTAAGCAATAAAGTAAATCTTTTCTCGGTTGAACATTTTTCATTTCGTTCTACGATAATATATCCAAGAAAATATTTTGCATACTATCCATTCCAACTAAATGCTGCTGTAAAATATGGTTAGTTAAATTAATTTAAGATTTAAAAAAAAACCTATATTCTTACAAATTCACACAAAACAATAAAATCTTTTACTTGGCATATCGTTATCCAAGTTTGTTAATCCAGAGTTTTCTTGTGTTTACGCTTTCACCTTTTAACAAAGTAATCTTTGGGGGTTGGTGAGCGTTAGCGAACAGGGGGCAGAGCCCCCCAGTAATGTAAAAAATACTGAGAAAAATAGTAAGAAATGTAGGGCTAGGCTCTGTGAAAAAGGGTATGAACAGAAATATGGAATTCATTTTCCTAATTTTTTTTCGTCAGTTATCAATTTCTCTATCGTAAAATTAATGTTCATTTTATTAGTTTTTTTTGTTAAAATGGTATCATGTGCAATTAGACGTGAAGTCTGTCTGTTTATATAGTACGCTAAAGAAACTGTTTTAATGAAGCAGCCACCTGGGTTCGTTGTAAGTGGTGCTGAAAATAAGGTTTGCTTATTAGAAAAATCTATTTATGGTTTGAAACAAAGTGGACCAGAATGGAATTCTGAACTGGATAGTATGTTGCAAAATATTGGTTTTCATAAGTTAAAATGGTGTAATTGTTTGTATAAAATGAATGATAATGCTTTTTTAGTTGTCCATGTAGATGATTTTGTTCTATTTGCTAAAGGTGAAAAAGTACTAAAATTAGTAACTGGAATGTTGAAAAATAGTTTAGAAATTACTGCAATAGGATTAACTAAATATATTCTTGGTATTAACTTCAAAAGCATTAATGATATTTTATTCATTCATCAAAAAACCTATATTGAAAGTATTGAGTTAAAATTTAAAGATTTGCCGAAAAGTTACGTTAAATTACCATTCAAAATTGGTTATGTTTTACCAAGTAAAGTTAACGAAAGTGAGATAGTAGAAACTGAAATTATAAAGAAATTTCCGTACCGAACGTTAATCAGTTTGTCACTTTTGGCTTCCAGATCAAGGCCTGACATAAGTTTTTCAGTAAATGTTATGTCGCAATTTTGAATTGATATGCATACCAACATTGGTTACTATAGTAGTAGATATTTTAAATTATGTTTTTGCTACCAAAAAATACAAGATAAATTTTTTGAATGTAGAATCATTAAATTTATGTGCATATTCAGATGCTAATTGGGAGTGTCATCTAACTAAAAGACGTTCAAGTAGAGGCTTTATAATTTATCTTTGTAACGTTCTGTTTGCATGGAAATCATCAAAGCAAAAATGCGTAGCACTCAGTTCAATGGAGTCAGAACTTATTTCCTTGACTGAAAGTGTAAAAGAGTTAACTTGGTCTTCCAGAGTTTTAAATGAGCTTTATTTATGTGGTGTAATTAAACCTATTCAATATTTTGATAATGAATCTGCAATTTATTTTTCGAAAAATAGTTCAGAAAACTTTAAAACTAAACATATTGATATAATTTGTCAATTAATTGGACAAATGATAAATGTAAATGTTTTTGACTTCAAATTTGTGAACTCTAAAAGTACAAAAAACCTTTTTGTTTGCAAAGTTTCAACATGCTATTAGTAAGATTTTTGAATAATTTTTTTTTATTGAAAAAAAGTCTACATTTACGACAGATGGGGCCGTTTGTTGGAATTTAATTTTATTCTTTCGTAATATATTAACTGTTTGTTTGCTTAACCGTATCTATATTTCCGTAGCTTAAGAAGGTATTTAAGCAATTGACTGCATTTACGTGTGGGTGCATCGTTGTGTTGATTTTGTCAGTTTAACATGTTGAGTAAATACTTTGGTTTTATGTTAATTCTTGAGTGTAAGAATAAATATATTTTAACTAAATATGGAAGTAATTTCTAAGCATCTAAACTACATCAGGAATTGGCATGCATAAACTCTGTTATCTGTCGGAAAAGATTTGACCATTTTTAAAATAATTTGACAAAGTTAAATTTTTTAAAAAAAGTATTTTAATAGGTGTGCAGATTCGATTTCATTTTCTATTCTTCTGCACATGACATCAAAAGTGATGAAATGCCATTCACTGATGCCATTAGCGCAGAGCGCAATATTTAATTCGCTTCTTTACTCATATGTAACGGCAACGATATGGTTGACAGCAAGCGTAGAGTGAAATATTTAATTTGCTTCTAAACTAACATAACCTGGAAAAGCGGTAGATAGCAAAAGTAAACCTTCAGTGTTCCAGTGGCTTGCGCACCAAAGTACAGTACTTGTGACGTCGTAAAGACCACGCGAAATGAAAGTATTTTCTGGGTCCATGCTATTGTTTTTCTTCATTCTATCAACTTCAGTGATTAAAAGTAATACTTTTGACTGAAGGAAAGAACCCCATTCTTGAAATACATTTTAGATGGTTTTAAAAATATTACCAAAGTCATAGTAACTGATTGAAATGCTACTTTTTAAAATGTCAGTGAGTTACCCGTGGAATCACCTATATACACTGCTCGACATTGAAAATGCAACACCATGAAGGAGTGTTCAGAAATTTATGCAAATTTTAGAGTAGACGTACATCACTGAGTTAAGTAAATGATGTGAAATGCGCAGCTCTCCGACGCACGTGAAGTAAAATATAAGAGAAGGAACTTGCAGAATGGGCAATATTCGTGTCGTTATTTCTGACTGGAGAATTATCAAAGAAATTTTGTTTTTGTCTTGGAGGATACGTGTAACACGAGAGAATGCCAGGCCGCCGTCAACGGAGGCACTTCCAGCAGATAGACGATTTTACGAGGGGTATGGTGATCAGACTGACAAGGGGAGGTTGGTCCGTACGTCGAATCACAGCTGATACCCACATGGATGCGAGCAGGGTGCATCGGCTGTGCCGAAGATGGTTGGAACAACGAAATGTGGCAAGATTGAGGGGTGCAGGGGCAGCCAGAGTGACGTCAGAACGCGTGGATCGACGTATCCACCGACAAGCTGTAGCAGACCCACAAGTCACTTGTTCCTCGATTTTGCAGCAGGTGCAAGATACCCTGAATGTTCCCGTGACAACCAGAACCATTTCCCGTCGTTTGGTCGCACGTGGTAGCAATCACGGCGTCCGCTAAGAATTGACCCCACAACATAGACAATAACGTTTAGTATGGTGCCGGACTTGAGCGACATGAATGACAGAATGGCGAAATGTCGTGTTCTCAGACGAATCCCGCTTCTATTTATCCAGTGATAGGCGCTGCATACGTGTGTGGCGTCGACGTGGAGATAGATTTAATCCGGCAGTAACTGTGGAACGTCCCGCCGCACGACAACGTGGCATAATGGTATGGGGCGCAATTGCGTACAATTCCATATCACCTCTAGTTTGTATTCAGGGCACTATGACGGCCCAACGATACTTGGATAATGTGCTGCGGCCGGTGGCAATCCCTTACATTCGAGGGCTACCTAATGCAAATTTTCAGTAGGATAACATCCGACCACACAGTGCTCGCACTACCAACATGCTCTCCAAGGCCCACAGATGCTTCCCTGACCACCATACTCTCCTGACCTGTCACCAATCGAACATGTGTGGGTTGTGATTGGACGCCGTTTGCAGACTCTGTCCATGCCTCGTTCAGAAGACGAACTGTGGCAAATGGTTGAAAGGGAACGGAGATCCATCCCCCCTCTGGACACCCATCCGCACCCTTATTGACTCTATGCCTAGACGTGTTTCTTCGTGTATCGCTGTCCACGGTGGTTCTACATCCTACTGAGCCGACGCCGTTCTCGCTCTTTATTCTGCCTATCATTTTGAAATGAAGATCATTTATTAACCGACTTCAAAAAAGGAGGTTATGATTTCGGCTTGCGACTTTTTATGTGTTTTCGTATTGTATACTATCTAATACTAATACGAACTAATTATATACGATCTCTTAATTTTTAATAACCTTTTGAAGTCGAGGCCTCTTAACGTAACTGAGTAGGTTTAGATTTAAAGACCAATTTCGCGTTTAGTTAAATTAGGTTACAACTCACGTGGGTTGTCAGTTACGTTAGGTAGTAGTTTATAGGAGGCCCCGACTTCAAAAGGTTATTAAAAATTAAGAGTTCGTATACAATTAGTTAGGTATTAAAATAATTCATCGTACGGTAATAAAAATTAATATTTAATTTATAATTGGGTGTTTAGTTTAGTTGATTTTTGTACAGGAATTGTAAAATAAAGTTGATTTATACGTTTGGGTAAAAAATCGTATGTAAGTATGATCCATTATTTTTTACTTTTCAGTTCCTTTTTGTTTTTTGAAGTCGGTTCTTTTTTTATTTGAAAATAATTTATTATTCCTTGCTGTCTCTCTTTTTTTTCAAATTTCATCACTTTCTGACCATTCCTTCTTGGCGTTGCATTTTCAATGTCTAGTAGTGTGTATACGTATATGTATTTCAAAATTTAAATTTTCTTTTAATTGTATTTTAGGTCCAAGTCTTACTTTCGATTCAGCTTGTTCATCCTCTGTTACTGCTTTGTGGTCAGCATTTCATGGCATTAAAAATGGAATCATTGATGCAGCTGTAGTTAGTGGATCGCAGTTATGCTTCAATCCTGCTGTTACATTAGGGTACCTGAAAGATGGGATGGTATCTCCTACAGGAAATAGTGTACCATTTGATGCAGAAAGTAAATTTTTTGTTAAATTTTTACACTATAGTATTTGTTACAAAAAAAGGGGTAAAATACTGTTATTTAAAATTTTATTTTTGAGGTTGTGATTCATATTGTTTTCAATTGAAAATGTCTTTAGGCGTGTTGAGGATTTTTAAAGTAGGGAAAAACCATTCATTTCGCGACACGGTCACCTCACGGACATTTCGAACACAGCGCATGCTCGGCTTCTCTCAGTTCCTTTACTACGTTGCTTTCGTTTGGAACTGCGGACCTCAGTAGCGTTGTCAGCAGCTCGTCAGTCTCATAACCCAATTCCTGAGGGAGCGTGAGATCGATCCTCACCCGGGTCAATGCATTTCGCCCCCAGAAGAAAACATTTTCAAGCTTATATAATATTTTTGAAGTGAAAACATCTTTAGACGCTTTGGGCATTTTTTGAGATAGGAAAAACAATAATGTTTCTGCTATATATAATGATGATATTACAGCCTTGTATACTGCTCTGAAGTAGCGACACTGTTTGTGTCAGGCACTGCATGCCGCTTTCGATTGTGATTGGAAGTTGAGAGTCACGTGGGATTTTCGCGGCATTATGGGTGTTATCTTTAATAGTTTCAGTGCGTTGGAAAGCTAGAGATATTTGCTATTTTCCTTCCGATATTCGAATCGATCACCAAAGCTTCTGTGAAATGTGAAGTTACCTTGTTACAGTAGTGCATTTGGATGTTCCAGCAGTACGAAATCGGGCCACAAATTAAATCGTTTACCTGTGGGTAAAAGAAATGAAGAAAGAAGAAAATTGTGTGGCTGGATGGGATCGAAAGGGATAAATGGATTCTTATCATTATAGTAGACTGCGTGAGGTAATGGACTTCAATTCAATATTTATGCATTTTTTTTTAATTCAGAGTTTCGTTCGCATAATTTTTCAATATAGAGTTAAAAAATTTGACTGATTTGATAGTCTTGAATACAAGTTGTGTGTTTATCTGTACCTACACGGTCTGTTTAATATTTCCCGAGGGACTCCCATCTGGTATGTCACGTCAGTGACAGGAACAGGGGAGCCTCGGGGGTAATGGTCTGTTTAATAAGCATCGGGACTGGTTCGCTGTATACTCAACGGAGCGGTAGAGGGCGCTCCGACCGGTCAGCCTCTGTAAAGGGGTCGTCCTCCACTCAGGTGTACTATAATTTTGTCGCCTGTGGGGGCGGGGATGCGTTGAGACCACTGAACTGAATAGAACTCTGGAAGGATTACACCCCGCCGCCGCTCGTGGAGGAAATGAAGGCCAGCAACCCTAGAGGAAACGCCCCTACCCCACCCCAGCGGACACTCTTGACCATGGAGTCCTACGGAATTTTGCTCGACTTTAAATGCGGGCAGAACGTTTATTTTAATCTTTTCGAAAGTTACAAACGCAATAAGTGATTGAAAATTCTTCATTTTCTGAGCTACTAGGATTGATTTTTTTCTGTTGCCAACGATTTATTTTAAATTCTTTACAAAACGTAGTTCAATCTTGAAGATATTTTTGTCGCCAAGTTTTGTTTTTTCGTTTGCCGCGTCGCGAAGAGCGAAATTAAGTTTCGTTTTTCTTTTTTTGTTGAAAATGGACTATGAAAAACAATATTCCGTAACCTGTTACGACATAACGTATCGACTAAATATTTTTTAATGACATGGCAGACAGGACATGAGACAGGAGGTGGTTTTTTGTCGCGTGTTTTTTTAATCATGCCATCGCACCAGCTGAAGTTTTGCTTAAAACTCGGGATTCTTGAGCTCATCAAACAGGTTTATGGGGATGATGACTTAAGTCACACAATAGTTTTGAGTGGCACAAAATGTTAAGGAAGGCTGGGAGCTCGTCGAAGCCGATCACCGTGTCGGACGCACAACGACCGCTCGAACTGATGCTAAGATGGCCAAAGTGAAAATAAATTTGGTCTCTGAGAGACATTTAATCATCACCCTGTTTAGCGAGGAGACCGGCCTTTCAGTCGAAACAGTTCATACCATTGTAACAAAGAGAATCTTGCGATGAGGAAAGTGTGCGCGAAGCTGATGCCGAAAGCCTTGAGCAAGAAACAGAACTGTCGCCGGTGGAAATTCCGCCTCTCCCCCCCCCCCCCCCATAGCTCAGACTTGGCTATACCAGACTTTTTCTTGTTTCCGCGAATGAAAAGGGAGCTCAAAGAACATCAGTTCCACTCCATCGAGGCGGTTCAAATGGTGACAACAAAGGTTCTCAACAGAATTCCGGAAGCCGACTACCAGCGGGCTTTTGACGAGTGGCAGACCTGCTGAACTAAGTGTATCGATGCAGAAGGAATGTATTTTGAAGATTATTAAGTAATTGTAATGATACCTGCAATAAATTTTAAATTTTGGAACCAGTCCCGATGTTTATTGAACAGACCCTGCATTATGTAAATTAAATGATGACAGATGAGAACAAAATTTGTTGAATTTTGCCGTCCTAATTGATGAATCCTTCTTCTATTAGGTTTAATAAATAACAAGCGTTCTTCTTAACTCTTTGGTTCATATTATGCTATGATTTGACATGAATGTAATGTAAATAATTGTATGTAATGTAAAGTGCCGAATGAATTTTAAGTAAGAAATATAAATAAAAGTGTCATCAGAATTATTTTTACCGTACAAAGAACAAAATAAATTTTATCTTTATCTTATATACTCATGCTCGAGTATTTCATGCCAACTGTTTCTATAATTTATTTAATGTATCTATTAAATTAACTTATTATAACTCTCACTGGGGCAGGTAAACGGCAGTATCTGCAGAAATATGGTTTCAAGATATTTGAAGAAATGCGTTTTGTATTCAATAAGAACAATAGGGAAATGTTTAAATTAAACGTTTTTTTTACCTTTTTTTTTCTGTGCTGAAATCAAATAAACAATGTTATGCAATGAAGCTAAAATGTATAATGGATAAAAAAAATGCAAATAAAAAATTTAAAAAAAAATTAAAACTTTTAACCTACCTTATCCTTTACCATATACATAATTGGCTACTTCTGTATGTAAGGATGTAAGTATGTCCGGGGTAATCTTCACACAATAGATTGCTACATTCTCAAAAAAAAAAAAAAAAACGTAGGCTATAATTTATTCCTAAAAAAATTAATTAACAAATAGCCTAGTAAATTTAGGCCGAAAATAGGGTCGATGCGCCACAAATTTATAATTAGCTGAATTTTTCAGGATTAGTTCCTGAACATGTGTAAAACAAATCCTGAAAACTCCCCTAAGTTCCTATGTGAGCTTCTATCCAAAATGGGGAATCAAAGATGGCCGCCTAGTACTTTTTGTTTTTCTTATAACTCGGTTAAAAATGTAAATTTTTCAGTTCTAAAAAAAAAACTGTAGGCTCTAGAAGTAATATTATTTCGATACATAACCTAAAGTAACCAATAAAAAATTTCTAGCATTTGTTTTGACAACAAAAACTGAAATTTCTATGTTCTATGTAATATGCAGCTGAACACTAAGCTACTAAAATAAATACATACAGTCGATCCCGCTTAGTGGAATAGGCAATTGGCCAGGAAAACTTATTCTAATAAGCGGGATATTCCATTATCGGGATAAAAATAACACACATCAACGGTGTAGTACATTGGAATTTTATTACATTGAGCGGGATATTCTATTATCCGATATTCCATTAAGCGGGCTCGACTGTATATTTTTTTGGGGGGGGGGCATTTTAAAAAAATATTTTTCCTCATATATTCGACAATAGTTGTTATTTTTTAGTTTTAAAAAATGCTATATGTATGTTTGAATTGGTGTTCGTGTTTTTCCGACATTTCCCAGTAAAAAGCTATATATGATTTGAAAATTGTTTTTTTTTTTTGTCTGAAATGTAAAATGTTATATGTGATAATTCAATGTTGATCTGTGTACCTCCTTGAAACTACCATAAATCGTAATGTGGCTCCAAAATTTCTTTTGTAATATTAAATGAGATTTAAAAAAAAAAAAAAAAAACTCTCAGTAACGATAGAAATTTGTCAAAAATCGTTCGAAACTTTTACTTTTTAACAAAAAGATCATTGTTATCTCAAAATTCTATTTTTGTGCATTTTGGGTAGCAAGTAGTTACTCAATAATAATTATTTTAAAATTATGCTTCCATATAATTATGTGACAATGGAAAAAATGTAGGTGAAAAATTACTGCCTTCAACTTTAGGAAGTTAAAATTTGGAAAAACAAGAAGTTTCGTCTAGAACTAAACAAGCCTAATTTCTCGTATACCCATAATATTTTCTAGTACCTGATCAATATTCTCAAAAGTATATAATATCGCAAATTGTTTCAAACATAATTTTTTAATATTTTAAGCTGATTTCTATGACTAAAATATGCCTCACTCACCTAAAAAACTAGATGCGTAAAAAAATAAATAAATAAATGAATAAATAAACGAACAAATAAAATAGCAGCACCTTTTAAACAAAGCAGCTAATACACTTTTTTCCATTAAAAAAAAATCTTTAACCGCTTTCAAAACGAAATAATAATAATTAAAATTACTAAGCTCATTAAAATAAATACATCATATTAAGAAAATTAAATTAAAAAAAACCTGTGATCCAGTTCCCCCAATTAACTCAAATTTGAATTCTGAAACTTGGAATTCAAATTATGTTTTTCGCAATCACGAGTTGCGACAAGACCCTACTGATTAGAGTTATAGTTTCTAGAAATGACTCCCCCCACCCCAGGCATGTCACTCCTCCTGGGTGGTTACGTGTGTATAGTTGTGTGTGTGTGTGTAGGCTTACGTGTGTGCACGTAGGCGTGTGTATGTGTGTAAAGGGGCACGCGCGTAGGCGGGTGTGTATGAGCATGCGTGTGTAGGACATGGGCGCCACCACCCAGCAGAAGTGGATTCCGGGGGACAGTTCTCAGGACCAGAGGAGCCGCGCCGCCGCCGGT
Organism: Uloborus diversus; assembly: GCF_026930045.1. Lineage (NCBI taxonomy): Eukaryota > Metazoa > Arthropoda > Arachnida > Araneae > Uloboridae > Uloborus > Uloborus diversus. Next base: position 71,529,752 of record NC_072737.1, on the reverse strand, counting down.
GGGCGTTGATGCTGCAGAGGACCCCGTTCCAAGCTGAAAAAGGATTCACAACATCAAGGACTGTCAAGTGAGAACAATAAGCAATCGTGATTGCTCAAAAAAAAAAAAAGACCAATGACCCACTTCCTCCAATCATCTCTCTAATTTGAATTCTGAAACTTTGAATTCAAATTATATTTTTCGCAATCACGAGTTGCGACAAGACCCTACTCATTAGAGTTATTTTTTCTAGAAACGGCTCTCCCCCGCAAGCATGTCCCTTCTCCTGGGTGGTTACGTGTGTATAGTTGAGTGTCTATGTGTGTGCACGTAGGTGTGTGTATGTGTGTAAAGGCACGCGCGCGTGTGTAAGTGTGTGTGTGTATGAGCATGCGTGCGTAGGACATGGACGCCACCGCCCAGCAGAAGTGGATTCTGGGGCGCTGGGGGACAGTGCTCAGGACCAGAGGAGCCGCGCCGGTAGGCGGTGGTGCTGCAGAGGCCCTCGGTCCACGCTGAAAAAGGAACCACAACGTCAAAGACAGTCAAGTGAGAACAATAAGCAATCGTGATTGTTCAACAAAAAAAATTTCTTTTTCCCCTGTTGCCAAAAATAATTTTTTAAATAAATTAATGCACTTACCAAAATAAATAAAAACAATAAAATGTTAACTTAATGAAATAATTTTTATTAAAAAAAAAATCGTCTGCGCTTATCTTTATGTAGAAACATAAATGACTTCGACTTTACACACCGAAAACGGAATACCTAAATTAAAACAAGTCATATTAAGAATAATTATTTCACAGTTAAAACTATGGCTTCGGAGTCAGAGTCAATCTCATTTTGAGATAAAGGAGTCGGAGTCAAATACCCAAGAATCGGAGTCAGTCATTTTTCCTCCGTTTATAAGTTTTTACCAAAGCTACGAAGTCGAAGTCGGGGAGTCGGAGTCCGACTAATTGTCGGGCACAAGAGTCGGAGTCTGGAGTTTGTCGGCAAAACCTATCTCCAACAAAATTTGTTTGAAGTAAATCCGCCTTCAAGTACGGAATCTACATTGACTTTCAGTTTAACCGTAGACGCTAATGTTAAGGGATTTGAATTGTTCAAAATTGAGAGGAAAATTGTTCAAATCAAAAAGATATTTTACATGCAAGTTTTTCATCAAAAGCTTTTTCCTACAAAGTTTATTTGAAGCAAATTCGCCTCATGGTTCAGAATTGCCTTCAATTTCCCTGTAGGCGCTAATGTTAATTTTTTTTGAACTGTTCAAAATTGAACAAAAATAGTTCAAATCAAAAAGTAAAATATGGGAATGAGATGTCTTTGCCGAGATCTTTCGAACAAAAAAAAGTTTGTTCGAATCGGACTATTCATTCAAAAGTTATTAGGGGGGGGGGGACAGACAGACATACCGACAGACATTTTCCCCCATCCCAATACCTTACTTTCCAATTTTTAATTTTTCGATTTTTATTTAATTTTTTTTTTTTTTTTTTTTTTTGACTTATTTTTCAATTTTGTAATATTTTCAAGATGCATTAAGCCTTCTTTCATGCTTTTTTCTTGTTTCTCTGACTTTTACTGGCAAAGTAGGCTAAAAAGGGGTTATTATTAAGAAACGAGCGTTCCGTTCAGTCTTCCACCGTTTTTTACAAGGATGTTGCTTTTTTCAAATCAAACAATAACTTACGAGATCATCTGAAATATGAATTAGCGCCTCAACTACCCTCGCTTTTTTTTGGTTGGATTTCTCTGAGAAAAGATAAAAAGAAAAAAAAGCGTGGCAGCTATCATTGAATCAGTAGAGCCTTGTGTTAAGCAACACCAATCTATTCGTCCATTAAAGATGAAGGATTTCTTATGCACGCATTGGCATGAGACGAGTCAATAATAAAACGACATATGCCTCAAATATTTCTGGTGTCTTCAGAAAAAATCCTTCTTTTTGTGTGAAGCAGTGGTTTTTAATGGATACATTGGTGAATTACCAAGTAACATTGGGAAGAAACAAAGAAGAGTGATGTCGCAAATATCTGAGACTACTGCTTTTTGATGAAAATGTAGTGAACGACTATATAGACTAACTTTTTGCGGAATTCTGAGAATAAATCAAGATTAGTTCAAATTATGATGGAATACTTCCGATTAGGAGGAACGACTGTTGTACAAGTATATAGGGAAGCCAATGTATTAATTTGCTCAGTTGCAATAAAAACATGCCAGAATAACTCCAGACCAATTGCAGTAATAAGTACTGATACAGATCTGCTCTCGATTCTAAGTGAAAGTGGTATGTCTGGAACATAACTATATTTTTTACTCCCAAACCAATTTAATACAAAGGCAAATATTACAATACTAGCTTTTACCCGCGGCTTCGCTCACGTTGATGTAGTTTTTTTCAATCGATTCAAGTTAATAGTCAACACAGGGAGAGGTCAAATAGTTACCAAAAAATGGTTTCTCCCCAGTTTCGTCGACATTTAAAATGGCCTCCCTCCTTTAATATATCAAAAGATATGATGAAAACTGAAAATCAAGGGAGAGGGGGGGGGTAAAGGAAATGTCGGCGAAACTGGGAAGACACCCAAAAAATCACACAACATAAATCAGGAAAACGTTCAAGAGTTGTAAAGAAGTTAGTTTGGGTAATTCTCAAAAATTCCAATTCGAGTGAGGTCAACAATTCTAAAATAAAGTCAACCATTTCCCTTGTAATCCCCATCCCCGTCAAATGGTGTCTAGCGCTACACCTGCTATCTAAATTATTGTATAGCTTCTTACCGGGGAAATCGTCCCAAAATAGGGTCAACAGTCACTACAAATCTAGATTCTAATAATGTCCCTTTAGAGTGAGAACATCAAACCTTTAAAATCCCCCACGTAAAGGAAATCAACTGTTTCTTAACAACGTAAACAATCCTGATTAAAATACCAAAAAAGTTCAGAGTAAAAATACCATTAAAATCAGAGTAAGCAGAACAGTTTTTTTTTTTTTTTAAGTTCCCATTTAAATGAGGACAATAGTACAAAAAACTTCTCATTTCGGAAGCAGAAACATTCCCTAAAGTCTCCATTAGAATGGTGATATCAGCGTTTTGAAATAACATCTCCCTCTAAAGATCTCTTTCATGATTAATTCCAAAAATCTTCATCAGTACAGGTCCGATAGCATAAAATACAAATTTTAAAAAAAGAAAAGAAAGAAAGAAGAAACAATACTCTTTATTGTCGCCATTAAAGTGGGGATATTAATTCCACAAAATCCTAATTAGCACCATTAATCCTTAAAAACACATACAAAAAAAAGAAGAAATAAAATTAAAAGTTTCATTAAAATTTTAAAAAGTTCGCCAATGCGCTAACGTAGTTGCCTGGTGAGTCTGGAGATATAAAATGGATTTGGTGGATTAATTTACGTTTTAATAGTAGTTTTAATGTTATTTGAGCGTGTTGTTTCACTAATTTGGTGGATTAATTTTAATTGCAATACCCTATACATAGTAGTTAATGATATTTTTACCAAAATTAGTTTGGCGAAGATTTTACATTTTAATGCAAATTTTGTAATGGCTGTAGCGCCAAGATTTTTGAACATTCGAAAATGTTTTGCAAGTATTTGGCCTTTCCTGGTAAAAAAATAAATTTTTTCGACGGTAACTAGAGGTAAGGGGGCACTCTATTTAATAACTTTCTTTATTTAGTTACCAGATTGTTGTACATAGCAAAAATACCCGGCGTTGCCTGGGTGTGTAATAATTGTGAGAAACAATATAGTTACTTTTATTCGTTTTCTTCTGTAATTGAAATAACTCAAAACACACCGCTTTGACGTGATTCAAAATCGAGCGTTTTCCTTACCCATAAAAGTAAAATGGCAATAAATACGAAAAACAAAATAGCACTCTTTTAGAAACGAAAAAAAAAAAATTTAACAATATACAAATTCGAGGAATTTCCAAAATATGAATTTAAACTTCACTTGTTTAAAACGATTTACCTTTTTTTTTTGAACATATTTTAATAATTTCTATATTGCTATTGAAGTACAAACTTTAAAAAAAATGTAGCTGCCCGTAATCTCTTACTGCGATTTAAAATGGTACGAAATTTGCGGTAATCGTTTTGAGATACCTTGGATAAGTCTCCCCCTCCCTACTTTATAAAACTGTGTGTTACTAATTTTTTGAAGAGATAGTGTCGCCGAATACTGAGATAATTCTGGTGACCATGAAATGATGGTATCCGAAATGTTTTCAAAATAAGTAGTAAAAGTTTGGCAATTGTGTTTGAAATTGTGCGCAAACTTGTGCTGTTTATGGATTTGATTAATTTAGTTGGCGGATCATTTTATATGTTAACAAATGATATAAAGAAAGAAATTTAAAGAAATGGCGATATTTTGGTTACATGGGGAAAACCGAAAAACAGTATTCGTGTAGTTTTTAGCTTCAAAAACAGCGACAGTTGGAAAAATTGCCACATGCTATTGAAATGATTCCGCAAAAAAAGTTTAGCGAGATTCCTGCTGGTCGATCAAGCACCCAGTCAACACAAATAAATTTAAAAAAAAAAAAAAACATGAATTGTCTCAAAGCTGCGTGAAACTGTAAAATAATCAGCCAAATCCATGTATTATTTAGGGTCTGGTGGGGGAAAGTGGTCGATGGGGTAAAGTGGTCATAATTCAAATAAATGGCTATAGCTTGGAAATTATGTTCAAATGAATGTGAAAATTTTGTTTTAGGGTAGTGCATTTAGAAACTATATTTTGAATACAAAATTTTACAGCTGGCAAAATTTTATTTGGTAAAAAGAAATGTTTTGTGTAAATATGAAATTTTTTAAAATCTAAATACCTTTTTTAACTTTCTTGAGAAATTTTGTTTGTTAGAATTATGAACATATTGACTGCACAGGAAGCTTCCTACACGTTTCAAGAACTCTTACTCATTAGCAGTTAGCTGAATCTATTTTGAATAATATGATAGAACAATTAAAGTATGATGGGGTAAAGTGGTCATAATATTATCTTAACGAATATTGTTCTTCTAAAGTCACTTAATCTTAAAGCATAAGGCAGATATAAATTAAATATCAATTTCACTTACTATGTATTGTTTTTACAATAAACAGGGTTAAATATACGAGTATATGCGAATGCATACGCATATACTCGTGTAGGCACGTATATATACGTATTCATATAAATGCACCTACTAACACGTATTTGGGTATCTGCAAGTATTTTTTATCTATACAGATATACATTCGACTATACACGTATATTCCCGCTTATGCTCGTATATATACGAACAATTATATACTCAGGGAGACACGTATATACGCCTACGTACTTGAGTAGACACTTGCATACAAGCATATGATATACATGTATACAGAGTGAGTCTAAACTCTTGGGCAAATTATTAAAAGGTATTAGACGGGAGGATAAGAAGCAAGAACCATAAGAAACATATGGAATCAAACTCAAGGCTGACGCGCTACATGCACGCAAAGCCATAAACTGATGGATGCAAAACAGGTCACAAATTTATTACACGAAGACAATTTTACACAACATTTTAGTTCCTAAGAAAGTTTTAAAGCGATTGATGGAATTTGCGGCCTCTAGCTGTTTTTCACATGCGCGGCAATCACAAATCGCTCTGTTACAACAACGAAACTTTAAAAATACTTTCATCAATCGCCGTGCCTTTGTTGCGATGAGTGTATTAGAGCTACTACAGGACGTAACTTTTAACAACTACTCTAAATATTTCTTAAAAACTAAAATGTCGGGTAAAATCATCTTTGCGTAACAAATTTGTGACCTGTTTTGCTAACATCAGTTTTGACCTTTTGTGACCATAAGTTCCTTATGATTCTCTGCTTCTTATCCTTCCCTTTCACACCACTTAGATCTTGCAAAAGATCTTGGATTCATTCTGTAAGCATACATTTATATTAGCGGATATACTCGTGGATATACGTGGATACATGTACTGGTCTATACACGTAAATGCACGTATATACGTCTAACAGGTATATAATCGTGTTTACACGTAAACATACGTATATACTCGTGCTTTCATATATGTTTACGTGAGTAGACACGTACAAACACGCACTGGATATAACCACGAATTAACTCGTGTATACCCGTATAAGTATGTATGTACACAAGAAAGCAATGTCATGCTTGCTCCAGAGAGGCCTGGATTCAAAATTTACATTATGATTACTTTTAATATTGCTGTTGTAAGGCGACGAATTTTCGAAACAATGGGTTTAATCTTTAATCATTTGATGTGGAAATTACATGACATTTACTGTTTTCGATCACGACGTTCTTAAACTAAGTTTTTTAGCAATAAATTATAGCCTAAGTTGTTCCCCGGCTATGTAGCTATCTATGGTGAAAAAATGGTTAAAATCCGTCCAGTAGTTTTGAAGTTTACCCCGGACATCCGGACAGAGATTAGCCCTTTATGTATAGAGATGAGGATGCAATTCTTAAGAAAGCAATGTCATGCTTGCTCCAGAGCGGCCTTGTCTCAAAATTTACATTATGATTACTTTTAATATTGCTGTTGTTAGGCGACGAATTTTCGAAACAATGGGTTTAATCTTTAATCATTTGATGTGGAAATTACATGACATTTACTGTTTTCGATCACGTCGTTCTTAAACTAAGTTTTTAGCAATAAATTATAGCCTGAGTTGTTCCCCGATTATGTAGCTAACTATGGTGAAAAAATGGTTAAAATCCGTCCAGTAGTTTTGAAAATTACCCCGGACATCCGGACAGAGATTAGCCCTTTATGTTTAAAGATGGGGATGCAGTTCCTAAGAAAGCAATGTCATGCTTTCTCCAGAGAGGCCTTGATTCAAAATTTACATTATGATTACTTTTAATGTTGTTGTTGTTATGCAACGAATTTTCGAAAAATGGGTTTAATCTTTAATCATTTGATTTGGAAATTACATGACATTTACTGTTTTCGATCACGACGTTCTTAAACTAAGTTTTTTAGCAATAAATTTTAGCCTAAGTTGTTCCCCGGCTATGTAGCTATTTATGGTGAAAAAATGGTTAAAATCCGTCCAGTAGTTTTGAAGTTTACCCCGGACATCCGGACAGAGATTAGCCCTTTATGTATAGAGATGAGGATGCAATTCTTAAGAAAGCAATGTCATGCTTGCTCCAGAGAGGCCTTGATTCAAAATTTACATTATGATTACTTTTAATATTGCTGTTGTTAGGTGACGAATTTTCGAAACAATGGGTTAAATCATTTGATGTGGAAATTACATGACATTTACTGTTTTCGATCACGACGTTCTTAAACTAAGTTTTTTAGCAATAAATTATAGCCTAAGTTGTTCCCCGTTTATGTAGCTATCTGTGGTGAAAAAATGGTTAAAATCCGTCCAGTAGTTTTGAAAATTACCCCGGACATCTGGACAGAGAATAGCCCTTTATGTATAAAGATGAGGATGCAATTCCTAAGAAAGCAATGTCATGCTTGCTCCAGAGAGGCCTTGATTCAAAATTCACATTATGATTACTTTTAATATTGTTGTTAGGCAACGAATTTTCGAAACAATGGGTTTAATCTTTAATCATTTGATGTGGAAATAACATGACATTTACTGTTTTCGATCACGACGTTCTTAAACTAAGTTTTTTAGCAATAAATTATAGCTTAAGTTGTTCCTCGATTATGTAGCTGTCTATGGTGAAAAAATGGTTAAATCCGTCCAGTAGTTTTGAAAATTACCCCGGACATCCGGACAGAGATTAGCCCTTTATGTATAAAGATGAGGATGCAATTCCTAAGAAAGCAATGTCATGCTTGCTCCAGAGAGGCCTTGATTCAAAACTACATTATGATTACTTTTAATATTGCTGTTGTTAGGCAACGAATTTTCGAAACAATGGGTTTAATATTCAGTAAGTTACCGCCCTATAGCCAGGGCTAAGGGCAGTCCTCGGCTGGAATTGACTGAGCTGGCGGTGTATTTAATGGGTTTAATCTTTAATCATTTGATGTGGAAATTACATGACATTTACTGTTTTCGATCACGACGTTCTGAAACAAAGTTTTTTAGCAATAAATTATAGCCTAAATTGCTGCCCGATAACGTAGCTATCTATGGTGGAAAAATGGTTAAAATCCGTCCAGTAGTTTTGAAGTTTACCCCGGACATCCGGACAGAGATTAACCCTTTATGTATAAAGATGAGGATGCAATTCCTAAGAAAGCAATGTCATGCTTGCTCCAGAGGGGCCTTGACTCAAAATTTACCTTATGATTACTTTTAATATTGCTGTTGTTAGGCAACGAATTTTCGAAACAATGGGTTTAATCTTTAATCATTTGATTAGCCCTTTATGTATAAAGATGCATAATTTGGGATTTATAAATCTTTTTAAATGTTACGATTGCATCCCGATTGTTGGAGAGCCTTGATGAGGGAAAGATGCCTGGTCAATTAGTTAGAAAGCGTTTCTTGTAGTAAAGCGAGTTAGAGCATCACCACACTAGAGGTGATGGTGAGAGGTATGGTGATGGTTTGAGAGAGGTTTGATAATCGGCATGAAAATTACAGGCTGGTCGACGAGCCGTGTTGCTGCTCAAGTGGATCGTTAGGAATGTTCCGTTGGGTCTGGAGCGCCCAGGAAGTCGACGAGGAGAGATAATCGAAGGATCGTGCGGCATGCACTCGTGGATCCTGCACTGACTCGTTCCACCATACAAGCAGACGTAGAGGTAGCAGTTGTTCCTCGAATCATTTCTAAACGTCTTGCAGCACTGAATCTGCAGTCCAAGCGCCCTTTTCTCGTACTCTCTTTTCCACCAAAGCATAAGCAACTCAGTCTACAATGGTGCGGAGCCAGAGCGATGTAGGATGTCACTAACTGGCAAAAGGCGGTGTTCAGTGATGAATCCCGGTTTGTTTTGGGGTCAGATGATAACCGCGAATGGATGTAGAGGTGTCCTATGTTAAGTGAAAGGAATGTGAATTCCTCGACAGATGGCAGCACTATGTAAAACGATGCAAGAAATTCAGGTGATGTCACAAGGTTCCACGTAAGAATTATCCATTCGCATCTGCTCTGTCTGTTGCTAAGGGGTCTAGCAGCCAATAAAATTTTTTCCCTCATTTTTCAAGTCAAGAACCAAGGTCGATCTGGATATCACATTTCGTCTGAGTTTTGGTGTGTGTGTGTTGCGGCAAGTGTTTAGTTTAGCCATGTTTTCTTGAGGTTCGTTGTTAAGAAGATCTTGGAAAAGGCGCAGGAAGCGCGAATTGAAAGATGAGGCTTGAATGCCTATAATATTCTGATTCGATGATTCTGCATAATACATAAACGAAATATATTTAGTCAAGATAAATATCGCACCACAGGACTTTTTGATGCACTAAGATTCAGGATCGCATCCGATAGAAAGGATGGCTGCTCGAGACAAAGCGGAACTCTTCCAAAATGAACTTCCAGTGTAAGTGTAAGGGGATGCTAAAATAAAGAAAAAGGACTGATAGACACTCCCATGAACTGTTTCAAATCCACTTCAATCACATTTGGAGAATTCTATCTTGTGAACTTCCTAGTGTGCTCTCTGTGCGTGAACTGCCTGATAATGTATTGTACACATATTAACCAAGCATATTTTAATAATTTTGATCACCGGGTGCACCCTTCGTTAATATCACTATGATACACTGATTATGTGAAAAAATAAAAGATATTCGGTAAGTCATTCATTTTTGTTCCTGTTAATTTTTGTCATTTGCTCTAATATTTCTTGTATGCATGTATTCTATCGTTAGTCACAGCGCAATGTGTAGATGATACGATCACAAGGCCATAACCGAGGCTTATAAGCCCGATTCAATTTTGAAAGCTCACTTATATATTTTCAAATATTCAACTATATTATTTCACCAAATACCATTTTTTTAACACCATAAGCTTAACATATTTAACACCCTGGAGAAAGGTACCATTTAACCCACTTTATCGAACTACACACTGCCCGAACAGCGAGCAAAATGGTCTGGAGGGCCATAGCCCATGATAGCCGATCCACTCTAGCTGTGGTACGTAGAACTTAAAGGGCCAGCAATATTTTAGCGACATTCTGCAACCAAATGTAGGACCGTTCCAAAATGGTCTCCCAGGGGCAATTTTCCAGTAAGATAATGCTCGCCCGCATACAGCTGGAGTTGCTCAAGACTTCTTACATCCTTTTGAGACTCTTCCATGGCAAGCTGCTCCCCCGACTTGTTCCTTATAGAGCATGTATAGGATCAGCTGAAACGTCAGACTCCGCCGTGCATCTCTGTGCAAGATTTAGAAGTGGCTGTTCAAAATTTGGGTGTCCATCTGCCTCAGCACAACATCAGACGTTTAATTAGGTCAATGCCGGCTCGTGTTACGGCATGTGTTGCAGCAAAAGGGGTCCAACGCGCTATTGATGTAGCACTGTATTTATCTCATTTCTTAGCCTGTATTTGTTTAATTGCCTGGATTTTCGGATCAAGTGTCTCTCTCACCTGCATTATTATATATATTAAATTTCACTTCAATCCAATGCTTCCTTCTTGGATCGATATTTTCTATGTACCTGAGTGGTATTAAATAGCATACCATGCCTTATGAATATTTTTCAATGTAGTTATATAAATCTTATAATACCCGATATTATAAACACACGGTATAAGCGTTAGAAGGGGAGGGGTCAGTGATGCAAAAACAGTGCAGAGGTATAGAGTTCCTTTGTTTTTTTCAAATAATTTACTTCTAACAAATTGACTCGGATAAGTTTTGAAATGCGCGAAAATTGGTTAATGTAGAGCAATGCATTAATTTCTCCTACTAAAATTCTATTTAGTTTGGTTTCGAAATGTATTAGCGTGACCACCATATTGTTTCTTATCATTTTGACTTGTTTACTTCATAGCCGATGGAATGACTAGAGCTGAAGCAGTTAATGCTGTATTTATCCAGAAAGCTTCTACTGCTAGGAGAGCATATGCAACTGTTGTTCACGTAAAGCATGTTGCAGCTGGATATGTTCCAAAAGGTTAAATTATTTTTCCTTTTAATGCAATGGAAGATTATTTTCTGAAAAAATTGATTATAAAATATTTTTTCCTCACGTATTAACCGATTTTCAAACCTGAATTTCAGATTTGTTTGAAAGCACCAGTTTAAAAAATCTTTTGGACATTAGGGTGTGTTGAAATACTTTTTTTCTAATTTTGATGATGGGTAGTGAAGAAAAAGTGCCATTGACGAGCAAAGTGCAAATAAACAACTATAATTTTTTTTTTGGACAATTTCTACATTTGCCGCAATTGCCTGGAAGTTTCGGCTAAATGCTTTTTCTTTTTTTTTTTTGATATTTTACGCAAAATAAAAGAAAAAAAGTATGCAGTAGATCCTTGTTTTACGCAGCTTTATTTTACGTGGTTTCGATTATACGCGGTTTAAGATTTGACACCTTTTTATTTTACGCAGATGAGTTTCGGTTTTACGTGGTTGTGGCAATGCAAACAGATAAAATTTTCCATTCTTTAAAATCCAAACTAATAAAGATAGCAGATTACGCGTAATCAACTGCATTTTGGTGTGCTAATAATCGAGCTTAGGTCACTGGAGACATTTTATGCGATTGGTTCCAGAGCTCTTCCCAAAAGTATTAAACTCTCACTGAAAGAAGAGCTTTTAAGAGTGACAAAGGAGGCCTAAACCAACGAGGATACCGACGTCGGTGACGCACAACCAAAAACGTTCACATTGAAAATTTTGAGTCATTTTGAGATAATAGAAAAGATTTTTCCGATTTGTTAGTGAAGAAAGATTCTGTCATGGAAATGACGTAAGTGATCATGGATGCGTTAATGCTCTGCAAAGAATTACAGAGAAAAATTTTTCGTGATTGCCAAAAGACTATCATAGCCAGCTCCTCTTTATAAACAGAACCTGAAATTAATTTATGTTTTCTGTATGCATGTTGAGCATAAAAGTCGATATAAGTACACATTAAACTTGTTATACAATTAGTCATCACTAGAATGAAGTATTTTGTTACCTACGGAACCAAACCTCTATTTTAACACTAGTATTAAGTCTCAATTTACGCGGTTTCGATTTGCGCGGCATTAACGTACCCCCCACGTAAAACGAGGGTCTACTGTATTTCTGTTTTCGATTTTGGGTTGTGCGGAAACTGCGCCATTAGTGGTACTAAATTCCCATTTAAAAATGAGATGTGTGGAGCAATTCCTGTTTTTCACAAATGCATAGAAGTTTTGCCAATTTCCTGCTCGTTTAAAGTTTTTAGCAATTTTTGTCTAAAACTCAGAATTCCGTTTTCGCATTATTTACCAGAAATTATTATATAGTTTGTGAGATATGAACAATTTTTAATTGTTTGGTGGGCAATAAAATAGCTACTTATTAGGGTGGTTCGAAAAAATCGATTTCTTTATTTTAGAATCGCGTTACCTCTCAAAAGCTGTAGTTATAGATCTTCAATTGGGGGAAAAATAATAAAAAAAATTTAAGTTGACATCCTCAGTTCGCGCATGAGGCTGAAAGTTTCAAAAAAAATGCTAAAAATTGAATTTTTCAAGAAATAAATAAATAAATAAATTAATTAATTAATTAATTAATTAATTAATTAAATTTAATTTTTTTATGTTTTTATAACGAAACAGCCATAAATTGTCAGTATATAGCGTAGTTTGAACCTAAAAAATATTTTATTGGAAACTAACTACTAGAGATTTTGCAACTGCTTTTAGTCAGAAATAGTTTCTTAATTTTCTTTTTAAAAGTTCTCTTGCAAAGTTAATATGATAGAAACAGAGAAATATCCTGTTCTGAAAGCAAACTGATACATCAGACAGAACAAGAAATTTTTTTTATCATGTTTCATTTGCAGCAAAGTATCTTTTTAAAAGATAAATAAAAATCGATTTCTGACTTATAACAGTTGCAAAATCATTATTAGTCGGTTTCCGTGGCATTCAGCATTCTTTATTAATTGTTGAACGAGAGTTTCTCGCTAACGACAAATAGTATTTCAAGTATATTTTTATACGCTTATCTGAAAGAACACCATCGTAAAGAAAATCTATTTTTATACGAAAAAATATGTTCTTTTTAATGGTACCAACGAAAACAAGATGCAAGGTGACAAACTTGAGCTGCAGCGCATTAAAAGTAGGCCATTTTCATGTGACGTATTTTGACAGCCTCTATGGATGCCAATATCTTTTAGAGAATTAATATTTACGCTCTGCAACTATAACCCATTAAAAACACGTGACAATGGAATTACAAAGTACGAGCTTCTGAATCAGTTTTGTTCAGAATTTCTGACATTTTAAAATCAAGGAAAAAGTTTCTCCACTACGTTTTTCTTGCGAATTCGTATGCAAGCTACACAAAAGTTAACGAACTCAAATTCATAAAAATACTAGAACATATTGAAAACCAAAAGTACTTTAAGCCCCTAAAATTTCAGGCTTCCAGTGTAATAAAATTTTCTACTCCTGCTCTTAAACATGGCAATTCGTTACGAAAGACAGAATTTCGAGCTCAATTTTTTATCCTTAAACGAAAGAACACCATCGAAAAAAGAACTTATTTTGAAAGAAAAAAATATATTCTTTCTAATGGTTTTAACTAAAAGAAGATGCGAGGTGACAAACTTGAGCTATAGCTCTTTGAAAATAGGCTATTTTTTCACTTGAACGGTTTTGATAGCCACTATGATGACAATATCTTTTAGAAAATACATATTTAAGCTATGCAACCGCAATTCATTAAAAACAAATATTTTTACTATATAATCACGCAGCACGAGCTTTTGAATAATTTTTGTTCAGATTCTATGACAACTTAAAATCCAGGAAAATTTTTCCATATCGCGCTTTTTCACAAGTTTACGAGCATGCTACACAAAACCTAACGAGTTCAAATTCACAAAAATGCTTGAATATATTAACGGCCAATTGTACTTTAGGTGCCTAAAATTTCAGGCTTGAGCGTGATAAAATTTTCTGTAAACTTTGTCTGATTTTGGCAATTTGACACAAAAAGCTGATCTGCCATTTTGGACAACATTTTTGGAGATCCTAGATCCTCGGGATTTGAATCTAGAAAGCTGAAAATTTACGTAGGTTAGTTTCAAAGACATCTCTACACCTCTATAAAGTTCCATCTAAATTGAAGATGGTCGAGCGGGGACGATTTGAAAAATTAGATCAGTTACCGTGAAATGACTCTTATACAATGAACTTAAACAGCAAAATTTTATCTAAGTACAAAATTCCCAGATTACTTAGTCCCAACATTTAAGATTGATAAGAAATAAAATACACGACCCTATACGCTGTAAATAATCATTATGATAAGTGTACTAGTGGATCTCAGCCATAAAATGTTTATCTTTATTACTGCATCCAAATCAGCATTTTTTTTTATTTTTTTTTAAGAATGTGCCTCGTATTATTCTAAAAAATCACCAGTCATAATATGACGGGTGCAAATTTCTTGGCCATTTCCACTAATTTCGTTTGTAGAAACAAGAAACCCAACGTGGTGGGTAATATCTCCATTCCTGTTTGCGAAAATCATAATTTTAATTTAAGACGTAAAAATTCAAAGGAATGCTGAATGTCGGATGTTTTTACATATAGCTTTTACCCGCACCTTCGCTGTCATTGATGTAAATTTTGTCAATCCATTCGGAATAACAGCCAACAGAGGTAGAGATCAAACAGTTACAAAAAAAAAAAAAAACCTACACATTATAATTCAGAAAAACGTATAAGAGTAGAAAATAATTTCGCACAGAGATTTTTGAAAACGCAATGGTTTTGAGCGGATATGATCCTCTCAAATGCTTCTAAAGACCCTTTTTAATTTCCAGATGATATGCTCATTAGTTTTTGAAATTATAATTTAGTTGTGTTACAAAATTCTATTATTCTATATTAAATATATTGCTTTACAAATGTTTTTGGTGTCATTTTGGAAGTTTTGTCAAGGTAACACAACTTTTTTTTTAAAGCTTCTTATGCAATTTTGAAAATCATATAGGTTAGTCGAAATTCATCATTTTCTTAAAATTATATTTCAGGAGCTTTCATTTGTATCAGTATGTGCAGCAATTTTTCTGTTTTAATGGTATCAGATTGCATTTGAGTGACAGAGCAAATCGCATGTGACAGCTGCGCCGTTGCTGAATAACCTCTAAACTGACTGTTGACATCTTTCTGAGAGGCTGCTGTCCATATACGATGTCACACGTTCTCAAAATATTTTGCTCCCCTTCTCCCTTTTGCCGCAAAAGTGTCATACTTCACCGTACCCCTCCCTTCACCTTGTCACATGTCATGCTGTCTTCAGAGCCCTATCCAACCGATAAAACCAAAATAGTGATAGGTACGGGGCACCCTTAAGTGTGTTAGGATATGAGATACAATACATAAACACATTCTTATTTTTAAAAGTATTTCAACCAAAATGTGTCATGCTGTGTTTCTAGTTACTTCCCCAGAGCGTGACACCATTTATGGATGACCCCTCATCTGCCTAGATCAACCTCGGGAAGATGAAAATCACAGTTTCAACTAAGTTCTGGGGTAAATGAAAATCAGTTGAAAAAAATAGAGAAACAGGATTTCATTCGCCAACGCAAAGCCAGAAGAATTACCACAATTTTCATCCCCTCCCTTTCTTTCTCATACAATAGCGATATAAATAATAATGCTTTTTTTCCTAATGAGTATGTTAACGCTAAAGCTACACTACGATCTTAACTAAAAACCTATGTTAATTTTGTTTTTTAAACTATATAATAGAATTCCACAACTTTCACTAAATAGTTAACATTTAAGTCCAATATGTTTTTACTCAATTCTTCATATAAATAACTAAATAAAACCTCGGTTATAAGTTTTCTAATAGTACTTTTACATTGCACCAAAGTTTGGAATTTTTTTAAGGATATTTTTCTAAGGAATGTTGCTTTCAAGTAAATAACATAAAATTCTACTAACTAGGCATCGAATTTTCACTTATAAAACTAGAAATGCTGAGTTGTATGAAATATTCAGAACAATAATATCGATAAAATAAAGAATAATATTGAGATTGAAAATTAATTAAATTTCATATTATGTTAAAGTAAGAAATACTAATTAATTCGTTTTTTACATCTCTTAACGTCAGAAAACATACA
This sequence comes from Uloborus diversus, assembly GCF_026930045.1. Lineage (NCBI taxonomy): Eukaryota > Metazoa > Arthropoda > Arachnida > Araneae > Uloboridae > Uloborus > Uloborus diversus. Next base: position 71,513,495 of record NC_072737.1, on the reverse strand, counting down.
TATATTTTTCTTTTCTCCCATTAGTTAAATGAATTCCTTTTTAACATTTCTTCCCTCTTACGCCCCTCAAGGGGGACGCACCCCACAGTTTCAGAACAGTTGCCCTAAGTTATTCTATGTTTTTGCTTAATGTTAAGTGAAACTTTTTCCCCGTGAGGGTTATTAAATTTAAATACAGTTTTGAAATTGTTTAAATTTAATCGTGTGTTAGTGTAAGTAAGTGTCTAAATGTGAAGGAAACTTAATATTTTCTAGAATTTGCCATTTTCGCATATTCTGTAACGTAAGAATTACCATATATGTTCAATCTGTTGCCTAATTTATCTAAATTAATTCATTCAAAATGATTTTAAAAAAAAATAATGAAAAATGTTCAGTAAGTTACCGCCCTAAAGCCAGGGCTAAGGCAGAAAAACATGAAATACACCGCCAGCTCAGTCAATTCCAGCCGAGGACTGCAGTTTCGTGCTTATTAGCACTCATCAGCCCGGTATAGGACTAACTGAGCTGGAGGTGGAAAACCTCTTAAGGAAGCCAAGAGTGCCAAACAAACTGGTAGCTAACATAGAATTAGCACTGACCAGACGAGTGACCGAAACAATGGTTCGGTTCAACTCGAATATTGCAGGCAAGGCAGGTAAATTCAGTAAGTTACCGCCCTAAAGCCAGGGCTAAGGCAGAAAAACATGAAATACACCGCTAGCTCAGTCAATTCCAGCCGAGGACTGCAGTTTCGTGCTTATTAGCACTCATCAGCCCGGCATAGGACTAGCTGAGCTGGAGGTGGAAAACCTCTTAAGGAAGCCAAGAGTGCCAAACAAACTGGTAGCTAACATAGAATTAGCACTGACCAGACGAGTGACCGAAACAATGGTTCGGTTCAACTCGAATATTGCAGGCAAGGCAGGTAAATTCAGTAAGTTACCGCCCTAAAGCCAGGGCTAAGGCAGAAAAACATGAAATACACCGCTAGCTCAGTCAATTCCAGCCGAGGACTGCAGTTTCGTGCTTATTAGCACTCATCAGCCCGGCATAGGACTAGCTGAGCTGGAGGTGGAAAACCTCTTAAGGAAGCCAAGAGTGCCAAACAAACTGGTAGCTAACATAGAATTAGCACTGACCAGACGAGTGACCGAAACAATGGTTCGGTTCAACTCGAATATTGCAGGCAAGGCTGGTAAATTCAGTAAGTTACCGCCCTAAAGCCAGGGCTAAGGCAGAAAAACATGAAATACACCGCCAGCTCAGTCAATTCCAGCCGAGGACTGCAGTTTCGTGCTTATTAGCACTCATCAGCCCGGTATAGGACTAACTGAGCTGGAGGTGGAAAACCTCTTAAGGAAGCCAAGAGTGCCAAACAAACTGGTAGCTAACATAGAATTAGCACTGACCAGACGAGTGACCGAAACAATGGTTCGGTTCAACTCGAATATTGCAGGCAAGGCAGGTAAATTCAGTAAGTTACCGCCCTAAAGCCAGGGCTAAGGCAGAAAAACATGAAATACACCGCTAGCTCAGTCAATTCCAGCCGAGGACTGCAGTTTCGTGCTTATTAGCACTCATCAGCCCGGCATAGGACTAGCTGAGCTGGAGGTGGAAAACCTCTTAAGGAAGCCAAGAGTGCCAAACAAACTGGTAGCTAACATAGAATTAGCACTGACCAGACGAGTGACCGAAACAATGGTTCGGTTCAACTCGAATATTGCAGGCAAGGCAGGTAAATTCAGTAAGTTACCGCCCTAAAGCCAGGGCTAAGGCAGAAAAACATGAAATACACCGCTAGCTCAGTCAATTCCAGCCGAGGACTGCAGTTTCGTGCTTATTAGCACTCATCAGCCCGGCATAGGACTAGCTGAGCTGGAGGTGGAAAACCTCTTAAGGAAGCCAAGAGTGCCAAACAAACTGGTAGCTAACATAGAATTAGCACTGACCAGACGAGTGACCGAAACAATGGTTCGGTTCAACTCGAATATTGCAGGCAAGGCTGGTAAATTCAGTAAGTCACCGCCCTAAAGCCAGGGCTAAGGCAGAAAAACATGAAATACACCGCCAGCTCAGTCAATTCCAGCTGAGGACTGCAGTTTCGTGCTTATTAGCACTCATCAGCCCGGCATAGGACTAACTAAGCTGGAGGTGGAAAACCTCTTAAGGAAGCCAAGAGTGCCAAACAAACTGGTAGCTAACATAGAATTAGCACTGACCAGACGAGTGACCGAAACAATGGTTCGGTTCAACTCGAATATTGCAGGCAAGGCAGGTAAATTCAGTAAGTTACCGCCCTAAAGCCAGGGCTAAGGCAGAAAAACATGAAATACACCGCCAGCTCAGTCAATTTCAGCCGAGGACTGCAGTTTCGTGCTTATTAGCACTCATCAGCCCGGCATAGGACTAACTAATTCGAGCTACCAGTTTGTTTGGCACTCTTGGCTTCCTTAAGAGGTTTTCCACTTCCAGCTCAGTTAGTCCTATGCCGGGCTAAAAAAAAGAGAAAACACACAAATAGAAGATACTAGAAATAATAATATGTAAAAAGCAAAACTATCGTATAGATTCCTTGTATCAGTCAAAGAATTTTTTGACAGAAATTGGAAGCTGCAGAAAAAAGAAGAGAAGGATGGTAATTGGTTTAGATTTATAAAGATACCTAATGATTACCAGTAGAGCTCGTGAACCCTAAAAAGTTTTGTATTCAAGTAAAATTTTGACAGCGAATACCTAACAAAAACACGGACACCAATCTCAAACGCGCAATGTCGCATTCCCTCAAAATCATCGGAGCATTCCCTCCCCCCCCCCCCTCCAAAAAAAAAACAACACTTCCCTAAGAAGAGAACTAGAACCCTTGAAATAACCTGCGAAAATTTTCAGTGGATCAGTTTGTGCATGCGCCCCCCTCCCTGCCTTCTAGGCATCTTTGATAGAAATACAGTAAAATCTGTCTACAACGATATTGTTGGGACCTAAAAAAATATTGTTATAGACAGGTTATCGTTATAGACAGTTTGATTATTCATGCTGACATTTTGCTGGGACCAAGGAAAACATTGTTATAGACAGGTTTATTGTTATTGACAGCATTGTTGTAGACAGGTTTCACTGTATTTTTAAGTAAAGATAGCATGCACTTGTATGTAGCATACTAGAGAACTCAGAACTGTGATGATTCTTCAGAATTGTGAACAAGAGAAATTTTTTTTAAAAATTATACTGTCCTTTATATTTAAAAAAAAAAAAAGTTTCATCAAACAAAATTGTACATCAATTCTTAGGACCATAGAAAGGGTTCGGGGAATAAACCTAAATTAAGTGAAAAGTACTTAGGTATAATTATGGGTATCAAAATCATCCATGAGGCATTTTCTTACATGCTGTATTTGATTTAATATCAACCCCCTCCGCCCAACTATTTCGTCAAAAAATAAATAAAATAGGAGCAACAGAATAATAAATAAAACATTGAAAAAAAAAATAATAACAACAATATCATTTATTTTCTTTCAGAGCAAGTAAAAAATAGACAACTAAAAATACCCAGCTTTTCTGTATTTCTATATCGAAGAAAAATTTTAAACCATACATGATTAGTTAGAACCATACGGGAAAATAATTGACACTTTCCATTAATCGCTGAAAATTAAAGTACCCTTTTCAAACCTAAGTAAAGGAATGATTTTTTTCTTTTAAAGGAAAATCGAAACGGTGCAGCTCCCATATTTGACATTTCAGTTAAAGGTTAATAGCATAGACCAATTTGTTTCATCATAACAATGACGCTAATCGCTTACGCAAACAATAGCCAAAAAGAACTACACTCCGGCTTGATATCACTTGCTCATTGGTCATAATTTTTAATTCATCCGCAAATGTCAATCAAACTGACGGAGCTACTCCACTGCCACCCCAATACATCCCCAGTCGACGTAGGAACGGTTTGTCGGGGAGAGCTGTAGGGATACGATCTTCGTCTACTGGCTACTCCACCAAAGCCGAAAACGTGGCACCTCAGATGGTGCCCGGCGCTACGCCGGCTTTTGAAACTATCGCATACATAGTCTCATGGAAAGAAAAACAACCGGTTTACAGGCGGAAATGGACGAATCTATTAGTTTGCGGGGATTCCAGGTTTCGCAGATGTAGGTTAACCAACCAATAAAGAGCTCCATGCCTCCAAAAAGTAAGCAGAGTCATATTCAAATGAGCGGAACACGTTCATCAAATTTTTACTTTCCCCCCTCATTCACATAGACCCGTTTTAACTAGCTTCTTGTCAAATAAAAGAAGCTATATCCAGAAAACACCTTATTTCTAATATTTTCATGATAACTTTCGTGCGTCGCCAAGCTATAAATTAATCTTCTAGTGTAGAATTTCAAAACAATTAATTTCAAAGCTTAGTCTCAAACAAGGTATTGGCGATTTTATTGGCATGGTTGGTTAAAACTATAATTTTTGCTTTATATGTATCCAAACATTCTTGCGATAAAATAGTATTACTTGCCTTATTTTAGGTATATATGTCCCTTCTTTTGAGGAAGAAGTTAGCCTTTTTAAAGAAACATTGAACGAAGCTGGATTGAAGGCTTCTGATGTTTCTTACGTTGAAGCACATGGTACTGGTACTCCTGTTGGAGATAACGTCGAGCTTAATGCAGTGGCTGAGGTATTTTGTAAAGATAGACAAAAACCCTTTTATATTGGCTCAATCAAAAGCAACATTGGACATACAGAAGCTGCTTCAGGTAAACATTGCTTGAAACTATAAACTTCAAATTGTTCTCCGTATTACAAATAAATAAAACCATTTATTAAGAATGGGAATATATATTTAAGTGAATACATAGTGCGATATACGTATAGGTAATTTTATTAATTAATTCTATGCTTTATATTATTATACTCGTAGTTGATGCATAAAAAGAAAGGTTTTTTTTAATGTTTAATTACGGTTTTTTTTTGCAGGTTTGTGTGGGATTATAAAATCAATCATAGCTTTTGAAACTGGAAAAATCCCACCAAACATCAGATACAAAACTCCAAACCCCTACTGTGAAAGCTTACTAAGAGGACACTTGCAAGTTGTGACAGAGCCAACGTTATTGCCTTCTTCATACATAGCCGTGAATTCGTTTGGTTTTGGAGGATCTTTTGTTAATGCTATTTTGAAAAGAAACCCCAATACAGTTGTTAATAACTGCCAAACTTCAACTTTACCGAAATTGGCATTGTACGCAGCAACTACCGAGGCAGCAGTTACCTTCTTCTTTCAGTTCCTAAAAGATAATCCCAAATTACCTGCTGAATTTTTCGCTTTGCTGCACAAATTATCATTTACACCAATTTCATTAAAACCTTTTAGAGGCTATGCTTTAATTGGTGATACAGAAGAACCGATCACTGAAGTAAAAGTAAGTGAATTTAAGTTAATATCCTAAATTTGCATTACATATTGGGAAGGGAATTTAACTCTGATACGTGATGTTTTATCTAGATGTTTTTACAAGTAAGGTCTTCAATGCCTTGCCTTTTCCAGTGACAAATGCTCTCGTGTTGCACTCTTCCCGACATAAATGCATTAAAAGAAATTACATAGTTAAAGTGGTATTTAATTTCAATCAAAAGGCAGAACACATTTCCTGTTCACTAAAAATAAAAGAAGAGCATAACTTTCCAGTAGAGCTAAGATTTTGTCGACAGATTGTGATGGCACGTAATTGTGGGTGGTGGTTCATAAAAGCAGGGCTGTGGAGTCGGAGTCGAACGGATTTTGGGGTAAATGAGTCGGAGTCGGAGTCGTTAGAAACCATGCCGACTCCGACTCCGGGGTTCTTTTTTTCTTTCATTTTCACTGACTCTCCTTGCATTTTTTAAAACCTGACTACCAATTGGTTCGATTACATGTATAAAAAGATACTAGTCAGAAAATAACTCATTATGGCAATCAGCCAGCTTGAGTGCTTACCGAACTTTCTGTAGCCGTCCCCTAGTTTTCTTGCTTTTTAACTTAACTAATAGCAACTGTCGGCAGACGGTTTTGTTGCTTAACATTTTCAAGTAATCACTTTCAAATAAAAATAGAAATATAGTGTTTTGTTTAATCTCAGTTATAAAATAGTAAAAGGAATATAACAATTTAGTAAGACGAGGCCCGTAGGTCAGGTGGAAACTTTTGAGAGTGATCGGAAAATTCAAATAAGTTCTGGCGCGAAAGCACGAATCCAAAAGATCTGATGAAATAATATAATATTTTTTTCTTTATTAAGACTATTTCTATAAGCTTGGTTCTCCCTAAAAAGTATGGGACAAAATAATTAAGTGTAAATGATTTCTTGGTAACAACACCCAATAATTGCAGTTAATCTTAAAATCTTCATATTAAGGTTAATTCTAAGCAGCTAATAAAATGTAAATTAAAAATTTAGCGAAGAAGAAATACAAGTATAGTAAAAGCTATTCGTACATATTTGTATACCTCCGCATTTTAAAATATATTCGGGAAAATTTTCAGAATTAAAGTATTTATATTTTTTATAAACTCTGAAATTAACTTTGGAAGTCACCTATTAGATGGGTGTCGGCCGGGCCAAACCACCCCCTCTCAAGAACTTGGATTTTGAAAAAAAAAAGCTTTTTTTCTCTCAAGTTACAGTTTTTAAAAATTGAAAGCACTCGATTTGATCAATATCTATTTCTTAAACATTAAAGGGGGGGGGGAGGATTACAGCTAATTCTTTTCAAAAAATTTTAAAGGGATTTTTAAGTCATCCCACTTTTAAACTCGTAACTTTTGGAAAACTTGATTTTAAAATTGAATTTCTAACATTGTATGCGTCTTGGGTTTACAGTAAAAAACAAAATGCCAAATTTTCATAAAAAAGAACTAATATTTCAATCTCTGTTTAGAGGTTTCCCCCTTCCCCTGAAGGGAGAGAGGGAATTGAAAAATAGAATAAAAAATAAAAAAATAAATAAAAAATTCAGGAGTCGGAGTCAGAGTTGGAGTCGGAGTCGGGCGTTTCAAAATCCAGGAGTCGGGGTCGGAGTCGGCCATTTTCCTTCCGACTCCGCAGCCCTGCATAAAAGGCTTTCTCGTTCACCAGAATTTTATCTATGAGACTTCTTGTTAAGGGGATTTCCAGAATGTCACATCTACAGGAGACAAATGCGGACTATTCCTGAATGGACATGCTGCTGCGATTGATAGCAAATCCCAAAGTCTAATTTTGAAGCAATAGAAAAGTCTTTGGTGTTGCCAACTTACTCTGAATTAAAAAAAGGATAGGTTTTACAAAGTTTTTTGAATGAAAAGATAATTTGCCATACTTTCAATTATATTCTAAAAATTTACGAGAGATAAAACTATCATTGTTTTCCATATAATTACCTGAGGCAGAAAGCTTTTCAGATAGAATGTAAACCATATTTTGAACAAGAACGAGAAATATTAAAATGCATATTAACACTTGAACATGAACGTAAAACTTAAAAATGAGTGTAGCGGGATTTTGATCTGGCATGTTTCTCCCCAAACACACTGCACCGAGTTTTGAATGATATACTAGCATCCATCTTTCCAGTCGGTAAAATATCAATTCACTTATCCATACAAAGCAAAAGACGTGAAAAGTTCAGAGTATACAGTAGTGAGTCCAGCAGTGAGTCCAGCTTTGGGGCGGCTATGAGGCTGCAGCCACCCCAGGTCAGACCTAAATTATTTCTTTCTGCAAAATATTATGTAAAAAAATCTTAATGTAAAAAAAAATGTTATAGTATCTTGCATCCATGCTATCATTATCAGCATAGCATACCAAAGTTCATGTGCCAAAATAAATAAATAAATAAATAAAAATTAAAAATAGAACCAAGCAATTATTTGTATCAATTTATTTGTTTTCGCTCTTCTTAAGGTTGATGCACAAATTTGTAAGTATGACAGTAACAAGAATGTTACTTTTCCGAAATTTCCTTTCGAATTTTGGAAATTTTGCCGTACCTGTTCCAAAAATTTATTCATTTGCTCTCTGAAATGAGGAAGGGAGAAAAAAAGGCAGATATCATAGCTGTTTTTCTTTCTTTCTTTCTCTATCTCTCTTTATTATCGCGTTTAGAATCAATTCTTAAAATTGTGTCTCCGATCTCGCTTTTTTAAACTTTTAGTTTACGATGTTTCAGCTTTTTTTTTTCTTCTGTTTCGTTTACATCACCTTGCCATGAGTAATTTTTTTGCATCCTTTACAGGAATTGAAAATTTTGCCTTTAAATTGGTTAGTAATGGTGTCTAAAGTACGTGAATTTTTTAAGAATATACATATACATTTAAATTTTATAACCAACACTGAATACAAATTTTAGATGATTCCAAGTGCAACCGAAATCAACTATTGATACAGAACGCTTTCGTTTACATCGCTGAACTTTGGTAATGACAAGGAGACATAAAATTTAATGACCTCAGCTCTTGAGAAATGCAACTCTTCCTTAGATTTTCGAAGCAAGAAGTTTCCTTTAGACCAGCGGTTCCCAACCTTTTCTCCCTTGCAAACCCCTTCTAAAATTCTAAAGGAGTTGGTGCGAGACCCACGTGATAACAGGCCAGACAACTCCCCTCCCCCCCGCTTCGTTACGCCACCAGTAGTCGATCTTTGAACTTGGCTCGAAACTTAAAAACAGTGCAGTTTACCAGTAGTGTTGCTTGCTCTGGTTGATATAGATGAAATAGGAAATATGTAACTTCGGATGCACATTTTTGAATACAATTCTGTTGGATTTATCTCTTCCTTCCCACGTACCGGAATGTAGAGGCAATTAAAAAATATATGTATAATATAAGTCTTAAGTGTCTGCTGAGTGAAAAGTGAGTCAGCGAGTTCCGCTGCCGAACAACCTGCATGTAAGGTAAAAAGCTGGGCGCCTCATGGAATAAATTTTAAAGTTCGGAGGTAAGTACTCTTTTCTCAGATAAACAAATTTACATTTTATGCAGTTAAGATTTCTTAAGTTTTCCTCCATTACACAAACAATTGTCAGTTTCCTTTCCGATATCTTTGTCTGTAATTTGTAATTTCAGCATACTGCTTTAATATTTGAAACGGTTAACTTGCAACTTTTTATTTCTTTATTTTTTCAACTTTGAACACGCATTTATTCGAAATGGATTTTCCAAACTAACAATATACATATGTCAAAATTTTCTGCGAATATACTTGTTGCTATCAGAAGCGTAACTTGGTGTTGATATTCAGTAAAAATGTAAACAAGTTTATTGAAACAGGCTTTTAACTGAACTAATCTTATATTTTCGGTTTCGATTAAATTGTTTTATACGCTAGCATGTGTTATTTTGATCAAAAAACATTCCTTGATGGGTTTCCGTAGTTCTGAGATAAAAGATTAGATTTGAACGCCCGAGGTCGGTGGGTTCGATACTTAAACATTTCCCCCCAACTACGCCCCTGCAATGTTATTCAAACAAGCTGGTTCTGTGCGTAAATTAAAAAATATATATATGGTTTTTTTTTCACTGTTGTCTTTAGGTTTTATGATATTTATGCACACATTGTGGTTAAGTTAACGGTATTCATAATTTCTGGGCTTGCGAAAGATTAATTTTGAGCAGTGGATACACAACGTGTTTTTGCCAAATGCTCTATGCTTGTTTGTTTATGCTTAAAAAGGGCAAAATGTCTTGAACTACATATTTTTTGAACACCTTGGGTTTTCTGTTAATAAGCTTTCAGGAACTCTGAAACTGTAACATAAATTGAATTAAAGGGCTGTCTATAAAGTATGTTACAAACTTTTGAACAAATCCCCCCCCCCCCTCCTCCTTGTTACATGTAACGCTGTTCAACATGAGCATATTGTTATAAACAACGCGTGATGTCACACTTCTTGTTATCCCCTCCCTTCCCCCTGTCACAAAACTGTCACATTGATTTCCTAAAAGAGCATACTTAGCAAAATGTTGATCTAAATTTAACATATATGAGGTTTTAAGTATTAAAGAAAGTTGCTAAAATGGTCATTCTATGAAAAGTTTTTTGAAAAAGATTACTTTGTCATCAATTAATGCTTTTTAAAATAATTTTTCAAAAGCCTAAAATGATGAACAATTAAAGCCCCCCCCCCCCCACACACACACAAGAATCATTAGCAGCAGAAAAAGCTAAAAATGGGAAAGTAGCCGAATTCCAAAAAAAAAAAAAAGGCTGTTTAGATATTGAATACATTTTTTGATATACAACATACAGTATTCATGATGTATCATTCTTCTTTAATTAACGTTTTTCAAGTTGAATTCCTGTGTAATTTTTCGAGAGTGCCCACCGAAGGAAGGGGGGGGGGGTCGGAATCATAGTCTCATAGTAATGATAGCTTTTCAACGGCTATAGTTATAAATAACTGTGCCCTTGAAATTTTAAGGGAGATGGAGATGTTTTGGTTTTTTTTTTTTTTTTGAAGGTTTCATAATTGAAGGGGGTAGGGCACCGTCTACTTTGGGATGGCACCCAAGCATTCACGTCTTTTTAAAAGCATAAATTTGCTCAGCTAAGTTAACATTAATAATCTGGTATTATGTACTTTAATTTGATGTTATGTCTTTGAAACATATTTCCAGTCCTGTTTCCCATTTACTTAAGTAAAAATGTTTATTTATTTTTTAAAATTTCATTTAATTCTTATTCAAATACAATAGTAATATTATTTTTTGTTTTGATGTAATTGTAAAATGAAAGTTCATTTATTTATTTGAATACTTCTTAAGACTTAATGTTTCAATACAATATACGAGTACTTAAAATGCGATTAGTTAAAAAGCAATTTCTAATGAAAAATAAAACTGTGTTTATTTATCACTTTGTTTTAACATGATTGTAAAATAAAATCGTGTTTAGTTATTTGAATACTTTGTAAGACTATGAATTAAGCTCAGTGTATTTTTTAATGTATGATTATCGGTCCCTTTTTATGTTTTCAAATGAAAAAGTAGAACTTGTAATGCTACTTGAATAACAGAAGACAATAATAAATAAACCAAATAGTTTTATTTAACCAAAATATTAATCGAAGTGCTCCCTTCACAATATCATTGTGGATCGACAAACGATGACGTCATTTGCTAGTTGGATGGCCTTCCTATCTCGAAGGCCTCGGTTGGTGTACCCCTTCCCTTTTGTAGCAAGGGGTAACTAATAAGCGAAAAAAATAATAAAGTAAAATTCAAGCAATAAAACTTGAGAACATTTGTTTTAGTGGATGTTACTCAATAGTTTATTACATGAACGAAAATTTATTTTAAAATATAGAATTACAATCATTGCTACAGACTAAAAATATTGCTAGAAAATGAATGCAAGACAAATTCACTAAAAAACATACTCAATAATTGCTCTTTGTTGAGTTAACTTTCAAAAAGCTCTTATTTGGATATGATTAAAGTGAAAAACCAACGTAACTAAAGCAAAAATTTTGAAGAAAACACAGCAGCAAATAGCTATTTCAAGGCTACAATGGAGCCTCTTCATCAGTGAAAAAAGCTCACCAACACAACCGAAAGTCGCGAGAGAACTGACAACAACCAGGTGGACACCGGTATTTATACCAAAGAGGGCCAACCAATAGGAATTCAGGACAGAGGACAACAAACAGCCAATCAGCAGACGACATGTCAACTCCGGGCTCAGAGCAGGGGAGAGATAGCCAATCAGAAGCCAGAAGTCAAAAAGAGTGAGAGACAACGAAGAAAACCAGAAAGCAATTATAGAAATTGCTTCCAAATATCATGAAAAAATGGAGTGCTGGAAAAATCATTGACAAGAGAATGAGAATTTTTCCAAATAAGTAAGCTTCCCAGAAATCGAGGTCATAAACCGAAGAACATTTACAAATAATTTTGGCAGATGAAAAATCAAAGCAGTGACCAGAAGTCCGACAATGCTGAGCGATGGAAGAACGAGCAAGTTCTTTATGTTTAACTTAATTTTTGTGCCCTTTCAGACGGTGCTTGAAACCACGTTTAGTCTGTCCAACGTAACCAAGTCAACACTTGCAGGATATGCTATAAATGCCCCAGTTGCTATGGCAATCAATAGGGTGCTTCAAGTTTGTAAACTTTATCTTATTTACAGGAGAAAAAGCTATATCGAAACCAAACTTCTTCAAAAGAGAGGGCCTAATTAGCTTATTATGAATTGAATCAATAATGCTAGGAGAATAACCACGATCGAAAGCCACTACTTTAAAATAAGAAAGCTCAGCATTTAAAGAATTGGAGGAAGAACAGATGTTCAAAGCACGAAAACAAAAGCTTTGAATGAGGCCAACTTTTGATTTGGAGGATGAGAAGAGCATTTGTGAGGAGGTAGTGTAACAGCAAAAGGCTTACGAAACACCGAAGTCATAAATTCATCATTACTTTTAGTAATAAAGACATTCAACAAAGAAAGAGAACTATCAGTTTCCATTTCAATAGTTAATTGGATGCAAGGATCAATAGAATTTAGAGTAGAAAGTAAAATATCATTATTAACATGGTTTTGGCCAGTGTTGGGCATTAATCAATTATTTTTTCAATTGCCTAGTTAATTGATTAAAAAAGTAATTTCAATTAAATTAATTGCAATTAATTTAATTGCAATTAAATTAATTGCAACTAAAATATTAATTGCACTTTGCAATTAATTTAATTGAATTAACGTACGTTAATCGTTTCTCACAATTAAAATAATTGCAATTGATTTTTTAATTGTTTTATGAAACAATTAAAACTAACAATTAACTTTATGTATCAATAGGTACAGTGCAGCGTACAGAGTCCCAAGTATTATTCAATTTCATATTTTCGTTCAGTGCTGATTGCTCGCTCGCCGCGTGAACTAGTCTCGTCTGGGCAAGCTTTTTCCACACGTAAATGCTTCTGTTTTAATTAAGTGTTTTAAGTTTGTAAAAATCGTTGTTTTAGTTTAACCCGTAACAGAAGAGGTGAGAAAGAAGGACATATCATGGGACGTGAGGTCACAGAGACCGCTCTGTTTTACATTTTTTTAAAAATCATGTAATTAAAATACATTTCTGTAACTTCTGTCAGATGTTCTTTGGAGTTTTATTAGTACGGGAAAAATTTTTTTTAATTGAATTATACCTTTTCTGAGGAAATTTTGCTGGAGCCATAAGATTTTTTCAGAAAAGTCATATGCTGCAGTAAATAATTTATTGCTCGTAATAAAGCCGAACCTATTGTATATTAACTATTTTATTTTAGGTATTTAATGTATACAGAACATTTTAATTCTAGAAAACTGATATTATCGTCGCCTGTCCTGTCTAGTGGTCAAAGGAGTCTGACTGCGACTGGGAAGCCCCGGGTTTGAATCTCGGTTTGGGCATGGATGTACTTTCTCTCTCTTGTCCTTGTCCTTTCTTTGTGTGAATGTGTTTCTGTGCTGTAAATGGTTGCCTACCCTATAAACGGGTCCTTATGGCATGTATGCAGGGTCCGATTAACCTTTGAAATTAGGGGGAGCTCGGTCTCATTTCGCCCCCCCCCCCAGTTGTTGTACTGCAATTCTCGCCGAATAAGGGCAGTAAGAAATTGAATCAAATTTAACACTTCACAAAAGAAACTAAGTGGCATAAATATACATTGAAACAGAGTTGAACCAAATTCCACATTTGAAAATTTAACTTGTGACCACATTTTATTAAATGTGTCTTTAAATGTATGAAATTAAATATATATCTTTTTTAATTATATAATTCTTCCAAAGATCTTTATTTGGGCAAGCTCTGATGTTAGCAATCTCTTTAAAACTGCTGTTAAACACAGAAGCTGGTGTTGTTAAGCATATATTTTCAGTCATGTTAGGGCCTCTGAAAATTCCTTTTACGTAATTAGGCCCTGCATGTGTGTACTATGGAAGTCGGACTTTAAAAAAGTGAAGCAGCGCATCCAAAATTGCCACCTTAAATGGCTCACGGCAACAACAATTAATTATATCACATTAAGGGAAAATTTTGACAGCATCTTAACTTGTAGTGTATAGCGTCGTATTTCCGGAAAACATTCGGCCTAAATGTCCTTAGAACATTCATTGCGTAATTTTTGTGCGAACTTTTCGAACAACTCTCAACCTCATCTAGAAAATTTTGCATCTATTCCGCATCCCAACGTTAAAAGCTATGTTTACCACTGCCGGAAATTGTAGCACTGAAGGGAATGGGGAGGTGAGGACTCACAGCCTAAAGAATGCAATTGAAATTTAAACTAGAAGCTTTTACAAAAAGATGCTGATAAGCAAAAAGAAAAAGCTATTGGGAGAAACCATTCAATCGGACTGAAAATGAAATAGGGGTGGTAGGATAAGCTTTTGAGCGGTGTGTGAGACCGCACGTGTCTTCTCCCCTGTTGCGGGTTAAAGTTATAAAATAAAATGGCGTCGATAAACGAAATGGACGAAGACAGTAACATGTCAGTGACTTTTCGGGTTTTCGGACAATAATGAGTCATTAGAAATAACTTCGCCAGTGCCACCAAGTCCACCAACCGACACCGCCGAGTGTTCATCATCTTCGCCTGAGCGACTTCTCCTACTTGATGGAACATTTTTTAAGTTCTTGCCCGAAGAGTCTACTGGTAATAAAATCGCAGCGCTTTGTATGAAATGTCCAAGAGATGTATTAACTAAAGTTAAAGGTTATCATAATTGCACGTCAAACTTTTTGGGTCACCTGAAGCGAAAACATGGGCAAGAATGCATCGAAGAGTACAAAACATATTCAAAAAAACAGAGAAGTGAGGTACGGGAAAAAAATTATACTATTGTTAAAATAAAAACTGGAAAAACTAATAAGTCAAATAAGAATACAATTACACAAGAACAATTCGATGAAAATATTTTAAAATATTTTATACATTCTATGATTCCATTACGTGCAGTGGAAGATCCATATTTTTCTAAAATGTTTATGGACTTGAAAATATCAGAAATGGGGCTAACTGTAATGAGTCTACGTGCACTAGGACGTCGTATATGAAAACACTACGAAACGCAAGCAGCTAAGATAAAGTCGGAACTACAGGAAGTTCCCTATGTGTGCACAACAATCGATATTTGGTTCAGTAAAAAAAGAAGTTTCATCGGAGTTACAGCACACTGGATCACAAATGATCTACGGAGAGTTTCTGTGGCGTTAGCTTGTCAACGATTCAAAGGTGTCCACAGCTACGATCGACTATCAGATATAATTAAAGAAATTAACGGTGATTTCGGCCTCAATACGAATAAAATTGTTGCATCGGTGACTGATAATGGCAGTAATTTTGTAAAGGCTTTCAAAATATTCGGTGTCAAATTGACCAATATAAATATTACAGATGCAGTTGTGCTAGACTCTCAGCCGACAGAAGCCTTTTCTGAATCAGATGTTGAAGATGAAGAATCATCAAATTTAGAAGATTCTAAACATAATTATTTCCTTCCTGCTCATTTACGATGCTGTGCACATACGTTAAGCCTTTGCGCAACTACGGACGCGAACAAACTTTTAAGCGAGTAAGACACACCACTGTCGCAAATGCATGCTGCAATTATGAAGAAATGTAATGTTTTGTGGAAGGCTGCAGGACGACCCAAGAGTGCTGAAATAATGCAGGATGTGTTGGGACATACGTTAAGCCGACCTGGTGAGACCAGATGGAATAGTTTGTTTGATGCCCTCCAGCAAATTTTCAACATAAAAGAAAAAAGCTTACTTTTACATAGATCATTAAACACAAAAAATTCTATCAAAGACAACGAATTCGATTACATAAGAGTATTTGACGTGTACTTCGTCAGTGGCAGAAGCCCTCGACATAATGCAGAGTGAGAGTAACGCGTATTATGGGATAGCTCTGCCTTGCCTTCTTGCGCTGAGAAAAAAATTGCTAAAAATTGAAAAGAAAAAAACTTTTCCTTTTGCAGCCCGTTGATCAAAACATACAGAGAAAGTGTGGGTAAGAGATTTGAAAAAATGTTTGACTTCGCCACTCTTGAAGCGGAAAATGCGGCTATGGCAGCGTTATCTTACCCAAGATTCAAAAATAAATGGTTGACTTGTCTCTAGCCCGCGAATCGTACTAAGGTTCTAAAAGTTTTCAAGACCTGCATTTCCAAAGAAATGAGTGACAATGTAGTAGCAACTGTAGCAACAACAAAAAGTAATCACGACAACTTATTTTTCAATTTTGATTCTGACTCTGACTCCGATATTTCGTTCTCAGAAAAAAAACCCCTCCTCTGATGCACCAATGACTAAAGCAGAACTTTTGATGCTGCATTTTTTTGCAGAGGGAAGCCAAGATTTGCAACTGCTCAATAGATATCCTGAGATAAAAAGTGTTTTTATTAAATACAACACACCTTTACCATCGTCAGCTGCAGTTGAACGCCTTTTTTCTTTCGCTACAATGACAAATATGCCAAAGAGTCACAGATTGTCAGACAGCATGTTCGAGAAGAGAGTAGTATTAAAATGTAACTTAAATTATTACAAGAAATTATAAATTGTCATTGTCTATCTAATATGCTTCATTAAAGTTAGTTACTGTTGTAATTGCGATTTTAATAAGTTTCATTAAAGTTACTGATAATTTATTTGCATTGATCTTTTATTTGTTGCTAAAATGTGTAGTCACATAGTTAGATAGTAATATGGTATCTGTCCAGCGTCCACATCCCAGGTAGACCTGTCGCCTGTACAATATTCATCTATATATATATATATATATATATATATATATATATATATATATATATATATATATATATATATATGATACAAAACCAGTAATTTTTTTAAAAGTTAGTTTTAATTAAAATTCACAAAACAATTGAAAATTGTAGTTAACTACAATTACAATTAACAATTAATTAATTGTTAACTGTAGATTAACAATTGATCAATTGTAATTGTGAAAAATTACAATTAACAATTAATTAATTGTTAATTGTAGTAAACTACAATTAACAATTAATTGTTAACTGTAGTAAACTACAATTAACAATTAATTAATTGATAATTGTAATTTTTCACAATTACAATTCATCAATTGTTAATTGTAATTTTTCACAATTACAATTGATTAATTGTTAATCTTTAATTGCCCATGCAATTAAAATTTGCCCAACTCTGGTTTTGGCCAAGCAAAACAAAGCAATCATCAATATAACGAACATAGAACGGAAACGTTATGGTTTCAAAAAGTTTAGCCTCAAAATAGTGCACATAAATGTCACTTAAATAGGACTCAAAGGATTACCCACTGCTAAATCTTCAGACATGCGAAAGTAAGGACCATTGAACACAAAAGTATTTTGCTCAAGACAAACACGAGTGAGGGAAACAAGTTCATCAATCTCAAAACTAGAAAAATGATGCTCTTGGAGTCTCAATTTAAGACAATCCAATGCCCCAATAACCGGTACATTAGTGAAAAGAGATTTCACGTCAAAAACAAACCATCGTTAAACCATGAGGCTTAAAATAACGTAACTTCTGAACAAAATCAACGGAATTTCTGACAGTGAAAGAGTTGCTAATCAAAAGAGGAGAGAAGATGGAAACTAAATGCTTAGCTAGTTTATATGAAGCAATACCAATGTTTGAAACAAAAGGCCTAAGAGGAATTTCGGGTTTATGGACCTTCGGTATAGCATAAAACCTGGTACAGTGTACAACAGAAGGGGTTAAAGACCTTTTTGATTACTCATTTATGATAGGAGAAGATTTCACAACATTTTTAAAAAAGGTTATTCTCTCTAGTACTAGGGTCTTTGTGAAGTGTCACATAAGGACCCTCCTCAATTATTGTTAATTAATAATCTTATGTGGATAGTTTTTTAACTCCAATCTTATTTGAATAGTAGTTGAATAAAAAAAAATCATAGTTTGGCTCAAATATCTGAGAGTTTCTGTCTCACATCATAGGTTCTGCATTGAATTTGCTCCTGTATTTATCTCTGTATGTGTTGAAAATTCTTCTTCGCATAGTAGAAACGTTGTCTGAAAGGGTTATAAGATTTAAAATGTCTCTTTCTGACACAATAGTACATATATCTGCACAATTGATTTCGAAGTCAGTTAAAGAATGATTTTTAAAAATAACTTTCAGAGGAGCTAGCTGTATTAACAAAACCAGTAAAATAACAAAGATTTCTAAATAATGTATGTCTTTTTGAAAATAACTACGAGTTCAGTTGTTTGATAAGGATATACCTACTGCTTACATTAATTGTTGCTAAATAGTTTGCTAAAGAATTTTCTAAAAAATGAATTCTTAAAGAATTCTTTAATAAAATGCATACACTGTTAAAATTTTTCCGGAAAATTTACGGTAATTGTTACTGGCATCCATGTTGCCAGTAACTATTACCGTAAAAATGAAATGTTACTGTGAAATTTTACGGTTTCCTCGGTAGGCCACAGCAACCAATTGGAGCTGGGATCGCTTATTTTTCCGGTATAAATTACCGTAAAAATCAGCGATGCTTTAAGTCCACCATTTTACAGTAACAATTACCAGAAAATCTTCCTGAATTTTTAACGGTGTAGTTTTATTTGGTTAATTTTATTTTTGAAAAATAATAGATGCAAAAATTATTAACTAATTATTACACAGTAGGTAGTTATTACCTACAAAAACATTTCGATGCTCACTTATTACAGGAAAAGTTTTCTGCACAATTTTTTTTTTTTATTATTACATGCAGCGCAAATTAAGTTGCACAGTTTCCGTTAATTTTTTTTACTGTGTATCTCCCACTTTCGGGAGCTTCACCTAGAAAGATTTACTATTTTCCCCATCTCCTATGATACTTCCTTTTGCTAGCTATTCTTTCTCTTTCTCAGCAAGTATGCTGACACTTTCATCTAAAAGGGATCGAATGTGCTACGACAAATAAATAAATGATGAAAAAAAAAAAAACCCCGCTTGAATTGAAGTCTTCATCTCAAGTAAGCGTGTCGAAACTCCTTCATTACAATATTATTTTCGCGAACCCCCTTCACACATCTCGCGAACCCCTAGGGGTTTGCGAACCACCGGTTAGAAACAGATGTTTTAAACAATTCTTGCTGAAATGAGACTCTGCAGATGACTATATTGTCTTACCTTATCTCCGGTGAAATATTTTTGCATTTTCAGACCATTATATCGGCAAACTCTTTCATCCTTCTCAGGAAAACTTTGTTTTATGTCTACCGCTGTACTTTTACGGAAAAATGAATCGGTAAAATATAATTACAGCCATCAATTGTCCCCCTCTGCAGGCGACGAACGGGATTGGCGAACGAAGCAAGCAGGGGACGGTGCTCCTAAGTTGAATTTCAGTTTTAGGTAACTTTTGAATTTAAAGTGCCAATTCAGTTGTGATACCTCTGTATGTCATCATTTATTCAATGCTGCTTTTTTTAAATGTAATAAGAAGCGAACCCAGGACCTTTGACAGTCTTGGGTCATGAAACAAACATTTAGCATCAGAAAAATGTGTGTAAAATGCTTAGTAAACATGCTCGGTAAGGCGTGATAAGACGTTCAAAACCATGAGAGAGACAACACATCCTGAAATTTTCTACAAAAATTTAGAATATCAACTTTAGCAAGTAGACTAATTTAAAAATAAAATAAAAGGGAGAAACTCGAAAGTCTAGTTCAATGATCCATTACTTTCACAACTAAGAATTCAATGAAAAAAAGATGCAGTTAAATATTTGCCAACCTTTTAATAAACATCGCGATATTTTTTTTCAGAATCCACTTAGAGACAAGAGAGAAATTTGGTTTGTGATGACTGGAATGGGTTGCGAGTGGTCAGGAATGGGATTAGCACTCTTGAAAATCGATGTCTTCGCTCAGTCAATCATGAAATCTGCTGAAGTGTTAAAACCATACGGCATAGATCTGTTTACTGTCCTGAGCAAAGAGAAAAATAATTTGCATATTGATCGATATGTTACACCAGCACTTGTTTCTGTCGCTGCAATTCAGGTAGGGAAAACAGTAAGATTTTGTATCTCATAAAATTCTTTCAATGGCTTGCTTATTAAAAAAAAATATTTATATTCATTTTATGGATCTGTTATTATATTAGTACTAAACTACGGCGTCTAGGCTGATAAACAAGGCTCAGAAAATTAAGGAGCAGGATGTCAACTTTTCACTTAAGTGAAAGTGAAACAAGCGAAATACTTAGGGGAAGGTTGCCGTCAGTGAACCACATAAGAGTTTTCAATTTTTTTAGACTGGAAATCCAACTCAAATTTCACGTTAATTATAGGAACGATTTCTCAGTATATTTCTCCATTAATAATAATATTCACTTTTATGATACATACACACAATAAAGGACGAAAAGTAAAAATAAATATTTTAGCATGTGGTCCATTCAGTAGACCATCGAGTTTCCTTCGATGGACCACATTCTGAAATTAAAAAATCAATACGCATTTTACAAATATATGTAACAGGCTATCAATAAACAATAACAAAGAGTTATAGAAAAAGAGATTTATTTTCTAAAACGTTTTATTTTTGGATAAGAGGATCATTAAAAAAAAAACCACAGCACTCACACAACACACAACTATTGTCATCACACCTCGTTCACCACTTGATATTTTCCCAACCTGTGTAACACCGTTCTTAGCTAATATTTTTTCAAATCCTTTTGAACTGTTGGGAGTTGTGTTAAATCCATTTTGAATATTTTCGTTCGAAGCAAGATTGTACTTGCTATCTAAAGTGTCAAACAACTTATTGACGATTTTATCACTGATACCAGAAGCTTAAGTCTGAAACTACATGCGAAACTGACATGTTATTTTTCTCCGCCTCTTGAAAGGCCAATTCCCCAAATTTTTCAGAAGTAATTCCAAAAACGTCTCCCCTACTTTCAAAATATGATTCACTAATTATATTCCTATTTCAGAGGGCTTATCTCCTAAATTTCTAATTGATGACTAAGGTAGCAACAAAGCGTTTTTTATCTTTCATGCAACTGTTTAAAGTTGCTTTCAGGACGCTATATTGTCGGCAGCCTTCGTAAAGGTCCATACCACCATTTCTGTAAGCTACTGTAGCACGTTACATGCTCTCACTTGTCCACTGGCCATATTTTACTAATTTTGTATTTTTCTGGAACAGCAAAAATATTTGTAACTTTTATTATGTTTAAAATATTTAATCAAATTTATTAAAAAAAGAGTGTTTATGAATTACTGAGGAGCTTTTTTCATTATTATCATATTTATTTATTTTAAGACAATTGAGCAATTTTCAAAAGTAATTTAGCTGAAGTTACAACAATATTTACGATTTTCCATTAATGAACCACTTTGTCAGTTGGTGCAATCGTGAAAACACCATGTGGTCCAACGATAGCAACTGATTCATTTTGAATATTTCTATCGGTGTTACTGCTGTGATAAATGATGATGAAATATGAAGTAAACGCACTAGTAGTGGCCATAGTTAAGCATTTTTTGTCTTTTTTAAACTATGGGTATTAATTCCAATTTTAAAACTCAATGAGCGTATTATAGCCCAACTATTCCTTAATCGCCCCATTTTCTAAAAATACCAGAATTTCCATTTTTTAAATATTTATCCATTTTTTTCTCGAACTTCAAATTTGATCCATTAGTGGCCACTCCAAAATCTGAGATTTTCAGTAGTGGCCACATGCGTGAGTCAGTAGTGGCCATCTGACATCCTTTCCTTAGAATTTACATTACTTACTTTAAATTCAACTAACTGATGAATAAAATTGATTCAATATGATAGTTACATTAAGTACCAATGTACAGTGAAATCCCATTACAACGAATACCAATACAACGAAATATTCGTCTCAACGAAAGAACTTTTCAGTCCTGACTTCATTTCCATTACACTACAGGAATTCCATTACAACCAAATTCCCGTTACAACGAACAAATTTTGCGGTTCCTTGAAGCTCGTTATAACGTGATTTCACAGTATTAATCACTTTTTTTTTATTCATTTTCTTTCTTCAAAATACATAAGTACTTAGGGTAAAAGAAAAGTTTTTAGTAGAAAATTTGCATTTGTAATTTTTGTACGCTAATGTAAACAAAAAGTAAAAGAAAATGTATGTACTTATATAAGTATTATACATATAAACTTTGGTAAGTATGAACTGAATAATTACTATCACTTCAAAATCATTCATAATTAATAATAAAGTAAGCAAACCATTCAATGTAATTCTAGGACAATTTGTTTCCTACAACTTACGAAGGCACATCAATGGATATCGTATATTGGTAGCATAAGTTTTCGAAACTACTAAAGGCAGGATGTCCACGCACCTTGAAAGTCATGGATTTCGGCTATGATTGAAAATGTTCATTGACTGCCATGATTTTCGCCAAAAAATGCTCAAAATCATGGAAATTGACTATTTGTCATGGATTTTGAGTTCAAGAACATGCATATTTATCGAATTCTACACATTAGATTAAACATACACATCTTGGCCTTTTTTACGCTGTTACTCTTCAATCCAAATTTTTCACACATTTTGAAATCCGATTGCATCCGCTTCTCTAATACACGCTCGTTTTTCTTTTCTATGAAATTTTACCATTTGGACATTTATAATTATGTATTTAGCATTATTTTTAACCCGCCTTATATGTCCTATTGTGTAGTTGAGGACTTTTAGACTTCTAGTTTTTGCCAAACGCATTCAATGCGAAAATGTTAAGTCATCCGTTTTGATTCAAGAGACTCATAAAACTTATCATTAATTCTCAGCTGTGTCTTGAGTTAATGAAGATTTTAGAAAATAAAATCGGTCTTAAGAATTAATTACGGCCTTTTTAAACATCGATAAAATACAAAAATCAGGAAATTTTCAAAGGTAAATTCTTTAAAAAGTCCGTAAATGTTACATATTTCACAAATTTGGAAAATTTACAATATTTGTAACCTATCCTAATACTTTGGCGGTAAATACCTGGTATTGTCTGGTAAATTAATTTTTAAGTACTTTAATTTAATATTTTATTTTTTTCTGATTATTTATGTTATTTATTGTAAACATAATTTTAGTAACCGCTAAATTATTGCTAGTCACAGATATTTTAGAAAACTACTAGTAGTACAATGATCGCATTTTATTATTCGGTATTCGGTTCGTCCCCCTTCCCAAAAATTTGAATTTCGGGTGCCCCTGACTATTAGCAGTCACAAATAAATATGAATCAATGGATTATTTATTGCAAAACACATACTTACTGACAGGATTTAAAGACTTCCAAGAGAAAAATGGTTCCTTAAACAAGCTTTATAACTGAAAATTTTATATATCATGGCTTTTACTTATTTTACGGTGTGTGACTTACTTCTAATAAGAAAATCTGTATTTTCAAGAAATGATTTCTTAAACCTAAGAAATTAAAAATTACCTGTTTTGATTAGAAAAGGGATTGCCTCGATCAAATATTAGGCCCTTCCCCCTTAATTTTTTTACCTGCTCAGCAGGCAAGTTGCAATCGGTTCCAGTTGAATTTTCCTCCTCTATATATACTAGCGCGCCAAACTCCTGTTTCTTTTTTTTACCAACAAGCTAATTAATAAATTTTTCCCTCTGTGATATGCGCCCTTAGGCTAGGGCCTAAAGGATGGCGTAATGGTAATCTTGGCCTGTCCATACAAGGGGTAAACGCACCTAGCAGTCACTACAGTGAAGCATATTTTGTGGCTTTTTTAAACTGTGGGACTACAATATGATTTACCATAATTGAAACTCAATTAGCATATTATAACCTTATTCTTCCTCAATCGTCCCATTTTTTTAAAATGTCAGAATATCAATTATTCAATTTTTTAACAAACCTGAAATTTGATCCATCAGTGGCCATTGTACATGAGTCAGTAGTGGCTATATTGTTGTTTAGAAGTGGCCACTGGGTGGCCACTACTAGATCACACAATAATTTTACATTAGAAATGTGGCAGGTTATTATGTTAAGGCATTACAACTTAAGGCATTACAAAAGGAAAATCGAGTTGATATATGAAAAACCTTCTTGATCCAATAGTGGTCACTCGGTGGCCACTTTTTAATTTCCTAACATTTTTGGTACAGTCAGAGAAAAAAAAAACGAAACACTCGCTCGTATTCAAGGACTATTAACACTAGAGACAATAACACGTGTAAGGTGTTATTGTTTCAGGAATAAAAAGTTCTACGCAATTATGTTAAAAAATTGTTGTTAAGGGGTCGTCTTCATATTAAAATGAGCATCAACTTCACATTTTACAATACGAACCCCGCTTTTTTATCACATATTTGTGATCAGCATCCTTTTTTAACTTTGTATGCAAAGTTTTGTTTAATTTGATCCAGCCGTTACTTCAGAATCGAGTTTTGAAAAATTCCTCTCGTAATGTTAAAACGTATTTTGATATTTTTACTCATAACACAAAAACTAGATTAGGCACGGCAAAGATTGCTTTTTTTAATATAAAAATATGAATCTACCCAATAATAAAAACCTCATTAACAACATCTAAAATGTAATTTTAGTTTTTTTATGAATTATTTTAATATATTTTGAAAAAAATATGATCTGAAACCATATTAAATTTTAACAGAAAACAATCTAGAAGAGCTTTTATGTGGGAATCTAAAATTTGAGCTCAAAATATTCAGTAGTTTTCGCGCTATGCTTAAAAATTCATTTTTTCCCACTTTAGGGGTCCGTATACTTTTTTAAAATAGAAATTATGAAAGTTGGTTTCTTCGTAAAAAAAAAAAAAAAAAAATATTGTTCAACAAAATAAGTAAACCAATTATAACGTGTTTTTTCTACATCAGAGTTACTTCTATGAATTTTGAAATGCATAAATTTTTACTCTGTCTTTGCAGAAGAACAACGCAATATTGCAACCGTCTGTTTTTTGTGGATATCTTTCAAATGCCAATGTGTAAATAATGCAGAACACTACTTCATTGTCTAATAAAAGAATATTTTATAGAACTTTTAATATTAAAAGCTACTCTTAAAATACTCTGTTTTTTTCTTCTTTTTGCGTTTAGCCATTGCGTTTTGGAAAACAATAACTCAGAAAAAAATTAACATGCACAACTTTTTCACAGAAACATACATTAAAACCTCATTGTCTTGCTACTCATGTTGCAATAGACAGTGTAGAATTAATGGCTCTTCCCGGTGATAATTTGCTAAAAGGAAACATTATTGCCTTGTCTAAATCGGGAAAAAGCACTCGAAAAATAGCCGATCAGTGTGAAGTTTCGCCTTTAAAAGTGTTCAAATGACTCAATAGGTAATATTAGCTCTTAGATAACTTTACTGGTTTTTAGGAATTATATATATATATATATTATTAATTAATTTATTTTTTTGTAAAGTGTTTGAATAATTTTCAATGTGTTAAGATCTAGGAGAGGAAATGTCAGTCTCAGTAGTTGGGCCGAAAATAGTAGTTTTAGCTGATTGTGAACTTTTTTTTTTTTTTACTTCGTCAAAGATTTAACAAAACATTAATTTGGGTGTTAGATTCAGTTGAATTTTTGTCTATTCTTAATTATAATTTAAATACTATTTTTCTCTTTACTTTCTCGGTCTTTGTCCGTGCATTTCACATTAAAATCATTCTCGCAAGACAAAGATAAAATTTCAAATTATTTTCTTCTTTTTTGAATAACATGGAAAAATATCGACAAAGAAAGAAAGTTATAATAAATTATTGTTAACTACTAGATGAATATTTTATTATAAATGCATGTTTTTCAGAATCCAATATCTGAATGTTCCGCTCCAATTTTATGACACAGGAACTAATTCTACTTTCTGATCTTATTCTTTAAGCAAACAACGGGCCGCATTGACCAGCTTCGCGGGCTGAATGTGGCCCGTGTCTTCACTGCGATATAATTGCAGGTTTGTTATTTCATTCGAAGACTGCTGTGGGTCCTAATAATGAGAACAACAGCCTTGAACTAGGTTTAACCGAACAATGCAACAGGTGTCATGTCATTGAAGCTGAGAGTACCTAAAAACTGGTGGATGAAGAAAATTTATTTCACCAGTGAGATGCCGTAAACATACAGCAGATAAATTTACTTTATCTACCAGTTTATTCGCACTCTCAGCTTCAATGAGGTGACTTCTGCATCCCGTACGATTAGTTTCGATTCCGGTCTGCGAAATCCACTGCAAGAACGAAATTGTAGCTACTGGATTGATTAACCCGCCTGTCGGGAATGCTGCGTGTAGTATTGCTATAGGTGCGCCAGCCTAATGCCTGATACAATAGAAAATGTTCGTTTGCAAGAATACGTTACGCGATAGAAGATCAAAGAATGCTAAGCTTTGTTTGCAAGTGCATAGTTACAAAATCGGAGAAATGACAAGAAGTCTGATTTCGGTTTACCTTGGTTTAAGCTAAAATAACTTTCATCTTTTCAAATTACGGGTTGGACCATCTCGAATTTCGTTGCTAGAAACAGCATTGGGAAATTACTTTCCTAAATTGCTTTTAAGAGCCATTACATGTTTAACTAAAACCACTAATTGTGTTATGCTTTTTTAATAATACCACGCATTATGATCTTTCGCATCAAATTTGGATTTGAAAAAAAAAATCTTTTTTTTTGATTACAAAAAAAAAGCCACTAGAACAATTATTGTGTTTGTCCACTGTGTTAATTTAAATAACCAAGTTTTTCCCAAATAAAGTTCGAGTATGAACGGTTTGCTCATTAACGGGTATTTATATTCTCCTGTTTCTGTTTTATTTTTTAGATTGATACTTCGTTCATTTTATGTATTTAGAGCAAATTTTCTCTGAATAAATGGACCTTGCTTCGCTCGAGTCTCCAATCTATTTAATGCTGCGTCTTCCCACGTTGTGCGGTATATTTTTTATATTTTTTTGTGCGATGGCCCAAATTTCTGCTGATGTTCTGCGAAATTAAAAACGCGCAATTCCATTTCATATCAAAAGACTTTCTATTCATTCCGAAATAAACCTGTAACATAGGTGCAATACATTTATCAAACATATTTACATCATGATTCTAGGTATAAGGTTGGATATTTACATTTCTATGAGGCTAATTTGCTGAATGATTATGTAAGCAATCCAATAGGTTCATATTAAAAAACGCAAAAAGTACCATTACTTTTAATTTGTCATTATTTGATTTATTAAACAACGATATATACGATGGACCAGCCAAACCCCATCCGTCTTTTTTAGGTTAATCCAGATAGACAAAAATCAGTAAATATATTTAAACTTTTCTTTTCAAAAAAAAAAAAAAGTTTTCGACCGTAAATCGCTTTTTGGCGCAACATTATCGGCCAAAAAGTATCGAATAGCGGGAAAAAAAAAGAACTTCAAAAAATTATGAATTGAGCTGGATAATCTCGATCTTTTCTTTGCTTACATTCCGTTACTTGATAAGCCGTGACCTTGAAAGAAGCATTTTCAGTGTGGTGACAGTCCCTTGAACGTTTATCGTTAATAACTCCTGATCTACTGCACGGAATGTAGTGAAATTTCGTACCCTGGCTATATTTTACTGTATAAACATAATTATGTAGCAAAAAATAGGGGTTCCCATTTGAAAATCAAGAGTTGGTGCTCATTTGTATATGGTCCCTTATCAAAATCTTATCCATTTAATTTTAAAGAAGACTTTAAACCAAGTCGGATGACACCTTTCTTTCCTTTCTAGCATGTATAATGGCCGAATAATTAAAAGTGTTTCGTTTTTTTTTCTGTATACTATACCAGTAGTGGCCACTAGTGATGTGCCGGATCGTTAAAAAAGTAGATCCGCGGATACGGATCCGGATCATAAATGCCAAGATCCGCGGATACGGATACGGATCGCAATTCCCCCCCCCCCCCCCAAATCAACTACCCAAGTGTAAAATTTGCTAGGGGAGGTATTCCCGTCTGGGTAATGGCACTGTTTCTTCAAAAAATGTCACCTACGACGAAAATATAATCAACACTCTGATTTACTGTTTAAAGAAATCTCCGTTAAAATTGAGGGAGAGTTGGAAGGTATGGGTCAGCTTTGCATTAATGCTTCGATAGAATGTGAAAAAATATTTTTAGCTTGCTCGTTAGATATAGGATACAGGAGCAAGAGTAAAGCTGCTTCTGGACATGCTAGAAATAATTTTTCGCATATTATTTCAGCATAAATGCAGCGCTGACCCATTCCAACCAACTTACCTCGACCGACGAAATAACAGAGCCGAGAACACCTTTACAATCAATAAATAAAGAAGTTTTTTCACTTTTTTTGAAGAATGCCAAGAAAAACCAAAATGAAGAATAACACAAACCCCAAATACATAGCAAAACCAATATTTAAATTATGAATTTAAAATTAAAAAAAAATCATGTCCCCGAGGGCCGACCTCATATGAAGATAAATTTTGCGGATCAAAACACACATTGTTAACAAATATGAACTGACAGCAGATAGAAATTTTAAATCATTGAGCTTCTTCGTCTTGTTTTCAGACTATGAAATCGCTACCAATCTCGCTTATAAAGGCTTAAAATTGCATTTAGAATTTACTCAACAAGATTATAGCTCCTACTGTATATAACTTGGAAGTTCCAAATAAATATAAAATGCAGAAAACTTCGTTCTTTCAATTAGCTTCAATATTTTTATCATACGGGTAAGTTTTTACTACCATAATTGTGAAAAACGTTGAGCCGGCTTTTAATTGATGTCTCCGGCTCTCCGGTAATTAAAGTTTTAAAAAAACGAGGCTAATCCAAGCACATTTTCGATCGAGTCACCTTTTGAACGAAAAAAAAAAACTATCAAAATCGGTTTATTTGTTTAGGAGCTACGATGCCACAAATAGACACACATATACACATTTTAAAAACTTATTATCCTTTCCTTTTTGTGATGGGGGGTACAAATCGGCCTCAGAAATGATACCTTATAATTTAAATAGGAAATAAAACCTAATTGAAACGGAATTTAATAGTCTTTTATTCAAATATTTAAAAAATTTTAAAATAGAAAAGATCCGTTTAAGATCCGTCAAAAAATAACGGATACGGATACGGATCTTTATTTTTCCCTCGGATATCCGTGGATACGGATACGGATATCCGGAACATCACTAGTGGCCACATGAACTGTCAGCAAAGAAAACAACTATTTGGAGTTGAAAACGTTCCCAACATGATCTTTCACATTTCATAACATGGTTACAACTATAAAAATATTATTTTTGAGCATTGTTCTATTCATAATACAACACAATGTTTTTATACCTCGTTATGGAGAAGCGTTAGAAGACAGCTGAAAAAACATGGACAATCCAGACGATCATACTAAATAATTTATAACAATTTTCCATGATGCTACCTACTCCTCCTTGAGCTGCTCACTACAATATAGCCTGAACTTTACCTCCTGCAAATTTGAATCCATTGGGAGACCTGGAATCCTTATTTTTCAAATATAAACCTTAAAGTGGCCACTACTGGTGCGTTTACTTACGTGGAATTGTACTTAATAAGGCACTCTTTTAAGTCAATATTCACGTTTAGTTGATCAGTGATATTCAAAGCATGTTAAAACTAAATGAAGATCTCAATAATTAGTAAGATAATGGTAGAAATCTTATCTGACCGATTAACAATATGAAGAAGTAAATTTAGCTTCTTGAAGACTCTGCAGTAGATTGTTTTCAGACAAAGGAAATTACTAAAACTGATTACGCGTCTGCACAAACTCCGCTACGGGAAATATCTTCGCGGTCTAGTCATGGAACCGGTCCATTGACGGCAACCTTCCCCTGTATCATGACTTGGACTGGAATAGAATGAAAGATTAAACGAAAAACAGACCAGAAATGTTAAAGCATTGCATTACTTTAAATGCATATACAGTCAACTCTTGATAACTCGAAGTCCTTAGAAACTATCTAAAACCTTCCAACTATTATTGGTAGTTGAAGTTATAAGAAGTTCCTTCAGCTTTTTAAAGAGTTTGGGACCCAATGAAAATTTTAGGACAAAAGAATATTCCCGTTATGAGGCTTCGAGTTGTCAAGATTCAATTGCATATGAAAATAACAAATACTAGGAGCGGCATAGCACGCTCGCTAATGGCCATATCACACTGACACAATTCATTGTTTTACTACACGAAAGGAGGAATTGCTGATCTATTCCTGACATTAAAATACCCCTGTTTTTCAAGATGCAAATTAAAGAACATATTTATTAACAATGAATATTTTTCTCAACAAAAAGTTTCGAATCTGCATAGATAAAAAATCGATAAACAAATAAAGTAAAAGCACATTTTTTGCATGAAAGCGATGCTAAATAATTAGTTTTACTTTAAATAATCAAATAATCTGTTTTTTTTTTTTCAAATTAATCAAAAAGCAAATGACTAGACCCACATCTTCAACAAACACTACATCAGTTAAAGTGTCATTTCAAAAAAAAAAAAAAAAGTCGCCCCTTGACATCTGTAGTTGTCTTCGGACAGTCGCATAATGAATGACGTTAGGAGTTCATCAGTAAGATGTTTGAATCGGACAATTCGTTCAAAAGTTATTAGGGGGGACAGACAGATAGACCGACTGATCAACAGACTGGCAGATACACATCATCCCCATCTCAAAACTTTAATTTCCTTTTTTAATTTTTCCTTATTTACTTAACTATTTCATTTATGTTTGACTTTATTTTCCCTTTGCGATATTTTTACGATGCATTACGCCACCTTTTATGTTTCTGTTCATTTTAACGTAAAAGATAGCATGTTTTTTAATAACGGGAAAGATAGCTAAAAAACATGGTAATTAGGAAAAAGAAACAACGAAAGATTTAAAATACTTAACCATGCCAACAAAACAAAAGGTTAATAACTTGAATGGAAAGGAAATTTTCGAACTCAATTTAAAACGAATAAAGCTTTCTTTTAAAATAAAATAGAAGCTTGGATAGTCTGGTTAACTTTGGGGTTAAAAAAATCGCTCTTTTCAATGGGTAAAAAAAAAATGTGTAGATCAATTTGTTCACTTTTCATTGATTGAAGTAGTGCTTGGAATCAAGGTAAGCCTTGAAAATATTGAGTAAAAGACGCGCACTGTAGAGAATTAGAAAAATTTACACTGAACGCAAAAAAGTCTGCTCTTTCGAATTAGGAATAAAATGGAACAATAAGAGTTCTGTTTGCCAACATTTTTTACTGGTTCTCAAAGCCACTCCGATGCTAAAACGAACAATCTATAAAATTTTCATTGAATCCGGCCTGGTAGTTTTCGAGTTTTACGTGTTAAACCAAATACCCACTCTTTGGGGACTTCATTTTACAATAAGTAGAGAAGTATTAGATTCGTGTAAGTTTTAAAATTTTGAAACTTGACGGATTTACACGTTTTGAGGTGTGTTGAGTCCTTTTGACCAAATTTAAAAACGTCTGCATGTCTGTGTATGTGTCTGTTGTGTGACATTTTTTTTTCTTTTGTCCGCTCTTAAGCAATAACTAATGCATGAAATCGAACGAAATTTGGTGTACATGCGTACCCTCATATGATTTATTGCTCATTAAGTTTTGGCACCAATTACTTCAAGGAGCATAAAGTAATCAAATGTTTTCTCCGTTATGCGTACCTGCTTTTTCTCAGGAAGTAATTTTCTTTTTGCCTCAAAACATCAATCTCTCTCTTTTCTATCCATTTCAGATCTCAAACATGTCATAATGTCATGAAAATAGTAGATTGAAGCCGTAATTGAAAACAATAAATGCATATATTTTAGTTTCTACATGAAATAGTTATTTTTAGTATGTCACCTCCTCAGTGCATTTTTCCTGAAAATGTGATTTTAGATATGAATTACGTTTGTTAACATACTTAGCTTTTTTCAGCTTTTTAGCAACTGCAAGATGCATATTTTTTTCAAGGAATCTAGGAAGCCTAAAACTTCAAAATTTTCTATTTAAAAAAAAAATATATATATATATATATATATATATATATATATATATATATATATATATATATATATATATATATATATATATATATATATATATATATATATATATATATATATATATATATATGTGTGTGTGTGTGTGTGTAAGTGTGTGATGCAGCATTCCATTTTGCGCATTTTGGTACCAAAGTTTTATGAGTAGTAACAAAACTTCCGAAGTTATCGCAAAAATTGCAAAATGGAAGATGTAAACAAAAATTTAAAGATCCAGTGTGCCACGCCTTCTTTTGCTTAACCTACGTTCTAGTTTGACAGTTTTGTGTTTCAATCCGTATTTTCATCAAGCAGGTTGCGGTGGGGCTTCTTAAAATTTGGAGGGAGGAGGAGGTGCTCTGTCATTCTTTTTTTTTGGGGGGGGGGGGCACACCAAAGCTAAATCTGCATATTTAGATCTGCAATAAGAAAAGCTATCGGTCTGCTCGATAAACCAACGATTCGAGCAATTTACCCTTAGCTGCGCAGGGGTGCCGAGGAGGGGGGGGGAGGCTATGACGCAGACTACACCATTGAAATTTTTAGAAGAAATCAAAGAGTTCCATTTCTTAAGTTTCCCCTCATCTTCGGGACACTTTGAAAAGCGAAACGTTTTCTTTGCCTGATCCGTAACCACTTTTGCACGCTGGTATAGCACAAGGATTAGCTTTTTTTCTCTTAATAATCGACTTTGATGTACCCATTAAAATATTTAGAACTCTTTCATATTTTTTTTAACGAAATACGGAAAAATAACATTAATGCATAACCGAATTATAACTAAATGCCGCATCAACTAATGTAAACTCCGTCAAATGCAGCGTGCTCCCTAACCGCACTGCCCTCTAGCGGGTTGCCGAAAGTTCGTCTTTAAGAATAGCGGGGAAAACAGCGGCGGTAAGCCCACTACTCTTTCTAGGCACTATACAATTGCGTTTGTTTATGTTTGAAAGTACGGTATCTCATTGCTCGCTCTTCTTTCTTCGTGGATAAAATATTGCGCATTTTGTGTTGATATTAAGATACCTCCAAAGCGATCATCTGGTCAAAAGCTAAAAAGAGGTCATTTTAGGGAAACAAATATGTAAAAAAGGTAAATGTTGGAGGAAAGAAAGCTTTTGAGGCAAGAACCGAGGAATGCAAAAGTGCTAGTGGAAGAAAATGGTCTAAAAAATTCATCTCAACAGATAAGGTTTATGCAAACTTTGAAGGATACAGTCATGGAAAATTAAGTCTAGAAGAAAATTCAACAGCAGGTTTGTGCTCAAAATTTGAAATCGGGTGCTTGGATTGCAAAACTACAAGTAGCATTTTTTCTTGCAGTATGATTTGAGATAAAAATAATATTCTAGACATTAATAGAAGGTCTGTTCTCGCAATGAGATGCATCGGAGGAGGATTGGCTTCATTGGAAGCTTTTTGTCGTGTGATGAATTTGCCAAATCCCATCAGCAAGAAGGCATGTGATGCAATAAATGTAAAAATCGCAGTTGTCGTAAGAATGATTAGTGCGTAAAGCATGCATAGAGCCTGTGCAGAGGAGAAGGCGCTGCGTGATAGCGACTGCACTACCGTCAGTAGCGACGGTACCTGGAAATCTCACGGACATTCCTCGCTGGTCGGAGTTTGTACCTTAATCGGAGGAGAATCAGAGAAAGTTGTCGCAGCAGAGGTAATTTCTTCGTTTTGCAAAGGCTGTAGCTCATATAAGGGTCCGAAGTTTGGGCCCGATTTTCGAAAATGGGAGTTACGGCACAAAGCTTTTTGCCAAAAAAAATAATCAGGGCTCCGCGGGCAAAATGGAGGTAGACAGAATGTTAAGAATTTTCAAAAGGTCCGAAATTGACCATGATGTGAAATATTTACATCATAGAGGAGATGGAGATTCTACATTTTATTTATTTTTTATTTTAAACCAATGATACCTTCGTACCTGCCATTTCTAGCTTAACCGGTGAAGGGTACCATGGCAGTTGATGGGGAGGGAAAGAAACTGAAGGGAAAACTCTTAAATACATATACGTATCGTACATACGTACATACCTATGTATACACACACATATATACACATATACATACATATATATATATATATATATATATATATATATATTTATATATATATATATATACACGTAGATAAAAATACATATATGTATAAAGGGGAAAAGTCTTGAAAAAGTTAGTAGGCTCGAAGTGCTATATTGGGGCCGAGTTACTAGGAATTAATGAGAGAGAATGCTGTTACATATATATCCTCGTTTAAAATAAAAATATTAACATAAAAGTAAATATGCAAAAATACTTATAGTGAAAAGACTCTTGGTTAAAAGGTTGTATACATCCAAGTTGAAATGCCTGGTAATGACCCACTGTAAACATCCCCAATAACAACAATTTTCAAAAAAGAGGAAGAAACGGCTTAGTGAATCCTAATATGCGTATCTGTTTCTTCCACCGATGTTTACAGAAGAGGATGAGAAGAAGGGCCAAAAAATCGGCTTTCATTTTGGAAATTAAGTATGTAAAACAGGAATAATATAATATGATAGTGACGAAAAGAGTTACATTAAAAGGTATATTAATGTAAAAAGAGCAAACCAGTTGTAGCAAGAGTACTCGAGATACTACGGCTTTCTCTTTTTCTCCCTTTTCTTTGAAATATAATAGTAATAATAGTAATAAAGTAAAATATATACATTATATATACAAAATTAAGAAATCGAGGTTAATAATAGGATACCCTAGCTACAATGCTTGATAGCACGCATTTTTTAAAACACACAATCATGTAAAACAATGAAAAGGAAACGTCTTAGTGAGTTCAGCATGAACAGAAACACAAGTCCACATCTTTTACCAATATACACCTGGAAGAGTTGAAAACAGACTGGAAAATCAGCTAACTTCTTGGAACTCGTAGTTGCGGGTAGTCAGTTCGCTAATTAAATTTTGGATGGAATTTGAACCAGATGGGTGCGAGAGAGCTTGACGAATATTGTCGGGTATTGTGATACTATTGTTCATCTTTAGGTGAAATTGAGATGTGAGAGAGCAGGAGTAAAGATAATGATCTGGAGTACCTATGAGACCACATGCACAGTTGGGAGATGGAATTATTTTGAATCGGGAGAGGTATGCTGGAAAGAACCCATGCCCAGTTACAAAAAGGATGTCAGATCTGTTCTTGATCCTGGTTTTTAAAGAAGGGTTTGGGAAGATGGCGTGTACTCTTCTGCTTGTTGTTTCACTTTGCCAACGTGTGTTCCAACTATCTTTTAGATGTTCGAGTAATTTTTGTTTATGAAGGATTTTGGCACTGGCATGTTTAGATTAATGGGAGCACATGAGTCATTTGCTGCTTGTTTGGCTAAGAAGTCTGCCGCTTCATTCCCCACCTGTCCTGCGTGACCCTTAATCCAACTTAATGAGATATCATTCTCGCCTTTGAGTATTATCTGAATTTCTCTTACTAGGGGATTTCGATGTATGGGATGCAGCAGTGCTTCCAAAGAGGAGAGACTATCAGAGTACAGATCTGCGGCAGAAGAAGGGTGATTTATTGCAAATTATATAAGTTAATATTTATATAGGTTTTCAAATTTTGATTTGTATGTCTCTTCGAACATTTTCACAGTAATTTTACGTTCTGCGATAACTTCTTTTATCCCCAAACAATAAATATATAACGAAGTTACTCTTTTAAAACTGTATGTTTTAAGTATATGTCTGTTAAAACATGGTTTGCATAAAAGCATAAGTCAGTGCAACTATGTTTTCTTTTCAGAAATGAAATTATAACTTTAAGCGCGTTCTGCTCAGTTCTATTTTGTTAACTTGTCCCGCAGGATATTTTAAAAGTAATTAAAGTAGAGGTTCAAAAAATATTTTGTGTGAAAAAGGAACATTTCTCTAGAAGGTAAAGCAATTGCTAGCTGTTAGGAGTAATAGAATTTTTTAAAAATAAAAACATAATTTTTTTCGTAAAATTTAAAACTTTTGAAATCTTAATAAATTAAAAATAGTTTTCAATATTTTTTGCCCCTAAATGTACTTTCAATCTTTCAAGCACTATCATACATTGTTTAAAAGCTTATTTTAAGTTTCTACAAACATTATTTTGGTTACAGTTCTGCGCGGAGTAAAGTCCACAGTGTAACATGTGCATCCATTTTCAATATTTTCAATATAACTAAAAAAAGTTTTTGTAATAGTTTCAAAATTTATGATAAGTGATTCATAAATTTTTTTTTCATTATGTTGCTGCCAAAAGTTTGAAAAGTAAACATGATTTTTAAGTAATTTATGAGAGCTCAAAGTAATGTCCATTTTTCACGGTCTGAGGCTGCGTCAAGACTTCCTAGACCCCTTTTATATACTCAAAATGTTTTCGTTTTTCCATGCCTTGGGACAAGTTATCGTGGCTTGGCCCATATTAATGAGTTACAATGATGTTACTATGATTTTCATTATTATCATTGTTATTTTTCTATTATAGGTTGCCTTAATTGATCTCCTCAAGTACATTGAAATAAATCCTGATGGCATAGTTGGTCACAGTATGGGGGAACTTGCATGTGCTTACGCAGATGGATGTTTTACAGCAGAGCAGACGGTACTTTCTGCATATTGGGTCGGCAAAGCTGTAGAAAGTGCGAACCTTCCATCTGGTGCAATGGCAGCTGTTGGTATGCAAAATTACGATTTTAATACGCGTTAGTTAAGTTTTGAACGCAGAGCAGCAGTAGAAGTAAATCACAGCTTTAGAATAAGTAATATTGCTGCTTAGCTTCCGGAAGTGACCACCTGCTCAGTAACAAGTTGAGCCATCTTTAAACCTCAAAGCAGCTGCTAACAAACGAGTTGCCTTGGCATGGATTATTTATTTACTTATACAGAAACTAAAAATCTTCATATACATAGAGGACTGCGTACAAAACGCCTTGCCTCCTGACATACATAGGTAAGATTTAGAACACAACAGAGAGAAAAAAACACCCAGGACACCGGCGGGGATCGAACCCACGACCTCCGGCTTGGATAACGTTATTCTAGATGAGCTACATATCCCCCTTCAGATTTTGAAACTTCTGCTCCGAAATGGTTTTCTCCTTCGCATTTAGAAGTTAAAGAATATCCAATCTCAACAAATTCCAATTCAACAAATCTTTCATTTCATTGCTTATATACAGATGGTTCTCGCACTTCCCTTGGTACAGCAGCAGCATATGCTTATTTTAAGGGGAAAACTCTTTATCGTCTTGGAGTATCCTTCTTCATTCCAATAGTAGTATTTTTCAAACAGAATTATTTGCTATCCTTCAAGCATTAAAATTCTCAAATTCACTTAAAGTAGATTTCATTCATTTTTTCAAGGTTGGACAGTCTTCTCTCTTAGCAATTAAGTATCCTCTTCAACGAAATAAAACATCTTCTGATATCCAACAGTCATTATTAAGTAATTATTCTGTCTCAATTCATTGGGTTAAAGGGCATTCTGGGGACGTCGGCAACGATCAAGCTGATCACATTGCTAGAACTATAGCCGACACCTCCCCCCCCCCCTCCATCTGTTTTCTTCTTCTTCATCTATTCCGCTTCCAAATACTTAAGGATAAACGAAGTATAATCAACTACCAGTAATAACACCAGGACTGATCATTTAAAAACAATGGTTGAGTGCTTCTAAATTACAGTCAGGAGACAAGAATTGCTACGGAAAATGCCAATACAGGATTATAGATTAATAGACACTTACTAAGCTCGAACGGCGTATATGCTTGGATACTATTATTAAAATTAAAGTATGTATTGTATGACATTGGAGCAAAACCTTGGAAAACAACTCTTGTATTTTGTTTAGCTGTACCGTATTTTAGAAATTGCGTCGCATTCATGCAATGCACGAGACCACCCCCTTTCTGTAGACCAACTTTACTGCTTTTTAAACGATATCAGAAATCATGGTCAATAATAGACTACTTTAACTTTGAACCTGGAACGAAAAACGCTGAGGTGCTGAAAGTCATTCAGTGTGATTTCGTAAGCCAAATGTTGATGTCCTACGCAAAAGATTACAGGGGGATGCTCGAGCTTGTAATTTTTACGAATAAAACACATTTTCGTTGGGAACACTTCCGTGCTTCAGGAGCTATCATTTATGTCAGGTGCATACCGAAGATTCTTTATAGTTGTGGGTGTTTCTCAATCAGTTTGAACTTGCGGCACGATAAAACAAAGGCATTACTGGCACCTATATCTTTATTGTGAAAATAAAATATGAGAGCTTGGTTTACAGCAACCCCTTCATGTGCAGGCAGCGATGAATGATTTGAAATTTCTTCATCGTCTTTTAGTAAACGAAAACCTAAAAATAGGACTGCAAATGCAGACAAACTAACATTTTGATATCTCAGCGAGCATTAGATAGCAATAGCTCTATTCGATTCAGGTATTTGAGTGGTGGAAAAGTAAAATATGGTAAATGTTTTTTATGAAAGAGATCGTGAGGATGAATCACTGAAGCTCCCCCAGACTGCAAAAGGAGGAAGGAAATTGACGAATTCAGGACTAAAACATTATGATTTTTTTTGGTCGAAAAACACACATGTTTTTTAGCTTATTTTGCACCAGCAAAGGGTTCCTGCATGTGCGGGAAGTCGTGAACGACAGTGTGGAAGAATGCACTGTTAAAACTACAGGTTGCACTTGGCACCTTTCAGGTGTGAAACGCATGTTCACCAGCGGCACCTGATAGAGAGCCGAAATTGCACCCTTAGCAAGGATGAAAAACTGACTCCCTTCACCCAACGTGCACTGGAATTTAAAGATGGTACCCTAGGTGAGAAAAATGGCACCTTTATTGCTTCTTATAGCGATCCCCCTCCTCCCCCCCTGTTGCGTGCGTTTTTGAATACAATTGTGTTCTATTTATTTTGATTTATATATACGAAGACATTTGATCACATTTTAACTTTCGAACATAGTTTAGAAGTGTTCATGACTTTTTTTTGTCTGTTCGTGCACTAACTTTCTTATATCCACACTTGGATTGCTCAGTAATTAATATGTTGTTGACTCTACTGCAGCATGATCCGTACAGAAAATGAACAGGGAAAGTATTTATGAATCATTGGCCGGAAAAACCAGAAATATTAAGTAACATTAGATTAGAATCATGGGAAAATAGAAGCGTTTCATAAACGTTAAAATCTTTAATCGATCGTAACATATCAATACTTATTATAAGATTCGACATTTGAGTATCCTATTGCGTACAAGATAAATTATCTAAAAGCCCTTCTTTTCAATATCAAGTTTTTCGTCAGATTAAAAATAAAAACAAGATTAGATTCTACATTCGCTTCATGCAATAATGCCAAAGAAAGATACTTTAGCCTAAACACGATGTGAAAGTCATGAGTCAAACACTGAGAGAGATTTCTTATCAGGCGGGGTTTTTTTTTCGCCTTTGATGCTGTTTAAGTTTTGTAACTTCAATTTTAACTGTAGGTGGCGCAGTTGGGAAATTGATATATATTGCATGTCGGTTTATTTTTTCCCCTGTTGTTTTGTTTCTTCTGAGTTCTTGTACTTAGTTTTTTAGCCTTGTTTTGAACTTTATCTCTTGACTCTTGAAATCTTGAATTGATATAATTAACTTTAATTTTGTTAGTATTATTTTCAAAAGTTTTAGTTGCTTATAATATTTTAAGTAGAATAAAAGACGTTTTTATGAACTTTTTTGAGTTGTGGACTGAATTGCAAATTTTCTGAAAATAGCACATGTAGTTACGATACATGTTTTTGGTGACCCGGACGTGATATGTATGCAAGGAAAACCTGTACAGCGAAGGTAAGCTGTTGAAATATATTGTTACTGAAAACAAGTCTTTTGAGAATGGAATCAGTTGACAAATTGAAAGCTAAGCGACAATACGTGCGTGCAAGTTGCACTAAATTACTTACAAAATTAGAGACTGCTTTAACTAGTAATATTGAAGAAACTGATGTGGAAGAACTTTTGGAACTTAATGAACATTTTCTTGTAAAAGAAGACTTATTGAAAACATTAAATTCGGAAATTGAAAAGCAATGGACTGAAGCCGAGGGCTTTGAAAAAGAACTTGAAACTTGCGGAAAATACTCCGAGCAAATTTTGTCCGCCAAGTTTAAAATTAAACAGCGGATTAAGAAGTTAAATAAGGACAGTAGTTGCAACGAAAGTTCTTTGTTGAACTTGACTGTTTCCGAAACAGGTGCTTCTAACATGAAATTGCCTAAATTACGAATTGATAAATTTTCTGGTGATCTTAGTTCATGGTTAGAATTCTTTAACAGTTTTCAGACATCAATTCATCAAAATAAATCGCCGAGTTAAATTGAAAAATTTTCCTACTTGAAATCACTGTTAACTGGACAAGCTTACAATGTTGTGAAAGTATTTCAACTTTCTGAAGAAAATTACGAGTTGTGTCTTAAGCTTTTGAAGCAGCGTTTCGGTGAAACCGATCTTATTATAAACACTCACATGAATAATCTATTAAACCTGCAACCCGTTAAAAATTCTTCAAATTTAAGCGGTCTACGGGAATTGCACGACCAGAGCGAAGTTAACAATAGAAGTTTGCAAAATTTTGGAGTTACATCTGGTTCATACGGTCATTTATTGAATCCAATTCTTATGAAATTACTACCTCAAAATATGATGTTAGATTTTCATCGTAAGTGTAAACCCGAAAGCGGTAAGGACGTTTCTGAATTGCTTAATTTTTTGAGAAATGAAATTAAGTGTCGTGAAGTAATGTCGACTGTTTATAACTCTTGTAGTTCCAGTAAAGTATGCAGTGACTCTAGGGCTAAACCTAATAATGGTCAAAAAACAGAACCCACGATATGGGAAGGGAAACATTTCAACAACGACTTTAAATACATCTCAAAATGTACTAGCAGACAAATTGTTTTGTATATTTTGTAAATCTCATAATACTCTAGTGTCTCTAACGCAATCTGAAACATCTAAGGAATTTAAAGCGACACTTTTGCAGACTTGCATTGTTGCTATACCAGCAAATAGCGGTAAGAAGCTAGTATGCTGTTTTATTGACCCTGGAAATGAAAAGACATTTTTAACGAGAAAACTTGTAATCTCTTTAAAATTAAAACCAATTATTAAAGGAAAACTAATGATCTATTCTTTTGGTCAGCCTAAACCCCGAGAAATTATTTATGATGTTGTGTCAGTGGAGTTACGCAGCATATTTAATTCTAGTTCCCTGAAAATTGAAGCTCTAGTTACAGATGTTATAACTTGTGCAAAATTGAAACAAGCTCCTCGCGACCTTCATAGACTTCTTTGCTCACGAGGGTATCAATTGTGTGATCCTAAAGGGAAAGATGAAATAGGAATCCTGTTAGGCTCTGATTATGCTTGGCAAACTATGAGAGGTGAAGTTAAACAGCTACCGGGTGGGTTGTTTATTAGTGAAACTATATTCGGACATACTGTTCAGGGCCAATTGGAATCGGAAAACTTTAACTCAACAGCGGGAGTGTATTTTATGAGCACAGCTGATGCAGAATTAAACAATGAAATAAAGAAATTTTGGAGTTTGGAATCGCTAGGTATAAACGAGGCAAATAAATCAGATTTGGCTATCGTTAATGATTTCGAAGATAACCTAAAATTTGTCGATGGGAGGTATGAAACGAAACTTTTGTCGAAATACCATGAACTTCCGTTAAGCAATAACTTTAAGATTGCAGAGTACCGGTTTGAAAATTTAAAACCTAAATTATATAAAAACGAATGGTTGATGGAAAATTACAATGTTATTATGCTAGAACAGTTAAGAGATGGTGTAATTGAATCATGTAAAAGTGAAATGCGTGATACGAAAAGTTTATTATATGCCGCATAGACCTGTAGTAATAAAAGAAAAAGCAATGACAAAGGTTAGGATTGTTTATAATGCTCATCAAAATCAACTAATTGAAACTCTCTTAATGAATGTCTTGATTCAGGATCGAATTTAAATCCAAACATTTTAGATGTCATATTAAAATTTCGAAAAAATAAAATAGGATTTTCCGCTGATATCGAGAAAGCTTTTCTCCAAATTAAAATTGCAGAAGAAGATGGGGATCACTTAAGATTCTTATATTTGAAAAATTGCGAAAGTAGCAAAGAAACCAAATTTTATTCAATGACTCATGTCCCCTTTATTTTACCCTCCACTATTAAGTATCACATAAGAAAATACGAAAAAAGTAATTTTGAAACATACAACATGCTTAACACTTCACTTTACGTGGACGATTTATTTTTTGGGTTCTGAAACTGTTGAATCTGCTGTCTAATTATCCACTGAAGCTGTTACGATCTTAATTTCAGACTAATTCAGTTGAATTTAAAAATGAATGGCATAAATCTGACTTTTGCGTAAGTACGGAGGCAAATACAAAAAAGCATTTTCAAGTATTAGGTATAAATTGGGATACTGATAATGATGTTTTAGGACTGGAGCTAATGCCTCTGATAGACATGTTACAAAAACCCTTAAAATATAGTAAAAGAGTTGTGTTACAGACAGCGGCTAAATGCTTTGATCCTGCTGGATTTATTTCTCCTTTCCTAATTCGAATTAAGTGTATTGTACAAGAACTGTGGGAAATGGGACTTGATTGGGACGTAACGTTCAGTGCAGAAATTAAGAAGTGGTCTGAATGGTGTTCTGAGCTAAATGTATTAAGACATTTTTCAATTCCAAGATATTATTTTACGCATTCTTCCGAAGTAGTGGAAGAAACACTACAGTTGCATATTTTTTCTGATGCTATCCCAAATTCGTACAGGGAAGTAGCCGATTTTAGATTTATTTCTAAAAATGTGATTGAAACAAGTTTTATTATGTCAAAATTGAGAGTAGCGCCTCTGAAAAAAATAACTCTTCCAAGACTTGAATTGATGGGTGCTGTAATTGCAGCACGCCTAGGAAAATATCTTGAGAATTTATTTAGTGTTCACACTATTTTCTTTTGGACTGACAGTACTATTACTTTATGCTGGATTAAAAGATCTGCTTCAAAGTGGAAACCGTTTGTTTCCAATAGAACTGTTGAAATTCAAGATTTAACAAGTCCTCAAGCTTGGCGATTTTGTGATTGCAAGAGCAATGCAGCAGATTTTATTTCCAGGGGCTGCAAAACTGAAGAGTTAATTGGTAACAGAAAATGGTTACACGATCCTGTTGGTTATCAGAAAACGAAGAATTATGGCCCAAACTTCAACTTAAAAAGAAAGTGAAATTGATCTAGAAGCAGAACGAAAAATTGTCAGAATTTGTACAGCAATAAATCTAGTTCATTCTGGACAAGAAAAATTTAACCTCTTGACCAAATTTTCTTCATGGTTAAAGCTTTTGCGAGTAACCTCATGGTGCCTACGGTTTTTTACTAACTTGAAATGGAAGTCAGTTTCTGTCATAAAAGGTGATTGTTTGACGTGTGAAGAATTGAAAAAGGCATCGGAAGTAGTTATAAGAATTATTCAGGAAGAAGCATTTTCTGAAGAAATGAAATGCTTGAAACAAGGAAAACCAAATACTTCTAACAGTAAAATTAGTTTCACTTAATCCATTCATAGATAAAAGTGGAATACTACGAGTCGGAGGAAGACTAAGAAATGCAGAAATAGCTGACTCACAAAAATGTCCTATTCTTCTACAGAGAGGAAATTTTATTACTAACTAGCCGCCTGCGGCGACCAGCTGGTCCGAATTTTTACGCCAGGGGTGCCGCCTTCGGCGGCAGCTTAGACAATTTTGCGACGATATTAATCAATGTTTTTCTCTATAAATCAGTATTATCATTCGCCTTTTTACTCCAATGTTGCCGTCTTTGGCGGCAGCTTAAAAAAATTTCGTGGCGGTGTCAATCAATCTATATCTATCTATATCATTAATAATTTCAATAAAATTTTTTCTAGATCTGTCTCCAGTTCCGTCGATTGAAATATTTTTATAAGAGGGGGAAGGGGAGACACAAACGACATACTCTTCATGCAAATTTTGTCGTAAAATAACAAAAAGCACTTCTACTTTTAAGTGAAAGCATTGTATTTTCAAAGTCTTAGTGTGTGTGTGGGGTGGGGGGCATTGACACCCCGTTCAAGTTCCTTAAATGACGGGCATGTCTCTTTCTTGCTATCCATCTACTATATTGACCTCCATATTTGTCTATCTATCTATACGATCTATGCATATCTATCTCTGACAGTAATTAACATTTTTTTTTAATTTACATAAGTATTAATTCGAAAAAAACATTTTTTGTCCACTCAATCTGTATCTATCTCTGTATCTACCTAACCTAACCACCAATCCGTAACAGAAACAAAGATCATGCAAAAAACCCTGGGCTTTCTTTATTTAATTAAAATAGCCCGCATATAAAAAGGCTCCATGTTCCCCATAGTGTGCAAAAAATAGCGCTTGCAAAAAGGATAAAAAACTAAAAATTAAAAAAAGGGTGAAGAATAGGTAAACACGATTTTAGTTGGATCACATGATGAAGTAAGTTCGGATTTCAGCCGGCAAGCGAAGAGCTTGCTTTGCGTTCTGCATTAAAAAAATTGTAAAATAAAACTATTGCGTATTTTTAAAAACTTTTTTCTTCTGAAGAGGGCGGAATGTTTTTACTATTACCAACTACACTTTTAGAATTGAGGG
The DNA here is from genome assembly GCF_026930045.1 of Uloborus diversus. Taxonomy (NCBI): domain Eukaryota; kingdom Metazoa; phylum Arthropoda; class Arachnida; order Araneae; family Uloboridae; genus Uloborus; species Uloborus diversus. Next base: position 71,468,696 of record NC_072737.1, on the reverse strand, counting down.
TTCAATACTTTTCGTAGGATGGGTTTCGAAAAAAACTAAACCCAAAAAAAGATGCAAAATAAAGGTTTTTTAAAAAATTCATCAAAAATACAAAAATTGCTTTATTTTCAAATTTGTTTTATTCATCATATTTAAAATTAAATTTCCAACACTACAGTTCAAAAAAATATTTGTCTGGCGCGATTGGTTCGGGGTCTGTGAGGTTATAAGTACTAAAAAGTGCTAAAATTCACATAAAACATTAAATAACTTTTTTTCTAATTAAAATATCAAAAATCGAAGCCCGAGGTGCACAACTTCAGCAAAAACTGCACCTGTATACCAAATTTCATCTTTCTAGGCCTTACCGTTTTTCCGAGATGCGCGCCACACACACACACACAAACATCTTATTTTATTATATGTATAGATTTGATAATCAAGTATTATCACAAAAAACATCTTCATGGCGGAGTCCAATTGCTGTTATTCGTATTAAGACAAGAATTTTGGATCATCAATGCAAGAATTGAAATTAAAAAATGCGTTTGGAAATGTGTGAAATGTTGTCGATTCAGGGCAAAGACGCAATTGCAACTAATGGTTGATCTAACTACCTACAGAGTTATTCCAAGTAGGATTTTTTCTAGAACTGGAGCTGATTTCACTGGACCATTCCTTGTGAAAATAAAGAAAGGAAGATGAGTTATACCAACTAAATGTTATGTTTGCATTTTTATTTGCTTCGCTACTAAAGCTGTACACTTGGAATTAGTGGAAGATCTGTCCAGTGATTCGTTTATTGCAGCTTTGAAAAGATTTACTAAGCTAAGAAAAGAGTAAGAAGGGGAAAACCTGAAGAAATAAGTACGAACTGCGGTACCAATTTTGCTGGCGCTGATAGAATTTTGAAGAAAGAAATTTCTATTATAAATTCAAGTCCTGAACTCCGTAATTGGATTTTGGCGGAAAATATAAAGTGGAATTTCAACCCTCCCATCAGCACCACAGCATGCAGGACTTTGTGAAGCGGCCGTTAAGTCCATGAAATATCACTTACGCCTGATGATCGGTTGTCAAATACTCACCTATGAGGAATTCCTCACGCTGATCACTCAAGTTGAAGGGTGTTTAAATTCAAGACCGATTACCCCAATTTCTAATGATCCTAATGAGTTGGGGGCCCTCACACCGGGACATTTTCTTGTTGGGGCTCCTTTGAGAGCAGTACCAGAACAAGACTTGACTTCGAAAAATTTAACCCCTCTGCAAAGGTGGTTGTTAACGCAGCAAATATCACAGGGATTTTGGAAACGTTGGTCAAGTGAGTATTTATGTCAGTTACAACAACGGAGATTATGGGGAAATCCCTGTGAGAATCTTCATATTCATGACTTAGTGTTGATAAAAGAGGATAATCAACAACCATTGACTTGGAAATTAGGTCGCATCATTAAACTTTTTCCTGGAGCAGATGCGAAAGTTCGTGTTGTTTCAGTAAAGACATTAAATGGTGAATTGAAGCGTCCAATTACAAAATTGTGCAAATTACCTATTGGTAATATTGAAAATTGAAAAACAAAAAACCTTCGGATTATTGTATATGAATTTATTATGATTATTAATTTTACAGGCTAATCTAGTTGATTGCTTTGAAATATTGATTTAATTGTGATTATTTTGATATGAATGTTTAATTTGCTTAATTTTAAGTTAGCAGTTAAAGGAATTATTGCTTTAAAATACTGAAATTTTAAGTTTCAGTTTTTTCGAATATTAAGAATGATATTCATCCGGGGGGAGGATGTTCAAGTTTTGTAACTTTAATTTTAACTGTAGGTGGCGCAGTTGGGAAACTGATATATATTGCATTGTCTGTTTAATTTGTTTTTTCCCTGTTTCGTTTCTTCTAAGTTCTTGTACTTAGATTTTTAGCCTTGTTTTGAATTTTATCTCTTGACTCTTGAAATCTTGGATTGATATAACTAACTTAAATTTCGTTAGTATTATTTTCAAAAGTTTTAGTTGCTTTTAATATTTTAAGTAAAATAAAAGACGTTTTTATGAACTTTTTTGAGTTGTGGACTTAATTGCAAATTTTCTGAAAATAGCACATGTAGTTACGAAACAGATGCTCTGTTCGTTTCCACTACGTAGTTACTTCATGGAGAAGAAATATATATTTGGTATATTTGCTCACTTCGATGCGTTTTTATTCAATTATCAGCTGGTTTAAACATTTTTATTTTTTATGTTGTTGTTCAAGATAGTACTGATAGATAGTTTTGAGTAACAGATTTGCAGGACATAAATAGCATGGCATTAAATGTTTAATAAGGTAAACGGAACAATAAGCAGTTGTCTTTTAAATTGTTTATCTTGTTTGGCCGGCAGCTTTTTACTCACCAAGCAACCACTTCACTTTGAAAAGCTTCCCGCCATACAAGATAAACAATTTAAAAGATCTATCCATATTTCTGAGGAGTTGAAGGTGGGAGGAGGTTCTAATGGAAGTAGCTGTGATGAAAAAGGAGAAGAGGTAGGATGATAATTTGGCAGATACTTGACGGGCAAACTAGGTATCATAACTTTTTATGACTGAGGGTTTTTGGGTTTAGGATGCAGGTTTTCTTTTTTGTGCGGAAAAGTTAAAGGTTTTCTTGGCGGAGAAATTTTTACAACAGGGTTGTTTTTGATGAGATATCACATCTTTTTGCATTGATATTATTACTTTGTCTGTATTTTTAGAATTGAGAGCTTCAAGTCAGAAAATTTTCAATTGAAACAACGCTGTTTTGTGTTTTTAAGGAACAATAATGGCTAGCCTAATTTTACGTCAAGTTATTTTCTGACTTTTAAGATTCTATGTTCATTTTGCGAGAATTGGGCGGTTTAAATTTTATTGCAATCCTTGTATCCTCTCTGTTGCAAAGAAAACTTCTTGGATAATAAAATACTATTTTTTAAATTATATTGTTTTCGAGTATTTTACAACTTCGCAATAAATTCTATTACAGTTTCTTTATTTGACAGATTATTCAACATTTTCATGAAGGTTTCTTTAAATGTTTTACAGCTTGAGGGCTATTTTAATCTAGCTTTTCACTTTTTGTATAATTACATTTTTTCTTAAATCATGGATTATTTTACGTTTTATGGGATAATTTCAATTGTTTGGTGATTTATCTTTTTCTTGATAGAAGTCTTTGTCTTGTTTAATACCTAGTTTTGTTTAAAAGTTCATTTAAAAAACGAAATAACGCATGTTATCACCAAGCAAAAAAAAAAAAAAAGCCATTAAATGTTTTGAATTTGAATGTGTCAGAAGATCTATACAACTTTACTCGATGTCAAATCGCGGATATCCCAAATTTAACATAGCGAATGCGCATGTTGCGCGCGGACTAAACTCATTAAAAGTCTTGTTTAAATTACGAGTAATTGCAAAAAAATTTTCAGCTAACAAATTACTGCAAAGCACGGATATGCACACACGTATTTCATATATTTTTAATTCAGGTGTTATTTGTAAAAAATCCATTAATTTAGAAAATAAGCAAACCAATAAAAAAGTGCTTTTTTTCGCTTTCAATTAAAAAGTTATATGTGCCGTATTCATATGCATACAGTTTCATATAATTTGTCACGTAAAATACTCCATAAATAATATGAAAACTGAAAAACAGGGGGAAGGAAATTTCGTATCGGCAAAACTTTGGGGGGGGGGGGGAGGACAGCATTCTAATCTCATTCATTAATTTGTTTCTCTGCTTAAGTTTAAACAAACAACATAGCTCATTGGGCTTTCTGTTTTCAGATTCTAAGTCTGCGCTCATGCGCAGTCGCTGTGGCAAATTTGTGATATCCGCGATTTAACGTCTAGTTGCAACTGTTGGATATGTTTTAGTCTTGATTGAATTTCATTTCCTAAGACAACTTTGGAATAACTGTTAGATCTGTTCTAACCTTGCAATTGCAGTCCGAGATAAACAAACCCTATGAACTGAGAGTAAGTACATAAGAATTTAGGGAAAATTAGTTATTTTCAAACTTCAATTACTCCGGTCCATGATGTCCCTGGGAGTTGAATTTTTGTACATGTACTCAGTGGCCCCCCAAGAATATGTATAGAAAAAATCATTACCGTAGCCCTCCGGGGGGCTGTGATAGAACCCCGGGAAGGTACAATTTGAGGTGTAAAAACGAGGAGGGAAGGGGAGGGGGGTCAAATGGCGCAAAAAACACATCTTTAGGGTACAAGGAATGTGTGTGCGAAATTTCAGCATAATTCCCTTTGTCGTCTGGGCTGTAGCCCTGTCAAAGAAAGCGAAAACTTTTTTGAACAGCGATTTTATAACTTTAATACCTCCTCCCCCTGATGGTCCAGGGTTTTGGTTTACAGCGTCAGATGCCACTAGAGATTGAGTGTACCAAAAATAAACTCCGGGGGTCTTCATGAGGCTGAGATACAGAGGGGTGAAAAACCCAAAAAACCCCAACTTGTTCTGTCGTGTAATCTTGTTCTTGGTCGCTTTTATTTTCTTTCGTCTTTGGCGGTGGATTTGCTTCTGTTGGCTGCTGACGTTTGGTTTCCTTGGCGGGGCGGGACCGCCACGTTCCGTGATTATATTTTGTGCAATTGATTTGCTTTTCATATCGTCTTTGGATCATTCGTCGTCGTACTTAAGAGTACACACACACACACACACACACACACACACATATATATATATATATATATATATATATATATGTTTTTCATTTTTTCTTATTTAAAAAAAATAGAATGACTTTACTAGTAATTATGCATACTTGCGCATTTTTGTCAATATTACGAAATTTGAATGCGGCTGCGCATCCTCTAAATATAAATATATTCTACCAAAATTTTACTCAAATTATCTTGGTATCTAGGGGCATGAAATAAGAAAGCAAAATCTCAGAAAATGTTTTAAAAAATATTTCTATTTTCCCCTGGTTTCAGCTTTTTTTTCTTTATGTTCTTATTGTTTTATTAGTTTATCACCATTTTTAATTATTCGCATACATATATATAGGACTCACTTGGGAGGATGCATTGAAGCTGTGTCCTGAAAACGTTTGTCCTGCTTGCCATAACGCTGATGATTCAATTACTATTAGTGGCTTGAAAAAGAACGTGGAAAATTTTGTAAATACGCTGAAAGAAGAGAAGGTGTTTGCTAAATTTGTTCATGCCTATGGATACGCTTTTCACAGCCCCTTTCTTAGGCCAGCTGCAGCAGAACTCAAAAACAGTCTCAATGAAGTATGATTTTTTTTTTTTTTTAGCACTTTAGTCAATATTAATGTGTGTAATGTCTTATGAAGTAGCAATTATTAGTAAAATGACTATTCAAATGTATGTGACTACAAAGGAGCTAGTACTTACATTGCAAAGTGGATGATAGTGTAACTTTTTCTTCTTTTAACAAACCATATTAACAATGCTGATATAGGGTCGTATCGAAAGACTAAATAAGATTTAACTCGCTGTCACGCCAAGCGTTTAACAGGATAGGAAAAAATATTTGTAAGAATCTGTTTATAGAACTAGGGAACTTTTGCGAAAGCAACTATTTGAAGCTTAGAAAGCAGCCAAGGTGAGCCATTTAGATATGATGTTATTAACGCAAAGCACAATGGAGATAGGTTAGTTCAACATGTGACTGAAAACACCTCAATAAATAAAAATGTAACATTTTTTAAAAACTAGATCTTAAAACATCTTTCTAAATCAATTGGTAGCAATTGCTCTTTCGAAAAATTTCCGGCTATTTGACACTTTACTAGGAACTTACATCACATGCTATCCTTCTTAGAAAATGATAAAAAAATTTCGAATGAACAGACGTATATTTTTCATCTAAAATAATTTGATTTTTAAAGTTTTCCGGGCATCTTTTCTCCCTGAAGCTGTTCGGGTTAAACCATTCGTTTCATAGAATTCTTAATTTCAGCTTCGATTTTCTTGGGATGAGTTCTCTGGTCACTGAAACCTTCTTCTCAAATCCATATTGCATTTACTGATGAATAAGTTTCTCGTGACTATAGGTTTGTGACGAGGCGAGTTGAACAAATTTTGCTTTGTTTGGCTTGTACCTTTGCTTGTGTACTTACACACATGTGTGTACTTGTTGAGACAATTTGTAGGTAGTCTGAATTCAGCCATTTTTTCCCCTTGTAAGTTTTTTTTTTTTTCTTTCAGTTCCTCTTGAATTACTCAATGGTGCCCACCCCTCCCCCTAAAAGCAAGGGCGCACCTCCCTAAATATCGAGATGTCCCTCTCAAAAGCAAGAGCCCCCCAAAAATGAGAAAAATACCCCTCAACCCCCCCCCCCTTAAAAATTTCAATGGTGCAGTCTGCGCCATGACCCTCTCTATGTGGGCAACCCTGGAATTGCTTGAGGCAACATCTTTAGTTTTTCCACTTTCATCTTTCTATGCTCCTTCTTCTGGACACAATGATTCTATTTATTTGTATTACACTCCTTTTCAGCACTTTGACATTCTTCTGTTACTGATGACTTAACATAAACACTTCTTTCTTATTAGAGTCCCTATGTAGAAGCTACGTTTCAGAGTCGCGCAATACGCGACCCTCCGCTCATTGGTCGAAGCCTCCAGTTTACTCCCGCAGGCGATAAAGATTTTCCTCCCGTAGACTTAACATGGAGCGTCCGAGAAGCTGTCAAAAATACGCAGAATCCGATGAAATACAGCACTGAACTACTCTTTTGCTATTTTTTTTTACCAATATATGTTTAATCTACACTGGTGTGCAAAAATTAAGGACGAGACGGTTTTTTCAATATAACTTTGTGCAAAAGCTTTCCAAATCAATACATTTAATACCGTAAGATCCCCAATACGTAAGGACATGTGTAATGTAAGCAACACTTACTAAAAGAGAAATCAGAGGGATAAAAAGAAGCTTTATTGAAAAAGTAGCATGGAGCCCAATGCGACTGAAGGCCGAAACATCCCTGTGATGGGTGTCCAGCAAGAAACATCCGGTCTTTAGTAGGGGATATGATCTCCCCCGACTGCTAGGCAGGTTTCACAGCGTCTGCCCATGCTGAGAATGAGGGTGTCAATGAGTTGTTGAGGCATTGCTGCCCATTCGTCTTGCAGCGGCAATCGAAGCTCCCGAATCGTTACTGGTGGTAAGGTACGAGCTGCCAAGCGTCTGCCTAGAAAATCCCATACATGCTCGATGGGATTGAGACCCGGAGATCGTCCGGCCAATCCATACGTTCACTATCCTCACTCTCTAAGAGCTGTTCGGCAGCTACTGTGCGATGACATGGTGCATTGTCGTCCATGAAAAGGAACTGCGGACCCATAGCGCCTCTAAAAAGACGCACATATGGAATAAGAATCTCGTTACAATAACGGGTCCCGTTGACTGAACCTGCGTCGAAGATGTAAAGGTCTGTACGACTACCAAGCATGATGCATCCCCAAACGAGAACACCGCGACCTCCGTACCTGTCCCTTTCAATGATGTTCGAGGGATGATTGCGGCTTCCCCGCTCTCTCCAGATGAGTATGCGATGAGAATCGCTACTCAGACTGAATCTGCTCTCATCTGTAAAGAGTACTCGTCCCCATTCATTGTCTTTCCCATTCCGGTGTTCCCGGCATTACAGAGAACGCCTTCTCCGATGGGCAGGCGTTAGAGGTACACACCGTATAGGGCGTCGTGCAAACAGACCACCACCGTGCAGTCTTCTGGCCACGTAAAACGCGATATCGGTTGTCCAGTCGCCTGTGTCGTGTGTCTAGCGATTTCTCCCGCTGTCTGCCGCCTGTTTCTTCTGGCCTGTAAGACAATATACCGGTCATCTGCGGGTGTAGTTCCTCGTGGACGACCACTACTGAACCCCCGGATAGCTGTTCCTGTAGTTTGAAATTGTCTCCAAAGCAGTGGTTGGAAGTAGTGCGCTACAAGTAGCGACGCTACTGTAGTAGCTACATTTTTGAGTAGTTTGTAGTGTAGCGCACTACTTTTTTAAAAAAGTAGTGTAGTGAGTAGTTAACTACAAAAAAATAGTAGTTTGTAGCGATTTCTGGAAACTACTTTTAAATAAACTGAAAAAAAAAAAAAAATCAAGATTCAAACGAATTTGACTGGCGCAAATTTTACACAAGTACATCAGCGGATGCAATGAGAAATAAGACTCATAAAAATACGAGCTGACCTCAGGCATTTCATTTCGACGCCATACGTTCTATCTGTTTGACAACATTAGTTTTTTTTTTTTTGCCGTCGTAATTTTTATATTTCACCAATATTTATATTGCGAAAAGCACTTATTTTCGCGAAAATGAAGATATCGGTGATTTCGCGAGTTGAAAATTTGGTGAATTTTATATGAACAGATCAAAGATTGAAAAACAAAAATATTTTAGCGAGGCTTAACTTTTCGACAGTAATTACCAAATAAAAAGAAGCTACAGAAAATGTTATAGAAAAGGATGAAATTGAACTGTTCTGGAGGACTTACAATAAATACGAGCATTACAGTGTGTGAGAGTATGATAACGGACATTTTTCTTAGTGTCTTCTGATGAGCTAATTGATCAATCTTTTTTTGTTCAATCCTCTAACGGTGTGTGTGTGTGTATAAGGGTGTCCCCCCCCCCCCCACCAAAAAAAATCGAAAGTTGATTTTTCAAGTTGCACACTCTCTTATATTTTCTCTTTTACGTCAAAAAAAAAAAAAAAAAAAAAAATATATATATATATATATATATATATATATATATATATATATATATATATAATTTATAATTTTGTTTTATATATATATATATATATATATATATATATATATATATATATATATATATATATATATATATATATATAATTTGAACAACGGCAGCAAGTGCCGATTATGTCTGAAAGTGTGAAGCAGCACTTGTGTAATGTTTTATAATTTTCTTCAAAAAATTAAGTTTTTGATACATATTTTCAGAAATGTAAGATTTTATAAAATTATCAAGCTGAAAAATATAATCAGTAAAGTAGAAAAGTAGGTAATTAGAGTTAAATAGAAATTTTTGTTTTCCTGTAATTCTTAAGCCTCCCACATAGTACTCAAAGATCTGTTTTTTTTTCCCAGGTCGAGTTAAATTTTTCATCTAAAATATATTATTTTTTTATTATTCGTTTGTAATTGTTGATCTGTAAATGTGTTCACCAGTAATTTTGAAACTTCACATTCTATTTAAACTTATATGGATTTTTTAAAAGATAACTGAAAAAAAATCAATTTTTTTAAAACAAAATTATAAATTTTAGGTCAAGTGTGACATATCTAGAGATGTAAAATTTCCGGAAATTTTGAAGTGGAGGAAAGAAACCGGTTTTTTTTTCGGGAAAAACTGGAAAAAATGGAAAATTTGATTTCTTTATGAATAAAATTTGGGTTTCTTAATAGCTCTGCGTTTCTTGTAACATATAAAGGGTTAAGTATTAAAAAATATATATGCAATCCACACATCTTTTTCTGCCTGACAGAAATACACATAAAGGTAAGATAAATTAGAAGAAAAAACCATTTTATTTTACAACTGAGTAGAGAGCTTTCATGGTCAAACACAGAAATAAGTCAAGTCGTCACTCAACCAATAATATTGGGTAATGTGTGTCTAATCATAACAATTACATTTTCTATTTTAGATTGCCTTTGAAACTTCTGAAGTTTTTGACCTCAAACATGATTGATATTTTTTTTTTTTTGGAAGAAAAATAATACAATGTTACTGTCTGAAAATGAAAGCTATTGAGTTTTAATTTTTTCCAATCCAGTCTAAGTCCAAATTAAAACTAAATTGGTTTTTTTTAAGCTGAACCAAAATTAAACTGGAGTTTAAGTTTTTTCATACGGCCGTGCTAAGCACAGTAGTAAAAGTAGTCATACCAGCTCTTTTGAACAAATTTGAGTTATTATAACCAAGTTGTTCTCTGTTTCGTATTTTATTTAATAAATAAAATGTTTTAGGGTCATTTGATCAAGAATGAATCAAATATATGGAGGAGCCACATTTTAAAATACAATATCTCAGCTTGAGCCCAACTGCAAAGTTCCCTTTTTTGCTTAGCACGGCAGTATACAGGGTGCGGTAAAAAAAATATCGGACAAAAATTGTATCATCGAATGGAAGAAAGGTAATTTCATGTTAATGAATACCTAATTTATTTTTGTTTATCACTTTATTAGGAAATATTTTACAATATATTACCTAGTTTAACTGTTTTTCGGTTTTCCTACAATTTTAAGCGAAATACCTGCTATTTTAAGTTGTTTAACCAAGTAGAACGACAGTTCGTTTGTTTGTTGTGCCTCGACAAACAGTATTTGAAACGGCATGCCGTTTTAAGTGGCTTGGAAAGGATAGTCGATGTCCGGAAAGTGTATAAAAACGAACAGTGAACATTTCAGTTAATCGTCAGGTCATCCAAAAGTGAGTTCAATGAAATGCTCGGGTTTCCACAAGAGCAGTCGTTTGAGGGAAGAATTTGTAACCGATAAGTGAGACTAGGGGAAAAGGCAGCTCTAACAGAAGTTTTGCAAGTTCCAAAAATTCAGGCATTCGTATTACTCTATAAAAATGCCAGAAACGTTTGCGACGGGCCCGCAAGTCCACTCTGGAAGAGATACCCTTTCACTGATTTACCGTTCAACCAGCTCATTTCCCCCAGAACCATAGGATTTGGTCTGAAGACACCATAGGCTCCCATATGGAGGGGGGGGGGGGCTCAAGTCCCCCCCCCCCTTTGGAAATGAGAACTTCCTTCCTTTTAATCCTTTTTTCTTTGTGAAAAAGTAAAAACTTTTTTTCTCCAGCCATTAATGTAAAATTTTATAAGCTCTAATCTGTACTAAAGTCGGTTTCCATGGGAAAATATTAGAGCCCCTCCCCCCCTCCCCCCCGGCATGCCCGTTTTTTTTTTTTGTTTTTTTTTTTTTGCCGCACCTTGTACATTTGGTTCGCAGTCAGCAGAAACATAGTTTTGTGATTAAAGTTATGTTTGTTTGTTTTATGAAGAAGGAAAATAAATTCTTCACTAAGATTAATTTTTAAGCGTTTTTGTAAAAAGTATTATTAAACATTTTTTGATCTATATGCAAATTATAGTGTCATACAACAACTTGCATTAACGTTAGACAGCATTTAACATAAAACGGGAGGGGGGAGGAAATTGCATCAGAGTTTAAGCGTGAGAAATTTGTAATCACTTTTTGCTGAAAATTCCAATCAAAACCTTGAAAAGTTAAAAAATTTTTTTTTTTTTTTCAATTTTTCCGAAGTGGAAATTTATTTGTTCGGAAAAAAACGGTTTTTTTCCGTTTTTTTCGGAAATTTTCCGGTTTTTTTCCGACTGTTTTCATTTCTGGACATATCTAAATGTTTTTAATTTGAATAAATGTTCTTGTGGTACATGTGGGGTGTTGGGTACAGGGCAACGTTTTATCAACAGAATTTTCAAGTTTCTAAACAGTCCTGACCCCCCCCCCCCCCCCCCCCGATTTGTCCTAGCATACAAGTACTGTTTTACACTTTCAGGTGCAAGTCAGCACGGATTGCCGTTGTGCAAATTATATGAAAGTTTTTCTCACAATTGTTTTGACGCAAGAGGAAAAATACAAGAGTGTATGCGACTTGAAAAATTGATTTTCTTTTTTTGAGGGACAACCCTACCTTATTTACTTATTTTTTGGAAAGTAGCGAAGTAGCGACTACATTTCAAAAGTAGTTTGTAGTTGCTACATTTTGAAAAAAGTAGTTGTAGTTGTAGTTAACTACATTTGTAACAAAGTAGTTGTAGTTGTAGTTCGCTACAAAAAAAATGTAGTTTTTCCAACCACTGCTCCAAAGTCGTGAAACGATGCTGTGAGCAATTCAGAACTCTGCAGCCACACTTGTCACACTGCGGCCTTCCTCCAACTTCCCAATGATTCGACCTCGGGTAAAAGCATCCAGATGTCGTCTAACAGATTGATCTTTCGCCATTTCTCGCTGAGGCAGCAACTCGGTGTGATTTTAACTGCTATACGGCGTGCAATCTCTTTGGCAGAAATACTGATCTTACACCGACAACATGCTTTATACTACTCAGACACTCCCCCATTACGTCTGCCTGCATATCTGCGCATGTGCTACCGTACATCACCTTACTTAATCTCCTGATTGGTCTTTCTGTCCGCTCTGCCTCTTCGTTCAGCTGACATGCTAATTTTTCGACTTCGTCCTTAATTTTTGCACACCAGTGTATATGCATGTGCAATTGTTTTCTGGAAAAATCCCTTTCTTTATTTTTCAATCTTTTTTTTTGTGTTACGGTAGTGAAGCATCCATACTGTTTATGCTTATTTTTTTGCTCAATATCCTTATACAATCTGCTTATTTAGATGCTATACGATATCTATGCATTCATTTTGTCATTATCACTTAATTATACCTCTGTAAACGCAGTCTACTGTTTTAAATTTTGCTTTTATATTCGTTTTTGTGTGCGCTTAGCTTGGCAAGCTTTTGAATGCATTTGGCGACAGCAACGCCCGCCAGGGTTTTGCTGCGTGCAAAGAGGATTTAAATTTACTTTTTGTTACTTTCTTATGAATATGAATAACTATAAAGTAAAAGTGACTAGAAATTCTGAATTGTAGCTTTAGATATGTGATTGCTATATTAATGTCAATAATTAAATCGAAATATAGACGCACTGCTTAATTTGTAGCTTTTTAAGAAATAGTTAATTGCTTGAACTTACAGAAATGTCATGCATGAATCACTTTAATTTTCACACCCATTTATAAGCATATTGAATTATATTCTGTTAGAGTTTTAGTTTTATTAGAATTAATGTAATGAATTGTTTTGCTGTAAGGTTAGATGTAATGCAGCATTTTTCTTTTTTGTTTCCTACAATTTGAAATGAAGTAAGACCATTTTAAATGGTTTCAAGAAACCACAAGATGAAAAGACAACGGGCTTTTATCGGATGTCTTTTCATCTACAAGTTCACTTATTTTGCCTTCAAAAAGGCGTTCCTTGAAACCCCGAGACACGGGTATGCAATAATCTACAACTTTGTTTTTCAATTACATTGTTATTTCTAAGTTTTACTTTTTCTACACAAAGGTATTTATTCAACTTTAAAAATAACTTAACTTTCCCTAAGACTTAAAAAACGTAATTCTTCCTTTCTATTCACAATTAAGTTCACCAAATTAATAATTAACTTATTTGTTCATAACTATAATAACATCTGCAAATTGTATTCTGCATTCTTTCCCTTTTTAAGAAAAAAAAGATAACATCCTTTATTCTTTGAAATAGAGTTACCTCTATTAGTTAAAAAAAAAAAAAAGATTTCTTTAATATAAATAAATATATATATATATATATATTTTTTTTAAAGTGCAGAGATACAATTTCAGACTTTGTTAGTTTAAAGCATGTTCTCTCTGGGGGAGAGGGCGGGGGATGAATTTTTTTCTGACAAATTCCAAGTTTTTGCTATCAAGGATTGCAATCAGGTTTTGGAAGTTTTCTGAAACGCTCTTTCTTCTATCTTTCCATATTAACACCAGGAGTGATCATCCCCCTAAAAACAAGGATGTCCCCCCCCTAAATATCGCTAAGACACCCCTCCCCCTCAAAACCAAGAGCTCCCCCTTAGAAAGTGAAAACTCTCCCTAAAACATCCTCCGCTAAAAATTTCAATGGCGCAGTCTACACCATGACCCCTCCCCCCTCTAAGTGGGCACCCCTGTTAATGCTTTAAAGTTGATTAATTCATTTCTCAAAGTTGTAATTTTTATTTACACTAAATATCCACGAAAAAAATTCTAATAACGGGTAATATTTTGAATGTTACACCATAATGCATGGAGGAATCACATAAAATATTTTAACAATACTGCAAGGAATGTGCGATTTTGAAATCAAATAAAGAAACTGGTAAAACTAGTTTTAAAAAGGTCACTAAATTTTTACGCAAACAAAATGAAAAGAAAAAACATTCGAAATGAATTCTTTCAAAGATAACTTTGGTATAAGAAACGCTTAAGAAAGTATAATCATTCATAACTACCCTATCTAAGGCTTTAAATTGTCATAACATTTCAAAAATATGGGGGGGGGGGGTGGAGGGCTGTCTTTACGACGCATCGAAAGGGTTTTGCATAGTAATCTAACCGCTCATGTACTGGTTCTGGTTCTGCAGAAGTTTATAAAAAAAAAAGAATGGGAAGAAAATGAAGTGAGCGATTACGCGCCAATCATGCACGCGCTTAGCCACAAAGCAACCCCTCTTGGTAAAGTCGCTCTTCGTATTGCGCGACTTATTGGTAGAAAAAGCCTTTTAGAATTACAGAAGACAAAAATGTTCATGTGGAACACATAATGTTTGCATATTAGAAGCCTGAAAGGCAAAATATTGATTCTTGTAACAATTAAAACATTATGAAAAAATAGACTAAAATAAAATTTTGTTATTTGATTAACGTCGGTAGTACGTACTATTAATCATATAAAGGCGTGTGTATAAATAAAAACCTCCCATTAGCCCCTAAAATAACATTAGGGTACATTATATACCATTGAGAAGTTAATGTCATCTTGTATTGGCTGTGACGCACATTATGAATGACTCACGTTACAATATAAATAAGCTAATTTTCAAAACAGATAATTGAAAAGAAAAAAAAAACAAATTCGCCCATAATTTCATTTTAGGTACAAAAATGAGTAGAAGAAACTGTAAAAATGTTTTAATTTACAAGCTATAAAATTTAAAACTCTTAAAAAAATTAATTTTTCGTGACTCACGTTACATAAAATTCAATGATTTAAAAATTACCTCCTTTCAAACTCTTTAATTTCAAAACACTCTATAATAATTGTCTTCTTATGGAATGAATCTCTCGGGAAAAAAGTAACTTGTTTACAAGAAAAGGCAAAAACAATAAAAATTTGTTTGTTTCAAATTGCTTCTTGGAGAGAGGATTGACCCGAATGTGATCTCATGAAACAAGTCATCTTGTGATAAGAAAATGGTTCACATGGGGGTACCAAATTCTAACTTTTAAACTTCAGTTAATGCAGAACATACAAAAAAAAAAAAAAAAAAAAAAAAACGAAAACGAGCTGATGTTTGCATCACATGACTTCCTTTTACTCCAATTTAATGTCATTTTCCCATTATTGGCAATTTTAATGTCATTCAATAGTTTAGTCTCTAAATGTCATCAACAGTTGCCAAATTGAAACCAGATTAAAAAAAAAAAAAAAAAAACAAATTTGTCTCCAAATTGGCGACCAAAATACTGGCGATATATCGCCAAGTGTCCGCCAAATTATAACAGCACTTGAGTTTACATCGAAATCAACAATGATTCCCCCCCCCCCCAAAAGGGGCAAAAGACCACTTTAGAAACATCCGAATACAAGCAAAAGGGGAGGCGCACAACGGGACCCCACTAGGAGTCTACGTACCGAATTTCAACTTTCCAGGACATACCTTTCTTGAGTTATGCAACATACATACGCATATACGCACATATGCACTTAGGTACATACAGACGTCAAACGTCATGAGAAAACTTGTTGTAATTAATTCGGGAATCGTCAAAATGCATATTTTGCGTGTTTATACATTCTTAGGCATTTACTTATCCATGTGTGGTCGAATCCAAAAAAAACCTCAACATTGATTCCGGGGTTAGCAAAATAGAAATTAAGGTCGATTTTTTAATGAAATTTTTTTCGCGAGTACAATACTTCCTTTTTTGTAAAAGGAAGTAAAAAAAAGCAATATATGGGTTTGTATAAAACACTATACTCGCGAATATCAGTGCTAATACTGAGTCATAAGACTAACTTTAAACTTTGCATCAAAAATATAAACCTGTTTAACATCATAAAATATTTGTATACTTGTCGCTTGGAATACTGTCGCTTAATAGACGGGGAGTTTTGAATGGAACACGAAATGCAGCTTCCTCCTTGTGGTGTATTCTGCACTATAACTAGAATAAAATGTAATTGCATTTTCAACTAAACATTGTATAGGGCACATAATTTGAAAAAAAAAATTAATAAATAACTGGACTGTAAAAGAAGAAACAGTACAATGTACAAAAACAGCATAAAAAAGTCAATGATCGGTTTACTTCGCGAAACTTTTCAGCTTATTTGCGAACTAAAAACAGTACAAAAGGTAAATAATTATAAAAATATGTGGAGATAATTTTAAAAAGAAGCATTTGAATGGTATTAGGGAAATAATGAATCGTATTTTCATAAAAAGTTTTAACAATTGACCATTTTTTCCTATTTTGGGAGACATTTAAGCCATGGTCGAGTGCTTCAAGGAGTTGTTCAAAACTTGATAATAGTTCATATGAGAATTGTACATAATAAATGCGTAATTTTTGCCGGGTATCTCAAATCAAGATTCGAACTTTCATTTGTTTGGCACACCCTATCATACAGTAAACTTTGCGTATCTAGATAAACGAAAATCTCCTTAATCCGGTTAATAATTAAAACTAATTCTTTAGTGAACGAACTTGTTTTTATGCCGTAAAAATCAATGCTTTGTAACAAAACTGCATAGGATCACTTCACACAAACACATGACCATTTTTAGTTCAAATGCAGATATACGATCAAAGCACGCCATGGTGTGATTTATGTTAGTCTTCTTTATTATACGTTCTATGCTTGTACATATTAACCTAAATAAAATGCAAATTTTTAGCATATTTAAAACATTTTTTTCTTTCTATCATAATTTTAAATTATTATTTAAGTAAAAATAAAATTAAAAAAAAATACATTTTAATTTTTATTTCAAACTTTTAATATCTTAACTCTGCATCTTTTTTGAACATTTTCCCAACTAGAAGTATACATCTACACTGTTAAAAGTACAGGTTGCATTTGGCACCTTTCAGGGGTGAAACGCTTGTTCACCAGCGGCACCCGATAGAGAGTCGAAATTGCGCACTTAGCAAGGGTGAAAAACTGGCTCCCTTCACCCAACGTGCACCGGAGGTGAAAGATGGTACCCTAGGTGAGAAAAATGGTACCTTTATTGCTTCCTATAACGATTTTTGCCGCCCCCCACCCTCGTGTTGTGTGCGTTTTTGAGTACAATTGTGTTTTGTTTATTTTGATTTAAAAAAACAAAACACAATTGTACAATTGTAAAATTAAAAGTCTTGATACATTTGCCACATTGAATTATGTTCTGATATTAAAACTTGTAATTCAAGGCATTTGACCACATTTCAGACGTTCCAACGTAGTTTAGAAGTATTCATGACTTTAATTTGTCTGTTTGTGCACTGACTTTCTTATATACTCTTGGATTCCTCAGTAATTACTATGTGGTTGATATCTACTACAGCATGATCCGTACCGAAAATGAAGAGGGTAGGTATTCATCTACCAATTGCCGGAATAACCAGAAATATTAAGTAACATTAGATTAGAATCATGGGAAGATAAAAGCGTTTCATAAACGTTTAAAATTTTAATCGAGCGTTACATATCAGTACTTTTTATAAGATTCGACATTTAAGTACCCTTATGCGTACAAGATAAATAATCTAAAAGCCCTCCTTTTTAATGTGAAGTTTTTCGTCAGATTGGAAATAAAAACAAGAGTAGATACTATATTCACTTCATGCAATAACGCCAAAGAAAGATACTTAAACCAAAACACGATATGAAAGTCATGAGTCAAACACTGAGAAAGATTTCTTTTCACGCGTTTTTTTTTTTTTTTCTTTTCTTTTTTTCCCGCCCTTGCTGCTCCGTTCGTTTACACTACGTAGTTATTTCATTGAGGAGAAATAGACATTTTTTCGATGGGTTTTTATTCCGGAATAAGCTATTCAATTATCAGCTGATTTAAACGTTTTTATTTTTAACTAGCATTCCCGTACCCGGCATTGCTCGGGTAATGGAATTAGCAGGGGTTAAGAGTTGTTGGTGCACCTAGTTTCGAAAATCCCCTATAATAATTGCTTATTACCTATATTTTTTTCTAATTTTGGGAGGATCCCGGGGCCCCTGAACTCCTTATATATATTCCCTTGTCCTTAACCGATCTTTAACTGTTATTAACGATCCTTTTAAAGTATTGATTATCTTTGCAAACACAGGCCATCCACATTTTATTCTTATACCTATGTTTAAGCAAGAACTTCTTTGTATACAACATTTTTAGTTTTTTTTTTTTTTTTTTTTCTGGTGCTAAAATTATTAAGCTGCTTGATGAACTGACTTTGGAGCAAGTATAATACCATAGCACGGCCAATACATAAAATTGGCAGTGTGAAAAAAAGTCTTCTCTTAAATTGATCCCTGCTACTTTTAATGTCTGTCCTTGTGACTTATTAACGGTTATTGCAAAACAAACTTTTACAGGAAACTGCACTCTTTCAAATTCAAAAGGACAGCCCGCCTGTGATGATGTTCTTAAAAACTTCGTTTCTAGTTTTGAAAAAATGAAAGCAAAAGACAGGAAGATTATTATTTGACTTGAGAAAAGCCTCGAAGAATCACGTGAGAAACAAATACAATATCAAATTTAAAATTCGCTATCGACAAAAGTTGAGATGAAGTACTGAATAATGATTTGAATGGAGGAAAGCCGTCGAAAATAAGGGATTTAAATTTCAATTACAGGTTTTAGTTTCACAGAAATTAAGGGGTTTTAATTAATTTCTCCCAAACTAATTGATATTTCGAAAAATCCTTTCTTAGTGGATACTTTCGTAATCATGTGGACATACTTGCCAAATTTCAAGTCTGAGGTTTCAGCAGTATTGGCTGTGCGTTGATATATATATATATATGCATATATGTATATATATTATCTCAGGACATTGATTTTTATATATTAAGATGTTGTTGTTGTTCAAAACTGTACTGATAGATAGTTTTAGGTAAAATATTTTCAGGATACAAATAGCAAGACATTAAATGTTTAATAAGGTAAACGGAAAAATAAGCAGTTGTCAACATACTTTAAACACTTTTAAACATGTTTGAAAGCCCTAAGAGCTACAATATGATCAAATCAGAT
The DNA here is from genome assembly GCF_026930045.1 of Uloborus diversus. Classification (NCBI taxonomy): domain Eukaryota; kingdom Metazoa; phylum Arthropoda; class Arachnida; order Araneae; family Uloboridae; genus Uloborus; species Uloborus diversus. The sequence goes on along the minus strand of NC_072737.1, from coordinate 71,449,578 downwards.
ACTTACGTAAGATTTCGACGATTAATCCACGAAATTTTCTGTTTTCTACTTCATTCAATGTGAAATTAAATTTCGTTGCAACTTCCTTCTTCTGCCATTGAAATTGAAGTTGTCGTGGGACGATATGTCAGAGTGCATGCGCAAGCGAGTCGCCCTCCTATAGAATGATCTTTTAGCACTTTGGTTAACGTCGTTCTCCCACTGAGGAACCAAAAGCACTTTAACGACACTTCCTAGCCTCCGTTGCACCCTGAGGCCTTTTTTCACCCTAGGGTGAAATTCTTTGCCCCTGAGGCACTCCTGGTTTTAACAGTGTAGAACTAACGGTTGCGAAAATAAGGATCTTGCAGGTTAAAACGGAACACCCTGTATGTAACGTAAACTATATATTTTGATTTTAAATATTGCTAAAATCAATATAGTAGAAGAAGAAAAAACAGTTCAGTGCAATTTTTCTGACTATTTCATGAAACGTGCCGCCACAGAGGGGGGCGGGAGGTAATCCTCAACGGTATTCTTTCGTTTTAGGGGTGAGCCACTGTTATTGTGGGATGGGCAGCCCTAATTTAAGCCATTTTCATATGAAATAATATTTCTACTTGAAATGAAAAGAGAGAGGGAGGGAGGAGATTTCGGGTATTATTTTATTTAGCTTTAGGAATAGGTGCACCATCGCTTTTGGAAGGTGCAAACGCTTGGTTTATATCTAATTAAATATGCATGAAAAAATATAGGTTCTGTAGCATTGGGGGATTGTGATATCCCTCTTAGAGGTGAACACCTTTTATTTAATGCTTTTAAATTTAGTATGAAATAATATACCCACTAGATATGCACTCTAAAAGTTCCGAAAACACCCCTCAAAATAGCAATTTTTAGATGCTTTCTATTCCGAAACCCGACTTAAAATGGGTTTGGACATTTCCCTGTTCTTATGGAGGATGTAATAAACAATTTGCAACGGGTTTAAACTTTTTTTGGATGTTAGGGTCCGACCCCTATTTTTACTGTACTAAAGAGAGGTACCGTGTTTTCACCTCAGGAAGTCAAAGGGTTTCCATCCGCCACGTTTATTTCTGACAGTGTACGGTACTCTGTCCAGAATCCAGGGAACTTTTATGGTAAATATTACTGTAAAATAGAGTGATTACAGAACAGAAAAAAATTACCGTAAATTGTTCCTGAAAAAATAAACGATTGCAGCACGGATTGATACACCACGTAACTTACAGCGCGAAGCAGGTTACTCCGTACTTCCTCTTACTCGTTTATTCTCAATCGGTATGGTTGTCAGCAAAACAGTCTATTAGTACGAAAGTCGAAACTGCTGCTCGCATGTTGCGATTTTTAACTGTCGTTTATTCTACGTAAAATTTTACAGTAAAATAGGATTTAACTGTAAACGTTACTGGCAACATCGATGCCAGTAACTTAAAAAAAATTTCAGGATTCTTTTTAACAGTGTATAAGCCTTGTATTTGGCTTTTGAAAAACACTGAAAAATAGTAAATGTTTAAATACTATCTGACTGATATCCCGATTTGTCTCACTTGAAACTTGGCACAAATATTGAACATAACAGTAAACACAAAATGCATTTTTTCAGATTTTTAAAATAGTATTTTTTTTTTTTTTTTTTTTTTTTGACTTTTCCGAATAAAAGTCAAAGGTGAACATGAATCATATGGAATCCATAAACGCAAAACTTGATTTTAAAAATTTTAAATGAAGTCAATTCAATGCATGTTGTGCTATTAAAATTGAAGGTACATATATGCATTTAAAAATCGCTCCGGCCTTCGAAATTAAATTATTATTATTATTTTTTTTTTTTTTTGTATTGTCTACCAATTAAAAAAGTATTAGTTTTACAAATCAAATGTCTCTAATTTTAACTAATATGAGCAAATATAACCCCTGTATAGAATTCTGAGAAAAGAAGGAGACAGTCTTAATTTTTTCATTTATTAGCCGGAACGATCTTAAATTGAAACTTTTGCTGATATTGATATATTATCCTAGTTATAATAGAAATTCCGGGTATTAATATTATTTATTTTTCATCAATTTTTTTTTAATTATTGAATTTTCCTCAAGAATTATTGTGAATTAACACTGTATTTTTTGTAGCTCATTCCCAATCCTAAACAAAGAACTGGACAGTGGATAAGTTCTAGTTATCCAGAAAAAGAATGGAATGACGAGGAATGTAAAATAGCAGGAGCAGAATACTTTGTTCATAATTGGATGTCTCCCGTTCTTTTCAACGATGCTCTAAAAAAAGTTCCTTCGAATGCAGTCACGATAGAAATTGGACCTCATTTTCTACTGCAATCTATACTTAAAAGAGTCATTGGTGCTGATGCTTCTTACATAGGGCTTATGAAACGAAATGAGGAAAATAACGTAATATTCTTAATGCAGTCACTGGGAAGGTAAGGGCACTTTCATTTCTTCTAAAATTTATCATCTGAATTCATAAATGAGTGCTAGAGTATTCCAGCTATTTTTTAACCTTTTAATTTGTGCAGAGGATGACTTAATATAAATAAAACATAGGGCTTTTCCCATCTCTTTCAGTACTGTACCGAAATTTCGGAAGTCTCAGTATCCTACTAGCCACTGTTTGTCGCCGCTAGCACTATACTGTTAAAACTACAGGTTGCATTTGACACCTTTCAAGGGTGAAACGCTTGTAGCTCCTGCGACACCCAATAGAGAAGCGAAATTTCACCCTTTACTTATGTGAAAAACTGATACCCTTAACCCAACGTGCACCAATGGTAAAAAGATGAAACCCTTGGAGAGAAAAATGGCACCATCTCTGTTTCCTGTTGCTGATCCTCCCCCCCCCCCCCTCCCTCAATGTTGTGTGCATTTTCGGATCCAATTGCGTGTATTATTTTTTGTTTTTGTTAAAAAAAAACAAAGCCTTGGTACTTTTTTCACATTGAATTCAGTTCTGAAAATGATTAAAACTTGTAATTTAAGGCATTTGATCACATTTGAATTTTCCAACATATAGTTTAAAAGTGTTCACGACTTTAATTTTTCTCTTCGTGCAGTAATGCTTCGTAAGTATGTTATTGACATTTACTGCAGCACGATTGGTACCGAAAATGAAGAGCACTGTTAAAACCAGGAGTGCCTCAGGGGTAGATATTTCACCCTAGGGTGAAAAAAACGGTGCCTCAGGGTGCAACGGAGGCTAGAAAGTGTCGTTAAGGTGCTTTTGGTTCCTCAGTGGGTGAATGACGTTAACAAAAGTGCTAAATGACCATTCAATAGGAGGGCTACTCGCTTGCGCATGCGCTCTGAAATATCGTCCAACGACAACATCAATTTCAATGACGGACGAAGGAAGTTGCAAAGAAATTTACTTTCACATTGAATGAAGTAGAAAACTGAAAATTTCGTGGAATAATCTTCGAAATCTCGTGTAAGTAAATGCATTTGATCATATTGTAGCTCTTATGGCTTTTGAACATATTTAAATGTGTTTAAAGTATGTTGACAACTGCTTATTTTTCCGGTTACCTTATTAAACATTTAATGTCTTGCCATTTATATCCTGCAAAACCGTTACCTCTAAAACTATCTATCAGTACTATCTTGAACAACAACAACATTAAAAATAAAAACGTTTAAATCAGCTGATAGTTGAATAACTAATTCCGGAATAAAAAACGCATCAATGTGAGCAGATATACCAAATGTCTACTTCCTTCTCAATGAAGTAACTACGTAGAGGAAACGAACAGAGAAGCAAAGGCGGGGGAAAAAACGGTTTAAAAAGAAATCTCTCTCAGTGTATCTTATAGCATAAGGATACTCAAATGTCGAATCCTATAATAAGTATGGATATGTTACTCTCCATTAAAATTTTAAACGTTTATGAAACGCTTTTATTTTCCCATGATTCTAATGTTACTTAATATTTCTGGTTGTTCCGGCAATTGATTGATAAATACCTACCCTCTTCATTTTCGGTACGGACCATGCTGTAGTAGATATCAACAACCTATTATTTACTGAGGAATCCAAGTGGATATAAGAAAGTAGTGCACGAACAGATAAATTAAAGTCATGAACACTTCTAAACTATGTTGGAAAGTCTGAAATGTGATCAAATGTCTTAAATTACAAATTTTAATATCAGAACTTAGTTCAATGTGAAAAATGTGTCAAAACTTCGTATATGTAAATCAAAATAAATAAAACACAATTGTATTCAAAAACGCACGCATCATGGGTAGGGCTCGACCGATGGCATTTTTTGGCCGATGGGCCGATGCCGATTGTTGGCCGATTGTTCAAAGATGGCCGATGGCCGATGGCCGATTGTTTTCCTCCAAATGGCCGATTGCCGATGGCCGATGGCCGATGTCGTTGGCCGATGGCAAAAAAAAAAAAAAAATCAAACAGAAATAAATTGATAAGATTGTCAGGGATTTAAAGGATCATTGATTCATTTCACTTTACTTCCTTTCTACGAATAAGGAATTGTAATCACAAAAAAAATAAATAAATAAATAAATAAATAAATAAAGTCAGATTTCGACCTGAATTTCTATTTTACGATCACCCAATTTATACTTCACAAGTTTTTTCGGCACATCTGTACATATATATGTACCTAAGAACATATAAATAACCGAACTACCCATTTTGAACTCCTCCTCAGTTAATTATCGCAAATTCTCTTGTAATGTCTTCATGCGCGTAAATTTGTGTCACTCAAAAACGTTATGAAATAGTAAGTTGAAAATTCATACGTACGTAGTATGATTTAAAAGTTCGAGGACAAGTTGTATAAAACCTTTGGCTCACGCTTTGGCCCCAACCTCGGCCTCATTTTTTTAGTACAGAACCGCTACCACCAACGCCTAGGAAGAGTTTCTAAATCTACTTCAGTACTTATAAAAAACAAATTCAAAAGTCCCTTTGATTTCCGAATTATGTCACCATTCAAAACGTCTTTAATCAATTTCTTAAATTAATGCTCTAAATTCTTTCTAAACAATAGATAAAGTTTGAAAAAAAATCTCCAATTTCATGAATGGTGTTACTTTAAACAACTCAGACGTATAACTGGAGTTTAATTTCAGAAATTGAGGGAGTGGGAGAAGGGGCACGCAAGTGTTCTCGAAAATTCAAAAAATAGTTGTAAAAATAGAGTTCAAAATAATCATAAACATTGAGCAGAAAAACTCTTTCAAAACTTGCACCCGAGTTTGTTTTGACGTGCAGTGGCGGATTTAAAATATAGCAAATGTCGCAATTGTGCGAGAGGGCCCATAACCATAGGGGCACCGTAGGAGTTACAAAAATGCTTATGATAAATATTTTGAAACTTCTGTGATAGAGAAATAATGTCCCAAAATGTATTTCGACATGCCCCAGACTTGTAGCTCCGCCGAAGCGATACTGAAAAGACTGCATTACTGTGATTCATATTACAAATATCGAAAAATTAAAAATTACCGTCGGTTCAACGGAAATCTCACAAAATGAAACGAAATCGGTTTCGCCATCTCATATTTGTTTCCATGGTCTCCAATTCGGCAATATATCAACAAGTGATCGTCAGTCTGAGACGCTATATTAGTTTTGCATTGAAATAAGTAATTAATAGCCACAAAAAATGAGTAAACAGCCTTTTCGGAACACCCGATTGAAAACAAAAAGGGAAGTGCACAACTGGAACGTACGCACACCTCACATGCGAAAATTTATCCTCCCTTAGCTTACCATTTTTGAGTTATGACTTATGAGAGATACATACGTACATCCAGCGGCGAGAAACAACGCAATAATCAACTTGTTTGGTACCTGAATGCAGTATTAAAACCTCTTTCAGGGGGGACTAAAATAGAAATTCATACTGAAATTTAAGTAAACAATTTTATATGAAAACAATAACTCCCTTTACCTTGTATTGAAAAGTAAAACAGCCAGGGTCCTTTTTTTTCTTCAAAAACATCGCCAATTCCATCGGCTTTTCGATGTTTTTTAAGGCCGATGGGCCGATGTTTCCCGCAAGTTAGCATCGGCCGCCGATGCCGATGCCGATGGCTAAATTGTTGAACCATCGGTCGAGTCCTAATCATGGGGGGGGGGGGGGGATTGCTATAGGAAGCAATAAAGCTGCCATTTTTCTCACCTAGGGTCTTTCATCTCCGGTGCACGTTGGGTGAAGAGAGGCAGTTTTTCACCCTAGCTAAGGGTGCAATTTCGGCTCTCTAATGGGTGCCGCTGGTGAACAAGCGTTTCATCCCTGAAAGGTGCCAAATGCAACCTGTAGTTTTAACAGTTTAGGTGTTTATAAGTCATTTACAGGAACAATAAGTACTCAGTTATATTGCAATCATGGAAAAATATAATCGTTTCATAAACGTTCAAAATTTTAATCAAGAGTAACGTATTAATACGTATGTATATATGATTCGACATTTGAATATCCTTTACCGAAGACAAATAAGCATTTTTTTTTTAATGTGAAGTTTGTCGACAGATTAAAAATCAAAACATATTTTTTAACGATTTATTCATTCTAACTGGTGCCAATTACTATGGGTGTTACCCTAGTCAATGTACTTTGAAACACTTTTAAATATATTTAAAAACCTTAAAAGCTACACTTTGATCTAATGATCCCAGTACTTACGCGAGATTTCGAAGATTAATCCCAGAAATGTTCAGTTTTAATCATATTTTGCTCTTCATTCAATGTAAAGTGCATCTTCGTAGCAACTTCCTTCGTCTGCCATTAGATTGGTTGAACTATAACAGAGCGCATGCGCAAACGAGTCACACAGCTATTGAGTAGTCTTTTGGCACATTTATTAGCATCGTTCACCCTGTGAGGAGTCAAAAGGCATCTTTAGCGTATTTCCTAGCCTCCATTGCAACCCGAGACACCGCATTTTCACACAAGGTTGAAAGTTTGCACCCAGTCAGCACCTTTGGTTCTAACAGTCTCCGCACACTGCTAGCTTCGTCTCTAACCCAGAAATTGTAGATTTTAATGCTTTTACCCCTAGATGTGCTAAAACATCCTGGGTGTCCGGCCTTTTAAGGTTTACAGAGGACAGACAGGGCGGAAGGACTTTTTCCCTGGACGTCCTGTGTCCAACGGTAGAAGTATTGATCGGGTATACATTCAATCTGCAGAAGATAGGATTACAGACACACAGACAGATGCACGCAGATTTTAATTATACAGATTAACCAATTAAAATTCTGCATTTTTTCATACTGAATACCAAGTGTGGTTGGTGTGGTCCCCTTTGGAACATTCGAATGCAACCAAACGGGGAGGTGATGCACAACTAGACCCCACCAGAAGTCTACGTACCAAATTTCAACTTTCTAGGACACACTGTTTTTGAGTTATGCGAGACACATACGCACATACTTACGTACATACACACGTCACGAGAAAACTCGTTTTAATTAGTTCCAGGATCGTCAAAATGGATATTTCGGGTGTTTATACGTTCTTAGGCATATATCCGACGTGTTGTCGGGTTGTAAAAAAATTCAATATTCATTCGGGGGCGAGCCTCTCAAATTGACCAATGATCAATGTCTACAAAATTTGCAGGTTTGAGTCTACCCACTTGATGATAGAAAAAAAATTGTTCTCTAAGATTTTTTTTGGTTTATAGCTTTTTGTGTGAAACCCCCTAAAGTACTCAAAAAATGGCAAAAGGTGATACTTCGGTAGTTGCAGAAATAAGTTTTTCTCAGCTCCTATAGGAGCTAGAATGTCCTACTAGGAGTCATTTTAAAGCTCTTTTAATAGTCTTGGTCAAAAAAATCTAAAAAAACTATTTTTTTTCTATCATCACGTGGGTAAACTCAAACCTGTAAATTTTGTAGAAATCTACGATGGGTCAATTTCAGAGATTCGTTGATTTGGCGTGGAATGACCCATCTATTGCGAATCATCTTTCTTATTGTGGCTTTAATAAAGCTATTTTTATTCACACAAAAAAATGACGAAAATTATCCCCCTTGAAGCGATTGGCACCAAAATGAACCAACGCTTATTTTACGTACAAGTGCACATTTATCCCGAGTTTAATCCAAAACTAAGCATTACTTCTTGAGATGTAGCACTCGAAATGAGCAAAAAACAACGTTTGATTTAACTCCCCCTTTTGAGCTATTGGCTCTAAAATTGAATCAACTTCTGTACCTGTTAGAGCATCATATTGACAAAATTTTGTTTGATTCCGCTTGTTATATTTTGAGGAACAGCAGGCTCGCTTAGCTAAAGAAATGTTAATTTGCTCCACCCCCATGGAGAAATTTGCTCTAAATACTAATGGGCACACGTTCACAAGAAAACATATGTTTACCAAATTTCGTTCGATTTCAAGCTGTAGTTTTTGCTGTAGAACAGCCACAAAAAAAAAAAAATAAATAAATAAAAAAAAAAAACGGTTACACTTATACAGGCAGGCAGACAGACATTTTTCAAAAATGGTGGAAATGGACTCAGCATATCTAAAAACGTTCAAATCCGTCAAAGTTCGAAAATTTGCGCAAACCCAATTCATTTTTCTATACTCGTATTAGATATAGAAAAAAATGAGAAGCTTTTATCGAAAAAAGTAAAAGAGATACTACAGAATTTACATATACTGTTTTATCTCTTTGACTTTCTGCTACACATCAGATGAAAAGTCAATGCCTCTTCTCTTTAATCCTCTCAAAAAGAAAAAAAAATGTTAATTTCATCAAAGTCATTTGCTCTAGGAATTTTTTAATCAATAAGTGTGAACAATAACTATGATTCTAAGACATTTCTTTGTTGATATGGGCTATAATATTTTTCTTGCCGGACAATGTATGTTTTTGCTTTAATAGATAGATTCTGTTTTAAACTTAGGCTTTACGCTGATGGACTGAATCCTAAAATTGAGAAACTATACCCAGCAGTAAAAATCCCTATTCCAAGAGGTATACCAATGATTTCTGATGTCATAAAATGGAACTATTCTCAGAAATGGTACGTACCTAAGTGGATTGCTGCTACAAGTGAATATTCACACAGTTTTGACCTTGAAGGCACAGATAGTTATCTGATGGACCATTGCATAAATGGAAAAGTTTTATTTCCTGCTACAGGTTATGTAGTCCTTGCATGGAAAGCACTGGCTGCCAAGATAAATCGACCGTTTGGCGAAGTTCCTTTTATAATTGAAAACTTCAAGATTCACAGAACTACTATGCTTAGCCAATCGGGTAAGTTTTTTTTTTTTTTTTTGTTCATTCTTTTGAAATGCGTGCACGTGTTTAAAAATGGATTTAGTCTCTTTTTGTTCTTAGAACATGTTAGTTGTGGGTTTTTTAAAATAGTTGAAGCAATTAGGTCTTTTTAATTACTAAGTATTTTTTTGAATAAAAAAGCAATAAACGATCCACTAAGCGACATAATTAAATAAGCGACAAGTTAATAATTTAAAAAAGGCGTTAAGAATTTGATGTGCATTTGATCTTTATATTTTCCCAATTGAAATACATTTTCCCTACGAAAAATTTTATTTTTGATTATGTTCTAAGGGTTTTTTTCTCTCCAAATTTTTGAAGTATTGTTCATTTACTCGTGTAAAAATAAAGATTTTGATTGAAAAGTAACAAGTTCCTTTTCGCCCATTTCCCATCAGTTTTACGTATTTTTTATTTAAAGACTATTTTTTAGCTTACATTATCAGTCATAATCCTACGTTTTGCTTCCGGTTTTTAAATGTTGCGTGAAACAAATGAAAAGTAATAGTAATTATAAGTTTAAAATACTTCGGCCTTTTTATTTTTGCCAAAAATGTATAAATGTATTATCAATTCATTTAACGAAACAGTTTCAAGGCTGAACTTAAGCAAGCATATATTTTTATGCTTTTTTTTAAGTTTTCTTTTTTTACTACAGGGTCTGGTGGGGTAAAGTGGTCGTAAAATCGTAGGTTTTCCAATTAGGTGGAAAATAATTACAATTAATTCTTTAAACACTTCAACTTTTTTTGTTATTTTACATTGCATTATTAAAGATCACGGTACATTGAATTTGCGGAAAAAATATTGATTTAAGTAGTTTTAAAACATTTTCTTTTCGCTATGTATTTATGACCACTTTACCCCATGGGGTGGGGGAAAGTGGTCATAGCATGGGGTAAAGTGGTCATAGTTAAAAATAAAAGCAAAACCATTATAAACAACTCTAATATTTGTATATTTCGGTTATTTGTATAGTTACAAGTATATGCACAAGTATATGCGTGTAGACTCGAGTATATACGTGTCGTGTAAACATAAGTAAACACGTTTACATTTGAGTGGATACATGTATGCATCAGATACATGCATGCACGTGCCTACTCAAGTATATACGTGCATACACGAGTATATAAGCATGTATACGTGATTACCTACAGAAGTATATACGTGTTACATGTATATACTTGTCACGTGTATGTAAGAGTATATACGCGTATAAACGAACATCATATGAGCGTATGCACTTGTGTCTCGAGTATACGCGTGTATGGTAGACGTATATACGCAAATATATGTGTGCATACATACATTACATACATGTACGGGTACACACGAGTTAATTCGTGCGTCTTTGAACGTATATATATGGAAGCACGAGTACATACGTATATGTGCGTGTAAACACGATTATATACCTGTATAGACGTATATACGTACATTTACATGCATACACCAGTAAATGTATGTATACACGAGTATATACGCTTGCATACATATATGCTTACAGAGTGAATCCAAGCTCTTGGGAAATAATCTAAGGGGTGGGAGAGGGAAGGGTAAGAAGCAAAGAATCGTAAGGAGCTTAAGGTCGCTGATGCGCTACATGCGCACATAGCCGGAAACTAATGGATGCAAAACAGGTCACAACCTTGTTGCACAAACATAATTTTACCAACATTTTAGCTTTAAGAAATATTTAGAGCAGTTGTTAAAAGTTATGGCTTGTACTGCTGTAGGCAGGTAAAGGGCAATAACTACCAATTTTTCAATTTCATTTTTTTTTTTTTTTTTTTGTCATCTACTGTACGTTATCTTTATTGTACAAGCTCGCTCTTTTGGTTTCCGCTGAAAAAAAGGCGCGAAAAAGACGTCAAATTCCAGCATTTCCCTAGTGTTAGTATTGAATCCAAAAACGCGTTTCTTCAAATACCTCGAAAACTTATTTCTGCAGACACTGCCGTTTACCTGCACACGGCAGTGTAGTAGCTCTAATACACTCATCGCAACAAAGGCACGGCGATTGATGAAAGTATTTTTAAAGTTTCGTTGTTGTAACAGAGCGATTTGTGATTGCCGCGCATGTGAAAAACAGCTAGAGGCCGCAAATTCCATCAATCGCTTTAAAACTTTCTTAGGAACTAAAATGTTGTGTAAAATTGTCTTTGTGTAATAAATTTGTGACCTGTTTTGCATCCATCCGTTTCTGGCATTGCGTTCATGTAGCGCGTCAGCATTGTGTTTGTGATCATATGTTCCTTATGTGAGTCTTACTTCTTATCCTCCCCTCTAACACCTTTTAATAATTTGCTCAAGAGTTTAAACTTACTCTGTATATTTTTTATATCAAATACTTGTATGTAAGTTGTGGTATGTATGTGTCTACTCGAGTACGTACGTTTATATACGTGTCTACTTGAGTATATAAGTGTTCGTATCTATACGAGTATAAGCGAGCATATACGTGTATAGTCGAATGTATATTTGTATAGATAAAAAATACCGTGCAGATTGATACCCATATACGTATTTATCGGTGCATTTAATGTGAATACGTCTGTATACGTGCTAACACAAGTATATATACGTATGCTTACGCATATACTCGTATATTTAACCCAGTTTATTGTAAAAATAACATATATTAACTGATATTAATATTTAATTATTTTCTGCCTTATATTTAAAGATTGAGGGACATTTGGAGAGCAATGTTCATTAAGCCTAATATTATGACCACTTTACCCCATCTTACTCAAATTGTTCTAAAAAATATATAAACTATAGATTCAGATAACTGCTAATGAGTAAGAAGTTTCGAGACATGTAGGAAGCTTCCTGTGCAGTCCATTTGTACATCATTCTAACTAATAAAATTTCCCAAGGAAGTTAAATCAGGTGTTTAGATTTTTTAAAGTTTTTATATTCACAGAAAAATTTTTTTAACCAAATAAAATTTTGCCAGTTGTAAAATTTCGCATTCAAAATGTAGTTTCTAACTGCCCTACTGTTAAAATAAAATTTTCACATTCATTCAAAATTTATTTCCAAGCTATAGCCATTTATTTGACGCATGACCACTTCCTCCCACCAGACCCTAATTACTTGAAAAAAATTGCTTATGAATTGGAGCATACAGACCAGCAATGCTGAAAAAATAATAATTAAAAAAAAAAGTTATTATCTCTACAACACATTTGGTTTAAAAATAAAAGTCCATACATTTTTTTTTTCTTTCTTTCTTTACTTTTTTAAAAATAATGATGGGTAACAAGAAAATACGTTTGAACTTTCAAAAATTTCCACCTCAAATAAATGTTTAAACCAAAAATTTTAAAATAAAATACAGTCGAGAACCGACTTACACGAGGGATGCGTTCCAAGACTCCTCGTGTAAGTTGAAATTTCGCGTTGTGGAAAAATATATGCATACAATTTTTTTAAAGCATACCAAATACTTTTAGGCACTAATAAACTTATAAACACCTCAAACTGCTCTAAAGCATTCCTTAACCATTAGGGTCTGGTGGGGGAAAGTGGTCAATGGGGTAAAGTGGTCATGCGTCAAATAAATGGCTATAGCTTGGAAATGAATGTTTGAATGAATGTGAAAATTTTATTTTAGAGTAAGGCAGTTAGAAACTACATTTTGAATACAATATTTTACAACTGGCAAAATTTTATTCGGTAAAAAAAATGTTTTGCGTGAACATGAAAAATTTAAAAATCTAAACACCTATTTTAACATCCTTGGGAAATTTTGTTTGTTAAAATTAGGAACAGATTGACTGTACAGGAAGCTTCCTACATGTCTCAAGAACTCTTACTCATTAGCAGTTAGCTGAATCTATTTTAGATAATTTTTTAGAGCAATTTAAGTAAGATGGGGTAAAGTGGTCATAATATTAGGCTTAACGAATATTGTTCTTCTAATGTCACTTAATCTTTAGGTATGAGGCAGATACAAATGAAATATTAATTTTATTTAATATGTATTGTTTTTACAGTAAACGGGGTTAAATACACGAGTATATGCGTATATATACTCGTGTAGACATGTACATAGACATATTCACATATATGCGCCAATAAATACCTATATGGGTATCTGCAAGTATTTTTTATCCATACAGCTATACGTTCTACTATACACGTATATGCTCGCTTACACTCGTAAACACGTATATATAAAAACACTTATGTACTCAGGTAGACACGTCTATACGCGTATGTACTCGAGTAGACACTTACATACAAGCATATGATATAAAAGTATATAGGGTGATTTTGTAGTAAGTTACCGCCCTAAGTCAGGGCTAAGGCAGAAATACATAAAATACACCACCAGCTCTTCGCCACCAGCTCATGTGATTCCTATTCCGGGATGATGAGTGCTAAAAAGCACGAAACTGATGGAATAACTGAGCTGGTGGTGTATTTTAAGTATATAGGGTAAGTTTACATTCTTGAGCAAATTTATTAAAAGGTGTTAGAGGAGAGGATAAGAAGTAAGAATCAATAAGGAACATATGGTCACAAACACAATGCTGACGCGCTACATGCACGCAAAGTGAGAAATTGATGGATGCAAAAGAAGTCACAAATTTATATATATATATATATATATATATATATATATATATATATATATATATATATATATATATATATATATATATATATATATATATATATATATATATATATATATATGTTACACAAATACAATTTTACACAACATTTTAGGACTTAAGAAAGTTTTAAAGCGATTGATGAAATTTGCGGCCTTGAGCTGTAATACACGCGTTGCATTCACAGATCCCTCTCTGTTGCAATAACGAGACTTTTGAAAAACTTTCATCAGCCGCTGCGCCTTTGTTGCGTAGCGTGTATTAGAGCTACTACAGACCGAAACTTTCAACAACTGCTCTAAATATTTCTTAAAAACTAAAATGTTACGTAAAATCACCTTTGAGCAACAAATTTGCTGCCTGCTTTGCATCCATCAGTTTCTGGCTTTGTGTGCATGTAGCGCGTCAGTGATTATAACTTCCTTATGATTCTTTGCTTCTTATCCTCCCCTCTCACACCCCTTTGATTTTTGTCCAAGAGCTTAGATTCACTCTGTAAGCCGACATGTATATCAGCGTATATTCTCGTGTATACATACATGTACTGGTGTATACACGTAAATGTACGTATATACGTCTATACAGCTATATAATCGTGTTTACACGTATACATGTGTATATACTTGTGCTTCTATATTATATATACGTGAGTAGACACGTACCAAAGACGCACTGGATGTATCCACGAATTAACTCGTGTATACCCGTATATGTATGTATGTACACTTACATATGCATATATACGTCTACTATACACATATATACTCAAGTATGCACGTATTTTCTCGAGATACAAGTGCATACGCGCATATGATGTTCGTTTATACGCGTATATACTCGTATATACACGTGACACGTACATATATGTGGCACGTATATACATGTGACACCTACGTACTCATGTAGACATGTATACACTCCTGTAGGTAATCACGTATACATGCTTATTACTCGTATATACACGTATATGCTTGAGTAGGCACGTGCATGAATGTATCTGATTTATACATGTATCTACTCATATAGGAACGTGTTTACTCGTGTATAACACGACATGTATATATTCTTGTATATACGCATGTACTCGGGAATATACTTGTAACTATAAAAACAACTGAAATATACAAGTATTAGGGTTCTTTATAATGGTTTTGCATCTATTTTTAACTATGACCACTTTACCCCATGCTATGACCACTTTCCCCCACCCCATGGGGTAAAGTGGTCATAAAAACATAGGGAAAAGAAAGTTCTATAAAACTAATAAAATCAATATTTCTCTTCCTAAAATTTAATGTACCGTGTTCTTTAATAATACAATGTAAAAAAACAACAAAAAAAGTTGAAGTTTTTAAAGAATTTGTTGCATTTATTTTCCACCAAAGTTGAAAACCTACGATTTTATGACCACTTTACCCCACCAGACCCTACAGTTTCTTCCATAAAGAACTGAACTTTTACTGTATTTAAAAAATAAAAAACTATTATTCATCATGAAATACTTAAGATGCACAAAATGAATGACCAATGGGAATAAAAGATATAAAATAAAACAACACGGTACGCACTGCATGCAGTAAAATTAAAATGATGCACAAAATAGTACTGTACAGTAGATACAGTAACAAAATTTACGAGTTAAAAAATGAGGATACTAGTGATGATTTATGCTCCAAGATCAGATCGTTATTCTTATCTAATACATTTTTAAATACGCTTCACTTTTTATTTAAAACGTTTCAATTTGTGGCTACATCTCCTGTACCTGATCATTTTATTAATCCACAATGAAAGAGCGCGCGTAGCTTCCATTTTCATAATTTTTACTTTGCTAGACTGCTCTGCAAGCTTCAATATTGAAACTAAGTTCTAAACGTTTACGGACATATTTTTGTTTTGACTTTTAATTGTACATATGGAAGATTCACTCATTCTTATTGTCGCGCTACCTTCGACGTTTTGTAATTGTTCAAGCATATCGAGAATCTTAGTCTTTTTAAATTTTTTATCAGAAACTTTCTTTTTCTTCACATTTTCAAACTTTAGATGAAGGTGACACAAAGGTGCCATTATGGTTATTTGATGCACTAGACTAGTTTGGAGTGAGAACTTTGGCGGTCAGTGATGCTCAAAGGGACGTATTAACATTCACGAAATCAATATTTAGTAGCCAATAACGAAGCTGATACTTCCTTCTAAAAAAATTCATGTTGTGGACGAAAAATTCGCGTTAGCTCTAAAATTCGTTACTTGTGAAAAATTCGCGTTATAGCCATTTCGCGTAAGTAGGATCGCGTTGTAGCGGGAGTCGACTGTATAAAAATGTTTTTTTAATTCTAAAGACTATTTCTATAAGCTTGGTCTACTTTTAGACCAAGACCTTTTCAAGACCTTTTTTCTTTGAGACTATTTCTATAAGACTATTTCTACAAGTTTGACTATTCTCTATAAGCTTGGTTTATGCACTATAAAGTATGAAATAAAATAAGTTCAGTCAAGCCCGCTTATTAAAATATTGGTTAAAAGAATATCCCGCCTGATGTAATATATTTTCAATGTACTAAACCGTTGTTATCTATTATTTTAATACCGTAAATAGAATATCCCGCTCATTAGAATAATGTTTCGTGGAAAATTTGATATTCCATTAAGCGGGTTCGACTGTACAGTGGAATGAAAAAAACGAAATTGAGAACTATGTAAAGTCTGTACGCGGAAATGTTGCCCCTTACCAAGACTATTTGTCATACAAAATTTCAGTTAATTAAAAAAATATCTTTAGTTGTCCATTTGACTTTGAATTTTAAGTAATTAGCCTGATTTTTCACCAAACTGGCGAAAGTGGAATGATAAAATATAATTACTTCTCATGTGAAACTTCAAATGTTTGTAATGAAACTCTTGATAAATTAATACTCAATATATAGTTAGATGAATGACCTAGGCTATGGCAAACTTGCTTTCAAACGTGCATTAAGCACGCTAATCGCACACGCTCCGCCGGCGCATTTTCTTTGCTTTCACTGCTATCAACTGCGTTCTTTGTTCTAGTTGGTTCAAAGAACAATCTTTTAAAGTAGTTTACTTAGTTTGAATTATTACAAAGCATTAAAATATTACTTCAAATGTAAAAGAAGACGCTGTTTTTACGTATAAAAAAACTTGAAAGGAAAAAATAAGCAACTATAAGTCAAGATTTTTCCTCAGCATCTTAAATAAGAATTAAACTTTCAAATGAAGCATAGGGTGGACTCCGATAGATCAGCGTCAAATCTTATCAATGCTGTTTTAAAAGATAAATGAGTTTTGTAAGACCTCATCTTTAGTATGCTGTTCAACTTTAGTGTCCTTATCTGAAGAACGATATTTCTTCATTGTAGAGAGCTCGAAGAAAGGCGTATAGGCTGCAAGCGTGAGTCAAATAGGACACGATTCAGTTGCTTAAATTTATCAATGTGAAAGATGTTAATGAGTGTTAAATTTTTACACATAGAAAACAGGAAAAGGGGTCATTGTTTCTAGTGATTCAAATCTCATACTAATCTGAAAATTTGGAAAAATTATTACTTTAGTAGGGTTGTGGGCACTTGGAACAATTTATCGGAAGTGGCTGTAATGAGTAAGAAGATAGATAGCTTTAAGAGGCCCATTGATCTTCATTGAGGCCTAATAAAGTAACATGGAAACTGTCTAGCTGGACCCACAGCGTCTGATCGTCACATTCGTATTTGTATTTTAATAATTACCAAAGAAGATTCCTCTAAATAGGTTTATCGTTGCAAAATCAGAATGAAAAGAAGAAAAATATTCATTGACTTAAAAAGAAAAATGATGAATAACTCATCTCATAAGAATTTTCTGTACCTAGACGGTCGAAGAAGCAATATTTTGATTTAAATTAAGAAATGAAAAAATAAAGCTAGAAAGACAACAGAAGACCAAGTTGTTTTGCTCAATAACTTAAATCAAAGAATGAAATCCTTGTCACTCCTATGTCTGGTAGCTCTCATAACATTAAAATGAGCATATTAACTTTTTGAAAGAAAAATATTGATGTTTTTAAGTTACGCGCTGTACGTCAAGTGCGTACAGTGATCAATACAGGTTTTAACAGTGGAGGCGTAAGGGAAATTGAGATTTCTATTGGACGTTCTTTACACTGGTTTATTTATGAATTTCAGTTAAAGTAATTACAATTACCTCATCTACTGCAGTATTTGAATGTAAATAACCGCTAGGTAAAAATTGTTTAGAAATTGGGAAAAAACCAGAGTCCTGTGAAAATATGGCTGTAGTTAACTTTTAAAAAGTATAAGTATTTTTGGCTGAGTAGCGCCTGATGAACTTAGTACGGAACTTAGCATGTCTACAAAATGTGAAATGTAACTTCAAAAGAAAATATTTCATTCTGCTTGTTAAGAAAGAATACAGTCATTGTAGAAAGTTAACGACAACAAATGGAACTTTCGGTTATATATTTCGAGAAAATGCCCCTCGGAGAACGTGAAAGTTTCAACAGAATATGCTGTAGATATATGCTGTAGGGGAAGGTTGCCGTCAAAGGACCAATTCCATGACTAGTCCGCGAAGATATTTCCCGTACCAGAGTTTGTGCAGAGACGTAACCAGTTTTAGTAGGGGAAATCGGAGCAGGTTTTCGCGCTTTTTTTTTAAACTAGTTTTTATATTTTTTATTTATTTACCTAAGTTTGAAAACACTATACTACACCATTCAGAGAAACCTTGGCTACAACATGGAATTACTTACATCAAGTAATTAAGTTTTGTTTTACAGAAAAATAGTTTTAAGTGTTGATATGTCACGTGCGAAAATGTGCCCCGTGACCGGGGCAAGTTTTCGCATGCACTTATATCAATATAATTTAGAAAATCAAACAAAATATTTTCAAGGTAGGTTATTTATTGATTTTCAGTAAATATTGAAAAAAAAACTCATCACCAAATTGGCTACTTAATAATTTTAATACATGTAGGACTGTTAAAAACACTAAACGTCATTGTCACTGTCACAATTAATGCATACAAAGAACATAGGGTTTTCTTTGATGCAAGACTCGTGGGCCCATCTTTTGCAACGAGTGAACTTTACCCATATCTCTTTAGCCTTAGATTTACTGTACAATTATATGCAGTAAATGCAAGCACAGTCTTCTTCCTCTTCATCACTTGATTCTTCATTTTCTTCAGGCTTGTTAGATTTTCCAATTTGTTTTTTAAATAAACTCTTTTTTACGATTTTCTTATCTTTCTTTTCATTCTCATTTTTCATTTGTTTTCTCTGCTTAGCCTGTTGCTGCTCTAGTCTAAGCTATAGTGCCTAGAAAGAGTAGTGTGCCGACCGGCGCTTTTTCCCCCACGATTCTTGAAGACAAATTGTATGAAAACCGCTAGATGGCAGTGCGGTCGAGGTGTACGTTCAATTTCGCGGTGTTTACATTAGTACACGCGGGATTTTGTTACAATTTAGTTCCGCGTTTCTCTTTTTTACCTTTATTTCATGAATATTTCATGAAACAGCGTTTAAGGCTTTTAATGGAGGCATCAAATTTGAACATTAGAAGAAAAAAAGCTTCATCTTGTTTTGTACCAGGGTGCAAAAGTGGGTACAAAACATGCAAGGAAAAAGTTACGCTTTTTAAAGCTCCAGCAGATGAAGAAAAACTAAAGTGAAACTTGTTGATTCCCAGGTTAGATAAAGTTTTTGATCAATATTGCTCAATTTGTGCTCTGCATTTCGAAAAACATTTTATTGAAACCTATTTTAAGCATATTATAAATGGTGAGGAAGTTTTGATTCCTCAGGGAAAACTTTTTTGAACGATGAGGCAATTCCTACAATTTTCCCAAGTCTGCCAACATACTTTACTAAAAAATTACCAAAGAAAAGGTCCATCAGGAATTATGCAGTTTAGAAAAATGTTCCCTGTTTGAAAAAAATAAAACTTGATCTTTCCGCAGATGAAACTGAACTAACCACGTATAAATCTATTATAAATGAAATTGTTCATATTAATTTGCTAACGAATATTGGGTTTGTATGAAATTTAAAAAATCTCCAAATATTGTAGTTTTTGTATATAATGAAAATTATGTGGAAAATAATATTGACGATAAAAAGATCATTATTGAAGTAGACACAAAGACAAGGATGTTTTTAAAACAAAATTTTACACAATTGACTGAAAATTTGATACTTATATTTTAAGGCAAATGTATTATCAATCGAGATGGCTTTGGGCGCAGTTTGTTGTTGTTTTTAATGCCACTTGGGAGACTCAAGCCCCATTCATGTAGCCAGCTTGAGTTTAAAGCAGAAAGGAGCGACTCCTGAGTCAATGAGGCCCCTAAATGAGAAAGAACCCGACTTAGGCGCGATATATGGTAGCACCACCTCTACAGTTTATAGGTCTGGAAAATAGGTTGGAAATCTCCAGCTACACTACGCCTGGTAACTGTTAGCGACCGACCATTCGACTTTCGGACAAACGGAATCAACAAGCAAAAAAGTTATATTAAAAAAAAAATTTTTTTTATTTCAGCCTTTTAAAATCCTGTAGGAAATTGATAATTATTTTTGTTATCGTCCCCCGTTATCGAGATAAAAGGTATTTAAGTCTCCCGAAATTTTAAGAAAAGTGGCAAATTTAAACACTTGGCGAGGGATTGAAGGTACCAATTTCTCACAGACGATTTCCTCGTCTGCATGTGGCAGGACATCCATATTTACAGAGCGTGAGAAAGATGTCTGTCCCCATCGAAACTCGCTAAATTTGGAACAACGAGACTCGCTTTTCTTAAAATTCCCATTGGCTTTAAAATCACATATATCGACAACGGGAAAATATTTTTTGCGTCCAAAAACATGCATCACAATGTTCTTTCGATCGCTACTTATTTAGATTTTTTAATTGTAACACTGTACTGTTGTTTCCTGATTAAGTGTAGGGTGATTCAGAAGCTGCGCTTCCTCTTAAAAGAACATTTTAAAGCTATCATAAGCAATGTTAGACAAAGGAGAGGGACGAGGAGGTTCCCCATTTGTTTTTAGTTTTTAAGGATACATTTCTTTCGCTATTTTACATCTGAGATAAAAGATAAAAATACATAAATACTTTTTTTTGACAATGATAACGTCAGATTCAAAAACACTTCTATTTCGATAATTATCGACAACAAAACCGTTTGCTGACAGGTTCTAAAGACAATTTTTTTTATGTAATATTAATTAAAAATAAAACATGCCATACATAATGCGACTCCTTTATTATGTTTTACACTATTCATTCTTTGTAAAACAAATAAAAAAACATCTTATCCTAACACGTTTCTTACCTTCCATACGCAAATGGAACATAATCTCTGCCAAATCACTTGTTGACCGCGCAATTTCTAATGTGAAATACCGACTTGAAAAATATTACGTAAGAATGAGTTTGACCCCCCCCCCCCCCCCCGAAGTTACGTAGAGGATTTTCCAACCCCCCTTCCCCCTCGGCACCCTTACGTATTTAATGAATGGCCCCTTATAATCTATTATTTTCATTGAAGATAAATTAGCATAAGGTGATTTTATGTTCTTCAAAAAATAAATGAACACCCATGTAACAAATAGCACTTATTACAGAATTTGTCTTTTACGCAGAAATAAGTTCAATCCAAAAAACGGGGCTTTTAAACTGCGAAATGAGCATGCAATCGCTGATTTAAAACGAGTCTGATTAAGAAGCATATAACGTACTCCTGCGTCATCTGGGTTTTCCTCAGATCTGACCTCACTTTTTCCCCGTCGATCGGCACACTACTCTTTCTAGGCACTATATCTAAGCTGCTCTTTGACCGGAGTGTCGGTCAAAATGGCCGACTTTTCTCTTCTTTCTTCCTTTGCCGGCCTGTTTTCTCGGACCCGCTTTTTCCAGAGGTCTCACTTCTTCTGGGGTACTACACTTTTACTACACCGCTACACTTTTCATACCTCTTCCTTCTTTTACTTTGTTGACAGCTTCTACCATAGTCTTTATGGTGTACTTGCTTCTTTCAGACTTCTTTTTGTAGTGTCGTACCACGACAAATCTGAAAACCCAACACACAGATAAATATCAAGTCATAATAATCAAGTCATTCTGTGAACATATCAGTTTAATGCTATTTTTATAAACACTTAGGCCTATTTTGTTTTAACATGTATCTCTGATGAATGATTGAGATTGTGATTTATTTTTGTTTAAAAATATAGGGTCTGGTGGGGTAAAGTGGTCATAAAATCGTAGGTTTTCAACTTAGGTGAATAATAAATACAATAAATTCTTTAAACACTTAAACTTTTTTTGTTTTTATTTTACATTGCATTGTTAAAGAACACGGTACATTGAGTTTTAGGAAAATAAATATTGATTTAAGTAGCATTATAACCCTTTCTTTTCCCTTTGTATTTATGACCACTTTACCCCATGGGGTGGGGGAAAGTGGTCATAGCATGGGGTAAAGTGGTCATAGTTAAAAATAGATGCAAAACCATTATAAACAACCCTAATATTTGTATATTTCGCTTATTTTTGTAGTTACAAGTATATGCACAAGCATATGTGAGTATACACGAGTATATACGTGTCGTGTAAACATTAGTAAACACGTTCATATATGAGTAGATACATGTATGCATCAGATACATGCATGCACGTGCCTACTCAAGCATATATGTGTATATAAGCATGTATACGTGATAAGCTACAGGAGTGCATGCGTGTATATACGTGTCACGTGTATGTACGGGTATATATATGTGTAAACGAACATCATATGAGTGTATGCACTTGTATCTTGAGTATATACGTGCATACATGAGTATATACGTGTACAGTAGACGTATACACGCATATATAAGTGTACATACACAAATATACGGGTATACACGAGTTAATTCCTGGATACATCCAGTGTATGTTTGGGGGTACGTGTCTACTCACATTGTGAAGCACGCGTATACGTATGTATACGTGCAAACATGGTTATATACCTGTATAGACGTATATACGTACATTTACGTGTATACACAAGTACATGTATGTATACACGAGTATACAAGCTTATATACATGTGTGCCTACAGAGTGAAAACAAGATCTTGGGCAAAAATCTAAGGGGTGTGAGAGGGGAGGATAAGAAGCAAAGAATTATAGAGAACTTACGTTCGCTGACGCGCTACATGCACACAATGCCAGAAACTGATGGATGCAAAACAAATCACCAATTTGTTACACAAAGATGATTTTGCCCAAGATTTTAGTTTTTAAGAAATTTTTAGAGCAGTTGTTAAAAGTTACGGCCTGTAGCTCTAATACAAGCATCGCAACAAAGGCGCATCGGCTGATGAAAGTTTTTCAAAAGTATCGTTATTGTAACAGAGCGTGCTTTGTGATTGTGACGCACATATATCACAGCTGCATTTCGCAAATTTCATCAATTGCTTTAAAATTTTCTTGAAACCTAAAATGTTGCGTAAAATTGTCTTTGTGTGATAAATTTTTGACCAGTTTTGCATCCATCAGTTTCTGACTTTGCGTGCATGTAGCGCGTCAGTATTGTGTTTGTTTCCTTATGTGATTCTTGCTTCTTATCCTCCCCTCTAACACCTTTTAATAATTTGCTTAAAAGTTTAAACTCATCCTGTATACTTGTATATCATATGCTTGTATGTAAGTGTCTACTCGAGTACGTACGCGTATATGAGTGTCTACCTGAGTATATAAGTGTTTATATATATAAACGAGTATATACGTTATAGTCGAATGTATATCTGTATAGATCAAAAATACTTGCAGATACCCATATATGTATTTATTGGTGCATTTATGTGAATACGTCTATATACGTGCCTACACGAGTATATGCGTATACTTACGCATATACTCGTATATTTAACACCATTTACTGAAAAAACAATATATATTAAGTGAATTTAATATTTAATTCCTATCTGCCTTATACTTAATGATTAAGTGACATTAGAAGAACAATACTTGTTAAAGTAAGACAAAACGTTAGAAGAAGCACAAATTTGTAAATTACAGCAGACACGTGTTTCGGCGTTACAGGGAACGCCTTTTTCAATGCAAAAAATAATGAGCTTATGGATGAAAAGACAGCACACAGGTATTTATTTATCTTAATACTTGTTAAGCCTACTATTATGACCACTTTACCCCATCTTACTAAAATTGTTCTAAAAAATTATCTAAAATAGATTCAGCTAACTGCTAATGAGTAAGAGTTCTTGAGACATGTAGGAAACTTCCTATGCAGTCAATCTGTTCATAATTCTAACAAACAAAATTTCCCAAGGAAGTTAAAAGAGGTCTTTAAATTTAAAAACTTTTCATATTGACACAAAATACGAAAGGGGGCGGAGCATACTTTCGATGTGACGGGACACGTTTTCGATGCGAAAATATGCCCCGCTTGGTGTTCAAAAACGTGCCCCGTCGCCATGTTTTTCCTTAAACTTCACGCAGACGGTAAAAAAAAAGAATTTTATGGACAAACTATCACATCGCATGTAGCTCCTGAATGTGCTCTTTCGAAATATTACAACAGACAAAAACTTAACTTAAGACGAATATGTTTGTTTTTAGTTTAAATGAGGTCATCAAAATTTACTTACCTGAATAAAAACAAGTGAAACTGACGTTACGCAGCGATGTGAACAGCCATCCAACTGAAACTCTCGTAGTTGTCGTCCAGTGGCGCAGCCTTTCAACTAATCTGGTCGGTGCTTCGCTCTACCGGCTCGTTAACGAGTTAAAGTCAAATCGAAAACGTGCCCCGTGCGAAAACCTGCCTCGGTCTCCCCTACCTTCCTTTGTCTGAAAACAGTCTACTGCAGTCAGGAAGTTAAAATTACTTCAACATATTGTTAATCGATCAGATAAGATTTCCACTATTATCTTACTAATTATTGAAATTTTCGTTTAGTTATAACATGCTTTGAATATCACTGATCAATTAAACGTGAACATTAACTTAAAAGAGTGCCTTTTCAAGTACAATTCCCCATACTTCATGTTTCAATGTTTCATCATGATTCGTCACAGCAGTAACACCTATAAGAATATTAAAAATGACGCAGTTTCTATCATTGGACCGCTAGGTGTTTTCATGAATGGACCACCCGACAAAATGGTTCATTCATAGAAAATTGCAAATATTGTAGTAACTTCAGCTTAATTAACTTTGAAAAATACTCAATTGTTTAAAAAAAAATATGGTAATAATGAAAAAAAGTCTATCAGTAATTCATGAAAACTCTCTTACTTTATTAAAATTTCAACTCAATTCTTTTATAAAACTGATTAAAAATTTAAACCATGATATTACAGTTTCAAATACTTTTGATGTTCCTGAAAAAAAAAAAATAGTAAAGTATGGCCAGTGAACGAGTGAGAGCAAGTAACGTGCTACAGTAGCTTACAGAAATGATGGTATGGACCTTAACGAAGTCTGCGGACAGTATAGAGTCTTGAAAGCAACTTTAATCAATCGCATGGAAGATAAAAACCGGTTTGTTGTTACCTTAGTCACTTATTAGAAATTTAGGAGATAAGCCTTCCGAAATAGTGGTATAATTGGAGAATAATATTGTAACGGATTCGGTGTGACTTCCACTTTCTTGAAATGAAAACACAGTTCTTGATAAAAACACAGGAAATTTATTTACACTATGTACAGGAAAGATCGCCAACAACTGCTAAATTATTCATCAGCAATAAATCAATTATCACACAACACCGTAAACTCAACGTTTACACACGTATTTACTTCCAAATACGAAAACAACACAGCGAAATGCCTCGCTATAAACGGAGCTAACAGTTCGAAATCTGAATCGAAACTCTCTTGTTTATCCATCGCTAACGGCTTTTATAAACATCGAAGAATTTTCCACAACATTCTTTCTGCTTCCAGAAATGCGTAGACCGTTTTACAACTACACTTCCATTGATAAAATCAGTGAATGAAATAAGAAAAAAAAGAATAGGGGGTTGTATACTTTAGCCATATGTTAAGGGGTTGTATATTCATTACGGGAAACTATTTACAGGTTACGTTACTACAATAATTACTATTTACAGAATTTGTAACATTGCCCCCTTCCTAAGGACTGCACGTCCCGGGCAGTACAATCCCCAGAAAGGGTGCCAAACTTCTATCACAAGTTTACAAATATACACATTAATTAATAACTAACAGATACAGAAAACACAATAATAACAAGAAATATTACTAAACATTAAAAGCAAAAAAAATTATCTACAACTTTTATGTTATCAACCATGGTTGTTTACGTAATACTCATGAACTATGGCCATAGTATGGGGCTAACCGATCATAATGTACAACCCTAGGTTTTGCATTAGGTGATTTTTGGATCCTCACTACGACGTCATTTAGTCGGTTAAGGACTTTGTAGGGTCCATCCCAATGCGACTGCAATTTGGGTGACAGACCTTTCCGTCGGATGGGATTCCATAACCAAACCTTGTCGCCTTCGTTGAATTCATGTCCAGTAGACCTTGTGTCGTATCGGGTCTTCATCTTCTCCGCCGCGATGTTGATTCGCTCTCGTGCGAAGTTATGAACGTCTTCCAACCGGGCCTGGAGATCCTGGATGTACTCCTCAGGCGATGCAGGCGCATCCGGAGGACGACCGAAGACGAGATCACAAGGTAGCCGAAGCTCTCGTCCGAAGAGCATCTGAGATGGGGCATATCCGGTAGTCTCGTGGACAGCACTGCGGTAGGCCAGCAGGAACAAAGGTAGCTTCTTGTCCCAATCCTGCTGATTTCTGGATACCATAAGTGAGAGATTGTTCAGGATTGTGCGGTTAAATCTCTCCACCATGCCGTCCGATTGTGGGTGTAGTGGTGTTGTCCTAGTTTTCTCAATTCCGAGAATTTGACATAGACCCTTAAACACAGCAGAGATGAAATTCCTCCCTTGATCGGAATGAATCTGCAAAGGTGTTCCATATCTCGAGATCCAGTGTTGGACTAGAGTCTCTGCTACGGTGGTAGCCTCTTGATCTGGAATGGGATATGCTTCCGGCCATTTGGTGAAGTAGTCGATGGAAACAAGAATGTATTTGTTCCCATCAGCAGTTCTTGGTAGAGGACCCAGGATGTCAATCCCAATTCGTTCGAAAGGAGCTCCAACGTTGTATAGATGTAGCTTCCCTCTGCTTCTCTTCTTCGGTCCTTTACGAGCAGCACAGGCGTCACAAGAATGGCACCACTTCTCCACGTCATCCTTCGCCTTGCTCCAGAAGAAGCGCTCCCGAACTTTATTGAGGGTTTTCAAGACACCAAAATGTCCTCCAGTCGCACTACTATGTATTTCTTTCAGAACATCTGAAATCCTTGATCGGGGAAGTAGTAACTGCCACCTAGACGTTTTGCCGTCGTCAGATTCCCATTTCCGGTGTAGCACGCCGTTCCGTAAATGGAGTGAGTTCCATAAAGCCCAGTATCTTTTTGTTGCAGGACTGAAGATGGAAACGTCCTGCCAGCTAGGGCGTCGACTGTCACTTTCCATGAACTCTAAAATTGGTTTTATGTCGGGGTCTTCAAGTTGATCTTTTCGAACTTGGTCATCACTCCATGGATCAGGTTCTGATGATGTTGGAGTCACTGTCACCTGATAGGCGGTAGGGCTAGCCGTTCCATACTGTTTCTCGATTCGGGAACAATAGTGGCAGTTCTCAGGACAGGGTCTCCTTGATAAAGCGTCAGCATTACCGTGAGATAACCCTTTTCGATGCTTGATCTCCATGTCATATTCCTGGAGCCGCTGTATCCATCTGGCTATCTGGCCTTCCGGATTTTTGAAGTTCAAAAGCCAAGTTAATGAGGCATGATCTGTCCGAAGCAGAAATTTTCGGCCGTAGAGGTAATGATGGAAGTGTTCTACAGCTTTCACTATGGCCAGTAACTCCTTTCTGGTGACGCAGTAATTTCGCTCCGACTTGGATAAGCATTTGCTCCAGTAAGCGATGACATGTTCATTTCCGTCAATTTCTTGGGACAAAACAGCTCCGATGCCCTCGTTGCTCGCATCAGTGTCCAGGATAAAGGATTTTTCAGGCTGAGGATAGGAGAGGATAGGCGTTGATGTTAAAGCCTCCTTCAGTCGTAGAAATGCATCTTCGCATTCTTTGGACCATTCAAACTTTTGCTTGCTCTCCGTCAGCTTATGCAAAGGTCGTGCAATGTTGGAAAAACCCTTTACAAACTTCCTGTAGTACGTGCAGAGCCCCAGGAAACTTCGCAGCTGATGGATGTCTTCGGGACGACTCCAACTCTTGACTGCAGATACCTTTTCTGGATCGGTTTGTACACCTTCAGAAGAGATGATATGACCAAGGTAGTTCACTTCCCGGCGGAACAAATTACATTTGGACGGGCTTAACTTCAGATTGGCTTCCTTAAGCTTCTGCAGCACCTTCCTAAGATTTGCCAGATGTTCTTCGAAACTGCGTCCCACGATGATGATATCGTCTAAGTAGACCAGACAGGATTCGTAGGAAAGTCCTCTTAACACTGTCTCCATAAGACGCTCGAACGTAGCTGGTGCATTGCAGAGGCCGAAGGGCATCACTTTAAACTGCCATAAGC
This sequence comes from Uloborus diversus, assembly GCF_026930045.1. Lineage (NCBI taxonomy): Eukaryota > Metazoa > Arthropoda > Arachnida > Araneae > Uloboridae > Uloborus > Uloborus diversus. The sequence goes on along the minus strand of NC_072737.1, from coordinate 71,420,985 downwards.
CTTGTCCAGTTGTAAACGCTGTCTTCTCTCGGTCATCAGGGTGTATCTCAACCTGCCAGTAGCCGCTCTTCAAGTCCAGGGTCGAAAACCACTTGTGTCCGGAAAGAGTGTCTAAGGTGTCGTCTATCCGTGGAAGAGGGTAACTGTCTTTCTTGGTGATTTCATTCAGTCGTCGGTAATCGACACAAAATCTGGTGGAGCCATCTTTCTTTCGGACCAAGACGATGGGAGAGGCCCAAGGACTGGATGAGGGTTCGATTACATCATTCTCCTTCATCTCTTTCAGGAGGGTCTCAACCTCTTCCTTCTTGGCGAACGGTAGTCGTCTTGGATGCTGTTTAATAGGGGGGTGTTCTCCAGTGTAGATCCTATGCTGCGTTAAATTCGTCCGGCCCACATCCTCCGATGTAGATGAAAACAGATGCTTGAAGTCGTCCACCAATTGTTCCGCAGCAGTTCTTTGATCCTTCGATAAGGGTGCACTCCCAATTAACTTCGATGTCAAGGACTCAGAAGACACAGTCTCGGGGGAATTGATTCTTCTAATGATGCAGTTTACGGGAGTACAAGTTGCTAACACTTCGCCTTTCCGGATATTCCTTGGCCTTTCACTCACGTTGGCGACTCTCACAGGAATTACATCCTTGGAAAGGTCCACAAGCGTAGACGCCACCAGCACTCCTTTTGGGTTATTGCTTAAGTTGGGGTATTCAATGAGTCCAAATCTAAAACTATTGCTTTCTTCAATGGAGCCGGGTATTAATGATTCTGACCTTGAGGGAATTGATAAATCTGTTTGGGCAATTATTTGATGAGCGGATTTTACATCACTTTTTGCGGGAAAGACTGCTATGTCTTCTCTCGTCGAGTGCAGCTCGTTAGTCTTGAAGTCGAGGTTGAAGTCATACTTCTTTAAAAAGTCCAATCCGAGAATGAAGGGGTCTGTGATAGCAGCAACGAATGCCGTATGATGGTAAGTGGCATTTCCAAACACAATTTCTAAGTTTACTTTACCTTCAATCTCGATCTTGTCACCTGTCACAGTTTGGAGGGTAACACAGGGCGGCGTCCATAGAATGTTGAGTCCAAATTGACGAGCCACATCTGCTCTAATGATTGTAACATTGGCTCCAGTGTCAATAATCAGTTCGCAGGGAAACCCGTTTACATAAGCGTAAACAAACAGTCCATTACTGCCGCCACTCGTCGATGAAATCTGGAAAACTTTAAGATGGGGCTCATTCCAATTTGGCGACCTCCGCCCCGCGAGATTGCCATGGCTTAGTTTTCCTGGACCTGCGAGGGAGAGGTGCTCTTCCCTCTGGTTTCTTGGCGAGCTTCACAATTTCTTCGTAAGTGACCCTCGCCGCCACATTTCCAGCACTTAAGTGATTGTCCATTTTGGTACTTGGGAGCCGAAGTCCTTTTGAGGATTCCTGCAATTTCTTTTATTTGCTTTTCCAGTTCAGCAAAGCGTGACGAAACCGGATCAGGCTCATCAGTTTTCACGCCGCGGATTGAATGGCGATCCTTGCGGGTTGCTTGCTGGGCGGCCTCCAACTTCATCGCATACACAACAGCAGAACTCAGGTCTTTGACATCCGCCATCCGTAGAGCTTTCTGGATTTCCGGATCTCGAACCCCGTCGATGTAGTAGTTGAGTGCCAGGTTGTCTCGAACATCCGCAGGACAGTCGCAAAAAGCAAGATGAGACAGTCTCTCGACGTCCGCCGCTAGCTCTTGCATGGTTTCCCCGGTTTTCTGGAAACGGGACTTCAACTGGAGTCGGCTGAAATCTTTCTGGCACTTCTCACCGAAGCGAAGCTCCAACGCAGATGTGAGGGCGGCGAAATCCAGGCGCTGGCTGTCCGGAAGGGTCTGAAGAATGTCCGCTGCGTCACCTCTCAGGGATGCTGCAAGATGGCAGGCCTTGGTAGCAGAGTCCCATCCGTTCGCTTCCGCCACTATCATGAATTGAGTTTTGTAAACCTGCCACGAAGTTTTCCCATCAAATGTGGCAAGTTTAATGGACGGTCGAGCAACCGATGTGGGAGCGCCAAACTGTACAGAGCTGCTTTCCGCGATCGCCAATCTCCTTTCCATGTTTTTAATTTTCTCATCCACATTATTTTCAACTGTTGCGATACGGTTTTCTACTGTTTCAAACTTTTCATCAAAAGCATCAACTCGATGCTCTATCTCATTAAATTTGTTTTCCATCACAGTCTTTACCGAAGTAAGGTCATTTTTAATTTCCTCTTGGTTAGAAGCTAAATCATTTTTCAGTACCATTAAATCACTTTTCAATTGTTCTTGATTAGCCGCAATGTCATTTTTTAATTGTTCTTGATTTGCAGTAAAACTTGCAGTCAAATCACTTTTTAATTGTTCTTGATTAGCCGCCATATCATTTTTTAATTGTTCTTGATTAGCCGCCATATCATTTTTTAATTGCTCTTGGTTAGCCGCCAAACTTTCAGCCAAGTCACTTTTTGCAGCATTAATTGCTTCCAGAAGTTGTTTTAATTGGTCATCCATTGCGCGAGTAATCACCATAAAAACAAAGTCTATAAATTCAAACAGTCTTTATGAAAAAAATGTCCAAAGTCAAACTTACTCCAAGAAAGTCCAGAAGAAGCCCCACGTTGGGCGCCAAATTGTAACGGATTCGGTGTGACTTCCACTTTCTTGAAATGAAAACACAGTTCTTGATAAAAACACAGGAAATTTATTTACACTATGTACAGGAAAGATCGCCAACAACTGCTAAATTATTCATCAGCAATAAATCAATTATCACACAACACCGTAAACTCAACGTTTACACACGTATTTACTTCCAAATACGAAAACAACACAGCGAAATGCCTCGCTATAAACGGAGCTAACAGTTCGAAATCTGAATCGAAACTCTCTTGTTTATCCATCGCTAACGGCTTTTATAAACATCGAAGAATTTTCCACAACATTCTTTCTGCTTCCAGAAATGCGTAGACCGTTTTACAACTACACTTCCATTGATAAAATCAGTGAATGAAATAAGAAAAAAAAGAATAGGGGGTTGTATACTTTAGCCATATGTTAAGGGGTTGTATATTCATTACGGGAAACTATTTACAGGTTACGTTACTACAATAATTACTATTTACAGAATTTGTAACAATATTTTGAAACTAGAGAAGACGTTTTTGGAATCACTTCCGACAAATTCTGGAAATTGGCCTTTCGAGAGACTGAGAAAAATAACATGTCCTACTGATTTATTAAGACAAAAAGTCTGTTAGTACTACATTCTCTGGTAGTTTGAAACTCAAGCTTCTAGTTTCAGTTATAAAATGGTCAATAAGTTCTTTGACATTTTAGAGAGCAAGTACAATCTTGCGTCGAAAGATTTTCGCTGTGTGTTATGTTGGTCTTTTTTTTGAGCAATCACATTGCTTATTGTTCTAACTTGACTGCTTTTGGCGTTCCTATGATTTTATTTTCTCCCCGCCTCCCTCTGCAGCACCACCGTCGACCAGCCTCCCGACGCTGCTCCTCTAGCTAGCAAAGTCTCCAGGTTGCGTCCACATCCAACATACACGCGCATACATACACACACATACACACACATACACACACGCATACATACACGCGCACACACACATACATACATACACGCGCACACACACATACATACACGCGCGCACACACACGCACACACATACAAGCACATACATACACGCACGCACACATACACACACTTATGCCCGCACACAGACACAAACACACACACACTCGTGATTGCGAAAAATATAATTTGAATTCCGGATGTAAAATTTCAAACTATTATTATATTTTTTTTTTTTAATGTTCCTTTTATTCAAAAATAAAATATTTTCGAAAATAAATCTCTTTTTCTATAACTTATCAACTGTAATATTTAGTGTTTTAGTCATAAAACGATGTACTTATTTTATTTCATACATTTTAGGGCTGACTATAGAAAATTAGCTTATAGAAAATGTCTTTATAATTAAGAATTTTTTTTTTAAATATTTTATTATAAATTGTAACACAGGTTGAATAGTTACAAATAAAGATTTTAACATGAGTTCCAGTTCACCCCTTGTTGCGAGGTCAATCGGTTTTACATGTAAATACAAACTGTACAAAATGTTTTGTTTTTGCCTATAATTCCTAGGGCAAAACACAATAATAGTTTCAGCTTAAAAAAAACAAATTAGAAAAAAATCTTTAGTTACTTTTTTTTTAATGGTCAAAGTTTCATAGTATTCCGATTCACCTCATTTTATTGTATTAAAATACCGAGGAATATTGTAATAATATTCCGAGGAGGACTTTTTTTTTTTAATTTAATCATAATTCATAGTCTCCTTTGATCTCAATGCTTTTGAGTCATTTCACTGAAGCACCCTAATACATTAGTACCTTTCATCTGTTTTTAAAAAAAACACTTACTGTCTGCCCACTATTGCTATGGAATTGACACATTGTCAGTTATGACAAATCTATCTGAATGAGGGAAGAAAAAATTTAATGCTCGTGTTCTGTTCGTTTCAATGAGACTCTGCTTAATTTAGAGGTTAACACACATCTGAAAAAGTCAAATTGGCATCTCTGCTAAACGAATAGATGCTGCTATTTCCGCCTGTAAACCGGATATTCGCCTTTGTATCTCAACGGTTTTCAGATCCTGAGAAATCTCAGACCGAACAGGTCATTTAAAAATTATTTAAAAATGCGGTTTTCCTTACTTTTTTGTCCTGTTTGCAAATTTTCAGCTTCGGAGATCATAATCCTGAGGATCTCCAAATAATAGTACTCCAAAATCACGGATCAGCTTTGTGACACGAATTACCATGTTTTGATAAAGGTTGCAGGCTTTTATCACACAGAAAGTCCGAAATTTTGGCAACTTAAAGTACATTTGACTGTTGATACGTTCTATTATTTTTGTGAGTTTGAGTTTATTATGTTTTGTATAGCACGCACTTGTGTAGCACGTAAACTCGTGAAAAAGCACGCTTTTATACTGAAAACATCATTTTTGAGACTGTTAATTTAAGAAAACTGATTAGATCTCACGAGTTTCTGACACCAGTCTAAAACTTCACAACGTAAAGTAGAATTAGAGCTTTTGCTCAAAGTTATTGACTCCGTTCTTTTAGAAAAAATTACTAAAACTTTGATTCTTTTTATTTCAAATTATCAACTTTGAGACCGTGTTATTAAAAAAGTTGATTAGATGCCATGGGTTTCTAACTTGGCCCTTAAACTACACCACACGAACTATAACTACAGCTGTGTCTCAAACTTTTTTGAAATTGGTGCACAGCGTTATTGCCCTTGAAACTTGAACTTTTTTTGAAAATAACTTTTGAGACCATTTAACTGCCGAATCAAAGAATAACTTATGCTACTGTTTTTTTTTCTGAGTACTATACTATGGTGAATAGTTTATCCTATACCTGTTTCTGAGGGTCATTTTTGACTTTAGCAGACATTCGGGCATAGACAAGGCAAAAAAAGTAGCGAAAATATAATTTTCAATTAACCTTTGCCCCCAAAACTAAAAGTAAGCCACCAAATTATTCATGCTTAACTGTACCTAGTATCAAATGTAACCATACATTAAAAAATGGCATGCGTCACTTATTGATTTTGGAACAAAACGATTACATATTTAGTATATTCACGACCTTAAACTTGGACCTCTGTTCAGGGACAAACAAATTAGATTTTTTAAAAAAAAAGGAACTTTACTTTTTCTTATTATAGTATTACAAACACAACCTGAAATTTTCATGAAAATTCAGGAGTTTTTAAACAAATGACATTTAAACGCAATTTTATTCTTTAAAATCACTAGTATCTTTAAAACTTAATTTTTGATTCATGATAGATAAAACATTTTTATAACAGGAATATGTGATATTTAAACGACATTTGGGCCTTAAATCTCTCTACTAAAGTATTTTTTTCTGGTTTTCAAAGAAAAAGCGCCGCAATAACTCAGTAGAGTACATTTATAACCAGTGCGCGAATCCAAATGTAGATGGAGATTGAACATAGCTTAAAATTATTCATATTTTATCTTATTATTATTTTTTCTGCTTAATTTCAGAGTTTTTAAAGAACATTTTGTTACCTACTTTCTCTTTCATAATGTATACAAATTACTTCAGCTTTTTAATTGTAGGAAAAAGCAATGAAAAACAATGATAGTTATAAAATTAATTTTGATTATATATTTAACAAACTCATTTCAAGGTTGAACTTAAGCATGTATTTGTGGACTTTGGGCAGTTTAAATTTTACGGATCATTTAGATTTTTTGTTCGGCTTCCGCAGGAAGTACTCTACAAACCACCAACTACTTAGAGTCACAGAACTAATCAGAGAGGCTGAAAAAAATCATCAGAAAACCATCGGGCTTTTCCTTGACATAGCGAAGGCATTCGATAGGGTTTGGATTGATGCGCTAATTTACAAACTTATACGCCTTGGGTTACCTCATGCACTCATAAACATTATCAGCTCCTATCTTATGAATAGGCACTTTATCGTTCGAGTGAGAGAAACTCTCTCAACACCTAGACACATACGGGCCGGGGTGCCTCCCCCCCCCCCCAAGGCAGCCTCTTAGGCCCAACTCTTTACTCAATTTTCTCAAACGATATCCCACACATGGACAACACGCATCTTGCCATTTATGCAGATGACACCTGCATACTAGCCTCCGCTCAGGGACTTTATCAAGCCTTTTCAGCAATTCAAAACCACTTAACACATCTAGATATCTGGCTAAGGACTTGGAAAATCAAAGTTAATGCCAACAAAAGTATAGCTACCTGCTTTTTTACAAGAACAACTGAGCTCCCTCCTATTAAACTGCATCTTTATACCGACCCGATTGATTGGTCTCAGCGGGCGAAATATTTAGGCATAACGTTCGACCGTAATTTAACCTGGCGACCTCACATTGAAGAGGTACGCAAGAAGTACCTCACTTCCAAAAAACCACTAAATTGTCTCCTGCACAAAAAAAGCGTTTTATCAACGGATAATAAACTGCTCATTTATAAGTCCTGCCTAAGACCCATTATTACCTATGGAGCGCCCATATGGGCGACTTCTGCAATCTCTAACTTTAACAGAGTTGAGAACTTGCAGAGAGTGATGGTTCGAGCGGCGTGCGACCCCCCCTGGTACGTCCGTACGGACAAGCTGGTGGAAGAGGTTGGCATCCCGACGCTCCACAACTTTTGCAAAAAGCTCGCCAAGAGATTTCACTACAACATCCCCCGTGTTGGCAATCCACTACTTAACATCCTTCCAAATTACGATCCATTGGATCCGGCTAATTCTCGCAGGCCTCGCGCTCTGCTAGCTTAGTTTCAATTTCGAAACGGGGTGAGTGAATCCCTTATCGGGTTCATACCTCGTTTCGACTCTAGTTATTGTGCTACACTCTGGCTGGGAGCATGCTCCTATCTATTTTCATTTCACTATTTTCTTTTTAAATTTCTTATCAACATTTTATCATTGTCTTAATTTTATTTTATTTTTATTCATTCAAATAGCCTAGAAATCCCCCAGGGGGGAAAAAAGTATAAAACTTTAAAAAAATATGTAGGAAGCGAAAAAAAAAAATACTTAAACTTATTTAAATAAAGAAGAACTTTAGTTGAAATTTACTTTGAAGAGCCTTCGGCTAACCATTATGGTACTCCCGTTAGAGGAAGCCACATCTCTCGTACATCCACGCAACCATCTTCTGCGCCAAAATAAAGCCATGGCCCCAACCGGGGAACTATCAACATACCACACCAGAGGATAAGGGGCAGGGCCCCAGGAGCCTCAAGCAACGAACTTATATTTCCGTGGCATTTAGATTTTTGAAACTTTCTTTCATTCAAATCAAGTCATCTGTTTAAAAGCATTTTCAAAAGCTTTTCTTTTTTTTAACTTTGCACTTGTTCAAATTTGCTTTTAAATTCGAGGAAAAAAACTTGAAATATGAAGAGAAAATAATCGGTAAATATATAAAGTATTTTCTCTTGATACACATAAGTGTAATACATTTATTCTACAGAGAATTTCAGTGTTAATTTTTTATCTATATACTTCCTTTTACATAGTAAAGGAAGTACTGTATTCACGAAAAAAAAATTCAATCAAATATCGGCCTATATTTTAATTTTTTTCACCACCGAATAAATGTTGAGTGTTATTTTTGGCCTAACAGCACGTGCATATGTACCTAAGAACGTATGGACGTCCAAAACATCCTTTTTGACGATCCCCGAGTTGATTATCGCGAGTTGTCTCGGGACGTCTGTATGTGCATATGTGCGTATGTACGTACGTATGTATCTCGCATAACTCAAAAATCGTTTGCCTTAGAACGTTGAAATTTAGTATGTATTCGGATGTTCCAAGCTGGGTCGTTTTGGAGGAAAATCAGGGTTAATTTCAAGGCAAACTCAAGTGATGTTATAATTTGGCGAACACTTGCTTTTTTTGAAATATAGTTAGGTATAAGAGGTAAATATAGGGGAGAGCGGGGCAGGTTTTCGCACGGGGCACGTTTTCGATTTGACTTTAACTCATTAACGAGCCGGTAGAGCGAAGTACCGACCAGACTAGTTGAAAGGCTGAGCCACTAGACGACAACTACGAGAGTTTCAGTTGAATGGCTGTTCACATCGCTGCGTAACGTCAGTTTCACTTGTTTTTATACAGGTAAGTAAATTTTGATGACCTCATTTAAACTGAAAACAAACATATACGTCTTAAGTTAAGTTTTTGTCTGTTGTAATATTTCGAAAGAGCACATTTAGGAGCTACATGCAATGTAATAGTTTGTCCATAGAATTCTTTTTTTGGCGACGGGGCACGTTTTCGAATACAAAGCGGGGCATATTTTCGCATCGAAAACGTGTCCCGTCACATCGAAGGTATGCCCCGCCCCCTTCTATCGCTACTATTTATCGATGTTTATTATATTATTTACTCTTAAATGAAGCATAAATAGTTAAATACACATGAAAAAGGTAAGCTTCTTATATGACAACTTATATTTTTAAACAAAAATAAATCACAATCTCAATCATTCATCAGAGATACATGTTAAAACAAAATAGGCCTAAGTGTTTATAAAAATAGCATTAAACTGATATGTTCACAGAACGACTTGATTATTATGACTTGATATTGATCTGTGTGTTGGGTTTTCAGATTTGTCGTGGTACGACACTACAAAAAGAAATCTGAAAGAAGCAAGTACACCATAGAGACTATGGTAGAAGCTGTCAACAAAGTAAAAGAAGGAAGAAGTATGAAAAGTGTAGCAGTGTAGTATACCCCAGAAGAAGTGAGACCTCTGGGAAAAGCGGGTCCGAGAAAACAGGCCGGCAAAGGAAGAAAGAAGAGAAAGTCGGCCATTTTGACCGACACTCAGGTCAAAGAGCAGCTTAGACTAGAGCAGCAACATTCTAAGCAGAGAAAACAAATGAAAAATGAGAAGAAAGATAAGAAAATCGCAAAAAAGATTTTATTTAAGAAACAAATTGGAAAACCTAACAAGCTCGAAGAAAATGAAGAATCAAGTGATGAAGAGGAAAAAGACTGTGCTTGCATTTACTGCATAGAATTGTACAGTAAATCTAAGGCTAAAGAGATATGGGTAAAGTTCACTCGTTGCAAAAGATGGGCCCACGAGTCTTGCATCAAAGAAAACCCTATGTTCTTTGTATGCATTAATTGTGACAGTGACAATGACGTTTAGTGTTTTTAACAGTCCTACATGTATTAAAATTATTAAGTAGCCAAGTTGTTGATGAGTTTTTTTCAATATTTACTGAAAATCAATAAATAACCTACCTTGAAAATATTTTGTTTGATTTTCTGAATTATATTGATATAAGTGCATGCGAAAACTTGCCCCGGTCACGGGGCACTTTTTCGCACGTGACATAACGACACTTAAAACTATTTTTCTGTAAAACAAAGCTTAATTAACTGATGTAAGTAATTCCATGTTGTAGCCAAGGTTTCTCTGAATGGTGTAGAATAGTTTTTTCAAACTTAGGTAAATAAATAAAAAAATATAAAAACTAATTTAAAAAAAGCGCGAAAACCTGCCCCGGTGTCCCCTACTACTTAAAATTTCTAAAAGTGTCACCTCAAGTAAATTTTGTAACGAAATTTTTTTGCAATAAAATAAAATAGTTTGTATGTATATTTTTTAATTCTAAAGACTTTAAATAAGCTTTGTTGGGCTAAAAAGTATTTTTTTTTTTTTAATTTACGCCCATCAACGTCCTCTCGGTCATAAGGCGCCTTGCAGTCCAATACAACAGAGATGCAGTAGCAGAGCGGGAAAGCTCCCTGAAAACGACATCCTTCAGCACGTCGAGAAGAACGGGGCAATCAAAAAGATACTCCCCTGTCACTTGCTTAGTCCCTTCACATAGTGGGCATAGCGGGAAGCTGGCCAGTCCGATTTTAAAAAGATGGGCTTTTTTAAGTAGTCGTGACCAGTAATGAGACGAAAAGATGTAAACGCTTCAACTCTAGGGAGAAGGGAAAGTTGCAGTCTTGTTTGGACTTCAAGAAGACACGCCCAAGATTTTCCGCCGGCAATGCCACGGAGAGATAAAATTCTTTTGAGCTTAATATTGCTCCCAAAATGTCGGTTGGCGTTTCGAAGAGGGATCGGGAGGCAAGGCGAATTTAATGTTGAAGCCTCTTTAGTCAACAAGTCAACAAGTCAAGTTGCTCGTTGCCATGGATGCCGCAGTGGCTTGGTATCCATTGGAGCACAACATCTTTACCGGCCTCAAGAAGTGAACTAATAATGAGTTTACATTCAAACTCAGTCTCTGTTGGGAAAAGGTTATAGTCTGTGATTGATTGTATTGCAGCTTGGGAGTCAACAAAAATAACAATTTTTTGGCAAGAGAGCTCAGTGACAGCACTAAGAGACATATAAATTTCAAAAACTTCATCGTCAAAATTATCTGACCAGGCACTAAGAGATTCCTTCAGGCTGAAAAATTTGGAAAAAGCGCCAGCACCAGCCATCCCTGTGGAGGCTGTGGCAGATCCATCGGTATAAACGTGAAGCCAATTTTGAAATGGATACCCTTCATGAATAGTAGCCAGGGCAGAAGCCCTTAACTCTGCCTGTGAGGAAGAATGTCTACGAAGAGGCTGCACCAAGTTCAAATTAGCAGTAGCGTAATTTAAAGTACCCGGGAAAAAAGACGGTCTAAAATTGGGCTGTCTGATGCTTGAGACATAAAAGAAATGGCGAAGGCTGTAGCAGATTTAGCGTAACCCAGTGTGCACCACGTGGAGGTCTGCTGCTCTACACCCTTAAAAAGTATGAAATACTAGCAGTACCCGCACAGCGATGCACGAGCAAAAAATTTAATGGAAGTTCGTTGGATAAAAAAATTGACGCCCCCTCCGCCCCTGATTTGAAATGATCGTTTTTCTTTGTATAAAGTGCGTACACACCTTTTCAAAAAAAAATTATTTAAGTTTCTTTGGAGTTTAAAACGTTTCGTCAAATCATTAAATTAGATTTACAGTTGCTTTAAAACTCTATTTAGCGAGTGAAGCGGTTTTTACTGCAAATTAAAATATTTCGCCAAATAAACCAAAAAAGACATTAAATGATATCTTTCAAAAGTAAAAATAATTCTGCAGCTCTATTGTTTATCGCCAAACTTGCCCCACAACTACGCTATCATAATTCATCCGTCTAACGAAAAAAAAAAAAAAAAAACATCTCGTGGAACATTCAAAAATCATCATTAGAAAAAAAGAAGAAAATGTCGCCCATTTCACTCGGATAAAAACAAATCAAAAGTTTCTTTTCTTTCAAAACAAATCGCCAAAACAATGAATGACATTAACGGTTAAAACAATAATCCTAGACTGAACTGCTCAGCGCACAACGTGCCAAGCGACCACGCTACCGGAACACAGCCCTTTTGCGAGTGAAGCGGGTGTTTTTTCTTTGGCAATACTCAATGTTTCGCGAAACACAAAAAAAGGTATAAAATCACATTAACAGAAGCTTTCAAATCTTTATATATTAGGAGCTGCGTTGCCCGGCTTTGCCCGGTCTACCTTGAGAACAAAAATTGCGTCAAGTGACATATATTCAACAATAAATTAAAAGAATAACTTAAATAAAAGAAAAAAAAACACCATGCAAAATTACCCTTCCAAACAATGACGACAGATATTAAAATACTTTTAAGAAATTAAAATGCGAAAGATGGGTTTTAAAAGCGTAACCATGGAAACATGAAATAAAATAAGATTAAGAAATCAGATGCAAGATAAGAAAATATGCAATGGATTCAAAAAGCGTATCCATGGAAACGCGAAAATAAAGTGGTTCACAACCTGAATCAAAATGACATATTTCGAAATTGATTTAAAAACGCTTCTAACTTTTTTTCTTTGAAGATAGAAGCTATTTTTTTCGACCAAAGGTCGAGATATTTCTGGAGTAAAAAATGTCGCTTTTTTCAATGGTGTCAAAAAGAAAACTGTGGGATAATTCCTTCACTTTTTATTGATAGATTTAATGAAGAAAGTAGTGCTTAAATTTCAGCTAAGCCTAAAAAAGTTCGAGCTAAAAACGCAAATTACTCCCGCCGTAATTAAGTTAGAGCCAGCGACGTTGAAAAAACTGCCAAATGCATCAGTTACGGAAATCTTTCTGCAAAAATTTTGGCGATCTGCTGGTTGATTGGATAATGAGTAAGTGTTCAATCAGCATAAATAATAATAAAAACCATTAATTACATTAAAGTTCCGTTTAAGTGGAAAATGATCAGCCAAATCATGTATTATTTGCCAATCTTGTGCAAAAATCTTACTTCAAGATTTGACTTGAGAAAAGCCTTGAACATTCACGAAAAGCAAAGATAGTCAACAATACAACAATTGTCGCTATCGACAGGGAGTTGAGATGATACACTAAATACTGTATTGAGTTGAGGAAAGCCTTCGAACATTTAACTAAAAAGCTCATTACGCGTTTTTTATTCTACTTAGAAATTTCGAACAGGTGCCATCTTCAGCAGAAAAATCAGAGCTTTCGATGGACATATAATGTAAATATGTGCAAGTATTTTTTCATCCCAATATTAGAGAATTTATACAAAAATTGTGCTTTATTGCCCCCCTGAGGGGGTTTTGCCCCCCATAACGGGACGAAAACTACCCTATGTGTTATTTTGATGCATAAGCTATATTATTGTAAAGTTTCATCTAAATCCGTTCAGTAGTTTTTGCGTGAAAGAGTAACAAAGATCCATACATCCATACAGACAAACTTTCGCATATATAATAGTAGTAAGATAGTAAGTATATAATTTCTAGAGCAAAGCATTAAAAAAGTGTGGTTACTATTTATATCTTTATGTAAGTAAACTTTTATGCAGCTAATAAAACAGAAATTAAAAACTGAGAGAAAAATATAGGCACTATGATAAAAGAAAATTGTAGAAACCTGTATAACACTTGAAATTTTTAATTTAAGTTTTAACGGATGTTTTACAATTAGCCTAAACATAAAAACAGTATTAAGATTAATTGCAAGTTTTGAGTGTTTTAAGCAAGTAATCATATACGTATTTTACTTATACTTTTGAGTGCAAAATAGGCTTATAGAAAGTCTTAAGAATTTTTTTTTTAAAGTTATATATTGTTATTATTTCTAAATATCTAACTGAGCTATTTTGTCTTTTTCAGCTAAAGTAACATTCCGAGTGACAATATTGGATGCGTCCAGAACTTTTGAGATAATTGAAGGGAATTCCATTGTTTCAAGTGGTAAAATTTACCAACCAAAAAGCATTTCGTTTGATGAGCCTGAACCCATTTTCCAGTCGGGAGATGTTGCTTCTTCGATATGTGGAGAAGATATTTATAATGAGCTGAAAATATATGGTTATCAGTATGGACCTAATTTCAGACAGCTTGTGGACATGAATGTTGAGGGTATTAATTAACTCATTTATTTATTTTATTTTTTTATTTATTTTTGTAAAAATAAGATAAGATAAAGATAAGATAAGATAAAATTTATTAACAAACAAAATACACATACATAACAGTAAGCAAAATTAAAAAAGTAAAGTTAAAAAAACTTACAAATTATAAAACATAAATTACAAACGTCATAACAAAATATTAAGAAAATCTTGACTATAGTTCAACATGAGTTAGTATAAAATTCAACACTAAAGAGCGCCAAAGGCACTGTCCGCAGTGTTTTTTAATTGGTTTAGTATGGAGTACAAACACAAATATGTATTAACAGTAATATTTACAAATTAATTTTACACAAGTAGTAAAAATATTACACAGAACAATTATTGGACTGTTTGACTCCAGAAAAAAAAACACAATAACTTGCATTGAAACATTCAATAGTATAAAAAATAAAATACAAAATCCCCCCCCCCCCAGTTGGCAAGTCAGTATATTTTATCAGCTAAAAGTTAATTATTGATAGAATGTCATTATTTTGTATATATTCATTGACCCCTTGTTTATATTTTTTTGAAGTTCTTCTCATTCCTAACATCTTCCGTTAGTTCATTAAACAGCCGCGGTGCCAAGTAAAAGAATTGCTTTTTAATAATCGTTTTATTTGGTTTTATAACTTTATATTGTTTACCTGAAATTCGAGTATTATATTGTTTTTCATTAATTTCAAACCAGTTATTGTTGTTAAGCAAAAAATACAATATTCTCTGTGCATATATTTCTCTGATATTATAGATTTTCCCTGACTTTTGTAAAATAGTATCGTTTTTCTTAAGTTCTTGTTTAGATCCATAAATTATTTTAAAAATTTTTGCATAAGTTCTATTTAAATTGGTAAGATTTGTTTCATAATCACCTCCCCATGCACAAATACCATACGTAATTATTGAGTTTATCCAAGCATAAAATAAACATCTAAGAAACTTTTTCCCAACTATATTTCTCAATAGATAAAGCCAATGTATTCTACCTCTTAATTTCTTCACAAGTTTGTCAGTATGGCATTTCCATTTTAAATTTTCACTAAAAGTTATACCTAAATAATTTATATTTTCGACTCTTTCTATGGTAGGGCAATTACAGATATTTGTGCAGTCACATGTTAGTTCGTGATATTTTATGCCTAAATCAATTTTATTAATTCCATTCTTTTTTAAATCAAACTTTATATATTTTGTTTTATTTATATTAAGAGATAACATATTGTCAGTTAACCATTTATTTATAGCAGTTAACTCAAGTTCTATTTGGTTTTTTATATCATTAATGCTCCTTGCAGAATATGTTAATGCTGTATCATCTGCATATAGAGTAATTGTACCGTATAATTTAATGTATAACCTGTCATTAATATATATGAAAAAAAGTAAAGGACCTAAAATTGATCCCTGAGGGACTCCCGTTTTTATTGTTTTATATTTGCTTATACAGTTATTTAGTTTTGTTGCTTGTTTTCTGTCCGTGAGATAGGATAATATCCATTTGTAAGGTATTCCTCTTATTCCAACATTGTATAACTTTTTTATCAAAATCTTTATGCTTACACTGTCAAATGCTTTACGTAAATCCAAAAATACTGCTGAAGTTTCATAGTTTTCGTTAATGATCGCATAAATTTCACCTGCTAATTTTAATACAGCTTTTTCAGTATTTCTGTTTTGCCTAAATCCGTACTGTGCGTTATGGAAAAAATCATATTTTTCTAAGAAATTCATCAACTGAGAGCTATAACATTTTTCCAATAATTTTGAGAATAATGGTAGAACTGAGATAGGTCTGAAATTATTACAGTCATCTTTAGCACCTGATTTGTGTATCGGTGTAATTATTGCTTTTTTTAGATCTTCTATGAATTCACCTCTTTGTAGACTAATATTGATGATTTTTGTCACAATTTCTATATGATAATTAGCAATTATCTTAAGTGCATTACTTGTAATTCCGTCATGTCCCGGTGTTTTGTCATTTTGCATATTATCAATAATATTTTTAACCTTACTTATTTCCATTGGGTAAATATACATAGAATTTGTTCAGTGTGTGATGTTATTATCATAGTTTGATGCTCTATTGCCGTTTATTTCCTAACAACAATTTATAAAAAAGTCATTAAATTTTTCAACTAGTTCATTGCTATTATCTACATCGATGGAATTCTTATTCTTAACCCCTGTAATATCTTTAATAATATTCCATTGTTTTCTTCCATCTTTTCCAGCATGGACAAATTTTTTATGAAAAAAATCCTCTTTTTCTTTTTTAATCAACTTTTTTAATTGTTTATTGTATTCTTTATAATTATTTTTATATTCCTTATTATAAGGAAATTGTTTTGTTTTTTTATATAATTTTTCTTTTTTATTGATCATATTTACTAACTCTTGTGTAATCCATTGTTTTTTTAATTTATTAGCTTTTTTATCTTCTTGTTTTTTCCCATGAATTCCTTAATTTTACTGATAAAAGTGTTATAAATATCATTTATCTCCATGTTTTCATCTATTAAGCTTGAGAAATTAATTTCTTTAATATCCTGTTCAAAAGTTCTATAATCGATGCATGTTTTAATTATTTGCTCGCTACTCCGATTACGTTTTAAATGTTTTTCTAATAATTTTTTGTTATCAATTTTTACTAGTAATGCATAGTGATCGGTTATTGTTGTTTTATGTACTGCAGCTGTTACTGCTCTATCTATTCTGTAATTACATTTATAAAAGACATGATCAATACAGGATGAGCTTAGGTCATTATACCTAGTTGGTATATCAACATATTGCTTGAAACCCATAGTGTACATAGTATTAATATAATCATTTGTTGTCGTGTTATTCTGTAAAGTATCAATGTTTATGTCACCAATATACAAAATGTTTTTACATACAATTCCTTTTACCTTTTGTTCAAGTTCTAATATATAATCATTTATACTACATTCAATAACCCTGTAAATAAAAACTATAAAAAAATCAAGTTCCTTATTATACAAGTATAATGCCTTAGCAGTATTCATTAAAATACTCTGATCAGAAAAGTAGTATTTCTCTTTAATATAAGCTACGACTCCCCCTGATCTATTTCTTTCTCTTGTATTATAAAGTTTGTTATACCCC
Organism: Uloborus diversus; assembly: GCF_026930045.1. Classification (NCBI taxonomy): domain Eukaryota; kingdom Metazoa; phylum Arthropoda; class Arachnida; order Araneae; family Uloboridae; genus Uloborus; species Uloborus diversus. Next base: position 71,403,787 of record NC_072737.1, on the reverse strand, counting down.
TTAAGATTATAATTATCAATTTCACATTCCTTAATCCATATTTCTCTTAATAACAAATTATCTATATCCATATTTTCAATTGTTATCAAGAGTTCATCTAAATTTTGCCTTATGCTCCTTATGTTCAGATGATAAATGTTTAATACCGCTGTATTGTCTTTTGTAAGAAATGTCTCTGCTTCGTCCACGTTATTTAGTTCAGTGATTTTTTCAATTGAATCATAATCCATGAACACCCGTTCACCTCTCTTAATATCGTGGTCTTCCATCGCACAAAAACTGGTCCGAATTATTTCTCAATTTATCCAAGTCCTCTTTCCTCCTTACCTGTATTACTCTATCATTCTCACTTTTTCGAAGAAAGATCTTTCCTCCTTTCATCCAAACAAATTTATAATCATTTTCACTCTTGAATTTTCTGGCTATAAAATGTAATTTCTTAACCTTTCTTGTAACATGTTCATTGATGAAAATCTTTTGTTCTTCAAATTTATTGTTAATCATGGTCGTAGTTAAATTTTTATTATCTTTGGTAGCTCTGAGCCATGTATTACGTGTGAGAATATCCTTAAATCTCACTATAATAGGTTTTATTTTATTTTTACTTTGCGTTGGAACTCGGTGCATGTTAATTATTTCACCGTTTTCTTCTAGATGCAACTCAGTAGCCATCTTTCCAATTATATCATTCAGATTCTCTCCTTTTTCCTTAGGATAGTTGTTAATTTCAATGTTGTTTTCTTTCGATCGAAGTTCGATTGCATCTAATTCCTGTTCGATGCTTTCTATCTTATCGTTCAATGTTCTATTTTCCAGCACCAATTTTCTATTTTCTTCTCTAACTTGTTTTATTTCATCGACTATACCGATAAGTTTACTGTTCATTTCTTTAGACGATTTATTGCAGAAATCCAGGGATTTTTTTAGTTCACCAATTTCTTCTTTAATAGGCTTCAGTTCTCGTAAAAATTGCCCTTCGAAACTACGGAAACAACTCTTGATTTCATCTCTAATCATTTCTATAGTTAAAGGAGTTTCAGCATTTGTGTCAGCACTTGCTGCCTTTACACTGTCGCTACAATCTTCACATTTCCATTTCGATTTTCTGTCCCTAGACATTTTTCTATAATTTTCTTCCCTAATATTTATACATTTCGGGTGAAATAAATTTTTACATTTACTGCAACAAAACACCTCACTTTTATCAAAAATCTCAGAAACACAAATTCAACACTTGTCAGACATCTTACGTATTTCATTTTTTAATGAATTCTTGTTAATCTCAACACTCAGAAGATGGCGCCACTCACTTTAAGAAGAACCGACACATAACGTTGAAAAAAAAATACAAGCGTTAGGCCTACGGATTTTTCTTTTCCTTCAAATTTAAGCTGATATACTCATTACATACAAGCTTATCTCATTGGTAATGTATTCCAGTTACTCTCCAGAAGAATATTTCTTGAATTCTTTATATATATTTCGTATTTCGACTATTTTTTCAGCGGCGCTGAAAACACGACGTTTGTTTACACGTTACCCGTTGCCAAATGTTCAAATACATTATGAAACAGACGGTTAAAGCTGTCAAGCTAAGTTTTTTTGATCTTAAAAAGGTCTCGAAATTGATGTTAAAATTTGTGCTTAGTAGTACAAACAACTTTAACGTCAATTTTTTTGTTCAATTAGATCAGTTTCAATTCTTTTAGTTCCTTGTAACTAAAATTAAATTCAAGTAAAATTAGGCATAAGTTACGTTCAAATGAAAATTCCTGCATTCAAAAATATTTGAAACATTATCATAGGTTATCCATGTTAGATAAAATGACTACATGCTTACACATAAAAATTAATTATAACACATGTTTAAGTTTATTTTCTGCGAAAATATCAATACCTTATTAAATTTTTATAAATATAATATTCTTCAAGAAGTGTTAGCATATACTGAACAGCTTTTGAAAATGATTTTTTTCCCAATTACATTCCGTGTATCCAAAAGAAACGCATTTCATAAACCATGCATAGTTTTTATTTAAAAAAAATCTTAACCGTTTTCTTCAGCTTTTTATTTTTAATGAGCATCTTGGTCATAATGGTTATCCTTTTTAAATAACATTACTTGTTTACTTTACTTAGGACATTTCACTTTTGTCCTACACTTAGGACAAATCAATTCGGATTAGCTGAATATCGAATTGCGCATCGTACGCACAATCGATCATCTCGACATCACGAAAGTGGTTATATTGAGCTTTATTTGTAAGTAAAAATCAACTGTTGTAAAAAAAAAATTAATGAACTATTATGTTAGTTGGCATTTAAAATTTGATTCTTTTTTTTTTTTGTGATGCACCTTTTTAACACCAAAATGTTCCTTTGTTCATTTTTTTTCTTTGATTTTGAAACCCAAAATCCCATGACCTTCAATGTACGCCGATGAAAACTGAATATATTTCATCCAGCAGTGCAAGATTTGGAATCTTTTTAATTTATTTATTTATTTATTTATTTATTTATTTTTGAACTGAATAAATCAGACACTGGTTTGAGATTTCAGCATTTATGCTGTAAAAAAATACAGAGGCATGTGTTTCAACAGAAAATACATCTATGAGGACAAAGGTAGCATTATCTTTAGCAAACCTTCTATTAAGTCAAGGTTATTGCCTAAATTTGTACAATTTTTATAACAGACCAGATTACTAAAGAACAAAACTGATGCATTTGGCAACGTAAAACATAGCAGAGAAGACATGTCTCCCTGACAGTCAGTGAACCTGAAGAAAAATGAGACTTGCTTTCCAAAGGTGGAAAGTTCTTGTTAGAAAGTGGAAAGATAAGAAGGATATGTGTTTGATAAGTACACTTCAGAATACCTCGATGCTTGATATTAAAAAACTAAAAGAAAAACAATAATTGTAAAATATTACAGTAATAAAACAGGAGGAGTGGACTGCCTGGATCAAATGCTATCAAACTGTCTAGCTCTGTGAAACAAGCAGCGATATTATTTCAAAATATTTAAACACTTATTAGATGTGTCAGGATTTATCACATATATTTCGTACAAGGAAAGTGGTGGCAAATTGGATCACTTATCTTTCATGCTTGATCTTGTCGACAAAATAATTGATAAATATTACAAACCAACAACAAATGAGCAGAGAGAGTGTCGTTTGAGCAGCTGTGATGTATCACGTCACACCGAAAGGCACTTTTAGACCACATTTTGCCTACCGCAAATCAGAAGGAACAAAGAAGAAGGGGTTGTATTTGTTGCAGAAAAGCAATATTAGGGAAAAAAGGTCGAAATGAAACTCAATACTATTGTAAAGAATGTAATGCATATTATTACCTCTTGTTTTAGAATTTATCTCACTGTAAAAAATGTGTTAAGAAATGGAGTTAATCAGCTTAAATGTAAGTACAATTTGTGTCTATTTTTCAAAATAATAATCATATTTTTTTGTGTTTATAATTTACTTAAATTTTATGCAAACATTTACATTACATTCATCCTGTGCGAACGAATGCAAGTGAGAGTTGTACAGAGAAAGCAGCACTACATACAGCGAAAAAACGGCAGGCCGCTAGGGAGAAAAAATCGCGGACAGTAGAGAACGGCAAAAAGGTTAAACTTTGATTATTGAAATTGAACTTAAAAAATTATCATAAAGTGATAAAACTTTAATCATTTTATGATTGATTTTTTAACTGAGAACTTCCTAAACTGTTCCATTTTAATTTTCTTGATTATTTTGTTTACTAAGAACAACTTAGTTCATCATGCAAAATTTTATTAATATTTATCAATAAAATTATATTAGTGTTAAAATGGCTATTATTGATCACATGACTTCATTCAATTTTTGAAATGTTATAACTTAGAATCATTGCTGTAGAAGGTAAGAGCGGTAAATATTAATTCACATTTAATAAAGTTACAATTTAAAAGTATAGTTTTGAAAAGGTGTGAAAATAGTTTTTTATAGTTCAAAATCGCTTATATTCGATAAGCTTATAATGTCCATTGTTGGTTTTCAGTTCATAACATCAATTTGTTTTTGTCACGACCAGGAAACACCCTTTCAGTTTTACCCAGCTTCCATTGAAGCCAGGACCGTAACCAAAAAATAATCTCGGGGAGGTTTTAAAAACTTTCGTGCGGAGCTTTGCGCTATTTGTGCTAATGTTCAAGTCGTTGGGTTATCCATTATGAAAGCGTTTTATGCAATTAATATACATATGAAAGACATTTCAGTTTTGGAAAAATATTTTTTGGAAATTTTTAAATATAACCGAACAATTAAATGTCAAACCGAACTTTTCGGAGGGGGGTGAACCCTAAGAAACCCTTCCCCCTTGTATACGGCTCTGATTGAAGCTTATCTTTTGGGTTCTCTTCGATTAACACAACATCCCCTACTTAGAGCTCAATGCTTGTAGTTTGTATTTTTTACTGAATGAGCAGTACGTGGATCTAATAAATACTATTTTTATCTATCGTACAGCTTTTTCAAGAGTGGGTGTAGATGTCTCTCTCTTTGTAAAATAGATCATTTTTTAGAACACTTGTTGATTATTTAGGCAAATGTAAGTGGATACGAAGGTTCGATTTTGCCCAAAATTCAAGAACTGCACGGGTAAAAGGGTTCTTGGCTCATCGCTTCCGTCATAAACACAAGTCAAAGGTCGTAGATAAAGCACTTAATTTGACCTTATCGAGAACGGAGTTTATCTCCTTAAAATTCAAAAAAGTTTTTCCAATTATTTTATGCATGCACTCCTTAACAGATTGAACAAGACGCTTGTAAAAACCTCCTCACCATGAGGATCTCTCTGTAATGTTCCTCCAAGTGATTCTTCCTCTACGCACAAAGTTTCAAACGGTGCTATTTACAAAAAAATTTGACAAATTTTCAATTTCCTTTTTAATTTTAAGGAATATTATTGCATTGTCACTGTAAACCACTTTACAGTTTCATTTTTTTGTTAGAAACTTTGTAACCTTTTACAGTTAAGTAAAAAGGAATCTGCTGTCAGGTCTGACACCAAGTTCGAGGTGGATGCCTCTTGTGACGCGACAAGTAAATAGTGCAATGTAAGATTTGCGTAGTTCTTCGAAGTGTTTTGCGTAGAGGGGGCCTGCAAAGTCCAAACTGCAAATTGAGAACTAAGGAGTTTCATTTATCCGGTCACTAGGCAATGGTGCTGTAATCTGAGTGCTCTGCTAGGTTTAGCTAAGAACTTTCGACACACTTTGCAGTCTTTGATTATTATTTTCACCAATTGACGTACTTTAAGAATCTAGCAATTGGCTCGAACTTTTGCTAGTGTACTGGCTGTTCCTCCGTGCATTATCTTTTGATGCTCTCGACTCACTATCAATATTGTTAGCCATGAATTTTAGGGCAGTATCAAAGAACGTTTCCTTAATTTTGTAAATAAAACCTTAACTTTCCTTCCGTGTTTCGGATTTGGGGAAAAACCCATAACATCTAATTACTGAAATTACTGGTAATAAAAAAATATAACAAAATGGTTAACATTGCCATGGAATGCACTAATTGCTAAGCTTTAATACTATGACCATTTTACCTTCCTTAAACTGCTCTAAAATTTTAAAAGAAAAATAAATGCATCTTATCTCGAAATAGTAATATATCATTTTTCAGTCAGAGAAGCTTACGTAAAGTTACATCGTTCAGAATTTTAAATGACAGAGGGATACAGAAAAATAATTATCAAAGTTTCGTAGACAGTTAAGCATATGATCAGACTTCTTTTTTTTTTTTTTTTGGTATTAAGAAAATGTTTTCAAACAGTAAAAAGTAATAAAAAAATATTCCTTCCAAAAAATAATGTTAAAAACTTGCTACCACAAAAATCTTAATAAAGATATCAGTATGTCATTAGAGCAATAAATTTGATACCCCCTTATAGCCTTTTCATGTAACCTTCATTTTACTCAATGTGACCCTACAACGTAAAAACTTGCTTAATAAGGTACTGGAAATTTTATTTAAAGTATGAAACTAACGGTCCGATTAGTGTGAATTTCATACTGAAAAAACTTAATATTACTTTTAAATAAGAAAATTTTACTTTAGAATAATGTTACAAATCCTGTAAATAGTAATTATTGTAGTAACGTAACCTGTAAATAGTTTCCCGTAATGAATATACAACCCCTTAACATATGGCTAAAGTATACAACCCCCTATTCTTTTTCTTTTCATTGATAAAATTTGATAACGGTTTACGCATTTCTCGAAGCAGAAAGAATGTTGTGGAAAATTCTTGGATGTTTATAAAAGCCGTTAGCGATGGATAAACGGAGAGTTTCGATTGAGGATTTCGAACTGAGAGTGTGTATTTGCTCTGTTTATAGCGAGGCATTTCGCTGTGTTGTTTTCGTATTTGGAAGTAAATACGTGTGTAAACGTTGAGTTTACGGTGTTGTGTGATAATTGCTTAATTGCTGATGAATAATTTAGCAGTTGTTGAAGATATTTCCTGTACATAGTGTAAATAAATTTCCTGTGTTTTTATCAAGAACTGTGTCTTCATTTCAAGAAAGTGGAAGTCGCACCGAATCCGTTACAATTTGGCGCCCAACGTGGGGCTTCTTCTGGACTTTCTTGGAGTAAGTGTGACTTTGGACATTTTTTTCATAAAGACTTTTTTTGAATTTGGACTTTAATTTTATGGTGATTACTCGCGCAATGGATGAACAATTAAAACAACTTCTTGATGCAATCAACTCTGTTAAAAATGATATGGCGGCTAATCAAGAACAAATAAAAAATGATATGGCGGCTAATCAAGAACAATTAAAAAGTGATCTGACTGCAAGTATGTTGGCAAATCAAGACCAGTTAAAAAGCGATTTAACGGTGCTGAAAAAGGACTTAACGTCTAACCAAGAAGAAATTAAAAACGACCTTATTTCGGTAAAGACTGTGATGGAAAATAAATTTAATGACATAGAGCATCGAGTTGATGCTATTGAAGAAAAATTTGATACCGTTGAAAGCCGATTCAATGCTGTAGAAAATAAATTTGAAGAAGAAGATGGAAGATTTCATCTATTTAAAGAAGAGATCTTTAAGGACGTGGAAAGGAGATTGGCGACCGCGGAAAGCAGCTCTGTACAGTTTGGCGCTCCCACATCGGTTGCTCGACCGTCCATTAAACTTGCCACATTTGATGGGAAAACTTCGTGGCAGGTTTACAAAACTCAATTCATGATAGTGGCGGAAGCGAACGGATGGGACTCTGCTACCAAGGCCTGTCATCTTGCAGCATCCCTGAGAGGTGACGCAGCGGACATTCTCCAGACCCTTCCGGACAGCCAGCGCCTGGATTTCGCCGCCCTCACAGCTGCGTTGGAGCTTCGCTTCGGTGAGAAGTGCCAGAAAGATTTCAGCCGACTCCAGTTGAAGTCCCGTTTCCAGAAAACTGGGGAAACCCTGCAAGAGCTTGCGGCGGACATCGAGAGACTGTCTCATCTTGCTTTTTACGACTGCCCTGCGGATGTTCGAGACAACCTGGCACTCAACTACTACATCGACGGGGTTCGAGATCCGGAAATCCAGAAAGCTCTACGGATGGCGGATGTCAAAGACCTGAATTCTGCCGTTGTGTATGCAATGAGATACGAGGCCGCCCAAGAAGCAACCCGTGTGGATCGGCATCTAATCCGGACTCAGGAAGCTGATGAGTCTGATTCCAGGTCGTCCCACCTCGCTGAACTTGAGAGACAACTCGGTGACTTGACAAGACATTTGAGCAGCATAACAGCCCAAAAGAAACAAGAGCAGGAGTGCTGGAAATGCGGTAGTGAAGGACACCTGCGAAGGAGTTGTCCGGCTCGCCAAGCTACGCGAGGGAAGGAAATCACCACCACTAAAGCTCTGCAGATTTCCTCTTCTAGTAGTGGCAGTGATGGACTTTTCATTTACGCACATGTAAATGGGAACCCCTGCAGACTGATTGTTGACACTGGAGCCAATGTGACAATCATTAGGACAGATGTGGCTCGTGAATTTGGATTGAAACTGCTGTGGACATCGTCACGCGTAAGTCTCCAGACTGTGACAGGTGACAAAATTGAGATTGACGGTAAAGTGGACTTGAAAATAGTGTTTGGGAATGCCACCTACCATCATACGGCATTCGTCGCTAATATCACGGACCCCTTCATTCTCGGATTGGACTTTTTGAAGAAATATGACTTCACTCTCGACTTCAAGACTAATGAGCTGCACTCGATGAGAGAAGACATAGCCGTTTTCCCTGCAGAGAGTGATGTAAAATCCGCTCATCAAATAATAGCTCAAACAGATTTATCGATTCCCTCAAGGTCAGAGTCATTAATACCTGGCTCCCTTGAAGAAAGCAATAGTTTTCGATTTGGACTCATTGAATACCCTAACCTAAGCAATAGCCTAAAAGGAGTACTGGTAGCATCTACGCTTGTGGACCTTTCTAAGGATGTAATTCCTGTGAGAGTCGCCAACGTGAGTGAAAGGCCAAGGAATATCCGAAAAGGTGAAGTGTTGGCAACTTGTACTCCAGTAAACTGCATCATTAGAAGAATCAATTCCCCTGAGACTGTGTCTTCTGAGTCCTTGACGTCGAAGTTAATTGGGAGTGCGCCATTATCGAAAGATCAAAGAACTGCTGCGGAACAATTGGTGGACGACTTCAAGCATCTGTTTTCATCTACATCGGAGGATGTTGGCCGTACGAATTTAACGCAGCATAGGATTTACACTGGAGAACACCTCCCTATTAAACAGCATCCAAGACGACTACCGTTCGCCAAGAAGGAATAGGTTGAGACCCTCCTGAAAGAGATGAAGGAGAATGACGTAATCGAACCGTCATCCAGTCCCTGGGCTTCTCCCATCGTCTTAGTCCGAAAGAAAGATGGCTCCACCAGATTTTGTGTCGATTACCGACGGCTGAATGAAATCACCAAGAGAGACAGTTACCCTCTTCCACGGATAGACGACACCTTGGACACTCTTTCCGGACACAAGTGGTTTTCGACCCTGGACTTGAAGAGCGGCTACTGGCAGGTTGAGATACACCCTGATGACCGAGAGAAGACAGCATTTACAACTGGACAAGGCTTATGGCAGTTTAAAGTGATGCCCTTCGGCCTCTGCAATGCACCAGCTACGTTCGAGCGTCTTATGGAGACAGTGTTAAGAGGACTTTCCTACGAATCCTGTCTGGTCTACTTAGACGATATCATCATCGTGAGACGCAGTTTCGAAGAACATCTGGCAAATCTTAGGAAGGTGCTGCAAAAGCTTAAGGAAGCCAATCTGAAGTTAAGTCCGTCCAAATGTAATTTGTTCCGCCGGGAAGTGAACTATCTTGGTCACATCATCTCTTCTGAGGGTGTGCAAACCGATCCAGAGAAGGTATTTGCGGTCAAGAGTTGGAGTCGTCCCAAAAACATCCATCAGCTGCGAAGTTTCCTGGGGCTCTGCACGTACTATAGGAAGTCTGTGAAGGGTTTTTCCAACATTGCACGACCTTTGCATAAGCTGACGGAGAGCAAGCAAAAGTTTGAATGGTCCAAAGAATGCGAAGATGCATTTCTACGACTGAAGGAGGCTTTAACATCAACGCCTATCCTCGACTATCCTCAGCCTGAAAAATCCTTCATCCTAGACACTGATGCGAGCAACGAGGGCATCGGAGCTGTTTTATCCCAAAAAATTGACGGAAATGAACATGTCATCGCTTACTGGAGCAAATGCTTATCAAAGTTGGAGCGGAATTACTGCGTCACCAGAAAGGAGTTACTGGCCATAGTGAAAGCTGTAGAACACTTCCATCATTACCTTTACGGCCGAAAATTTCTGCTTCGGACAGATCATGCCTCATTAACTTGGCTTTTGAACTTCAAAAATCCGGAAGGTCAGACAGCCAGATGGATACAGCGGCTCCAGGAGTATGACATGGAGATCAAGCATCGAAAAGGATTATCTCACGGTAATGCTGACGCTTTATCAAGGAGACCCTGTCCTGAGAACTGCCACTATTGTTCCCGAATCGAGAAACAGTATGGAACGACTAGCCCTACCGCCTATCAGGTGACAGTGACTCCAATATCATCAGAACCTGATCCATGGAGTGACGACCAAGTTCGAAAAGATCAACTTGAAGGCCCCGACATAAAACCAATTTTGGAGTTCATGGAAAGTGACAGTCGGCGACCTAGCTGGCAGGACGTTTCCATCTTCAGTCCTGCAACAAAAAGATACTGGGCTTTATGGAACTCGCTCCATTTACGGAACGGCGTGCTACACCGAAAATGGGAATCTGACGACGGCAAAACATCTAGGTGGCAGTTACTACTTCCCCGATCAAGGATTTCAGATGTTCTGAAAGAAATACACAGTAGTGCGACTGGAGGACATTTTGGTGTCTTGAAAACCCTCAATAAAGTTCGGGAACGCTTCTTCTGGAGCAAGGCGAAGGATGACGTGGAGAAGTGGTGCCATTCTTATGACGCCTGTGCTGCTCGTAAAGGACCGAAGAAAAGAAGCAGAGGGAAGCTACATCTGTACAACGTTGGAGCTCCTTTCGAACGAATTGGGATCGACATCCTGGGTCCTCTACCAAGAACTGCTGATGGGAACAAATACATTCTTGTTTCCATCGACTACTTCACCAAATGGCCGGAAGCATATCCCATTCCAGATCAAGAGGCTACCACCGTAGCAGAGACTCTAGTCCAACATTGGATCTCGAGATACGGAACACCTTTGCAGATTCATTCCGATCAAGGGAGGAATTTCATCTCTGCTGTGTTTAAGGGCCTATGTCAAATTTTCGGAATTGAGAAAACTAGGACAACACCACTACACCCACAATCGGACGGCATGGTGGAGAGATTTAACCGCACAATCCTGAATAATCTCTCGCTTATGGTATCCAGAAATCAACAGGATTGGGACAAGAAGCTACCTTTGTTCCTGCTGGCCTACCGCAGTGCTGTCCACGAGACTACCGGATACGCCCCATCTCAGATGCTCTTCGGACGAGAGCTTCGGCTACCTTGTGATCTCGTCTTCGGTCTTCCTCCGGATGCGCCTTCATCGCCTGAGGAGTACATTCAGGATCTCCAGGCCCGGTTGGAAGACGTTCATAACTTCGCACGGGAGCGAATCAACATCGCGGCGGAGAAGATGAAGACCCGATACGACACAAGGTCTACTGGACATGAATTCAACGAAGGCGACAAGGTTTGGTTATGGAATCCCATCCGACGGAAAGGTCTGTCACCCAAATTGCAGTCGCATTGGGATGGACCCTACAAAGTCCTTAACCGACTAAATGACGTCGTAGTGAGGATCCAAAAATCACCTAATGCAAAACCTAGGGTTGTACATTATGATCGGTTAGCCCCATACCATGGCCATAGTTCATGAGTATTACGTAAACAACCATGGTTGATAACATAAAAGTTGTAGATAATTTTTTTGCTTTTAATGTTTAGTAATATTTCTTGTTATTATTGTGTTTTCTGTATCTGTTAGTTATTAATTAATGTGTATATTTGTAAACTTGTGATAGAAGTTTTGCACCCTTTCTGGGGATTGTACTGCCCGGGACGTGCAGTCCTTAGGAAGGGGGCAATGTTACAAATCCTGTAAATAGTAATTATTGTAGTAACGTAACCTGTAAATAGTTTCCCGTAATGAATATACAACCCCTTAACATATGGCTAAAGTATACAACCCCCTATTCTTTTTCTTTTCATTGATAAAATTTGATAACGGTTTACGCATTTCTCGAAGCAGAAAGAATGTTGTGGAAAATTCTTGGATGTTTATAAAAGCCGTTAGCGATGGATAAACGGAGAGTTTCGATTGAGGATTTCGAACTGAGAGTGTGTATTTGCTCTGTTTATAGCGAGGCATTTCGCTGTGTTGTTTTCGTATTTGGAAGTAAATACGTGTGTAAACGTTGAGTTTACGGTGTTGTGTGATAATTGCTTAATTGCTGATGAATAATTTAGCAGTTGTTGAAGATCTTTCCTGTACATAGTGTAAATAAATTTCCTGTGTTTTTATCAAGAACTGTGTCTTCATTTCAAGAAAGTGGAAGTCGCACCGAATCCGTTACAATATAATTAGTGGGAATCACCGCACCCAGGATAGATGCCGCACCCCTTGTATTTCTTACAGATATTAATAGAAATAAGTCAGACGCACAATATAGTAGTAAATTGAGAATTCCAGAACCTATGTATAGCGTGAGCTCTAATTCAATGGTTTCTTTTAGGTGCAGAATCGTTGTTGTAAATTAAGTGTATAATTTCTCTGTCGAAACTTTCAAACATTATCGACTAAAATAGGTGATGTGGCTCTAAATATCACTGAAAAACAAATGTTAACGAATTTTCTGTTCCTAAATGTGTTTTCGGTGTTTCTTATAGATTTAAAAGTGCTGAAGAAGAAAATGTTTGCAAAAAATTTCTATCACCCTCCAGTTTTAAGAGATTTTATTCATAAGTTTTGGTAATTGGTTTCGTTTTTTCATAAGTTTAATAATAGGCTATCTTATAGCAGTTACAAGTTTACTACATTTTCCTTTTTGATGCATTTGATCCATAGACACATATTGTTTTGCTCATTACAGCGATAGAACATGTAACAAGAGAGTAGAAACCGAGTTGACTTTAATGAGTTTTATAAATGGGACCTTGAGCAGATGGCGCTAGGCACTCCGTATCATTTCGGTTTCACGCAAGATTACGGTACTTGAAGTTGACTTTCGGCGCGTGGAAATGCTCTGCCATCGGTTCCCATAGCTTCTTCTTGCATATTGAAAGACTCCTACGAAAATATAAAGATATTGATTCATTAAATTAACTAGTCACATCATAATTGGAGCATGAAGACAGTTTTTTAAGTAATTGTCACTATTATTGATCTGCAGCTCGATTATACAATATACTGCTATTTTCTGTGCGAGTGGGACAGCAGGGCAATACATGACCATTATACCAAAAAGAAATGGCCAGAGCGCAGAAAATATATTGCAGGTTAATACAGCAATTTATAAAGAAGGGTGTAGATTTCAATATTTGCAGGAACAGTTCTCATCCCTCATTCATGCAAAAAATATGAAGGACCAAAATTTTGAAGCTAGATTTAAGTGATTTAAGAAAAACAGCATGGATTGATTTTAAAATGTTGTGACACAGTTCTTAGGAAGCAATAGAAGTCCTAAATATGAAAAATTAATTAAAGATAAGTTAAAAAGTTACAAAAAATTAGGATCTTCAATGTCACTGAAAATTTTCCCTCTGAAAGTATGGGAGCTGTGAGCAACGAGCATGGGAAACGCTTTCACCAGGATATTTCTGCAATTGAAGCGGTACATCAAGGACGGTTTACTTTTAATTTTCTCGGGATTTCTTTTGGAATCTTATCAGAATATTATATATTATTTAAGTTTGTGTCAGTGCTAGTAAAGGAGCATCTGCAGTTAAAGCATTTACAGCTACATAAAGTATGAAATTTAGAAAAAAAAATTACGAGTATCGTTATTTTTTTCATCAAAAATCTCTTCCATTCTTTTGCAACTTTTTAAACAATATATATATATATTTTGTTTTATACTAGTTTTAAGCTTTGTAATTGTTTATAAAATGGTAAATGACAAAACTATTGTACATGTATTGAATATGTGTCATTAAATTGAGATTTTAATTATTTTGAATTTTTCAAAAATCTGTGGTTGATGGAAAGTTTTTTTTTTTTTTTTTTGTCATGCTGTTTTTCAACATCCCCTAAAATATAAAAGTCATAACTAACTTACTGAGGAACAGAAAGAACAGAAACCTTGTTGACCAGTTATTTCGAAACCATGCATGATTTAGAACTCTAAACTCAATGTAAGGTTTGCATACAGTACTGTGTGACTGAACACGTTATTCTTCTTTAAAAAATGTGGTACGCAAGTCCCACCGTGTTCCGGAAGAATGCTGCATTTTCTGTTTACTGGATACCGCTTTAACTAAAATTGAACTTTATCCAGCCACGTCTTATTTTACTATGTTAATTACTTTTATATTACTGGAGTATGTTTTGTGGGTTTGATTAATATGATGAACTTTTTTCCCTAATAACAGCGATCTTCGAGATAATTATGTAGTTTTCAACACTGCAGGATACTTAACGCTGGTATCGAAAACACAAAACAAAAGGAGGAAAATTCATCAAGTAAAATACTGCTCAGCACTTTTCAAATCCATTTACAGCCAGGCACGACATAACTCCCGCACAGGTGCGGCGTCTTGACCTGAAATACTGGCGGCGAGACGCAGTGTAAGGGTTTAGAAAAAAAAAATCTTTCAACTGTTACCTTAAAAAAAAAAATGCTGTGTGATAATCATTGAATTATACAGCAAGATTTTTTTTTTTAATTTTGATGCACCATGGTGAGCAACAACAAAAGGTGCGGCTAAATTCATGAATTTATCCAAATTTCATCTATTTTTACATGGGGCATTACGAGCATAATTGTGAAATGTCATCAAAAATGTAAAAACCTTTAAATAAAATGTAATTTTAATAAAATGTAAAAACCTTTTTTTTCTTTTTGTTTAGGAACAAATGGTCATGTTTCTTGGAAAGAAAACTGGATAACTTTTCTTGATGCACATCTTTTATTTTTTGGATTTGTCAATGAGTGCAGATTATTTCCACTGCCAACGGGAGCTTTATCTTTTAAAATTGATCCAACAGTTTTGAAAGAACATATAAAAGGTCAGGAGCACACTCATACCAGAGGTAAATATTTCTTGTGAATTTAATAGAATATTACACTTCCTTTAATGAATGAATCTTTTGCAAGAAAAAATGTGGTGACTGTAGTAAATCCTCTGATAAAAAATTAATCCAAAATTTAAGATTTTATTTGAAGCTTTTTTTTCTTACCAAAACAATTCGAAATAAAAAAAAGCAATTTGACCTTTTACTTTTTTCAAACATAATTTTTTTTAAACGTTTGACTTTATTTGAACACAAATATGAATTGTTAAACCCTTGTGCATAGGGATTGCAATACCGGTATACCGAATACCGGTATTTTGAGCAATTTTGCAATTTTGTAATACCGGTATTTGCTGAGAAAAATACCAGTATTTTCGGTATTAGCTAAAAATAATAAATAGTTTTAATTCAAGAATTTTGAATTTCACTTATGAAATATCTACTTATATTTTAAGTGGGCATTTATTTGCCATGATACAGAACCGAAATCAATTTATTGATGCAAAAACTTAGCTTCAAAAACATGAACTAAGAGAATAGCATTAAACAAAAGTATGTTGTGCACCATGTATTTATTTTTTCCATTTCCCTGATCGCTCATTTTTCCTTTTGGAAAAGTTAATTTCGAGTGTAATTTTGAATGCTCCCCCTCCTCCTCCTTTGTCCGATGAATAATTTATTCAAACCATCAATTACAGGAACGATTTATGATTTGTTTTCTTAAATATTTGTCTCAACTGTTCTAAATTTTGACAAAAAATGTTTCTTGTAAGCATTACAAATGGCAATTTGTTGGCACCAGTATTGGTTTGTTGTGCCGTCTCTCTATTTGGCTTCATACTTGGCAAGATAGTATTCAGAAATTATACATTGCCTTGAAAATTTGCATAGAGGAAAAGCATAAATATGTTCCACGAACTCAAAGATATTTTCAGATATTTACATAATTATAATTGCAAAATGTTTTGAAAAGAAAGCTAAAACGAATTAGAGAAACCAACAAGATCAAATTTAGTCAAGTTTATCGTAATTTCAAACCAAAGGGCTAATAAAAAGTAAACACAAACCCCTCCTGTTCAAGAGAAAATGAATATTAATATTGGAAAAGTATCGTCTCTCAGGAAAGAAATTTCAGCTAGCTTTAAATTAAAAAAATAATAAAAATACATGATACGAAAGAAACACACACACACACACAAAAGTTTTTATCCAAACTTCACAAGCAGCAGACAAAATTTTTTTGAAAATAAAATACTTTCAGGCAATTAAATTAGAGGAGGCAATCACGCATTGTAAACAGTACAACCGACCGGCATGAATTCAGAAAGAGTAGTTTCAATGGT
This sequence comes from Uloborus diversus, assembly GCF_026930045.1. Classification (NCBI taxonomy): domain Eukaryota; kingdom Metazoa; phylum Arthropoda; class Arachnida; order Araneae; family Uloboridae; genus Uloborus; species Uloborus diversus. The sequence goes on along the minus strand of NC_072737.1, from coordinate 71,387,631 downwards.
AGGAAAGTTGAGTACTAAAATGAGTTCCAGGCTTAGAGACAGTTCAATAGATGCATTTTTTTTTACTAATATTGATTTTTTATTATGACATTTGTTCCTTCATTTTATATTTATTCACAATACGTTTTCATAATAATACAAATTTGGTACAAAATTCTGAAATGTGGCAACGAAACAATGTATGAAATGTGGCAACGAAACAATATGTTTTCAAACAATTTTTGAGATTTTTCAAATACCGCTATTAATGTCAGTATTTCTGTATCACGTTTTAAAAATACCGAATGCCGGTATTGAATTTTCAGTCCGGTATTGCAATCCCCTACTTGTGAAACAATTAAAGGCAAAGCAAAACCCGTGTTGGTCGTCCATCGTTTCAAAACTTTCTGGTGACACAAGGTATCTTCAATCAGAACTCATCCAAAATAAATAAAATTTGTTAATATGTTCTTTTGCTTTTAGTAAAAAAATCAAACTTGCGTTGCGAGTGTGACCTGTATGATTTACACATATATCGCCTTCATTTATAGCGATTATTTTATAATGAAATGTTTATTGTAGTGGAAAGCAATTACATATAAATTCAAACACTACGAAAATTTCCTATTCAGCCATTTCTTGTTTATGTTAATTTCCTAGCAACATAAGTTTTGGACATCCAAGATTTTTCTTGGGTTTTCCGTTCAATTATAAATATGACACCAAACTTGTTTCAGATGGTCTAACTGAATGTTCTGATTGATGCATTCATGTGCATACAGTAAATGCATAGATTATTCAAGAATGAATTAGGATGCAGTGATGAAAAAAGAAGGTATTAACAATCTCAATGATGAATTAATTTCCTTTCAGTGATCATAGCGGTCTGCAAATGATGGCCGAAACGAAAGAGATTGAAGCAATCCCCCATTATGCATATCAAATCAAACCCCAGCAACTTTAGTTTTCGAAGAACTGTGTTTAAATTGAAAAAAGTTACTTTTCGTAAGGAAAACAATCATTGCATAGTAACAATACGATGAAAACATGTAGAACCAAAATGAAAATTTACGAGTGCTCTGAAAATGCTAAAGGAGTTGCCAAGTGATGAAAAAAAAATGTTTAGCTATCAATAAAAAAAATGCAAAGGTAATTGAATGTAGTCGACTAGCGCTACAACGCAATTCGACTTACGCGAAATGGCTATAACGCGAGTTTTTCCGGAGTAACGAATTTTAGGGCTTACGCGAATTCCTCGTCCGCAATACGAATGCTTTTGGAAGGAAGTATCGGTTTCGTTATTGGACCCTAAACATTAATTTCGTCCATTATTATTAACACATTTTATCCCAATGGCGTCACTGATAGCGAAAGTTCCCTTCACAAAACTAGTCCACGCATCGCTTTCTTAGTGCATCAAGTAACTACTCGGCATCTTTCTTTTTACTTTCTAAATATTAAAGTTGATGAAATAAAATGGCACTTTAGTGCACTACTTCATCTAAAGCTTGTAAATATGGGAAGAAAAAGAAAGTTTCTGGCAAAAAAAAAAAAAAAAAAAGATATTCGACATGATTCAACAATTAAAAAGTACGTCGACGGTAGCATGACAATAAGTTTCAGTGATGTACGTACCATGTACTTTTTTTTTATGTCTTTTCTTGCCATTGATCATTTATTTTGTGCATTTAACAGTTTTTTTTTTTCTTTTTTTTATGAATGAAGCAGTTTTTTATTTTTTACATACAGTAAAAGTACAGTTCTTAATTATAAGAAACTTTAATGTATAGTTAAAGACTGCTTTAAAGCAGTTTGAGAGGTGTTGGTTGGTGTCTAAAATAATTTGGTATGTTTCAACAAAAAAAAATTGTACATACCCTTTTCTACAACGCAAAATTTCGACTTACGCGCGTGGAACGCATCTCTCGTGTAAGTCGGGACTTGACTATTTTTTTTTAAGAGTAGCTACTCATTAAAATCATAACTTTTTCTTACCAATATTAAAATGAACTTACACTGTAAGAAATTTCCGGAAAGTTACTGATTATTTCCTTGGTACGTTTCAGGATTTCACGAGTTTTCATCTATTTCCCCATAAAATCAGAAAAAGTATATTTGCAAAAAAGGTTTTCTGAATTGCTACAAGATAAATGATTGCAAACTTTTCACTCTTTTGAAAATTATATTTAGTTACTGGTTTAAACATTGATTGATCGTGTTTAATAAGTATTTCGGCTTTAGTTCGATTACGGCCCGTTCAGGTTGACTAAGCTCCCAGAGATCGAATAAGTTTCTGGATAGCTGCAGCTTTTTGCGAAGCAAGAATTGTCAGGCAAGCGAGAAGTTTGGTTCTTACTTGCAGTTCCTATTTTGTTTTGGCCATGGTTCTTACTTGCAGTTCTGCTTTGGCCATGGTTGCATTGATGCTTCTGAAACTTTCTTAGTAACTCAGGAAGGTTCTAAACAATTACATTAAACCTACCGAATTTTCCTTGAAGGTTCCAGACAGGCTTTAACCGAGGATATTTCCAAATTCTTCAGAAAGATTCAAGGATAGTTTCAAGAAGGTTTCTGACTTTTAGCGGAAAACGTTCTTGGTTTTTGCAAGATATGTTACTGGCACAAATTTGGCATATTAGCTGCACCATTATTTTCAAGGAACGTTCCTGAATTGTTTTAACAGTGTACGCTGGCCAGCGTACTCTTAAAAGGGACTATGGAATGCAATGGCTGGCATCATCTTGTGGATTATTGGCACACTCATAAATGTTTATCAAAAGTTCTTAGTTTGTTGATACAAAAATCCAATCTTTCAAAATACCGAAAATTGTAAATTATTAGAACTTTGCTATGCTCTCGGGAAAAAAAATCAGCTGAAACCATAAAAGGTACAAGTTACTGTTTCAACTGACTCTTGTCCAGTTCCATTTTGTTTACTTCCAACCTTTTCCGCAGCATGAACAATTTTCTGGCCTCAAAAGGGAATAAATACATCATCCCTAATCAAATTGTCACTAATGAGTTGACCAGATAATTCACTTCCTTTACAATTGTTGAAATCTTAATTCTTGAGCTGAGACATTTAGAATTTTTCTGATTAAATATGTAATATATTAAACTTAAAAAATAGTTCGTAATAAGCAAAACGTTGTTTTTTTTTTTAAATCAGGAAAGTCAGCCTTCTCGAAGTTTGGGTTAGCAAACCCAGCATCGAGAGGAACGGAACATTCATTTCTAATACAGACCATCCATCATTCTTACTTTCGACGGTCATAATTGTGCAGGTAACGCTGTGTAAAGAACCGCCTATTCCTACGCATCTTCCTATTAAACGGAAAATTAACCCAAGATTAAATTTACTAAATCAATATGCACAAAATATACTTTTAAAAAATGGTTTAAAAAAAACTAACGCGTAGAAATGAATCACAAAGTCGCCAGGGTTGACAGCATTTCGACTGTAAATAGAAAATGGTTAAGGCTCAAACTGAGCCGAAATCAGATACCACTGATTGCGATAGAAAAACCCAGATGTAACAAACATCTTTGTTGCGTTACACTATCCCTCCCGCCAACAAAAAATCAATTGGTCTCCTTACACACAGAAAAAAGATGCCATGATTGGACGTAACCGTAGATGTTAATGACAAACACACAGATGATCAAGACAAACAAAAATACTACAAATCATGCACAAAATTATCATTAACCAAATGAAAGCCTAGTAGCACAACCACTTAAGATGATGAAGTGTTCATAGTCAACTGTATACGCAAATTTTCTTTACTACTACCTGAAGTGGCTTACTTAAATGAAGTAATTATCAAAATTCATTTGAACGTTCATATTGACGTTTGTTTTAACCTCATTAAAAAAAAAATTGTACTCAACCGAAATTGAATTTGCAACAACTACGTTTTGGACATTTTTTTCTTGCAATTTGTAACACATTTAATTCATTCAAAAATCAAAAAATTTTCATGTATGAAAAATATAATTTGAAATACTCAATAAAGGGGAGTAAAAAAACAAATAATGGCATGATTTCAATCTCTCTTTATTTATTTTATTTTAATTATTTTTATAATTTTTTGAATTAGCTAGAGAATTTTTTGCATAGTGAGTGATGGGAACTATTCCTGCAAATATTGAAATCTACACCGTTTTTTTATCCATTGCTTTAATGAAATTCATCATTAATCCCAACTTTGTTTAAGGTAGTAGATTTTTTTTTTAAAAATCAATTAGAGGAACGTTTTGAATTTTTTTTTTTTTACCTGCAATATATTGTTTTCCCTCTTGTCATTTCTTTTTGATGTAATGTTCACCCTGCTGTCCCACTTGCACAGAGTACAAAATAGCAGTATTTTGTACAACCGAGTTTCAGACCAATGATAATGGCAATTACTTTAAAAACTGTACATAGGCTCCAATTTAATATATGAGTAGCCAATTTCATGAAGCAATATCTTCATATTTTCGTAAGATTCTTTCAATGTTAAAAAAATGAAATATGGGAACCGATGGAGGGGCATTTCCACTTGCTGAAAGATAACTTCAGCGACCATTATCTTGCGTGAAACCGAAATGATATGGAACGCCATCGCCATCTGCTCAAGACCTTAAATATAAAACTTATTAAAGTGAATTTGGTTTGTTGTTACATACTCTGTTGCTGTAATGAATAAAAAAATATACCGATGGATCAAATGCATATGAAAGAAAACTGTAGTAAACTTATAACTGCTATAAGATAGCCTATATAATCCAAAACGTATAAATGAAATTTCTTAAAATTAGATGGTGAAAGAAAATGTTTGCAAACATGTTCTATTTTAGCACTTCTTTAAGAGGTGCTAAAAGAAACACCCAAAGTATATTGAGGAACACAAAATTCGTTCATATTTGTTTTTCGGTGTTGTTATTTTTTTGCTTAAATAAATTCCACCTATTTCTGTTGAAGTAGTTTGCTAGACTAATGCTTTCCCATCATTGAATGCAACTTTTACTAAATAAAAGTCAATTCTAAATTTTTTGAGTAATTCGAGTGATCTGTTATGCTTTTGTAGCTAAGAATTTGGGTGTTGGAAGTAAGGATGCGCCAACTAATCGGCATTAGCTATTAATCGGCGAAAAAAAATATTTTCCAAAATATATTTTTTAGTGTATCTTCAATAAAAAACTGATAAATATATTTATTAACAATAAATAAATGTAATTTACTGCAAACATTGCTATAACATATAGTATGAAAGTGTGCAGAGTGAAAACAAAATAAATAGTTTAGAAAGTGAATAAAACTGAATGAAATACTAATGAATATTCTTCACAGCTGATATTCACATGACGCTATTAAAAATAACCAAATTCTAGGACTTTTAAATTGCAATGCAAAAAACATGAGTAAGAGTTGAGAAACGCTGTGTGAAAGTAATAGTAAAAAACAATGAAGAAAGTGCACGGAAAAGCAATTCATTATAGACACGAGTATCAGGGTTTCAAGGAATCTCTTATGCAATACAAAGAAATATGAACTTTTGAATGTTTCTCGGATGTCTTTACACTCAAAAGTTTCTACTTCTTTGCACTAAAAAAGAGGGCTCCGTGAACCCGAAAACACGTGTCTGTAATCAATTGCTTTGTATTTTATCTAAGTTGTTTACTACTTTTACTTTGCAGCACAAACGTATTATTCACAGTATTATTAGCTTAAAGGTTGTGTGCGCACTCAAGTTAAAGAAAATGCTTTATCTTTTCAACTTTATGGGGGAGCTTAGTTTCAGTTTATTTAGGCTTTTTTTTTTTTTTTATTTAGCTCAGACATCGCCATACATGCACTGATAATGATAAATATATTTTGCTCCTTTTCCTTGTTTCTTCATTTTAAAGTCAGTATGATATCAACATGAAATATTAATTAGTTTTAAGCAAGTAATATGAATGAGTAATTACAAAATCATGAAAACTGTTTGGCTGAATATATTAAATTATATTTTGTGCATTAGAAATGAGTGAGAAAGTAAGCAATAATTTTCGATTTTGAAAACCCCTGCCAGAAAACTTTTCTTGCTCATCTTAAAATGATACTGTCTAGATATAACGTACTAAATAGAGCACTATTTATTTATTTTTTTTGTAGGATTTCCAGTCAGTTTCAACCGCTTCAGCCAAAGATGCCGATCTTCAGGTATAGAAATCACAGAGTTAAAGGTGGATCATGCTCTTCGTTTTTCCTCATATGAGAATTCAACGACTACTATAGAAAAATATACATTTATACCGTACATAAATCCAAACGAATTTCATTGTTTACATGAAAAGCAGTTAAGTTATATAAATGCATGTAATTCCATTTTGAAGGATTTACAAAAAATAGTTGGCAAACAAGCGCAACTGCCCACAGTTTTTGAAGATACAGGGCATGATATTAAATTAAGTGAGCAGGCCATTGAAAATAGTTTATTAAATTCTCTGAAACAAATATCAAAACTAAATTTTAAAGTGAATCCTAAGAAGCGTATCAGAGAAATATTTTACCAATATGTAAATAATCTTGGACGTATGGCACTGAGTTATGTTCTGTTAGATGATAATTGTCTCAGAGTTGTATTAGATGTAATTTTAGAAAATAGCATAAGGAAGCTCAATATTTTGGAAATAAATGAAGGTTCTACACCAATTTTATCTTTTCTTTCTGAGTCAGTTAAAAAATATATAGATTTAAAATTTAAAAATAGAATATTAGTATCCAAAAATGAAAATACAGGAGAAAAATCAGAACCCTATCACATAAAACTGAAATCACTTTCAGAACTTATTTCTATCTCTAATGATAAGGACCAGTATGTTGTAATAAGTTCGTTCTTTTATGGTTCTTTAATTGATCTACGAAATCAGTTGAAAGTTATATTATCAATAATTGATGAAGATGGATTCATCATAATGTTCCTGAAAAATCAACTTTTACCCGCTGAATCTTTCTTATGCTTACTCTGCGATGAAGAAATTCCAGTTCAACCAGAATATGCTGTTGAAAATATTTTTAAGTTAGAAAATTTAGTCGTTGTTTGTAAAATTGTAGATTCTCTTGGAAATTCTGTTTATGTGTTGCGAACTGCAGTTTTACCAAAGCCAAGTAAGATAGTGCACATTTTAGAAGGCAATGAAAACCAATGGCTTGGCGAACTGCAATCTGCTCTACAGGATAAGCTATATAGTAGGGTATGGCTGGTATCTGAAAAATGTCCTGATAGTGGAGTAATAGGAATGACGAATTGTTTAAGGCAAGAACCAAATGGGGACAAAATTAGGTAAGTTACGTAATTATTTTTTTTTTATTTTCCTAACTTGAACAGTATGTCATGTGGTTGTTAAACACGTATGTTTTACTTTTGACAATAGATGTTGAAGTTCCGGAAACATACAAATAAGTATTCTTTAATAGTTAGGCATTTTCTTTCGCTCTTCAACTGATTTTGTACAAATCAAATTTAAAAGAGTATGTATACATTATATTTTCCTATACTGCTTGGTGTACATAGATGTTGTCCCAAAAAAGTGAAAATCGATTTTTTTCAAGTCACACATCCTCTTATATTTCTCCTTTTTTGCTAAGACACTTGTAAAAAATTTTTTTATGTAATTTTAACAACAGCAGCCCGTGCCGACTCGCGTATGTAAGTGTCAACCAGCACTGTGTACCAGTCATTCGAAAAAATCTTTTTTTTTTTTAAATTTAAATTTCGGAATTGCATTACCTCATAAAAGATGTAGTTGTTTTTATTCTCAATAGGGGCAAAGTTTTAAAAAAAAATCTGAGTTGACATCTTGAGTTCGCGCATGAGGCTGAAAGTTTGAAAAAATATGCTAAAAATGGAATTTTTCAAAAATTAGAAATAATAATAATAATAATTTGCATAGCGCAACAACCATAAGTTATCAATATATTGCGTAGTTTGAACCTGAAAAAATATTTTATAACTTTAACATAAGATCTTAAATTCACGCATACGCCATGAATTCGGCTAAAATTCGAAATTTACGTGTTTGAGAGTCATTTTTCTTTTAAAGTTAGACAAAGTCAATGGGAGCCTGATAGTTGATATCTTCAATTTTCCTAAAACTTTCAGGATATTTTGCTAGTATTGTGATAAGAAAAAGTGAAGCTTCTTTCCTCTCAAATTTGAATTGTTGGCCCTTGAGTGGCGGTCAAAGTTTAGGGTCATGAGAAAAAAGAGATAAATATATGATTGTTTTGTTTGAAAAGCAATGAAAGAACAAAGCCAATTCTTTTAAATAAGGATACTACTAGGTACATGCTAGTATAAATACTTTGGTGACTCACTCATGGCTTTGAGGGCAAAAGTCAATTGAAAATGCAATTTTTTAAACTTTTATTGCCTTGTTTGGGCCCGGATATCTGCTAAAGCCGTGAGTAACCCTCGGAAATAGGTTGGTAATTAACTACTCACCACAGTATAGTACTAAGAAAAAAAATATATAAAATCGCTTTCGTTTCTCTTGGCTTTAGCAGTTAAACGGTCTCTAAGTCGATGATATTTTAAAAATGGACAAATTTAGAGGTCAATAACTTTGATCGCGACGGGTCAACAACTTTGGGACACAGCTGTAAATATAGTCCGAGTGGTGTAGTTTAATGTCCAGGTTAGAAACCTATGGCAACTAATCAACTTTTTTAATTACGCGGTCTCAAAGTTGATAATTTGAAACAACAAGAATCAAAGTTTTAGGTCAATTACCCTAATGCCTGAGTCAATAACTTTGAGCAAGAGCTGTAATTATGCTCTAAGTGGTGTAGTTTTAGACTCATGTCAGAAAACCATGAGATCTAATCATCTTACTCAATTAAACGGTCTGAAAAATGATGATTTCAGTATAAAAGAGCGTTTTTTCACGAGTTTATATGCGTGCTACTCAAAATCTTATGAGCTCAAATTCACATAAATACCAGAACGAATCAACAGCCAAATGTACTTTAAGCTCCCAAATGTTCATGCTTCTAGTGTAGTAAAATTTTCGGTAACTTTGACCACAACATGGCAGTTCTTCGTACAAAGATGATCCGTCATTTGGGATATCCTAGATCCTCAGGATTTGGATCTCGGAAGCTGAAAATTTGCATAGGTTAGTTTCAAAGACATCTCTACACCTCTATAAAATTTCATCCCATTCTGGGATGATCGAACAGGGACAATTTTAAAAATTTAGGTCAGTTGAGGTGGAATCACTCTGATATAACATTGTGACAATTCACATGCATCTTTGGTTATTTTTGACTTTATAATGATCATAAATTCATGCTATATATTAGGAAGAGAATTGCAATTAAGTAAGAGATTGAGCTCATAATTACAGTAGAAGTAGCCTATACACTAGTTACTGATAAACTTTTATAAATAAACAAATTTATTAAATTTGGCTCAAAAGCAAAAACACAAATACAAAAAACACACACACACACACAGACTTGTTAGACAATAGGTTTGTTAGACATCAATTTTCAGACCGTTTAATTAAGTGGGATGATTAGATCTCACTGTTTTCTGACATGCGTCTAAAACTACACCACGTAGAGCATAATTACAGCTCTTACTCAAAGTTATTGACTCAGGCATTAGAGTAATTGACCTAAAACTTTGATTCTTGCTGTTTCAAATTATCAACTTTGAGACAGCGTAATTAAAAAAACTGATTAGATGCCATGTGTTTCTAGCCTGGACTTTAAACGAAACCACTCGGACTATAACTACAGCAGTGTCCAAAAGTTGTTGACCCGTTGTGATCAAAGTTATTGACCTCCAAACCTGGAGATTTTTGAAAAATCATCGACTTTGATACCGTTTAACAACTAAAGCCAAGAGAAACAAAAGCTATTTTATGTTTTTCGTAGTAATATACTGCGGTGAGTAGTTAATCATATACTTATTTCCGAGGGTTGCTCACGGCTTTAGGCAAACAAAGTTTAAAAAATTGCATGTTTAATTGACCTTTGACCTCAAATCCATGAGTGAGTCACCAAAATATTTATACTAGAATGTACCTAGTATCAAGTATCATCCTTATGTAAAAGAATTGGCTCGGTTCACTCATTGCTTTTGAAGCAAAGCAATCATATATTTAGCTCTTTTTATTTCATGACCTAAAACTTTGATCCCTACTCAAGGACAAGCAAATAAGTTTTTTAGAAAAAGAAACTTCACTTTTTCTTATCATAGTACCGCTAACACATCCTGAAATTTTTACGAAAATTGAAGACATCAACTATCAAAAGTGTCCAGCTTTTTAAAAAAAGTGACTCTTAATACACAATAATATATACATGACGTATTTACGTTTTAAAAGTGTTTTGAAAAGTATAAATTTATTGAATATAATCTTTTATTAGATTATTAAAATTACAAGTGTAGTTACTCACACATTTACATGCATATAAAAACATTGTGTGCCACGGCAATCCTTTTGTAATTAGCTATTTAAATATTTAAAACAAAACATTTAAAAAAAAAAAGTAGTGAAACAATCAAAGAGAATGAAACACGTAACCATGGTAACATAAAAAAGTTTTTAATTTTCGTTTCGAAAATAATTTCTATTTATCATTATTTTTTCATTTTATTCTCGAGCTTAATGGTTTGGCTTGCTAAAGATAAGCCTTGGATTTTGGTTTTCTATAAACGATTCCTACAGCTCCTGCAGAAATTTCCAAGCTTTCGAATAACCCGAAACTTTAAAATGTGAACCAAATATTTCTCCTACAAATTTATGTGACAAATAGGTTTACTTATAGAATAAAAATGGAGCAAAATTGACTTTTCAGAAAATCGCTTTGAGGTGCGCATTCCCATGCTACAAACTAATTTTCTTCAAAATTTCATGAAAAAATTCCGAACGGTTTAGGCGCAATGCACGTCACAGTGATCCAGACAGACATCCAGAGATCCAGACAAACTTTCATTTTTATTATTGAATTTTCAGATGCATTGGCACATTAGGTTCGACACAATTTGAAATTTTTGTTGTTATAAACATTAAAACTTTCCTAGGTATAAATTTCTTACAATTTACAGCTTTCTAACCTGGTGATTATTTGTGAGTTAATTTGCTTAGATTTTAGAAATTCCAAAAAACTTCTTGGCAAGTCACTGTTGTTCCATGATTGTTACCTTTCTTATTTTTTAAAAATAAATAATCTAACAAATCTTGATTAAACTACTTTAAAAACTCAGTTTTAGGACAAAATGGTAAGATGGTCTCCAACTTTTTTTGAATTTAACATATGTTAAAATTCATGAAAAAATTAAGAAATACTTTTTTTTTTTTTGTTTTGCCCTAAAAAATTCCTGGGCCGAGATACAACCCGCCAAAGATGGCGGTCCTGTCATGAACTCTCAGTTGGGATTTTCGTTAAAAAGGGTTTCGTCAATTGGGATTTCGTCGTGGCGAAATTTTCATTTTGAGTCTTTATCCAGGAGTTTTATTTTTTATGAAAATAAGAACGCAGTCTCCAGCCGATTGGCTGCATTTCCCCACGCAACTTTTCAGCGTAGCACCAGAAAAATCGTTAAGCGCAATATGCCATCTTGTTCTCACTAAATTCAATATCCTGAATAGAATGCCAAATTAAAATGAAAATTTTGCTACATAACTTAATCACAAGTGTTTTCTGGCCACTTGTTGCGTTTTTTTTTTTTTTTTTTTTGAATTTTTATTTTTGCCATTACGTAAAGAGTTCCTTAGAGAACTCCATTTTTTCAAATGCATCTAAAATCTCTTAAAAGGAAAAGTGGAAGCTCTTCTTTTCAGGGAACGTAGTGCTCAATAGTACTAATAAACTGTAAAAAAAATTAAAATTTTTAAAATTGGCATTTTTAAGAAAAATCAAAAAAATTATTTTAAACTTTTTTTTTCAAAAGACTGTGGTAAAAAAATTAAAGTACATATTTAAAAATGTTGCATTTTTTTTTAAACAAGAAAAATATCCTTTTAAATAAAACAAACCGCAACAAAATATGTTCTACCGTTCTTGAGATAATGTACTTTAAAGTTTTTGACGAAAATTCCAAATGAGAAGTCATGACATGACATCTTTGGCGGCCTGTGTCTCGGCCCAGGAATTTTTTTGGGCAAAACAAAAAAAAAGTATTTCTTAATTTTTTATGAATTTTAACATATGATAAATTCCAAAAAAATCGGAGACCATCATATCACGCCCCTTGTTGAATTGAGATGGATTCTACCTAATGGTAACACTAATGAGAGATGGACTCATTAAATTATTTATTGCTGAGTTTTGGCAGTAATTCTTCTAAAATATGTAGTTATTTGAATATCATATTTTGATAATTATAGTCTTTCCTAAACAATGTACACAAATTTTATTTTTGGAATCATTAGCTTTGTGTAAGTGTTCACTCTTCAATCCTCATATATATTAAGACCCCTATATAAGAGCCGACGCATCAGTTTGAGATTAGCCATTTTGGATCGGAGCGCGTGTCTGAGTGGTTGTCTTTTCTGGAAAGTTATCGCGTTTGATGATTGTTTACTGTGAGTAATTATTAGCGGCACGTGAATTGTTTATTAAATAAAACATTATTTTCGGCACTTTTGGCGAAATCCGAAACTTTGCTGTGGTAACAGTAGCAGCACAACAATGAAATATCCGATCCAAAATGGCTAAACTTAAGCTGATGCGCCGGCCTATCTATATAGCGGCTCTAATATATATAATAGCGAATGAACGAGTAACGCTGACGTCATCAGCAAAGAAACTCGCTCCAAGACATGATAGTTTGATAATATTTTTTGGAAATGTTTGACATGCAGGGAAATGCTTTATTTTGACAAGGCTGAACTGGATCCGACAAATTAACTGTTTTACTGGTAAGACTGTGTCATTTCAGAGGGATGAAGAACCGAAAAAGTGGTCAGCAATGAACGCTATCTGCTAGAGTTAAGGGGTAATCCGCTGGAGGCAGAGTTAAAATTTCAAGCTTCAAAATATCACTGCACAGGCAATTGCTTCGTTCAAATGTTGAAGCAATTTTTCCCCGTCATACCTTGACCGGCGATATTTTCGAGTTTTTAATAAAAGAGAATTTGTTACATTAAAATGCGTGAAAAAAGATATCTCTTTGATAAAGGTATGAGTTAAAGCGGATACAGTATCTATAACTATGGATCTACTCATTATTTGGATCTCTTTTATCATTAGTGTTACTCACTTCTCATGAATGTTACCTGTTAAAAGTAACACTCATGAGCGGTTACACTCATGAGATTTATAGAAGAACTAGTGGACCCGACAGACGTTGTTCTGTCCAAACGTTGTAAATTGAAAAGTTAAAAAATTTCAATAAACTATCAAGTGTTTGAACCGTTTCGTTGAAAAAAATAAGTAAAAAGAAAATGTTTTAAGCTGCTTGGTGTCAGAATGCGTATGTTTATTACAACTTGATTTATCTAATGCCCACTGAGCAGTAGTTTTATTAACTATTTTTTCTCCCGTACTTGATGGTTTGTTCCTTCAGTCATACTAAAAGGATAAAAAGCGTCCTCAGATATTAAGTGTAAAACGACCCATTTAGAACAAACGGGAAATCCCGCTGCAACATCTCCCATATGAAGAAGAATAAAACAATCGAAAGGATATCGTTTAAAAAAATGATAAAGGTAAAAGCAGTTCTTTGAATATGCGAAAATCACTCCCCCCCCCCCCCCCCCCCCCCCGATGTAAAATAAACACATTCTTCAACTAAACTGACTAAAAAGTTTTTAAAAACAAAAACCAATTCTTTGCAACTTGAAATATTTCGCAAAATAAGCAAAAAATACAATAAATTACATTAACAGTAACTTTAAAATGTAAACAAATGATCACGCAACTCTATTGTTTGTAGACAAAGTCGCCAAGCAACCACGTTACTGTAATCCGGCCGATCAGTGAGCGAAGCCAACTCCGACCGATTAGTTGTGCGATCTTTTGAGAGAAAACTTTTAAAACTTCATATATAGCCTAATTTGTTCTTTCCACCAAAGATAAAAATATTCCACTGCACTGATCTTTTGTGTACAGAATTACCCTGTTGTAATTTATCTGGACGAAAATAAAATTTGTTTCGTCCTTAAATTCCATCATCTTTTCCTTTAATAACGTGCTGTTTAGTTTGATAATCCTGAACTACGTTTCTTGACATTGGTGCCAAAACTCAGATGGATTTGAAAACAAATTTTGCGAGGTACGGTACTTTCTGATCATTTGGTTAGAAAACCTAAAGCACCGATCCGGCCACTTGATTCAACTACGACGAAAGAAGACACGTTTACCCATAATGTAAAGGAATTGCATAGAGAAGCCATTTGATGCAAAACATTCCATAACTGAATCTCAATTGGTTGTCAATTTAAACTTAGATTTATTGAAGCACGTTTTGAAATTGAATTAAAATATAAATTAAAATGCAAACCAATCCGACAGCTACTTCATTTGGTTCTTTTGCGAGATTGTGAAAACTTCTCGCGAAGCGATCATGTTATCATAACCCCGCTCATCATTGCATCGCTGTATCCTGATATTCCGGATTCAATTTCATATCTTTTTTACCATAGACGGGGCCTCTCTATGTATATTTCTTTACTCTATGCATATACCCGATTTCTTCCAGTACTTTATTTTAAAATATATCACTGGACCTAAAACCGTTGCTTTCAAGAAATGAAGGCTTCACTCTATCTAAGTTTTATCTATTCTCAATTGTGACATATCACAGTAGGAAATTTCATTACAAAAAGCAGAGCTGTCTTTCTTATTGTCCTTTGGCAACGGATTAAATATTTATTTCAATTCTCGCTCAACAATAGGTTTAAATAAATATTAATCATTTGGGAGATATAACCGTCCAATATTTAAATTAATTAATAAATTAACAAAAACGTTTCCGATTCGATCAATTGCGCTTCGAAACCATGCTTGCCACAACTTAATTGCACACAAAAAATTTGATCAAAATCGGTCCAGCCGTTTAAAAGCCTTATGGTGACAAACGTACGCACAGAAGATTTTTATATATTAAGATTCTTCGCTGGAATAAAGTCTATCGGTGGTTTTGTATATTTAATTAGGTCACTTGTTTCCTTAACAAAAAATACATTACCACTTAATTGTATATTTCTATACGTCACGAAATATTACAAAATAAATGGGTTACACGCTCGAGAGATGATTAAAATACTCTTCACATTCAATTGTACATTTCAATATACTACATATAAGAAATAAATATATCCTTTTTTAGACTTACACTATCTAAGAAGAAACAAATAAGGCTTCCTTAACATTATTGCTAGCTAATATAAAGAAATATTTTGCACATAAAAAAAATTAATTATCTATTAATTATCTGGGGATACACTCATGAGTTAATTAGCAATCATGAGTTGCATTTACGGACACAAACTGTATTGAAATGTTAAACAGTTAGGTGAGCAGTTCAGTAAAATCTATTTCAGCTTTTTGTAACTAAAAAATATTACTTAATTCTTCAATGCACAAAAAGTAAAAATGTCGCTTGAAAGCGTGCAAAAAAGATTTAAGAAATGTGAATTTTCTTGTCAGGACTAGGAAATTTCCGTTACTAGCTAACTTAAGTAATAGAAAAGACTTATTAATCTACGATCATGAAAAAAAGTACTGCATGAAATGAATTAAGTGTAAAACAATGCCTTACTACATGCTTTTGCAATGCCAAAAAAATAATTTAATCAACATAAAACAAACGGATGAAGTCAGAACACCAAACTGTCAATCGTTTTGAAAACAAACCTATCCTCATGTATATAATAGCCAATGATCCAGTAACGCGCGTGTTTCAACAATGAAATTTGCGCCCCGGCATGATAACTTGATAACGTATTTTCTTAATGTTTAACATGCAGGGAAAGGTTTTATTGTGACAAAGCTAAACTCGATCCAGTAAATTAACTGTTTTACTGGTAAGACTGTGTCATTTCAGGGGAATAAAGAAACGAAAAAGCGGTCAACTATGAACGCTATCTACTGGAGTTTAGTTTTAATTCACTGGAGTTACGGTTAAAATGTCAGCTCTTAAAGTATCACCAAACAGGCTATTGCTTCATTAAAATGTAGAAGAAGAGACGCAATTTTCACCCGTCATACCTTGACGGGCGACTTTCTAGTTAGTAAAGAAAAGATATTTTTAAGCCTAATAGTTTCGAAAAACTTACCTTACATTTTTCAAAGAATGTATAGAAAAAAATCAATTTTTTTAAGAAAATTATGAATTTTAGGACTAGTGAAGGATACCTAAACATTTATTAATTTGAATGGAGGTTTTTGTAGTGCATGTGGGGTATCGGGGCAACGTTTTATCAACAGAAACTTCGAGTTTCTAAAAAAAAAGTTTTATTTCAATTCGGTGTACAAGTGCATTTTAGCCTACTTTCCCAGGAAAAGTCAGAGAAAGCAGAAAAAAGCATGAAAGAAGGCTTAATATGTCTTGAAAATATCGCGAAAAACAAAAACAAGTCAAAAATAAATAAAAAAAAATTAAATAAATATCGAAAAATTAAAGATTGGAAAGTAGGGTATTAAGATGGGGAAAAAGGTCTGTCGGTCGGTCTGTCTGTCTGCCCCCCCCCCCTTAAACTTTTGAGTGAATAGTCCGATTCGAGCTTTTTTTTTTTTTTTCGAAAGATCTCGGCAAGGATACTTCATTCCAAAATTTCACTCTTTGATTTGAACAATTTTTCGTTCAATATTGAACAATTCAAAAAAAAAAAAACTTAACCTTAGCGCCTACGGGGAAATTCAAGGCAATTCCGAACTTAGGGGTGAATTTGCTTCAAACAAACACTGTAGGAAAAAACTTTTCATGAAAAACATGCATGTAAAATATATTTTTGATTTGAACAATTTTCCATTCAATTTTGAACAGTTCAAATCCCTTAACATTTGCACCTACGGGGAAACTTAAAGTCAATGTAGATTCCGCACTTGAAGGCGGATTTACTTGGAACAAATTTTGTTGGAAATAGCTCTTGACGACAAACTCCCAACTCAGACTCCGAGAATTTTGCGGCACCTGACTCCGGTGCCCGACAATTAGTCGGACTCCAATTCCCCGACTTCGACTCTTAATTCGTAGCTTTGGCAAAAATTTATACACGGAGGGAAAATGACTGACTCCGATTCTTGGATATCCAAAACCGACTCCTTTCTCCTAAAATAAGTCCGACTCCGACTCCGCAAACATTGGCAGAGTTGCGAACTCAAAGGGAAATCCCCGATTTCAACTCCGAGTCTTTGAATTAAATACTTTCGACTCCCGAATCTGATTCTTTTATCCCAAAATGAGATTGACTCCGACTCCACAGCCATGGTTTTAACTGTGAAATAATTATTGTTAAAATGACTTGCTTTTATTTTCACTCTAAAGTTTTAATTTATGTATTCAATTTTCGGCGGGTAAACTCGAAGTCCTTTATGTTTCTACATAAACATATGCGCAGACGATTTTTTTTTATATTTTTGACAATGAAAATTACTTTTTTAAGTTGACATTTTATTGTTTTTATTTATTTAGGAAAGTAGGGAAACATGGGGCAAAGTGAAATAGTGAAATATTGACTCTGGTTTTAGCTCCACCTATCTGGTATTATTTTAACTATATAGCACCGTATGTAGTCTACCTCAGTCAGGAATAAAATACCGTCAAAGATTTAAGCATTTGGTAATACATTCAATTTTATAAAAAAAATGATACTCATATTGTAACATTTTGTTGTACGTCAAAAATAATTTTTGTTACTATAAAATGATAAAGTTCTTGTTATTAACATTTTAAGTATTCATTGAGACATCCTAATATTCAGTGCAGTATTAATTTAGTTAATATTAAGCTTGTTTCTATTTTAAATAAATTGTATAAATAGTCAAGTACATACGGGGCAAAGTGAAATAGGTCGTAGTTTCATTTACTTACTCAACCATGTAATCTAAATCACTTACGTTTTCATTTATAATTGAATTCATTAGCATTCCTTCATTTAGGAATTCATTTATTTTTTCATCCATTCACTTATTTTCATATTTATTCATTCGTTTACCCGCACCTTAATTTTTGTTCATATAATAATTAATTGATTCATTTAATTATTCGTTTATTGATTCATTATATTTTCATTTATTCATTCAACCTTTTATTTACTGATTTTTTGATCAAAAATATATTTTATAATCGAATGGAAAATATTTCATTAGAAAAATATTTAATTTTTCACTTTGCCTCATGAAAACAAAAAGTGAAAAATTTCCACTTCTTTTTGAAGACTGCCAAAAATAAAAATACTGTTCAAACGCAAGTTTTGCTTTAAAATACAATGTTCTTTCTTTATGTACTGTAAGTTTCGAAACAATTTTCCGACTTGTTCATTTTGAAGAAATTAGTGATCTTAACCATTTCACTTTGCCCCACATTCCCCTACATCAGCGGCACCCAACCGGTGGTTTGCGAACCCCTGGGGATTCGCGAAAAAAATATTGTAATGGCAGAGTTTTAACATGCCTGTTCCTGATGAAGTCTCATGTTCAAGCAGTTTCAAGTAAATTTTGCTCCTTTTTAATTCATTTTGGTTTCACACATTCGATACTCTTGCCAAGAAAATATTTGCATACTTGCTGACACATTTTACATTAAAAGAATTTAGCCTGTCATTTCACAGCGCCGGTTTTAGCGCTTTCATTGAGAATGATAGCCCAGAATCCATGCTGAAAAAGCTCTACTTGTGAATACTATGTCCTCAGATGAAAGAATTTGAAAGCATCCGTCTCCTCTGAAGCTTTTGATTGAAAAAGTTGATTAAACTTGATGAAAATAACATTACATGGAGCATCTCAAATATTCTGAAGTTTAGTTTACCATTTGAGTTCGCGACGAAGAGTTATCGCTCTCCCCGTGTGTTGAGTCCAAAATGCATAGAAGTGAGTTCGCGCTGTTTGTTGCTATAATTTTCACACTGCATGACTACAATAGACACTGCATAGACTTTTTTGTCGAAAAAGAGAAAGAATGACTAGCAACCCAATAATACCACAGGAAATATGGAAAATTATTTTTTGGAAAATTTTCGTGGATGAAAGTTTTGTAGTGTGAGGTATCGCAGTAAAAAAAAAAAAAAAAAAAACGGAATTTAACAATGCAACTTAATTTGCACTAATTTAAACAAGGAATTTATGAGATCTGCGTAGAAAACTTCACTTGTAGTAAGTGAGCTGAAAATATTTGTTTTGTTAAAAATCATCTTTTGTGTAAAAATAAGAATAAACACGTATATTGAAAAATAGACGCTTCTATTATTTTTCAATATACGCATTTTACTTCGCACTTATAGTGTAATTACAAGAAAATTCTTCAGCAATCAAACAATTAATGTGCGCAGTATATCCTTATCAAACAGTTAGGCTCGTAGTCCTTTTCAAGAAGACTAAAACCTAGAGATCTTTCTCATTTTACTGGAAGAAAAAAGTTCATTAAGTTAATCTGAGACAGCGCCTTGAAAGATATTTTTTAGATCATTCTTTTATTGACTTCTGATTTAGTAATAGAGGTAAATATACCCGAGTGTCAGAAAAATTTCAGCCAAACTTTGAGCTCTTTGTTCCACAAATTTTCTATTTAAAAAATTTTTTAATGTAGATTGAAGCCCAACACTGAATAATCACAGTGTTTATTTTTTGGTGACTTTGTTTTGTGTTCATGTTTTTGCGATCATTTTAGTGCGTAGCAATATTTGTAACTCTATATTTTGCAATTACGTTTTCGTTCTTGTTATAAAGTATGGAGCAGCATCAAACTAAAATAAAAAATCTCCACCATTTTATTGTCAATGTTTGTGTGTGTGTGCACACGTTTTTTTTTTTTTTTTTTGCTTGGTTCTTATTACCTAGTACCCAAGGGGTTCGCAAACTTCCTTCGGAGTTTGGAAGGAGTTTGCAAGGGGGAAAAGGTTGGAAACCACTGCCCTACATTAATTTATTTAAAAAAATATTTTTTGGCAACAGGGGACAACGATTTTTTTTTTTTTTGATATGATGTATTTATTTTAATGAGCATATTTTATTTAGTTATTTTTTTTTTTTTTTAAGCGGTTAAAGACTTTTTTTAATGGAAAAACGTGTATTAGCTGCTTTGTTTAAAAGGTGCTGCTATGTTATTTGTTTGCTTATTTATTTAATTTTTTTACGCATCTATTTTTTTTAGATGACTAAGGCATATTTTATTCCAGGAAATCAGCTTAAAATATTTAAAAAATATGTTTGAAATAATTTGCGATTTTAGCCATTTTTGAGAATATTGATCAGATACTAGAAAGCTGATATGGCTATATGGGAAAATAGGCTCGTTTAGTTCTAGACGGAACTTCTTTTTCACTTTCAGACGTTGTTCAAATTATATGAAACATTCTTTACAATTGTTTTGACATAAAAGGAAAAATATAAGACGGTGTGTGACTTAAAAAATCGACTTTCATTTTTTGGGGAACACCCTAATATACATACATATGTTTGAACCCAACTCCGAAATCAAACCATGTCCGGAAAAAAGGCTCACATCGCAAATGGATTGCTGAAAAAAAGCGTTAAGTTCGAAATTATGAATTACTTCTGGGTTTGATTCCTTAATTTGATCAATTCGCGATGCGGCAAAATAGTAGTGACTGTAGTCCAAACTTACATTTTGTGTATGATTAGGAACCTACGGAAAATTTTCTATTTGATGCCTTAAAATTGGGATTGTATGCCATGTTTGGTTACAGTAGGGAAATAAATTGGGTTCAAAGAATCCTCCCTGGTTGTTTTTCAAAATTGTAGCTCTAAAAGCACACTTTTGGACCATCTTTGGTGATGTAAGAAAAAAAGCCAATTTTTAGGTGAAAAGTTTTAAAACCGTGATTGAATGTCATCTTTGGAAGTATTACAGATGCTAGAAAAAGGCAGTTTCTGGAGTTCATCCCTAAAACAATTTCGAAAATGAAATCTCAAAAAAGATTGTAGACTATCTTCGGTTACACAAGAGGAAGGAATATTATTCAAAGAATCGTCATTGGTAATTTTCAAAATTTTAGTCTTAAAAACGTACTTTCAGACAACCTTTGGTGATATTAGGAGCAATGGAGCTCCAGACGCCTACAACAGGAAATTTTTTGAAATTAAACTGTTAAAAACACGTTTGTAGACCGACTTTGGATGCATTGCAGGAAGATGGGCTTTAATGAATTACTCCTGGTTATTTTTCAGAATCATAGTCTCCAAGTCTCACTTTTAGTCAATCTTTAGTTCTGCTACAAAAAGGTAGTTTCTTGAGCCTATCCGCGGAAAAGTTTCGAAATTGAAATCTGGAAAACAGACTGTATAACATCTTTGGTTATAAAAGAAAATGGATTAGGATTCGTAGGAATTGTCTCTAATAATTCTTAAAATCGTAGTCTTAAAAATCATATACTTTTAGTAGATCTTTGGTGATGTAAAGAACAAGGGACGTCCAGAGGCTAACTCCCGGACATTTTTCAAAATTGAAATGAGAGAAACACCATTGTGTATCATCTTTGGAAACGTTAAGGGAAGATGGTATTCAAAGAATTATGCCTTTCATTTTTATGGAATTGTAGTTTGAAAAATGCACTTTCAGATGGTCGCCCGCGATGCTACAAAAATGGAGTCTATCCACGGAAAATTTCCGAAGTTGAAGTTTCATATACACGATTATAGACCTTCTTAGGGGAAGGAATATGATTTAAGGAATCGCTACTCGCACGTTTTAAAATTGTAGTCTTGAAAACGTACTTTTTAACGATCTTTGGTGAAGTTAAGAACAAGGGATGATCGGTATCCCTTCCCGGAATATTTTCGAATTTGTAATCTTAACAACGTGAATACAGTAGGCTTTAAGCAATCGCCACTGACATTTTTTTAGAATTAGTCTTAAAAACTTATTTTAGACGACTCTTGGAGTTATTAAGAGCAAGGGAGGTTTGTTGGACCTCTCCTGAAATTTTTCAAAATTGAACTTTTAAAAACGCGAGTGTGCGCCATTTTGTGGAAGGGAAAATGGACTTCATGGAATTCCCCCTGGCAATTTTTAAAATTGTACGCTTAAAAGAGTATTTTCTGACAATCTTTAGTGATCTTAAGAACAACGGAGGTTCAGGGGCTCACCTCCTGGAAATTTTCGAATTTGAAAACTTAAAAACGCGATCGTGGCAGGTCATCTTTATTTAAATTAATGGAACGAACTGGGTTGATAAATAATCCGTGGCAATTTTCCAAAAAAATGTTCTAAAACAGGGGACAAGAGTCAGCATTAAACAATATTTTGAAAATTATTCTCACAACGTTTCCAATAACTGTTCAAAAAAAAAAAAAGCGGTTGATTATTTTCAGTGTATGAACTGATAACCGCCTCCTTTTTGAAGTTGGTTAAAAGAAAACGAGCTGATTTGTGCATCACATGATTTCTTTTTACTCCAATTTAATCTCATTTCCCCATTATTGGCAATTTTAATGTGATTCAATAGTTTACTCTCTAAATATCACCAACAGTGGCCAAATTGAAACCAAATTTTAAAAAAAATCGCCAAATTTGTCACCAAGTTGGCGACAAAACTTGGCGATCAAAAAACTGGCGATATATTTCCAAGTGTCCGACAAACTATAACAGCGCTTGAGTTTACATCGAAATTAGCAATGATTCCCCCCCCCCCAAAACGGGCAAAAGACCCCTTTAGGAACATCCGAATGCAACCAAAAGGGAAAGTGCACAACTAGACCCCACTAGGAGTCTACGCACCAAATTTCAACATTCTAGGACATACCGTTTTTGAGTTATGCGAGATACATACGCACATATGCACAACGAACATACATGCGTACATACTGACGTCACGAGAAAATTCGTTGTAATTAACTCGGGGGTCGTCCAAATGGATATTTCGGGTGTTTGTACGCTCCTAGCCATATATCCACGTGTGGTCAGGTCGAAAAATTAACTCAAAACTCATTCGGGGGTGAGAAAAATAGAAATTAAGGCCGAATTTTGAGTGAAATTTTTTTCGCGAATACAAAACTTACTTTTTTGTAAAAGGAAGTAAAAATGAGCAATCACGAATTGCTTTATCCTCACCTGGACAAAGTTGATGTTGCTCTGATTTTTCATATAACAATGACGACAAGAATGGGTCAACTATGTCAAATTTTCGACACTATTGTTACAAGTTACTTGCTTTCATTCAGGCTGAAACACAAAATATAACTTAACTCTCATCTCCATTGTTCACCGGTCTCTGCAAGCGGCATCACTAGTAGGAGGTGGCGTCTATACCTTCACACACATACACACTCACCACAATACACACACGCGCATGCACACACACATACATTTACAAACACGCACACACATGTGTGTACACACAAACACACACACATGTGTACAAACAAACAAGTCAAAACGCATTAAGCACCAAGCGCTAACACACACAGATACTCTCGGGATTGCGGAAAACATAATTTAAATCATATATGTCAAAAGTTCATTTTTTAAGGGTTAATTTTCGTTGTGAGGGCGCCTCGAGTATGTGGCTTGTCGCCCGATGGGCCTGAATATTTTGAAAATCAGCACTGTATATCGTCGGCACCATGCATAACTAACGAATGCGAAAACTGACAGTTTTCAGGAAAACCAAAACAATATTTTTTTCCACCTGAAGCGTTTAGTTATTTTCAATGTTTTAATTTTTAAAAATAATTTTAAGGGTTGAACTATCGTTTGAAGTATAGTTGGCTCTCTGTTTAAAGATTTTCTCTATTTCAAGACGACTTTTCACGGTCTCCTCCACGGATGCTCATAGTTTTAAAAGCATCCTATTAAAGGACGCATTCTACTTAAGGACGATTTTTTGTGATTCCTTGAAAGTCGCTAAATAGAGAGCCAATTGTAATTATAAGCAGTGGGAAGCCCTTCTTGGGTACTACGGCAAGCCCTCGAATTCGAGAAACGCGATTTTTCACATTCGATAGTTTAGCATGATACCGACGATATATTTGAGTTTAAACTCTGTATTTTAATAGGTTGAAAAATAAATTATTTCGTCTTATAAAAAAAAGGTCTAAATTTAATTCTTTATCTACAATATTAATGTCTAAATCAAAGGATTTAGCACTGATTTGGTTGGATTAGCTAAATATAAAATCAACTAAAAAGGGAATAAGCCCAAAAAAAGTTTGCTTTAGGGTCTGAACCAAAACACTTTTGACATTATCTATCTATCTATTGACTGGATTATCACAATTACTGTATTTCTTCTCACAATAATAAAGATCAGTTTTGGCCAAATCATTACTAGAGGGTGCATCTCTAACTTACTTATATACAACGCCATTCATTGTAATTTATTTTTCGTTCAGCACAAAATTTTTACGCATCAAATTTGGTTCCTTTAATAACGTTATGAAAATAAATATTATCTTACCAAAGCTCCGTTCGGATCTTCATTATCAATACCATTAAGTAGATGTTCAGTTATACGTAAGAACAAAGTATATCATCATTACTGCCATTTAATTTATTAATGTCCCAACTTTTTTTAATTGATTCATTCCACGTCAACGGATCTGGTTTTTCGAATCATCCCCTCCCGATTTAGAAAACATTGCTTGTTGTATCAGTCTGTTTCCATAACAAGATATGTTTCTGTTTCAATCATATTTAATTTGCGAACTAACTTTGTAAAAGAAGCAAAAAAAAAAAAGCAATAATTCTGATTAAAAAACTGTTATGAAATCACTATAGACCGGTTTCCACGGCAATCACTATCCATTAGGCGTTGAAGAACGAGCTTTTTTCGTGAACTATAGACATCATTTCAAGATAATGCTAATCTGAAGGAACACTACCGAAGTATTTTGATTGGAAAAAAAAGTTGTTTATAATGGTACTAACTAAAAGAGTTTGAAGGTGTCAAATTTGAGCTTTAACGCATTGAAAACCGACCACTTTACCCCACTAAACCCTACTACCTATAAAACTGGTACATGAGTAGATGAACCCATTATTTTATTTAATTTCAAAAAAAAAAAAAAAAAAATCAATTTTTTCTTCAAACAGTAGTGTGGGGTTCACACTATTTTTCTTAAACCGTCTTTAGATGTTTTACTTTAATTAAAAAATCAAGAAACTAAAATGAATACAGATGCATTTTAGAAGCTACAAATAGTTTTTTAAAAATTAACTTGTTTAATTGAAGGGGAAAAAAATCTCTGTTTGCATGATACACATTTTAAAATCAACAATAAAATTTTCGTTCTTTATTTGCGTAATATCAGATGAGCTTAAATCTTTTTTAAAAAAAATCCTAAATATTGATACATTTTTTCTTATTCTGAATTTGATGTTATAATGATACTTAAACAATGAACTCTATTTGATATTTCTTCATTAATTTCTTTTTTTTTTTTTTTCGAATATTGAATCTAGGTGTCTTTTTATAGCAGATAAAATTTCGAAAATCAAGTTGCCAAAATTTAGTTTAGAAGAAACGTTTTACAATGAAGTTTTAAAGAAAGACTTGTTGATGAATGTTTGGAAAGACAATTTTTGGGGCTCTTACAGGTACATCAAGATAGATAAAGGTAAAGGTTCCTGAATTATATTTTCATTGGTAAATTTTGTAGGAGAATGTGGGACAAAGTGAAATAACGGGGCAAGGTGATTTGGTGAAATATTTACTGTGCTTTTAGCGCCATCTATCTGGCAATATTTTAACTCTGTAGTATCGCATGTACTCCATTACAATCGGAAAAAAATCTGGCCGAAGATTAAAGCATTTGATACTACAGGCAATTAAAACAAAATGATACTCATATTGTTACATTTTGTTGTAAGTCAAAAATTATTTTGGTTACTGTAAAATGATAAAATTCTTATTATTACTTTTTTAAACATTAGTTGAGGCCTCCTAATGTTTGGTGCAGTACTAATTTAGTTAATATTATGCTTATTTTTATTTTAAAATATTTGTACAATCAGTCAAGTTCATTACGGGGCTAAGTGAAATAGTTCATTTCGTATACTTACTCAGTCATTTACTAAATAACTTTTGTTTTCTTTTATTAATTAATTAATTTACATTCCTTCATTTAGTAATTCATTAATTTTCTTCATTCATTCACTTATTTTCTTATTCCTTCATTCTTTTACTCGCTCATTTTTTTCATATGTTAATTATTTTATTTATTAAATTATTCATTTACTGTTTATAATCTTTTCAGTTATTCGTTGAACATTTTATTAATTGTTTCATTTGATCAAAAATATTTTTTGTAATCGAATAGAAAATATTTCATTTTAAATTTTCTGATTTTTCACTTTGCCCCGTACAAAATTAAGATGAAAATTTTCCTCTTTTTTCTGAAGGCGCAAATTTACTGCCAAAAACAAAACAATACTTTTTCAATACAAATTTTATTAGAAAACAGATTGTTCTTTCAAATATGTACTGTAACTTTCAGAACAAATTTCCGATTTGTTAATTTTGAAAAAGGTCAGTCATTTCACTTTGCCCCACATCCCCCACTTCTTATAAAATTCAGTCAATCAAAATCAGATTTTTCTACTCAACTTTTTCTCTACTACTACTATCCATATTTGAATTTTAATCCAAGTTTACTTTTAATTTCTTACTTGAATTTCATTCCACTTTATTAATTGAATCAATAATTTTAATGAAAAGCATGTGGTTTATTATTAGAAGCCTTGTGAACGAAAGCATTACACCTACAACACTTTAAATCATTATCCTTGTGCATGCTATTTTAAGAAATATAATTTACTAGCTGTTTGCTCTTACCGTCAACAGAGGGCGCCACAAGAAAGAAGACTTTAAAAATATGTATTTTTGTTTTGTGTATTCGTTGGCGGGAGTGTGATGTGAGTCTGTCTGGAACCGAAGAAGATGGTTTATGTTTTGTGGTGTAAATAAATCGAATAAATCTAGAAAAAAAACCCCGAAAAGGAGTCATCTATTGCGTTTAATATTTTCAGAGTGAATGTTGGTGAGTTATTAAACTTAGCTTTCCAGAAAAAAGGGTAAGCCAATCATTTTATTATTAAATGAACTTACAAATCAAAACATGGAGGCACCGGCGAGATTTGTTTATTAATTGTTGATGTATGCATCATAAATCGAGTTAAATTCAGTAGATCATTTCCTGAAAAGTAGAATGTTTATTATTCTTACTAGAATCGAAAACAATAATGATCTTATATAATCGAAACTAGATGTATTCTGAAAATGAAATTCGTCTGAAAGAATTCTTAATCTTTTGATGTGTTTATTATTATATTATTTGAGTCCAGAGATGTATGTCAATTAATTCAAAAAATATTATTATTATTTGTGAATTCGAAATGCAAGAAATCTGAATTAGTAAATTCGAAGAATTTGTTTATTATTCTGAGTGACTGTATATTTATAGTAACTAATTCTGAAAAGCTGTATTTGAGTTGTATAGTTACATTAGGTTATTATTTAAAAGATGGCTCCTACTAAAGAAAAAAGTAAAATACCATTAGTGTTCCAAACTCAGATAAAAGAAATCAAAAGGTATTCTGAAAGTGTTGATAATGTAATAGAGTCTAATAATAGTCAGAAAGTTCTTGCCTTAAAAGGTAATAGATTAAAATGTCTAGAAAGGTTAAAAGACAATTATTATGAGTTTTCTGTTTTGGAAAACTTTGTGGAAGATGTGGAATATGAAAACTTTACTAATTCTAAAGATTTGGCTGATTTGACATTGGAAAAAATTGAGTCATATTTGACTAGTATTAATAGCAAGCTACAATTCGAAGAAGATAAATCGAAAGTGAATGCTTATTCTAACATAAATCTTCCTAAATATGATCTTCCACGATTCGCAGGTGATTTCAACTCTTGGTTGAGTTTTAAATCTATATACTCTAGTTCAATTGGTTCTAATGAATCTTTAACAGATATTCAAAAACTGCAGTATTTACAAAATGCTGTCACTTCAGATGCTTCAAGATTAATAAAAGGATTCGCAATAACTCATGAAAATTATAAACAAGCATGGGAAACACTGTTGAATCGGTATGATAATCGGAGAGAATTGGCATTTTCCCAATGCAAAAAGTTCTCTCTAAAAAATGTTAAGCCTACTTCAGAATCAATTTGGGCCATGATAGACGTTTGTAATGAAGTACTCAGAAATTTTAAAACATTAGGGTTAGAATGCAATCAATTGGTAGAACTTCTATTAGTATTTTTTCTTCAAGATAAGTTGGAAGATTCTATCAAAATCAAATGGGAATTAACCCTTGAAGATAAAGATTTTCCTTCATTAAATAAGTTTCCTTCATTTCTTGAAAAGCAAGCCAGAAGTCTTCAAGGTATCAAAATTACACCACTCAATGAAAAATCAAATAAAGTAACTCACAAGTCTTATTCCCTTAAAACTACTGTAGAGTCAGATGACTCATGTAAACTTTGTTCTTCCTCTCATTCATTACATAAATGTGAGAGGTTTTTAAAGATGAATATAAATAATCGCTGGAATTTTGTTAAAAAGTCAAAGTTATGCTTTAATTGTCTGCGAGGGAATCATAATGTTTCATCATGCAAATTTTCAACTTCTTGTCGTGCTTGCAGGCAAAGGCATCACACCGTACTTCACCAGTTCCAAAGTAGTCCTAAAGAAATCCCTGTTTGTAATTCAAATCAGAATCTCGCTGTTACTAGTGACCAGAATGTAGTTCAGCCATTAGCTACGTCTCAGGAACAGTTTTGCCTTGCAGGACAAATGAATGATTCCAATTCAATTTTGCTCTCTACAGCCATTGTTAGAGTTAAGAATAGTCAAGGACAATATGTAAACTGTCGAGGCTTGATTGATGGCGGGTCTCAGACTTCTCTAATTACAGAATCATGCTCAAAAAATTTAAACCTTAAATTTTATGAGTCAAAAAATACTATTTTGGGCTTAGATAACAAAGTTGCTGCTTATGCTACTAAACGAGTAGAACTTCAACTTTCTCCTCATTTTAGTCAGGATATCTTTGCCGTAAATGCTTTAGTAGTAAAGGAACTCACTTGTAATTTGCCTAACTTCATAGTTTCAAAATTCGATTGGTCTCACATTAATGGCTTACAGTTAGCTGATCCTTCGTTTTTTATTAGTCGTCCTGTCGATATGATTCTGGGAGCTGATATATTCTTTGATTTAATTCAGTATGGAAAAATATCTGGGACTAAAAATCAACCATCCGCTCTAAACTCCAGGTTAGGCTGGTTGCTTTCTGGGAAAGTTTCCACAGCCTGTCAGAGCGAAAGGAAGGTCATGTCTTTAATCATGCTAGTAACCAGATGCTAGTAGCGATATAGAGAAGATGTTTAGGCAAATTCTAGTTTCTGAAGATGATGTAGACTTTCAACGAATAATCTGGAGGGAGAGACCTGAAGAACCGTTAAAAGAGTATCGATTACTCACTGTAACATACGGGACAGCTTGTGCCCCGTATCTGTCCATTAGAACAATTCAGCAGCTAGCTCAAGATGAAATCAAGCAATTTCCAGAGGCATCTAAAGTTGCTCTAGAGGACTTCTATGTAGATGATCTTCTAACAGGAACAAATTCGAAAGAGGACGCCAAGAAATTAGTAAGTCAAGTAATCGAACTCATGAAGAAAGGAGGTTTCCCGATTCGAAAATGGGCGTCCAATGAATCATCTGTGCTGGAATCATTTCCACCTAAATTACGAAGTTCTTCGGGATCTCTGCACATAAAAGAGGATCATTTGATGAAAATCTTGGGAATCATATGGAATTCAAAGGAAAACACATTCAGAATCAACATCAGTTCACCACATGAAGTTAGGCCTACCAAACGGCAACTGTTATCAACCATCGCCAAGATTTATGATCCTTTGGGGTTCCTGTCACCTACGACAATTCAGTTGAAGATCCTGATGCAAGATATGTTCAGAGAAAACATCGCTTGGGATGATCCGGTCACAGACTGCATTTCCGAATCATGGACCCAATTCAGGAATCAAATGAAGCATCTGGCAGAGATTCAGATTCCAAGATACCTTTCAGGAGATGCTACAGCAAAGCGAGTTCTTCTCATAGGTTTTTGTGATGCTTCCCAGTGTGCATACGCTGCTGTTTTCTACTTAAGAGCTGAGCTGGTAACCGGAAAAGTCCATGTTCCAATGATAACATCTAAGACAAGGGTAGCTCCCGTAAAATCGATAACCTTGCCTAGACTCGAACTTTTAGCAGTCATTTCTTTTCTCAGACTCCCAAATTGTTTTGGATTGGTTAAAATCATCTCCCAGCAGATGGAAAATCTTTGTTGCCAATCGTATCTCAAAAATTCTAAAAATGACTTCTGAAGCAGCCTGGCAACATGTGAAGAGTCAAGAAAATCCTGCCGATTGTGCTTCACGAGGTATTGCAGCTTCCAAGCTAAAAGTTCATAAACTGTGGTGGTCAGGGCCAGAGTGGCTAAGTCAGGATTCTTTACACTTTCCATTAATTGATTTGTCGACTTCCTCTGAAGAAGACGTGAAATGTGAGAAGTCATCCACCGTTCTTACTAATGTCTCAACATCAAGTCAAGGCAGCTATTTTTTGGAAATCATAGCTAGGTATTCATCATTCTCACGTTTAATCCGAGTCATAGCTTGGTGTAAAAGATTCATCAAAAATTGCAGATCATCTAGAGTTACTGGTGTGCTAACATCAGAAGAGGTAGATGATGCTACCAAGATTGTTATTCAAACTGTACAAGAATCACAGTTTCATTCCGAAATTCAACTCTTAAAGAAGAGACATGCTCTTCCCAACAGCAGCAAGCTTCTGCCTCTAGGAATTTTTCTAGACACAGATGGAATAATCAAAGTTAGAGGAAGATTAAAAGATTCGAGCCTAAGTCCAATTCAAAAACACCCAATCCTCCTTCCTAAGAGCCATCACCTCACTAATCTGGTCATTCAGTATTTTCATCATATCAATTTGCACAGTGGACCTCAACTTACCTTATGCTGCATTCGACAGAAATTCTGGATTCCTTCTGGCAGAGGAGTAGTCGGAAGACTTTTATCCAAGTGCCAAACCTGCTTTCGCTTCAGAGCTAAATCGGGTGAGCAGCTCATGGGCAATTTGCCTGCAAATAGGTTCAGTTCTGGCAGAGCATTTTTAAACGTTGGCATCGACTTTGGAGGACCATTCATCACCAAACCCAACATTCCTCGGACCAAAGTAAAATTAAAATCCTACCTTGCACTCTTCATTTGCATGGCAACAAAGGCTGTGCTCCTTGAGGTTGTTTCGGACCTCTCAACAGAAGCCTTTTTGGCAGCATTCCGGCGCTTCATATCCAGACGAGGAAAACCAACCAACATGTTTTCCGATAATGCAACTAACTTCAAAGGAGCCTCTTCATATTTAAAAGAACAGTTCAAGCTAATCAAATCTGTTGAAGTGCAGAACTTTGTAACTCAAGAATCCATTACATGGCACTTCATACCTCCCACGGCACCTCACGTCGGCGGACTCTGGGAAGCTGGCATCAAATCGACCAAGCAACTTCTAATTAAAACAATGAAATCAGCTGTTCTGAACTTTGAAGAGCTTGTGACATTGGTAACGCAGATTGAAGCATGCTTAAACTCAAGGCCTCTAACTCCTCTGTCTAATGACCCTCAAGACTTGCAACCTTTTACGCCAGGACATTTCTTGATTGATGCTTCAATGGCTTCTTTTCCAGAAGGGATCCCTTCACAACCAGCGATGGAATTTAATTCAACATCTCCGAGGTCTGTTCTGGAAGAGATGGCACCTGGAGTACCTAAATCAATTACAACAAAGACCCAAGTGGCAGAAACCAAGACGAAATCTGAGAGTCAACGATTTGGTCCTTGTGAAGGAGGACAATCTCCCACCTCTGCAATGGAGCCTAGGCAGAGTTGTTCAAGTATTTCCAGGAGACGATGGTGCTGTTCGAGTCGTGGATATCAAGACCCAACGAGGACAATTCAGACGCCCTGTTACCAAGTGTTGTCAACTGCCAACGGAAGACTGAACTGATAGTCCAGGCGGGGGAGTATGTTTGCTCCTACCGTCAACAGAGGGCGCCACAAGTAAAGAGACTTTAAAATATGTATTTTTGTTTTGTGTATTCGTTGGCTTGAGTGTGATGTGAATCTGTCTGGAACCGAAGAAAACGGTTAATGTTTTGTGGTGTAAATAAATCTAAAAAAAAACCCCGAAAAGGAGTCATCTATTGCGTTTAATATTTTCAGAGTGAATGCTGGTGAGTTATTAAACTTAGCTTTCCAGGAAAAAGGGTAAGCCAATCATTTTATTATTAAATGAACTTACAATTCAAAGCACTAGCTAAAATACCCGGCGTTGCCTGGGTCAGTAATAATTATCTGAAACAATTGTTACACCCCTGAAACACCCCTTTGGCGTGATTAAAAATCGAGCCTCTTCCTTATTCATAAAACTAAAAAAAGCAATAAGTATAAAGAACAAATTAGTGTTCATTTAGAAACGAAAACTCATTTACGCATATACAAATTTGAAAAACTTCCAAAATATGAAATTAAACTTCACATGTTTAAAAAAAAAATTATCTATTGAATACTTCGTTCTTTTTTTCTAACATAGAGTCTAAAACCTTCACTATATGTCTATTGAAGTACAAACTGTTTTTAAAAAAAAATGTAGCCGCCAGAACACCTCTATACTGGCTTTAGTTTATTTGCGATATTTTAATTATCGTGGGTGCTCTTTAAAATTAAATTTACGGTAATCTTTTGGGGATACCTTGGAAATGCTTCTCCTCCTTACTTTGTAAAACGTTCTGTTACTAATTTTTGTCAAAGAGATATTGTCGCCAAATTCTTAGAAACTTTTGGTCACCATAAAATGACGCTAACATTTTCATCTGAAATATTTCCAAAATAAGTAGTAAAATTTGGCGATTGTTTGAAATTAATGATTGCAATACCGGTATACCGGCACACCAAATACGGTATTTCGAGCTTTTTGCAATTTTTTGCCGTTCATCAAACTAATATTTTTACAAGTATCATCTAAAGTTTTAATCCCCTTCCTGTATATCTGAAAGAACAGCAAGAAAAACATTGTGCCTCATGTGATGAACAGTAGATTTACCGTTCAAGAAAGCAATAAAAATAAAGAATATTTCTCTGAGAATTGATTGGTACACTCTGTCGAGGTTTCAGTGTCCATACGTTCATCAGCTGCGAAAATGCGTAAAAAATATAAACATTTTCGATAACCATCACTAAATATTGAGACCCAGAAAATTGGGCTTTAGAAGAAATTGAGAAAGTGTATAACAGAGAGCAAAATTCGATGGAGTAGTCTGAATGCAATGTTTAAACGTCTTTGTAAATTTATGGAAGATGCTCAAAACCTTGGACTTATTGAAAGTGCACAATATTTTTTCCCAAAGAAGAAAGCAATGAGAATCCTGACATCATGTTTTATTTATGCTCTCTAAACCTGTAGAAAGTGCCTTCCAATGTCTTTGTCACTGTAAAGCAAATATTATAAAGAGTATTTTTTCTGCGTTTGATAGAATGTGTACTTTCATGTTATATAGAATTCGAATTATGACGTTTTTCTAAAGCAGATTTTAAATACTGTTAAGCCTTTATTCATGCAATTGGTAACTGAATTCATTGTTTGCCGACAAGGAAATTAAATGCAATGATTTAAAATTTTTATGCATTGCCAGTTTCTATTTGTTAACAAATCAAATAATTGTAATTGATTTTTAATAATGTAAAGCTTCTAAAAGGATTTTCAATTTTCCCTCTTAATTCTACGATTGGGACTTAGTCGGGTTTTTTTTTTCTCTTTTTTTTTTCTTTTTAATTTTAGTTATTATTTATTTATACGGTAAGTTCATCTATCAAACTTGATTTCGAAAAATGTGATTTTTGCATTTTTCAGAAATGAATTTATTGTATTTAAGTTTTATTTAGTTTTTTAATGTATTTTCATTGCAGAAAAGCAAGTGCGAGAAGTTGATAACAGCTTTTTAAATTGTAATAAATATGGAGATTTGTCTTCATTCCAATGGACAGAATCAGCTCTGAAATATATCTCACCGCCTCAGTCTTTATTGGTACATATATACTACTCTGCCATTAATTTCAAGGATGTTATGTTGGCTACTGGTAAACTCTCCCTTGGAACTTTCAAAGGTATTTTGCTAAGTTCTTTCAGTTACAAAAATAATTTTGTTTGCCTGAATTTCAAATTTGGACTCCTGTAAAAACACACAAACAGTTAACGAAACATAACAAGCACAAGTATTAAATTTTCAAAAATGAACACCCCTCTCCTTATCCTTACATTAAGATTAACTTCGTGGATTGGAACACCTGGGAGTCATTCCACGTCAAGTGACCTATTTTTTCAAATCGTCCCAGCTCGACCCTCTCCAATTTGGATAAAATTTTTGTAAAAGTTTTTATAGATATTAGTGAAGCCTTAAACTAAACTATGCAAATTTTCAGTTTTGAGATCCAAACACTGATGCTTTAAGATCTCCCAAAAATGTGATTCAAAATGACGGATCAGCTTTTGGTGACAAATTGCGACTATAATTAGTCACAAATAGTTTTTATTGATTTTTTTTAGTAAGTTGGAAAACTAAATATGAGAGAAACAGAAAAATATCTTTTTCTGTCTGATATACCAGTCTGTTTCCAGAACAAGATATTTCATTGTTTCTATCATATTTAATTTTCAACCTAAAATTTTTGAAGAAAAATAAAAAAGCTGTTTCTGATTCATAACAGTTCTGAAATCGCTATAAACCGATTTCCATGGAAATCAGTTTTTATTCTTTGTGGAAGAAGATTTTCTCATGAACGACAAACACTACTTCAAGATCATTTTTTCATGCTTAGCTGAAAAAAAACGAAAAAAAAAAAAAAAACGTTTTCTATAGCAGAAAATATGTTCTTTCTCATGGTCTTAACGAAAAAAAGATGCGAGGTGACAAACTTTGGACACAGCGCTTTGAAAATTGGCTATTTTTCACTTGAGCGATATTAGTAGCCTCTTTGGACGACAATATATTTTAGAAAACCAATATTTACGCTCTGCAATATTAACCCATCAAAAACATGCATATCGGCAATATAATTATAAAGTACGAACTCTTGAATCATCTTCGTTCAGAATTTAAAACATTCTAAAATCTAGGAAAAAATTTCGTCTCTGTTTTTGTCAATACTTTGCTTGCGTGCTGCACAAAAGTTAATGAGCTGAAACTTAGAAAAGTACTGGAGCGTATTTACGACCAAAAGTGATTTAAACTCCTAAAATTTCAGGTTTCAGTGTAATAAAAAAAAATTCAACCTGGACTTAAGCATTGCAATTTGTGTCGACAGACAGAATTCGAGCTCATTTTTTCAGCCTCAAGCGAAAGAACATCATCGAAAAAAAAAACTTATTTTGATAGGAAAAGATCTATTTTTTCTAATAGTCTTAACGAAAAGAGGATGTAAGGTGACAAACTTGAACTCATAGCGATATAAAAATAGGCTATATTTCACTTGAACGGTTTTGATAACCACTTTGAATGGCAATATATTTTGTAAAATAGACAATTTAAACTCTGAAACTGTAACCCATTCAAAAGAAATAATAGAATCACGAAGTACGAGCCTTTGAATTTTTCTTGTTCATATTTTATGACAACCTAAAATCCAGAAACATTTTCCCCATTGCGCTTTTCACGAGTTTACACGCATGCTACTCAAAATCTAACTAGTACTAATTCACAACAATACTTGAATGCATTAACGGCCAATCGTGCTTTGAGCTCAGAACATTTCAGGCTTCCAGTGTGATAACATTTTCTGCAATCTTAACCTAATTTGTCTCAAACAGCTTAACCACCATTTTGGATCACATTTTTTGGGAGATCCTAGATCCTCAGGAATTGGATCTCGGAAGCTGAAAATTTGCCCAGGTTAGTTTCAATCGCCTCTATAAAGTGTCATCCAAATCAGAGAAGGTCGAGCAAGGATCACTAGGTCACTTGACATGGAATAACTCTTATAAGATTTAAATACACGTAATTATTTTCTAGATCAGCGGTTCCCAACCGGTAGTTTGCGAACCCCTGGAAGTTCGCAAGAGGTATGAAGGGGGTTTGCGAAAATAATATTGTAATGGCAGAATTTTAATATAATTGTTTGAGATGATGTCTTAAGTTAAAGTGGTTTTTTGTTCATCATTTATTCATTTGTCTCTCGCACATTCGATACTCGCATGAAAATATTAGCATACTTGCTTACATATTTTCATTTATAGAATTAAGTCTGTCATAAAAAGCCACGGGTTTTACCGCATTCGTTGATAATGATAGAACTGAAGTAATGTCGAGAATGTTACACGTTTGAGTACAATGTATTCGATAAAAGAATATGATCGCATTGGTTTCCTCAGTAGCATTTGAACGGATAATTCGATTAAACTTGATGAAAACATTACATTGGGCTGTGCCGAACAGGTGTAGCAATGCGATCGCACTGCTATTTGTTAATATAATTTTCGCACTACATATCGTCGCCTTAGGGTAACAGTACGATATCTTAGTGTTATTTCTGGGATTAAATATCTTACTGTTGCTCTGAGGCGACGATATTTAGTACAATTTATTTGAACTTTGTTGTTGGAAAAGGGAAGGAATGGCTGCAACCCAAATAATGCCAGAGAAACTGAAAATATATATATACTTTATTAAAAAAAGGAATTCATTAAATTTGTGCAGAAAATTTCTTTTGTAATAAGTGAGCTTAAAATATTGTTGTTGAGAATCACATTTGAGTGCTAATTAGAGTTAATTTTAGGTGTTTTTATAATTTTTCAATATTCGCATTTTATTTCCATCTTTTAGTATAAGAACAAGAAAATTTTTCGGCACGCAAACGATTAATGACGTTTATCAAACAGTTGAAAACTTAATCCTTTTCAAGAAGACATAAATATAGAGATCTATGTGATTTTACTGGAAAAAAAATCATTATTTAATTGGAGAGTTCTCGGAAAGGTATTTTTTAAAGGTCATTCTTTAATTGAGTTCTGATTTAATGTGAGATAAATGTACTGTTGCGTCAGAAAAAGAAATTTCAAACGTTATTCTCTTTTCGGACAACATTTCTACGTAAAGGAGGAGTTATGTTTGTGTTTTCAAAGTTGACTGAAGCTCAACAAAGAATTTGTTTTGCAGGCATTTTTTAAATGTCATTTTAGTTTGTAGCAGTGTTTTATGTTTTTTGTCTTGTTATGAACTATTGAGCACCATCAAACTTTAAAAAAAAAAAGAAAAAAAGAAAGAAAAAGAAATATCTTCCAAATTTTATTGCGTACGTGTGTGCGTTGGGTGACTGTATGTTTGCTTGGTAACTTATTACTTACTACACGAGGGTTTTGCCAACTTCTTCGGATTTTGGAAGGGTTTCGCAAGGAGAAAAAGGTTGGAAACCGCTGTTCTAGATGATACAGGAAGTACAGAAAAGGAAAGATAATCACAATTAGGAAAGTTCGCCTGTCACAGAAACAGAACCAAGAAGGAAAACTGAAATAGATTTTAAAAGCATTTGTTGCACACTAAATGAGCTATAATTGTTTTATCTCTTTGTAGTAAATAAAAGTAAGGTTTCAAAGAAATTCTGTAAGGAAGTCTGTGGTGCACGTGCGTCCAGGAGACCCCATAGCACCTACAGTTTTGAACTCTTGTAGAAAATTACTTCGAGCCCCGGGGGTGTGCATCTGGGGTTTTAAGTTTTTTAAAATTCGAATCTGTTTTTTTGTTATTAGTTTTTTAAGCTCAAATTTCGCGTAAATTGGCTATTATTGCCTATTAAAGGGGTGAAAAACTACTTGCATATATTGATATTATATATCGTTGGAAAGGTTAAAATAGTCCGCGTTCTACGCAATTTGCTTTAATGCTGTAACTTAAATACGGAGGGGGTTATTTGCGTTTTTAGCTCGAACTTTTTTAAGCTTAGCTAAAATTTAGGCACTACTTTCTTCATTAAATCTATCAGTAAAAAGCGAAGGAATTATCCCACTGTTTTCTTTTAGACACCACTGGAAAGAGCGGTTTTTTTACTCCAGACCTAACTCGACTTATAGTCGATAAAAATTAGTTTCTATCTCCAAGGGAAAAAAAAGTTACTAGCCAAAAAGTTAAAGTTCAAGTTAGAATAATCGCCTCTCCATTAAAATTATTGATGTTTAATTTGGCGTTGCCATAGTGTTACGTCTTTTCAATTTGCATGATTCTTCTTTCTTTTTCACAAAATTTAAGGGTTTCGATTTTAACGAAAAATCTTAGGCTCAACTCAATTCAAGCCCCCCGCTAAAAAGCAAAATATATTACTAGAGACCACGAATATGAAAGCGACATTTCAAACGTACAAAACTGCAGTTTTGCAGTTGTTAGGAGCCCCTTAGCCTTTCCCTCTCTGCAAGTTGGTACAAGTTATTTTGAAATCCGGAGAAGAGGTGATTTTTGATCCAAACATAATGCGTTTTTAATCTGTTTATTTTTAATTGACGATTTAAAGCTTTGCGAATCAAATAAGATTGTGAAGCAATCTAATTTGATTTGGGGTCATTTGTTTTGCAGTCATTTGATTGGGGTTGGTGAGCGTTAGCGAGCAGGGGGCAGAGCCCCCTAGTTTTTTAAAAAAGAAAAAATGACAACAGATAAAAATGTTAATTTTGCAAGGTTATTCAAACTTATATTATCTTCCTTCTTACGTCAGGTGTTATAAAACAAATAGGAGTCTAAACATCCCATTATCTTACTTTGTTTTAGCCCTGAGCACCATGTGAGATTTGAAATAAATTAAACTCATTTTCGTCTCTTTAAAAAATTTCATATTTAATATGCGAGGTACTATTCGTACGGTTTCATCAGTTTCAGGAAATAGTTCAACAATTCGACCAACAGAAATAATAGTCAATTCGTATCTCCAAAATAATATTCTAGGATTCTTCTTCTTCATTGACGTTTCAATAGTTCAGATTATGACTCGGTCACAGTAGCCAATAATCGTTTTATTTGAGCTGTATACACCAGAGAAGCCAAAAAAGAGATTGTTTCTTCTTGCGCACCTATTTCTCACACCTTTATTTTCTTTAGTTTTTCTTGCCTCTAACTGAATGGAGGTTTTAGTCACATAACGAACTCTTTTCCAAACTTGTTTAACTATATTTTGCAGCTCCACTGAATAATTACAGAACATTGCAAAAACGAAAGCTACTAATCCAATTCAATCAAATGTTTTGCAGTTGGAAGTTTTCAACGGCGGTTTAGCAACGTTTAACTATTGCTATTCGCCAATAAATACTAAGCTTTAATCCTATGCCACATACGCTACAAACGTCCATACGGAGATTATGATACAAAACTACTTTTACTTTCAATATACTTTTATCATTGACACAATTTTGCACGTTTTGAATACATTTTGATTATTGTATATTTTTATTTTTTGTTTAGATGCTTTGGAATTTGATGAATCTTTATTGGGGTTTGAACTATCAGGAAGAAATGGTTTTGGCAAAAGAGTAGCTGGAGTTAGTTGCTCCAGAGGCATAGCTACAGCAACTACTCTTCACCCTCAACTAACTTTTGAAGTTCCTGATCATTGGACTTTGGAGGAAGCTGCAACGGTGCCAGTTGTTTATGCTACATGTTTCTATGCCTTGCTTATCCGTGCAGAACTTCAACGAGGAGAAAGCATTTTAATACACTCAGGAGCTGGTGGTATTGGATTAGCTGCAATCAACATTGCATTAAGCTTGCATTGTGAAGTATTTGTAACTGTGGGTGGGTATTTTACACTTGAAATACGAAACTGAATATTTTTTAAAAAAATGAGAAGTTGGCAACTGTAAAAAAAAAAAATTGTAATCTATATATATAAAAATGGAGTTTGGTAAATTTGTTCCCTAAGATCTCAGAAACTACCCGGCAGATTTGGCTGAAACTTTCACCATTTGTTCTTTTTGGTACTGGGGAGGTTTGTAGACCAGTTCGAAAAAAATCCGATTGATAGTTCCTTTTTTATTCTAATTTGTCCAAATTTTCGCATAAATGCTCCAATATGACGGTGAAAAAATACGTGCACATATTAAAATTATGTGTCCATCGAAAGCGCTTATTTTTCTGCTGAAGATGGCATCTGTTAGAAAGTTCTAAGTTGTATGAAAAACGAGTTATGAGCTTTTTTGTTCCATGTTCAAAGGCTTTCCTTAACCCAATTCATTATTTAGTGTATCATCTCAACTCCCAGTTCATAGTTAGAATTGTTGAATGTTTTTGTGTTTCGTCTGACTGAGTCTTTTCTCAAGTCAAGTCTTAAAGTAACGTTTTTTCCCCCAAGATTGGCTAATAATAACTAGATTTGGTTGATTATTTTAAATTTAAACGGAACTTTAGTATTAATGGTTTTTTTTTAATTATTTGTGCTGACTGGATTTTTTAATCATCATCAAATCTAACAGCAGAAACCTCGCCAAAATATTTGCTGAAAGATTTCAGCAGCGGATGCATTTGGCATTTTTTTCAACTGTCGCGTTTTTTGAACTCAAAGACTACGTAATAATGTTTGTCAGCTTTCACCATGTAAACCAAATATCGTCAATCAAATAATCTTTAAAACTTTTTTTACTGTAAAATAATCCAGCAACTAAATTAGGCAAATCCATAAACATCACAAAAACTTCCATCAATGTGACTTTGTGCACAAAATCAAACCATCGCCAAATTTTGCTACTTATTTTGGAAACATTTCGGATGAAATTGTTTAGCGCCAGTTTATGGTGACCAAAAGTATCTTAGCATATGGCGACACTATCTCTTTAACAAAAATTAGTAACATACCGTTTTACAAAGTAAGGAGATGAAGCATTATCCAAGGTATCCCAAAACGATTCCCGCAAATTCGGTATATCATTTTAAATCGCACCAAAAACCCACAATAATTAAAATTTTCCGAAATAACTAAAGCAAGTTTAAGGGGATCACGGGCGCGCGGCTACATTTTTTTAAACAGTTCGTTCTTCAATAGACATACAGAAAAGGTAAGACTCCATGTAAAAAAAATAAGTATTAACCGATAAATCTTTTTAAACATGTGAAGTTTAATTTCATATTTCAGAAATTCTTCAAATGTGTATACGCTTAACTTTCGTGTTTTCGTTTCTAAATGAATACTATTTTGCTCTTTTTACTTACTGCTACTTTAGTTTCATGAGTAAGCAAGAAGCTAGATTTTAAATCACGTCAAAAAGGTGTGTTTTAAGTTCTTTCACTTAAAACAGAAAACAAATTCAAGTAACGATTGTTTCTCATAACTATTGCTAACCCAGGCAACGCCGGGTATTTTTGCTAGTATTTTATAATACAGAAAACATCGTTAAAGTTCAATCATTAGATTACTCTCGAAAGTATTTTTAACAAGTGCTTCAAACCAGTTTATTCCAATATTGAAAAAAGTATAAAATCAACATTAGTGATTGCAATATACGAGTATGTATACAGAATACTGATATTTGAAGCAATTTTGATATTTCGTAATCCCGGGATTTGCTAAGGTAAAATACCGGTATTTTCGGTTTTTGGGGAAAATAATAAATAGCTTCAATTAAAATATTTTCAATGTAACGTATTTAATTTCTATTTATATTTTTGTTGTACGTTTTTTTTTTCCATGATACAGAACCAAAATCAATCTATTGATGTAAAATATTGTCTTCAAAAGCACAAACTAATGGTATATAATTAAACAAAAGTAGCGGAAAGATTGCAAAATAATATTGCCATTACTGGATGGTGAGATGAATCGCATATTCGTACCTTTTGTACACCATGTTTTTTTTTTTTCCAGTTACCTGATCACTCACTTAACTATTTGTGAAAGGTAATTTCAAAAATGCAATTTTGAATGCATTTGTTCTATGAACAATTTATTTCAACCATCAATTGCAGTAATACTTTACGATTTCATTTTTAACTATTTTTTCAACTGTACTAAATTTTGACAAAAACTTTTTCTTGTTATCATAACGAATGTTAATATGTTGTTACCGGTATTGGTTGTTGTCCTGTTTCACTATTTGGCTTTATTCTTAGCAAGATAATATTTGGAAATTATATAGTGCCTTGAAAATTTGCATTGAGGTAAAGCATAATCAATTGAAAAACATTTTCAGATAGTTACATAAATAAAATTGTTAAGAATTTTGAAAAAAAAAGCGGAAACGAATAAGGGAAACTAACACGATCAAGTTTAGTCAAATTTATCGTAAATTTCAAACCAAAAGGCTAATAAAAAGCAAAAACTATCCTTTCCAGCTCAAAAGAAAATGATGTTAAAATTGGAAAAGTATCTCACGAAAATAAATTACTAACTATGAATTGAAAAAAAAAAGAACTAATAATACACACAATACAAAAGAAACAAACACACACGCACACAACAGAACTTATCCAAAAATAACACGCTAGAGACCGAAGAGTTTGAAGATGAAGGACTTTTAGACAATTAGAGGAGGTGTGCATCGCGAATTGTTAACAGTAAGGTAGACCGGGGTTTT
Organism: Uloborus diversus; assembly: GCF_026930045.1. Classification (NCBI taxonomy): domain Eukaryota; kingdom Metazoa; phylum Arthropoda; class Arachnida; order Araneae; family Uloboridae; genus Uloborus; species Uloborus diversus. Next base: position 71,344,869 of record NC_072737.1, on the reverse strand, counting down.
ATAAAGCAGTTAATGTGTTTTTAACCGTAAAAAATGATTTTTCAGTCCACGTCGGTGCGCAAACTTCCCCCGAACACGAGGCAAGTTTACGCATCGAGTGGGGCACGTTTACGCATAATAAAAATGATACCAAGTGCTTTTGATATTCAACCAAATTTAAACGTTTTATTTCTTTTAAAACACTTTGAAAATAAGAAAATCCCAAATAATTAATTAAAGAATATTTTATAGAATAAACTGAAATCATACTAGCTTATTGCTAATTAAAAACAGAAAGTATTTAGTCATCTTCTTCATCACTGTTAGATTTAAGTAACAAAAATAAAGTATTCCTTTCTGCATACTTGCCATGGGACTGCGTTTTAACACCTTAGACATTGAACCCTGTCTTGTCCTTTTTTCGATTGGTTGTGTGCTTTCAAACAGTAGATGCAAGTACAATTTTCTACTTCGTAAACAGAATCGTTCATTAATTTTCTTATTACAGAGTGTGCTAACTGTTTTGCTGTCACAGGTTTTGGTTTCATACTTTTTTCTTTGATGTCTTCTATTTCTGCTTTAATAGAAACTTGTAAATTTAAAACTAATATATCTTTTTTTTTTTGTTCTGCCCATTTTGTTTTTCTCTTTGTAGCTTGTAACTGCTTTTATCTGAGGGCTTCTTTATTTGGAGTATAATTTAGGAAAAAAAAAAAAAAAAACAAGATGGTCACAACCTTTTCCGGATTCCTAAGCTTTGATCCTACTTTTTCAAATGGTCTCAGTTGGAGTAGTCCATATGTGACGATGTGGAAGGCCTAGTGGGAGAAATACTTAGATTATCCCCACTAGGATGTCACGTTTAATGTCAAAATAATGATAAGCCTTTTCATTATTTTGACATCTAACGTGATTTTGTTAGTGTTTTGAACGTAATGTCTTACCATCTTTAAAATAAGGAAAATGTATTACAGGCTGAATAGTATATAAAGTTAAATCTGAACAGGCATGAAGCCAACACTATATGATTGTAAGCTATAAGATACGAATATGTTGCTTAATTAAAAATTAATGGTGATTCTCAAAACTAAATAACATGAAAATACTAAAGGTTTGAGACAGTGTAAAGCGAAAAAAGCGTCCGGGACTCGTTTAGAAGTAAGAGAGAGTGGTAAGACACACTAAGAACGTGCGTAAATCTGCCCCGATGAAAATGCGTAAACGTTCCCCGTCGGAAAGTTTAGATTTATTTTTAACGTGCAAAAAAAATTAATAACTTTTCTGTCCTTATAAATACAATTCTCAAAAAAGGGTAAAATTCGGCTATTTTTTATTTATTTATTTGTTTTTAACAAGGTATTATTTATTCACAATAAGCTTCAAAACATTCAACACAAAATTTACTCGGCTCGGTAGAGAACAGATTTTCCTGCCTGCATGCTAAACTGATGCTCAAAAACTCGTGAGAATATTTGCTAGAAAGTAGCATCAATCTGGTATGACTGTTGGCTCTCCATTTATAACTCGTTTTGAAAAATGGGCACTGCGTAAACGTACCCAATGCATAATGTGCTCCGGTCTAACCTACCACCGACCTGCGTGCGTTCAGAAGGAGTATTTTCAACTGTGGGAAAAATGAGCACTGAAATTCGTTCCGGGCTCAGAGACAATTCAACATGCATTATGTTTTTTACTATTATTGATTTTTTATTACGACATTTTAAGTGAAAACGCCAAATTTAGCGGGTTTCGGTGAGAAATTGAAGGCACGGCACGAAATAATATCAGCACCTGAAAGACATCCCTTTCCCATTCAAATTTTTAATCTACTTCAAAAAAGGAGGTTTAGAATTAGTCGGAATCTTTTTATGTGTGTTACCCGATTACGCATAGACGCCAGATCCACTTGGAAAAAATATTTCTTATTCGAAAGGGTATGCTTCCCAGGTGTTCAATTGGTCATCAATTCCGGGTTTAATGAGGGATCCTGGAGAAATTCAAGAAACTCCATTTTTCTTTCGTTGTGGTTACGTACATGACTCAGTCAGCGAGCGGAGCTTAACGATTAACTCTGTCACGCTTCCGCATTTAATTTAAATTATGGCAATACTTATAACCCACTTCGAAAAAGGAATTCTGAATTCGCTGGAATATCTTACGTCTGTTTCTCTTTTTCTTGAAGTGCTCGGACCGAATTCAAAAATTCTTCTTTTTTTTTGTTGTTGTTGTTTGAAGGGGGGGGGGGGGGTTGCTGGGAAACGGTCCATGGGACCGCTTCCCAGGTGGTCCCATGGGCATCAGGTTCGAGTCTGATGAGGGGTCCTGGAGAAATCAAGGGAACTATTTAAATTTCATGATCACACTTAAGGTGATTTGTCTTTTCCTTAGTCATTTTGTCTCATCGATTTTTATGATTTTTTTCAATGGTTTCTCTAATAGGTGGTCTGACTTTGATCCCATACCATTTTTTACCAATATTTGTCCTGTAGGGAAAGGTTATGGGTGAAAAACGGTACATTTATTTTAACTCTTATTAAATGATTAAATATAAAACACATTATTAAAGAAAGTGTTTGCCATTAAACAGTAATATTACTAGTAATTATATAGATAATTTTGAATCTTCTTTGAAGCTAACATGAAATTCACTCACTATTCATTGCACTAATAGTATTTTTATCTTTATCTATAACGGGAATAAGTTAAGAGACTACGACATTTATCACAAGTTAATTGACGCGTATTGATGTGAAACATAACTTTATTCATGAAACCGTTAACATTTAAATGGTTCACCTTAAATTAGCACACAAAAAATTATCAGAGTGGAACAAATGTTAGATTTTCTTGAAAATCGTTTAAAATTTTATGCGCGTTTAAAGTTTTTTTTATTTAATTTTATTTATTTATTTTTATTATTATTATTATTACTAGAAGGCGCCTGGACCGAATTGGAAAATTCTTTTTTTTTTTTTTTTCAAAGGGTATACTTTCCAGATGGTCCCATGGTCATCAGATCAATATCTGATGATAGGATCCTAACAAAAGCAAGTTAACTCTTCAAAAGGCACTTATAACTATATTTGGGTTGAGGTTTGTTTTAGTGACTTCTGCATTTGCTTTCGGAAAGCATAAATTAATTAAGTAGAAGTGATGATGAAGATACTTCCTGTGACAAGTCTGTGAAGACAGACTCCTGTACTCGGCGCTCTCTTATTCGATGTGCACATAAAGACGGTCTTCTCATCATATACCATTTTGGACGTTATCTGCGACTATGTAGTCCTGCGTTTTCGGGAGACAATCCTATTCAACACTTGTCTATTACAAATTCTTCAATTTCGACTTACGCTCACTGGTGTATTTCGCAGAAGCAACCTTACCCAGATTCGTATAGGCTTGTATAGGCCTTGATTCAGTGGTATTTGAAACACCCACAAGACTGGCTGTTCTGAACACTAACGTTCCAGCGAGACGAACTTCCATTAAGATGCCTCTTTTCAGGTCGGTGAGATCGGACATAATCACCGCTTTCATAAATACAGAATTTTTCCATGCAACCCTCACACTACCATCCCTAATACCCCCACTAGGTGGCAAACTGTTGAAACACCTGGCGGTGAGTGTTCCTATTATTTTTTCCTGTACCTGTATACTATGTATATGATATAGTAATTATAATCAGTGTTTATTTTATAATTGGTTGTTTCATTTAGTTGATTTTTGTACTGGAATTGCAAAAAAAAAAAAAAAAAAAAATGTTGGAAACTGTATGTAAATGTACCCAATTATTTTTTACTTTTTAATTCCTAGCTGTGTTTTTTTTTTTTTTTTTTTTTTTTTTTTTTTTTTTTTTTTTTTTTTTTTTTTTTTTTAAGGTGGTTTTTCGCTGCAGTATAATCTAATACCTTCGTATCTACTTAGTTAGTTCGTATTCTACTTAGGTTTATAATGACACGAATCCTTCGTTCCAACATCCTAACAGACGACGCAAGATATCTTCAGTCAAAATGCAACAGAAATTCGATAATCTGAGTTAGCGAGAGTCGGCTGAAAAAGAAAGACGCGCGGGAAGAATAGGGAAACAGTATTTACATGATTAAAATGATTAATTATAACTAACTAAATTTTTGTAGCATGTTTAGTAGATCTAGCAGATTTAATACTAATCTATTGAATCTACTGGAAAATCTAAAAAAATGTTTTGCATTTTATTTCTTCGTATGCATGCAGTTTTCTAATGCGATTCTTCTCCATTTGAGGCTATTAAAAGCACAGTTCCGATGCATTAGTGTTTCTACTATTATATCTTTCACTTCAAAAATTAATCATTTACATGTACGGTCAAGATACGTTCGCTACAACTAGACTTCCCCTTCTCATGTGCATCAATTTTTTATTCTTTTTTCGCTTTTTTTTGTTTTTTTAAATTTTATAAAATGATTATTTTGTTTTTTTTTTTTTTAAATTTTTGTTTTAGAGTGTGCGTTGAAAATGTTCCTCCATCGAGTCAAAATAAGTATAATTTCTTTTTGTACGTGCATTTTATGCCATAATATTTACCCCAAACAGGTAATGAGCAAAAGAAAAAATATCTCCAACAAATGTTTCCTGAAATAAAGCCACAAAATATGGGTTGTTCAAGAAATACAGAATTTAAAGATTTGATAATGCAAAATACAAGAGGAAAAGGTATTTATCTTTCAATTAACTGCATGCTATATATAGCGAAAAAAATTGAATATTTTTGTTTCTGCTTTCCAAAAACATTTAAGCATTTGTCTCTTTGTGTGTTTAAATTTATCAGTGACGTACGTAGCATAGTAGGGTGACTCTTAAAAATGAACTTGTGAATTTTAAAACAGGCCACCCTCCCATTTTTGTTTAAGGTCTAAAATAAGACTTTCATAAAAAATTTCAGACAAAAAAATGTATTTTAGGAGTCGCTACCAAGCTTCAAAGTTGTAAAAATTTGGAAATTTTCCCCACAATTCAAATGAACTTTACTGTAAATCAAAAAATGCATATATAAAAATCCATACCTCCCGCTGTTTGCACAGGACGTCTACCTTCCTTCTCGTACAAGGTAGAAGGGAGCCAAATTGAAGTTTAATGTTTTGATATGAGATTTCACGACCATATGTTCAGAGAGCAAGACTAGTGAATTTTCTTTTCTTTCATTGGGGAATAATACTAATAATGGCGCCGCTATTCCCATTTTTTCAGGCTCGAACCAGTTGACAGTATATAAAGCAAAAACGATTATAATGTTAGTTCTATCAAACACCATTAGTTTGCTGTTTTTTTCCCCTTACTTTCTTTTTTTTTTCTTTATATGTAGAAAAGTAATGCAAAAAAAGCAATGTGCTTTGAATTTGACTCACAAACAGCTGAACAAATTAGACAGCAGTCTGCTACTCTACGTAGTTGAATATATTTCTATGAAAATGGATTGCCAATACTTCATTCTTAGTTTAAGGTGGACTTAATCAAAGGTTATTCAAAAACTGTTAGTCAAATGGTTTGAAATATTACCATCAATTCACCAAGTGTTTTAGCTTACAACACTTTTTTTAATGGCATCAAGCAGCAAAACGCCCGTTTCAACATGAAACTCTACACATATTTGGTTTGCTGGTCAAATGTCAGCATCACTTTGCGAAACAAAACTGCCATCTATGAGCTATTGAGCAATTATTTTCGGTTCCGAAACTCCGATTGGGTAGCTTTGGTTGTTTGCGAATGCCCAAAATCCTGGGAAATCAGTGACCAAGTCAAATGTCTGTGTTTTGATACAACTTGGACAAACACAGGACCACGAAAAGGAGCATGTGCCTTCATTGAGAAAAACTGAACCGAGAATCACTCTGGATGGCTTGTCGCTATCATGTTCTTGAAATAATGTTTGAGACTGTTGTAGTGTTAAATCTATTGGATCATCAACAGGACCTGAAATACTGATATTGAAACGACTTAAACATTTTTGGAGCACAGTAGTTTCCAAACTGCTATATCTGATGTTATTATTCCACGAGAAAGTAATCCAAAATGCACCAGATATTGTTGAGTTTGCCAAGAATCAACTTGACCAGTTCCAACCTCGAGACAACTGCAAAGAACTTTTAGAGTTGACCATCATATTTCTAGGAAGAATTCCCAAAGGGGGAATACCATTCAGAGCTTCAGGGGGGTACATCGTGCTCGATGGATGACAAAGACAATTTACGCTCTTAACATTTTTCTATTTAGAGATCAATTTGAAGTTACCGAACAAGAAAGAGCTGGCATTCGCGACGTATGCTCGTTTGTAGTTAAGAGTTGGTTTCAAGCAGCAACTGCTTGTTTTGCGCCAAAAAATTATTTGCAAATCTTAAAAAGCATAAAAAAAGTATGAAATAATTAATTATGAGGCTTCAAAGTGTGCAATGAGCAAGTTTGTTCGCCATTTGTGGTATCTATCAGAGGAGCTCGTCGTTCTTGCGTTTTTTGACGATTGTGTTTCTCTAGAAATGAAACGAAGATGGTGTTCGCTTTAAAAAGAAAGGGAATGATAAAGCCTTAAAGGGAGACCAAAAAAATCCAGATGCAATCCTTAAAAAGGATTTGAATGATTTTGCATCGAGCAATGCAATGTGGTTTTTTAAAACATTGAGTATTATATGAGTATATCTTCAGCATTTCTTCAAAAAGATGTGACAGAATGGAAGGAAGACGAATCCTACAAGCAAAGTAAAGAAATTGTCAGTTCATTAAAAAATGTAAATAATGCAGCGAAACACGGAGTTACACTAATGGAAGAATACAATAAAATTCTAACAAAAGACGAAGAACAAAAGCAGTACTTGTTGATGTTAGTGAAACAGTTCAGAAGCAAATATTCGGACTCTAAAAAAAGCAACTTATTGTCTTAAAACGTAATATACTGTGATTTGGTTTTTTGTTTATATTAATTGAAAGAGATTTTTAAAATCTTGATAGATGTTTTTAATTATAAATTGTAAGAAATGTTTAGTAAATATTGCTGTTTTGACTAAAAATGCGAAATTTCGAAATTTTTACAAAAAATTCAGAAGTTTCAGGTGCGGTTGCGACACCTAAAATTTGCCTTTAAAATCTCGAAAAATTACAGTAATTCTTTTTTATATACTAGATCAAAACTAGGTGGTGGCCAGTTGAAAATTTACAATATTATTTTTAGCTTCATATAAGGCCCCCCCCCCCCCCCCCCCCACAGCATAGGTTACAACCTTCTACAAACGCAAAAAAAAAAAAGTTTAAATGTACCATGTTAACATGAAATTCATACATTATTCAGAAACAACCACATACTTAGAACGAAATTTTGAGTTGGCTAATGCACAAAAGACAAAGAAAAAAAAACCTAAGTGTAACTTGTCTTACACGCCTATGTGCAGTGCCGTCGCGAGGTTAAAAAAATTAAAAGGGCGTATGGAATTGATCGTTCTTCAGTTATTTGAAACACAGTGACAGATAATTGGTTTCAGTTTTGTGGTTTAAGAAGAAGTTATTACTAGTTCTAAGTACTGACAATATGATTCGAGTACCGAGCATAGTAATCACTATTTAGGGGTCTCTAACCCGGAAAATTTTCTAATTTGAAGTCATAAAAATGCATTTTAGAGGAGCTTTGATAATGTTTGGGGAAGAAGATGTTTGGCGTAGTGATGCAACTGTGTTTGATAGAGTAAATATAATCTCATCAAAAACAACCCTGTTGTAAACATTTTCCCGCTAAGAAAACCTTTAACTTTTCCTCACAAAAAAGAAGACCTTCATACTAAAACCAAACCCCATCATCCTTAAAAAGTTATGATATCTAGTTGGCGCGCCAAATATCTCTGCCAAACTATCATCCTTCCTCTTCTCTTTCATCACACCTACTTCCGTTAGAACCTCCTCCCACCTTCAACTCCTCAGAAATATGGATAGATCCTTTAAATTGTTTATCCTGTTTGGCGGGAAGCTTTTTAAAGCGAAGTGGTTGCTTGGTGAGCAAAACTAGATTACTTCAGATTTCATGGAATAGGGTTCCCGTTCGGATTAGTCCAAAAGTTACCTGCTCGGGTTGGGCCAAACGTTGTGAATATTTTGCAAATAAGTAATAAATTGATTTGAAAACCAAGATGCTTCTGGTTACAAGTACTGACAAGTTTTGTTCAGTTTTACAATTATCGATTTTAGTTTTCCATTTCTTTATATGTATTGTTTATCAGTGTTTTTTTTTTTTTTTTGTCTATCTTTAATAAAACTTAACAAAAGATTTGCATAATCTAAGCCTTTAAAAAATTTTCTTTGTTTTTTAAAGGTGTGAATGTGGTTTTGAATTCTCTTGCTGATGAAAAATTCCGAGCTAGTATCCACTGTGTTGCTAAGCATGGAAGATTTATTGAGATTGGAAAATATGACTTAGCTTTGGATCATTCACTTGGTATGGCTGCTTTTCCAACGTTTCTAATTTACGGGCAACTACATGGATAACTGAATGATGTTCATAATGCAAATTAACATATATTAAAAAAAGTTGAATTTCCAGTAGTGACGAACTAAGGGTTGTTTCCTGGGAGTGGCTAGAAACTTCGTGAGTAACTCCGATAAGGGTAGTGAAAGGCAAAATCTGAAGTTTCCGAAGACCCTCCCCAGAAAAAAAGTTACAAGTCTACAATTCATTATGAGTACAAAAAAAACAAAATTTTAGAAAATCCTAAGTGACGTCAGAGAATAGACGGAAGTGAACGCTTCGGGAAACTAGTTCGGAAATGAAATCTTAGAACGAAATTTTAAAGGTCTCATGGAAGAGCAGAAGGAATAAAGCCTTCCCCTAGAGCAGGGATTCTCAAACTTTTTCGGTTCACGGCATCCTTTGAAGAATTAGAATTTTCTCACGGCTCCCTTGCCTATCTCTGTTATATTACATGTATTGATATTGTGGACATCTCGCGGCACCCTCAGTTTGCGAACCCCTAGAGGACATTGCTAAATTGAAATTTCTCAATTTAATTTTTTTATTAAATTTAAGTCAATTTTTCATTAACTTTGATGATCTTAAAAGGTCGGGAGCTCCCCAGAAATTTTCTGAAATCGAGGTTTTAAAAACACAATTTTAGGCTATCTTTTGTGATGCTAGGTGAATGGGGAGCTTTGGGACCCTCTTCGGAAAGTTTTGTTATCATGTAAAACGCAATTGTAGGCTGCCTTTGTGACATTAGTGGAGTTTAGTTAACATTTGAAAAATATTCAAAATTAAAGTATTTAAAATAACGTGAAAATTTTCGACTATTTTTCGTGATGTTGGGTCTCTTTCAAAAAGGTTCTCTTTCCGCCCACTTTTTTGCTTTGCCGAGCATGTCTTACCGCGCTGTGTGTACTCTAGAAAAGCTAAAAAAATGAGAGGTTTCTGTCACACTTGCTTCAGTTAGACGTGCTCGAATAATTTGGTACTTTGAAAATTGAGGTCCGACATTTCAAGAGCTTGAAAAAAAGTCCAAGACTTCCAGAACTTCAGTTAAGCCACCGTATACTACCAGAATATATACATTGCAGTTAATAACTAAAACCTGGAAGCTATTTTTATTCTTTAATGCTTACGAAGCGCATTCAAAAATGTCACTTTTATTCACAGGTGTTTCCATTATTTTGATATCTTCCTCTATATGTACTCGTATAAATGTAAATTTAACATCAAAACATACATTTTTTCAGTTCACTTTCTCGTAAAACGAAAAGAACGACGAAGTAAACATAAAAAAATCACTAAACGCGTCTTAAAAATATAGCTAAAAACAAAATAAAATAATTAAAAGAATAAATATCGAAAAAATAAAAATTAGAAAGTAGGGTATTAAAATGGAGAAAATTTGTGTCCGTAGGTCTGTTTGTCAGTCGGTCCGTCACCTCTAATAACTTTTGAGTAAATTTTCCGATTCAAACAAACTTTTTCTTTGTTCGAAAAATACTGGCAGGGGCATCTCACTGCCACATTTCCATTTTTGATTGTAATAACGTTTCGTTCAATTTTGAACAATTCAAACAAACCTAACATTTGCGCCTACGGAGAAATTTAAAGCGAATATAAATCCTAACATAATGGCGAATGTGCTTCATACAACCTTTGTTGGAAAGAGCTCTTGATGAAAAACACTTATAGAAAATATGTTTTTTTTTTTTTTTTTTTTTGAGCAATCACGATTGCTTATTGCTTTCATTTGATCGTCCTTGGCGTTGTGGATCCTTTTTCAGCTTGGACCAGGGACACCAGCACCGGCCTCTGCAAGTGCGACTCCGAACACTGCCTCCTGGAATCCGTTTCTCCTGGTCGGGACGTCCATGTCCTACACACACGCGCGCTCACACACACACACACACACATATATATATATATATATATATATATTTTTTTTTTTTTTGCACAATTTTTCGTTTAATTTTGAACAGTTCAGAAAACTACTTTACGTTAGCGCCTACTTTGAAATTTAGGGACAGAATTACAGACAGATTTTCTTCAAGCAAACTATGATGGAAAAGACTCTCCATAAAGAACATTGTATAGAAAAGATTATTTTTATTTGAACGAATTTTGGTTCAGTTTTGACCAGTTCAAAAACCCTTTACAATAGTGTCTACGGAAAAACTTAAGGTGAATATATATCCCAAACTTAAAAGTGAATTTGTTTCAAACTTTGTTGGAAAAAGCCTTGGATGAGAAACATTCATCAAGAGGGCCGATTTTTTATTTATTTATTTTTATTTAGTTGTTTTAAGTTTTTTTTTTTTTTTTTTTTGAACAATTTAAAATTTTTTGACACAAACGAAAGCTCGTCATTTTACCCATCATTTTTTCGCTGAGTTCAAAAAAAAGGTTAAAAAGTGGTATCAAAGGTTCCAAGAATAAAATTGTTTAATTGTTTTTCACTTTTTGAGCATTCTCCCTCTGAAGTTTTGAAATCGATTTTTTTTGAGGGGGGGGGAGGGGCTAAAGTATTTTCTATTTATTTTACATCATCAGATATTCTTTCTCCTCAAGGATCAGACTAGAGGCTTGTTCCGGCTTCTTGGTCGAATCAACGCTTCCTGGGCCTACCTCGGTCTCGTCTGCTTTGTGATTTGTAATAGAGTATGGATGTTGAATGTTGATAGTTGCTCGCAGGGCCTACGTTCGACGTTGTGTATCCAATCTTGGCGGTATTCTTCTATCACCAGATCTTGCTCAGCTACATCACTGACCAAGTTCTTAATCCAAGAATTCCATTCTAACATTTTGCAAATTATAATTTGACAATCTTCTTTTAAAATATTGTAATCATAAGAAGCTCTAGAGATTTTTTTTTAATTCTCAATAATTCTCTGAACTACTTCGCCCCCTCCCCAATTTTTTAGAGCAATTTTCGTCTTCAGCTGCAGTTTTGAACTAGGTTCTATTTTTTATCAAATTAAATTTTATCAATAAAATAATTTATGATTTAAAATTCAATTTGGTGTAGTAGTAAAATTTGTAGTTCTACTTTTTAAATGATGTACACTACTTTGATTTTTTTTAATGTTAAAATTTTGATGCTTAGGTAAAAACTTAACACATGGAATAGGCCTAGTAAAATTTTCACCAAGACCAAGTGGAATATTCCAAATAAGTGGAATATTCCAAAACAGGGTTGTTGTTTTTTTAATTTTCTCTTCGATGTGTGATTATTTCTTGTCAAAAAATAATAAATCGGCACGATTTTATGAAAGCTCTCAGTCTCAGGGGAAGGTTGCCATCAATGAACCGGCTCCATGAGCCGGTTCAAGACCGCGCCGATATTTCCACCTCCAGGGTTAGCGCAGGCGCGGAACCTTTCTTGCCTTCCTTGACATAAAAACATTCTGAGGCAGATTCATGAAGAAGCTATCATCGCTGCGTCACATCGTTATTCATCAAAGTAAGTTTTTTGCTATTCTCTTGCTATTTTTTGACATTTTCATTTCGTTATAACATGGTTAAAATACCACCGAACAACTAAAAGGCAGCATTGACTTGAAAGAGTGTTTCTTCAAGTACTTCATGTTTCATTGATAATCGTATTAGTAGTAACAACAAATAGAATATTCAAAATGGCGCAGTTGCCATCATTGAACCGCTAGGTGTTTCCATGAATGAACCATCTGAAAAAGTGGGCCATTCATGGAAACTCATTCATATTGTTAAATTTCGTCTCAACTACCTTTGATAATTGCTTATTTTGTTTTCAATATGATAATAATGAAAAAAAAAAAAAAAATATTGCTTAATAACGTATTGAAACTCCCTTACGGGTTGTCTTCAAATAATGTGACGCTTTAATGGAGGGAGGGGGGGGGTTAGCAAGTTGTAACAGCTGGTGATAAACGGGTGGGAGGGAACAGGAAGTGTAATATCACGAATTTTTATAAGCATATGTAAATGGAAAAAGTATTTGAAGTGTGACAAGGGGGGGGGAGGTGAAGTGCGACAGCATACTTTTTTATAAGAATATGTTAATGAAAAATAGCGGGATGTATGACAAAAGGGGGGAGGGTAAGGTAACATGTGACAGTTTAGGACAAAGGGGAGGAGGAAGTAAAATGGTAGGAAAAAGTGTGCTGCGTCATTTATGACAACCCCTTAGATTATTTAAATTTTAACTCGAAAGTTTTGTAATTGATTTCTAAATACTTTTGCTGTTCCCGAAAAAAGCAAAGTATGGGAAGTGGACAACTGAGAGTATGGTGCGTGGGCATCAATGAAGTGTGCTGACAATATGGAGTTACGAAGTCTACTTTCAAGAGACACATGGAAGGTAAAAACTGTTTTGCAGTTGATGGGAAGCAAGTGATTGGAAGTCTGGGAGATATACCCTCCGATTTGGAGAACGAATTGGTAAATCATGTTTTGAAACTGGAAGAAAGTTTTTTTGGAATCACTTCCAAAGATTTGCGGGAATTGGCGTTTCAAGTGGCCGAGAAAAATAACATCTCCCACAGGTTTAATAAAGAGAAAAAGTGCGCTGGAAAAAAAATGGTACTATAATTTCATGAGAAGGCACCTAGAATTTAGTGTACGGCTATCAGAAAATACTTCAATAGCTCGAGCCTCTGGTTTTACCAAGGTGAGAGTCAATAGACTTTTCGAAATTCTAGAGAGCCTTGTGGACAAGTTCAATCTAGATGGAACAAAAATTTTCAACATGGATGAAACAGGACTTCCCACAGTTCAAAAGAGACCCCAAAAGATATTAGCAAAGAAGGGTAAGTCACAGATATGGACAAAATCAAGTGGGGAACGAGGCGTCATGGCAACAGCCGCGTGTTGTGCGAGTGCTGGTGGGTTTTATGTTCCTCCTATGCTCATTTACAAGAGAGGAAGGGCTTGTGAGGAATTTAAAGATGGGGCACCACCAGGTATTGCATTTGTTTTCAACCCCGAAAAAAGCTACATAAACAAAGACATTTTTACTAAATGGATGAAGCATTTCATTTCAAATGTGAAACCAAGCAATCTCGATCCTGTCCTTCTTCTTTGTAATGGCCATGTCAGTCATACAAAAAAGATCGAGGCAATCGAGATGGCTAGAGAAAATGGAGTGATTATGCTAGCTTTTACAAGCCACACAAGTGCCAAAGTCCTGCCACTTGATGTTGTATTTTTCAAACCCCTCTCAACCTACTTCACTCAGGAAATTGAAAAATAACTCAGGCCTCATCCTGACCGAGTAAGTGTCAAAGTGAGTAGAATTGCAGAATTACTTGGAAAGTCATATGGCAGAGCTGCTACCCTATCCACAGCAGTTAATGCTTTTAAAGCATCTGGTTTATGGCCAGTGAACAGGGATGTGTTTCAAGACCATCATTTTGAACCATCTCTTGTTTACGAAGAAGCCAACCATCCCAATAAAAGTACTGATAAAGTCCAATCAGCAACTAGGGTCACTGCAACTGCAACCACTGATGCTACAAAAGTTTCATCGACAACAGCAGACACCCCCGAATCCAGCAACCAAGTACTAGCAAAAGAGTGGATAATTCAACCCTGTCAGTGCCAGTAGTTGAAATTTCTCCTATTCCAAGAGCTGCTGCCGAGATACAAAAACGAAAAGGACGTGTTCGTCAACATGCACAGATTTTGACATCATCTCCTTACAAAACAGAGCTGGAAAAAGCGATCAATAAAAGGAAACCCAAAAGTCTAAGTATCAAATCATATTCTACATCAATTAAAAAAATTAAAAATAATAATGTAGTTTCATGGCATTGCTACATTTGTGATGAAGATTTACAGCAGGACATGATCCAGTGAATGAACTGCCAAAAGTGGGCACATGAAGAATGAACTGGAGCTAAAAAAGGACAGAAAAGATATTATTGTAACGGATGCAAGTGACCAAAAAGTTTGAAGAAATAGTTTAAAATAACACTAACTCGTGTATTTCTTTCTATTTCTATTTTTCATTTAATGATAAAGTTCAAATTGATCCTGTCTTTAGAAAAATATGGAGAAAACCCCCAATTTCCATTTTTTCGAATAATTTAAATTATTATTTAAGTGTTGAGTGATCACTTGTAATAAATATTTGTAATTTACACACTGATTTTTTTTATTTGAGAATGCGGTTCATCGATGGAAACTTGATGGTCCATCCATAGCAACCGGTAGCCATGAATGGACCGCAAGCTAAAATTTTAATTTTTATGCTTTATTGAAAATATTTATCACAAAAGTGAATGTTATTATTCAAAGAGAAATGTCAATGTAAAATTTGTGTTGAAACTTTTTGCGAAAAAAATTCCTAAACGTTATGTGGTTTATTGATGGCAACCTTCCCCTATTACTAGTTTAAGTGAATAAGTAAGTCGTGCATCCAGAAAATTCTTATTACTCAATATGTATGAGGCTTGATTTCAATTTTAAAAGAAATGATGAGTGCATCTCATCACTTCCCTTTACACCAATTTAATGATATTAGTGCCTTGGAGTAAGCAAGAAAACACTTTAAATATTTTCCCCCCTAATTCGTCACGACCGTTGCAAAAAAGCGTTTTACAGAGATTAATTTTTCATATATCGACAATTTAAAACCAAATTTGAAAAAAAATGCCAAATTTCTCGCCAACTTGGCGATAAAACTTCGAGTCCGAAAACTTAGTGATATAAGACAAATATTCACCAAATTATAACATCACTTGAGTTTGCATTAATATTAACACTAATTTTCCTCCAAAGGGGTGTAAAAGACCCATTTTGGAACATTCTTATACACCAAAAGGGAGGTGCACAACTAGACCCCACTAGGATTCTACATTCCAAATTGTAACTTTCTACGACATACCGTTTTTGAGTTATGCGAGATACGTACATTCATACTCACACACAGACGTCACAAGAAAACTCGTGGTAATTAACTAGGGGGTTAGTCAAAATGGAAATTTCGGGCGTCCATACGTTCTTAAGCGTATATGCACGTGCGGTACGATCGAAAAAACCATTCAATAATTATTCGAGGATGAGTAAAATGGAAAAGTAAGCCGAAATTTGAGGGATTTTTTTTTTTTTTTTTTTGCAAACACAATACTACAGGAAGTAACGAACTGACTTCCTTTTACTCCAATTTACTGTCATTTCCCCATTATTGGCCTTTTTAATGTGTTTCAATAGTTTACTCTCTAAATATCACCAACAGTGGCCAAATTGAAACCAGATTTTTAAAAAAAAATCGCCAAATTTGTCGCCAAGTTGGCGACAAAACTAGGCGACCAGAATACTGTCGATATATCGCCAAGTGTCCGTCAAATTATAACACTACTTGAGTTTACATCGAAATTAACAATGATTTCCCCCCAAAAAGGGGCAAAAGTCCTCTTAGGAACATTTGAATGCAACCAAAAGAGAAGGTGCACAACTAGGTCCCCCTAGGAGTCTAAGTACCAAATTTAAACTTTTTAGGTCATACCGTTTTTAAGTTATGCGAGATACATACACACATACGCACATTCATACGTACATACGGACGTCACGAGAAAATTCGTTGTAATTAACTCGGGGGGGTCGTCAAAATGGATATTTCCGGTATCTGTAGGCTCCTAGGCATATATCCACATGTGGTCGGGTCGAAAAAAACCCAACATTTATTCGGGGGTGAAAAAAATGGAAATTAAGGCCGATTTTTGAGTGAAATTTTTTTCGCGAATACAATACTTCCTTTTTTGTAAAAGGAAGTAAAAATGATTTAAAATTCGACTGGGTACCGTATTTAAATATATTTAAATACGGTACCCAGTCGAATTTTAAATCATTTTTACTTCCGTTTTTGTAAAAGGAAGTAAAAATGATTTAAAATTCGTCTGGGTACCGTATTTAAATATATGGCCAAGTTTGCAAATAATGTACAATACTTAGAATTTCGTTGATATTGAGACTTAGACTCTTGAAGCTCAGTTCGTGGAATTAACGTAAGTCATTGTTGAATATTTACTAAGATAAAGTATGTTTTTTGTGTCTGTAAATTTTACGGGCTAAAAAATATTTCTTCCAAAGCAGGTCTTTTAAATTTTCTCCGTACTGTGTGACTATTCCTTGTTAAAAACGAATAAAGTAACATTTTTTAAAGTTAAACTCTAGGTCCTATTATTCATTGCATTGAACTATTCAGCAGAAATTTTCAAGCGTACTATTTTATCCTTTTCTCATAGCAATTAGAGAAAATGCTTATTGGTAAATAGTTGGTTACAGATCATATTCAAACATCCTTAAAACCTGAATAAAATGTCATTTAGCTGTTGATTTTGGAAATTTATTTTGACATTTTTAATACTTATCATTCAGAAATATGTTCTTCTCATTACGATAAAGATGTGCGGAAACTCCATTAAAAAGCGTTTAAAATCGGAAAGCAAATATCAATGAAAATTTAAGACATACCTTTTTATTTGAGAAGGATGAAAAGATGAAGTGACGGAAAACCTGCTAAAAAAAGAGGAGTATAACAAAAGGAACCCAATAAAAAAATTTCAAAAAAAAAAAAAAAAAAAAGACTGGAAATACACACATTTGTCCAAGAATGTAACATTAGAAATTTGCACTAAATTTTAAATCATCTGTGCAAAAATTATAAAATATTCTAAAATACTATTTTCACTACGAAAAAAAAATGAGAAATTTTAATCGGAAAAGAATTCTCAAACTTTCATGAACAAAAAAGTTCATTATTATTTATATTTTTGAATTTATGTAATCAATCTATTTTTCAGGTCTTAAATTTTTTTTGAAAAATATTTCCTTTCATGGAGTCTCTCTGGATCAGTTGTTTGACAACGAAAAGTCCTCAAAAAATACATTACATCAAATTTCACTATTAATCAAAGATGGTATAAAAAATGGTGTTGTAAAGCCTTTAAAAAGAACTGTTTTTGAGAAAAATGAAGTTGAAGATGCATTTAGATACATGGCTAGTGGAAAACATATTGGTAAAGTACTTCTAAAGGTAAGTTGATATTTCTTTCGATGGTGGAGGAATGAGTTTAAGGCTATAAGATACCTCTACTTAGCATGAAGTGTATGCGAAGTAAAGAGGTATATCTTGAACATAGGCGTACATGAATCCCATATTATTTTTAGCTTTACTATTAGTGATATGGTAACACTACCGTTACGGTAACTACAGTTCCTGTAATAATTTCACTTTCGAGTGGTTTAGAAAACTTTTTCTGTAGATTTTCAAAATGTTTCTGAGCATTTTGGAAACCGTTTATGATATTATTCAGAAACCTTTTGGAGTATTTCAGAAATTAATCAGACATTTTTGATATTTACATACGCCGCAGCTGCCCCATATATCCAAAAACGTTTGTAACTTTTTTTTTTCAGAATAAGGCCTTTAAAAGAAGGACTTGAATGTTTCCCTATTTATTTTTAAAAAAGTAATGTCAAAGAAATTTTTAAACTCTGTCTGTAGCGAGCCAACATCCAGGAGAACCTCATATCACCTACAGCCTTGAAATTCTGTACAAAACTACTTCGAGCCCCGGCAATTTGCACTTAGAATTTTAATTTTGAATGTTTTTTTTTTTTTTTTCAGTTTTTTTTTAGCTAAAATTTGTCATAAAGTACCTTTTAAAGGGGCGAAGAAATTTCCCACATCCCTTACTGTTTTATGTTATTTGAATTATACTTCCTCCAATTTTCTTAAATTAGAAGATTTTCTATACAAGGGTTTCTATTTCAGCTAAAGTCCTAGGCTAAACTTAATTCAAGTACGCAATTTACAAAATTATAAGTTGGACAAGACGATAAATTAGAAGCATGGATGGGTTTTAAGGTGGATTTTATCGAAAGCTTATCAATAATTTTGTTTTTACGTATTTTTATCAAGTTTATTTTTGCTTGGGAGGGAGCGAAATTTTTATGTTGTTCTAACTATAATTAGATCCTTTTTTTAAATTTTCTTATGTGAAGCAGAGCAGGATTTTCATTTTGTTCCAATCGTAACATGTATTTTAATATGTTTTTTCCTAAAAGACGATATAAATACCCGCGAACCAAATAAGATAAAGCAGCAATCTTCGGAATTGGTGAGCGTCAGCGAACAGGGGGTGGTGTCCCCTAATGTAATAAACAAAAAGTAAATATTAAAGTTTCTAAAAAGTAGAGAGGTGAAAAAAAAATCAATATCCGTTTAATCTGCATGACCTCTATTTTCGCAGTACTTAGTCCTAGATGCACACTTTCAATTGCAAAAATATTCAAAATAAAAGGAAAATTCGTGAAAAAATACGAAATTTAACTCTTACCCTTAACTTATATCTGTACCTCAGAGCCAGAAGGACGCAATATGATAATTTTATGGGTGAGAGAAAAAACCTTTTTTCCAGCGCATGCAAAGGATGCGGGACGAGCGCTCTTTTAACCCTGGTTAAAAAATGAAAGGAATATTTTTTTTAAGAATTATGTTCACATCGCTCCATGCGGAATAGACTTCTGCATACAATTCACTAATAAACAGAAAATCACAATTTTTGCATTTGCGTCACTCTGGCTCTGAGGTACAGATATGTAGGGAAATAATCACCACGGAAAACTAATTTCATTATTTAAAAAAATGGAAATTAAGGCCGATTTTTGAGTGAAATTTTTTTCGCGAATACAATACTTCCTTTTTTGTAAAAGGAAGTAAAAATTGACCAACATTCAAGGAGATGTGAGAGTTCAAAACTTTAAAGGACCAAGCAGAAGATAAGATTGGAGCTTATCGCCCGTTCAGAAGAATGACAATTTTTTTGAAGTACGCAAACAAGATACATTTGTGCTTCCAAGTAATTAATCTGTTTTTGAGCGTATGCTAAATATTACCTATAACGTTAGTTCGAAGTAACCGCAGTTTTCTTTTCAAAATATAAACTTGAGTTACCCCCAAATGCGTTAATTTTACGTATTTTGAACCGTAACAAATGGAAAGAAAAATTGTACTGATGAAAGAAAAAATTGAAAATAAATAGTCCAGTCTGAGGTTTTTTAAAAAACATAATCTTGATTAAATCGTATTATTTACTTAAAAGTTGCTAAGAGGCCAGACAGACAGCCAAACGGATCTACACAGATTGACGACTGAGATACACACCGAAAAATACATTTTCCCATCTCGGACTATACTTGCAAATTTATTTTTCAATATCAATTAAATAATGATACTTTTTCACTATCATCATTTATTTAATACTCTATTTATCTTCTCAATTTCTAACAATAGGAAAGGAGAGCAAGGCTAAAAGTTCCGCGGTTGAGTAATTTCCTTTGAAAAAGCTCAGAAAAGAAAAGGGAACAAATAGTAGTAGCACCATCTAAACAAAGCAGCTAATATATTTTTTTCGGTTTTTTTAATGGCATTCAAAAAAAGAAAAAAAGAATTTCAAGTACTAAGCTCATTAAAATAAATACATTATATCAGAAAAAGAAAAAAAGAGAGAAACAAAGCACCGTTTGTTTTTCCCCTGTTGCCAAAAAATAATATAAAAATGAATAAATATTCTTTGAAAAATAAATAAAATGTCAACTTAAAGAAATAATTTATATTATCAAAAAAAATCAAATATGGTCTGCGCTTATCTTTATGTAAAAGTATAAAAAGAACTCCGAATTTCTTCAAAAAACACTGAATACATAAATTAAAAGTTTGGAGTGAAAATAAAAACAAATCATATCAACAATAATTATTTTACAGAAAAGATCATGGCTGCGGAGTCGGAGTCAGTCTCATTTTGGGGTTGAGCAGTCAGAGTCGAGAGTCTAGGTTTTAAATTCAAGGACTCAGTTGAAATCGATCACTTTCTCTCAATGTCTGCAACTTTTGCCAATGTTTGCGGGGTTGGAACTAGACTTATTTTGAGATAAAGGAGTCGGAGTCGATGACTTTCAAATTCCAAAAGTCGGAGTAGTCCCCTCCGTTTCTAAATTTTTTCCAAAGCTACGGAGCCAGAGTCGGAGTTAGGTTGCCACGAAATAGTCAGAGTTTTTATTTTTAAATGATTGACGGTTCGTCTTCATATGTTTAAGAGTTCTTTTGCTGTTTTCTAGATAAAGAAAAATACGAAAAAACTAAATCTTTCAATATTGAAGCTGACTATAAAAATTTTGAAAAAATAGTAGAATATTTTATTAAGGACTACATTCGCAACTACAACAAACTATAGGGGGCACTGCAATCACCGTCTAATGGCGGATGAACAAGGTAAAACAAACGCACGCCGTAGCGTAGAAAATGCTAATAAACCAAGTAATTTTTGTTTGTATGCATGACTTTTTTGTTTTATTCTTTTAAAATTCATTTTTAAAGTCTTGTGAATATTCTGGCCCACGTAGAAAGAAATGAGAATTCAAGAAGCATTACTAAACATCAGAAATTAATGCAAATTACGTAGTTCGTAGTTCTACGCAGCTATTTCCACGATGCTGAATTCGATATTTATCAATTCTTGATGGAACTGCATTTTCATTGTGGCCATAAGCACACTAAATTTTTCATGTAACAAAACCTTTGTTTACCAGTGTTATCAAAAGAGGAAGATGATACGTCTTTGTCTTGTTTGGCTAGCGCTAATTGTTTAACATTTGTAGCTGAGTTATTTCTCAAATTGCGGAATCGGTTAATTTTAATTTTTCCTGCTTCGTATGTTTCTAATTTCTGAATTATGATTTAATTCTGTCATGCATCATCAATAAAATTATCACGAATACATGGTAATAGTTTTTTTTTAAATTGATCTTCCATTATTTCTTTAAACTTATCGAATTCTGTAATCTTTCTACCATTTTATTCCACACATGATAAAAAATAGAAATGGTTTACAACTGACATGCGAAATCTAGCCAAGGGTTCTTTGTTCCTACAATACACTAAAACTATAACCCTAAACTATTATCTCACTATTTTGGCGATGAAAATTTGCAGCGTTAAACACATTTTTCATTTCTTTCTACGATAATATATTCAAGAAATTATTTTGCAAACTGTCCATTTCAACTAAATGCTGCATTAAAATTAGGTTAGTTAAATTAATTATTCTTAAACTAGGCGGAGATGAAAGCCCTAATTCTTTTGCTAATGTTATCAAATCCTTCTTTCGAGCTTAAGATTTAAAAAAAAAATCCATATTCTTACAAATTCACACAAAACAATAAAAACAAATTTACCTGGTTTAACGTTATTCTCTTTAAAAAAAAAAAATGAAGAAAAAAAATGAACAGACGAGAATTTTATGCTAATGCGAAGTTTGTTAATCCAGAGTTTTCTTGTGTTTACGCATACGCCATTTATGACAGTCATCTCACTTTTTAGAGGGAAATAGTGAAAACTAACGTTATTTTGAGAAGCTCGAGAATACCATTACGGGACGAAACAATTTCTGTTTCTGAAAGCAATCTAAGACACATCGAACGCGTTAATAAATACTCATAACAAACTGCCTATGTTTACTCACGGACACACGTGCAGTGGCGGATACACCCGGCGGGCAACCGGTCATTTGTCCGGTGGGCCGGTCATGTTTCGGGCCGATCAATTGCCCTGTCTACAAACAGTAAAATGTAAATACCGCTACGTAAATTCTCTAGCTTCAATCTCTCTTTACGCATGGGCTCAAGCCCGCGGATGGAGGGTGCAAGACCGTCGCTAAGGGGGCCGTGGGGGTGCTACACCAACCCAGTTTTTCAGAAATAGGGCCGCCAATTTTATTTTAATAATGTAATAAAAAACAGAAAAACAAGCGCAGTATTTAAAAGTTAAAATACTTTTGTCTATTTTTCAATTTCATCTATGAATTGCAATTCACATTTACTTTACTTAGGAATGGTAATTTACAATTGTTATGAATAACAATTGTAAAGTTCATAAAGTTCATAACAATTGCAATAAAAGTGACAAAAAGTATTTTTTCAATAAAGCTTTAACAGAAAATGCAATCTTAAAACACAATTTGGAGATATCCAAAATTCTGTATTATGAAGATTATTCAAGTAAAGACCTCCTAAATGAGTGCGTTTCTAAAATTTTTTTGCGAAAAATAAAATATTCAGTTTCTTTCACTCAATATCCCTCAAAGGGTTCAACCCACGGTTGAAGACCCTTCAGTTTAAAAATGATTATATAAAAAAATATGATTCTCAGGGGCCGCCGGCACACCGACCTTTTCTACCATTTACCTTTCCTATTTTTTAAAAATGAAAAATATCATCCTGAAAATCAGAGTTATGTACACAAAAAAATACACAGGTCCCAGAAATATGGTTTATCTAGGAGAAAAATTAAAGCATAGCGAGAGAGACTGAAAATATATTGAAATTAATAGTCACACCAGTAGTTCTAAATGTTTAAATGAAAAAAAATCATGTATGAATTGAAAATTTAAAATAAACTTTATCAAGAGGTGAAGAAGGAATGATATTTAAAATAAAATAGAGTAAAAAAAAGGGTCAAAGATCATTAAGGTTATTTAAGGTCACCAAAGCACCAGATCAGTTCAAGAAATTTTTTTTTACCTGAGGCCGCAGATGGCTTGTATTTCAAGCAAATAAAAACACTAGGCTGTAAATTGAAAATTTTATTATAGAAAATGTAAATGTAAATGGTTTTGAAGGAGAACACTGTTAGAGGGTGTTTCATATTTTTTATCAATAAAATAAATAAAAGAAGATTGGGACGTAACCAAAAGGTTATAGAGAGGGAACCACAAGCTTATATCTTCCTTTTTAGTCACTAAAGCTTGCCCTAAGTGCGTTTCTGAAACTTACTTTTAAAGGAATTCCTGGGAAAAACTCCCGAACCCCATTCCTTAATTTAACGTCATTAAAGAAGGCCTACAATAGCGTATTTGGGATTTCAGTTTCGAAAAACTTCGAGGAGAGTATTTCCGCCGCAATTCACCTAGAAACGTCCCCACCCCATTATTAAAGAGCGTCATAAATCAGTGTCGAAAAAATTTCGGAGGCCCCTTAAGCATCTCCTTCGCATAATATCATAGAAGATTGTCTAAAATTACCTTTTTAGGGCTTCAATCTCAAAAAAAGGGAAGAAAACCCCCAAATCCCCACTTTTCCCATTACATCATGACAGAAGATTTTTTTGACCTATTCCCAAAAATTTAATTAAAACCACAAATTTAAATCTAAACACCACACACCAAGCAATTTTTGTAACTGGCCATAGTTATTTCCTTATCAATCTACTTCGTTTCCGAATCTATAGCATCGAAAAATTTCAAAGAAAGTCTCCCCCCTCCCTCCCCCTTCGTCATCATCAGTAAAGCACGTCAGAAATCCCGTTTTTAATGCTTTAATTTTGAAAAAATTCCAAGGAGAACCTCGCCATAACTCCTCCTCCTAAAATCATAGAAGGTCGGTAAAAGTTTCGTTTTTGGAACTTAACTTTTGAATAACTGTCGGTGTCCTAGTTTTTATCAAAAAAAAAAAAAAGCTTACAGTTACCTTTTCACGATTTCAATTCAAAAAAAAAAACTCTTGGTGGATGTTGCTCGAATCTCTCCTTTCCCTAGCATCACCCAAAATCTTTTAAAACTGCGCTTTCAGAGCTAATATTTTAAACTCTTCCCGGACCCCATCTTCCTAACATAATTGAAGATAATATATGAATGCAAGTTCGGAGTTTCACTTCCAAAAAATTGCCGAAGAGGACTCTTGAACCTCCGCTCCACCTAACATCAATAGAGATCATCTAAAATTGCGTTTTTAGGACTATACAATTTGAAAAAAATTCCGGGGGAGAGACCCTAGAACCTTATATTTCTGACTCAATGTTAAACTTACAATTAGGTTTCTAATGCTAATGTTTAACAACTTCCATATGCAAGAAAATTAATCTACTCCCTATCTCTCTCTGTATTGGTACATGTGTTTGAAAAAATTAAGGGTTCGCACACACCCCTCGCCTCCCTAATAACCTCATTCTAACTGAAGTAATGTTAGAGGATATTATTACGGAAATAATCAATACAGCACCAGGCAACTTAAAAGTACTTCAATAGATTATTACAATCACCTTTCTTTTTACACACAAAGGTTTAGCTTATCGTGTATCAATTGTTTACCATTAAAACACGGAAAAGAATCTCATCTGTTAAATTTGTTTAAAGGAAAGTAACTATTTTTTTTGAATAATTTCCTCATATTTAAGTGATTTCGTTTCCCAATCATTTTTGTAAAAATTAGTATCTATAGAAGCTACGGGGCCGCGACATCCCTTTATGCCAGGGCCGATTTCTTTAACCAATCCGCCACTGCACACGTGGAACGTAATGTTTTACCTTTTCTTTAATTTTATGAATCACCGCAAGGTAGAGTATTCGAGTGCTGGAGTTGCGAATTAGCAACATCTCATTGTGTGGAGCATTTGGAACCTCAAACCCTGATATTCATGCTTTCATGTACACACGTGCAATTAAAATGCATACAGAGGTGTAAAAATTATTAGAATAATTGTGAAAATTACAGTTAACTCTTGCTATGTAAAGGAAATTATTCTTTACTTTTAAAATATTGATACATTTAGTGCTGAGTGTGAATTCCCCTGTTTTTTTTTATTAAAGATTTGAAGCGTCTTGTCATATTTTTTTATAAGTTTTTGGCAATTTATTTTTATTTCCTCGCCATGGTGCCAAATTTGGATGAGTCCTTCTCTCAGACAATTCTTGTGTGTGAAGTTCGATTTCTTTAACTTTTTCTTCACAATGGTTCAAATATTCTTTATTGGGATCATATCTGGACTGTTTCCATGCTGTGGAAGTGTTTTTATGTTTTTTTCATTTGAAACTTTGGTCACAGAGCTCCATCATCCACGAATATGAAGTTATCATTTAGAAAAAGATCTTTTAATTTTGAAACCTTTGCTCAAGCACCTTTTCATGCTGATACTAAGTCATAATACCTTCAACATCCAGAACCGTTCTTTTGTGCGTTTACTTTTTTCGATTCTTCTTTATTATGTTCTTTCTTTGAAATTTTTGAAGAGTGATTTGTAACATGAAACGATTAGAAGCACAGTGCGGAGTTCCGCACGGCTCGACTAGTATTTTCATAGTTAAAAATAAGGGTTAATGGATTTCATATGCAATTTTATTTCAAGTTTTTATATTTTTTAACCAGATTAGCTGTATTAATTAATTTTTTATTAATAATAACTTCATATAAAAAAAGCACCACCATATTCCCTAGGTTAATGGATTCCACATGCAATTTTATTTTTAAAAAACATTTATTTTTTTAATGCGATTAGCTTTATTAATTAACTTTATGTTGTCGCACTTTCATGTATGTTTTTATTGTAGTTAAAATATCACTTTATTTAAATTAAAAACAGTAAATAATTACGATAATTTTAAATTTCAGATCCGTAGTGAAGAACAAGAAAAATACTCCATGCCGAAGAATTTAAAACTTCTAGCAACCCCAATGACATATTTTTACTGCCATAAAGTTTATATTATAATTGGTGGTCTTGGTGGTTTTGGTATCGAGCTTACTAAGTGGCTTACAAGGAGAGGAGCCAGAAATATCATACTCACGTCAAGGTATGGAGCAAGAACATCTTATCACAAATTATGCCTCAAACGGTGGAAGAATAAAGGCTTTAATGTATCTGTCTCCACTTTGAATGCATCTGTAAAGGAAGAGGCAAAATTGCTGTTACAAGAAGCAGTAAAAATGGGACCAATTGCTGGAATTTTCAATTTGGCTATGGTAAGTTTTCCAAGCTATTGTGTTACTTAAAAATAATTAATTACTGTGAGCACTGTATGGAAGTGAGTATGAAAAATATGAGGACCGCATTCTGTAAATTGTTTTGAACTCAGGAAAATTTGTAGATTACGATTCTGGATGTTGCCAGGAGGCTTGTTGGTCCATTAATTTTTTTATACCCCACCCCCTTATTTACTAAGTAAATGAATCGAGCAAACTCATCTGAACCATTTTAGTGATTGTCCTAGTTTCAATGTACCGTTGTTTCTTAAAATTTAAGATATTTAAAGCTAGGTAATTTAAAATTTAAAAAAATTAAAAAAATAAATAAAAACTAAAAGAAAAATAAGTATGATTTCTCTTCCTTGCAATGTAACTTTACTCTCTGAAAATGAACGCTAATGATTTCGATTTTTTCCAATCCATTCTAAGTCCAAATTCTGCTATGTGAATTTAGAATTTAAAAAAAATTGTGTATTTTATCAAAAAATTTTATTAAAGTTTAAGGTTTGTTCAATGCTATGTAAAAGTTAATAATAAAGTAGATTCAAAGTAAAGGGAACTAGTATTGTGTTTGAAGTATGTTTGTGATAAAGTTGCCAAATACATTTTTTTTTTTTGGTGTCTAATCAAACTTGGATTTCTGCATGTATGAGGAAAAAGACTCTTTAAGTGCCTATAATTGTTCCACTTAAACAAACTTTCCCTGAGGCTATATTGGATCCTTGAAAACAAATGTAAGTTTTGGTTAAAATTTTGATGAATTGAAATGACTTATGTATTGATTACTGAAGAATTCTAAACAACAAAAAAGTTTCATATAATTTGAACAACGGCAACCCGTGTCGACTTGCGCCTAAAAGTGTAAACCAACACTGTGCACTAGAATTAAAAAAAAAATATCTTTTTGGAAGTTTGAAACTTCATATTGATAAAACGTTTCCTCTTGAGCCCCACATGTACCACAAAAATAATTATCCATATCAAAAAATATTTGGGCGTATAGCAGGAGGCCTAAAATTTAATTTTCTTCAAAAAATTGATTTTTTTTCTATATATTTTTTAAAAAATGTAAGGTAAATTTTAAGAACTTATCAAGCTGAAAAATATAAACAGTAAAGTCGATAATTAGCGTTAAATAGCAATTTTTGTTCTCTTGCTACATTTAAGTCTCCCACGTGATACTCAAAATATGGATTTTTTAAATTTTAAGTTAAATTTGTCATTTTAAAAATATTATTTTTTTTAATTATCATTTGCAAATGTTGATTTGAAAATGAGTTCACTAATAATTTTTAAACTTGATATTTTACTTAAATGTATTTCTAATTTTTTAACTGGTAAATCAAAAAAAAAAATTTGTTTTGAAGAAAATTATAAAATTATAAATTTTAGGCCTTCTGCTGGACACCTAAATATTTTTTAATTTGGATAAATATTTTTGTGGAGCTATGGGGGCAATATTTTATCAACATGAAATATTGAACTTCCAAACGAAACACGGGTTGCCGTTGTTTAAATTATATGAAACTATTTTTACAATTATTTTGACAGGGAAAATATAAGAGGGGGGTGTGCGATTTGATAAATCGACTTTTTTTTGGGGGGGGGGGGGGAGACACCCTACTAAAATGTATATACACTTACCTTTAACGGTTCCCCCAATTGATTTTATCGAGAAAATTTTGTGGAAAAAAAATTCATTTTTTTATGCAAAAACCATTAAATGTTTTCTGATCTATATGCAAATATATTATCATTCAATAACTTGCAATTATCAGTGATAGAACGTAGATAAGGAAAGATAGAGAAGGAAATTGCATCAGAACTTAAGTTTAAGAAATGTTTAATTTTGTCACTTTTTGCTGAAAATTTAATTAAAACTTCCTGAAAAGTTGAAGAAACTCAATTTTTCAACTTTTCCGGATCGGAAATAAACTTCTTCGGAAAAAAAACGGGTTTTTTCCGTTTGTTTCGGAAAATTTCCGTTTTTTTTTCTTTTTTTTTTCGAACTGTTTTCATCTCTACTCCAGTCACAACTAAATTGGTTACTGGACTCGCTGAGATCACTTTAGGATGAACCTTCTGACATTACTGTGCCATTGTGTGCTTCTGAAAAGTTTAAAATCAGTGAAACTTTCCCGTGAACTTACTGCAATCGTTGACTTCAGAATGCAAATTACAGTGTCCCCCCCCCCCCAAGCGATGGCTCAGCCTTCAAGTGTTACGGAGTACCCTTCCAAAATAAAAGCCATCAAAAAAAAAAAAAGAAAGAAAGAAAGAAAACAAAAGCCCTTGAAAAAAGCTGATTTAAAAATTCCAATGACGCAATCTGCGAAATGGACGCCCCCCCCCCCCCCTCCCCACCAGCGCACCCCAGATAATTAGCATTTTTGTCTATTAGAGTTTATTAGTTTACTATTAAAAAGCGTGGTTTCTGCGATTTTTGAGAATTTTTTTTTTAAGTAATACATTTTTTTTTTTCAAAAAGGAATATTTTGTTTCCCCCTTCCCCCCAAACATGACTCGCAAAATGCTGGGACTTTTTAACCCTTCTTGATGGTAGGATAAACCCTTTTTTTATGTTTGGGTTTGGCTATTTTTTGGCCCAATTTAACTGTAATATTCTCCCATGTCACTTTTATATCAAAAGAGGAGAAATTATACATTGAATCAAATTTAACTACAACTAGCCCGTTGATGCAAATAATAATAAAATAAGTTTGAAAGCCATGCAATAACAAGATAAGGAAGCCTTAATAGAGTTATGACTTTTATGGCAATACAATACCACAAAAATATGTCTATTTCGTACTTATTCTATTTAAAAAAAAATTATTGTTTCATTGCAATATGCTAAATATTTATCCATATTTCAAAACTCCAACATGTCTCGAAAGAAGAGTGTTTCCCCAGTTTTGCCGATACGAAATCCCTCCCCCCCTCTCGTTTTCCATTTCAATCATACCTTTTGATGTATTAAAGGGGGGTTGCAAATTTTCTAAAACATACAGGAAAGAAGCAGTTGTACTCTTGATAGACAAAGGCTGTAGTGAAAGTATTCCATCCCCATCAAATACTAAAACAATAAGATATTAATTTCAGTCAGTTTACTAATGCATAATCTTTTAAATCATTCTATCTCAGTCCCAAACAAATACACGGTAGATGTCACTAATGTGTTACTGCGTGTGAAGACGACATGAATTATATATACCTTGGAACCGGCAATATCTCATACCAAAATCAAACGATAACAATCATTCATATCCTCCCAGAAAAATTAGATTCCTTCAAAGTTTACTTATTCAAAAAAATATGTATCTCACTATTCCCACTAAGTGGGGAAGCAGTGAGACAAAATTGTATTTTTTTTGTTTTTATTTATTTTATTGTTTGTTATTGTTTGCAGTTTTTTTCTAAATCCATTTTTAGAATAATTATACAGTAACAAATATTGTACCATTTTAAAGACATTGATTATTATGTATTTAGTAATAAAAAACGCATTTGAATTTTTGTGTCTCACTACCCACTCGTCCACTATATTATTTCTCATACACATAACTTTAATATTACTTGTAGCTTCATTTTAATTAAACGTACGCGTTTATTTCCCTTTAATGCAGCGATTCCCAAAGTGTGTTCCACGGAACCCGAAGGTTCCGCCGAATGATGAAAAGGGTTCCGCCATGAGTTAGTCTTTGCATAAATTTATTACTTTCCACAGTCAATTCTGACAAAAGAAACTTTCAAGGATAGAAAATGTTGCTACAAGTTGAAGTAGCAAGCGTAATTGTTTCATCAGTATGCCAACATAAAAAAAAAAATACTTCATTTGTAAATCACCCCTAGGTTCTAAAAGATGGTTTTCTGCAAACACAGACGACAGATGACTTTAAAAAAGTTTGTTTACCAAAGGCTGTTACAACTCGTAACTTGGATGAATTGTCGAGGAGTATGTGTCCTTCTCTTGACTATTTTGTTTGCTTTTCATCAATTGTCAGTGGGAAAGGAAATGCTGGACAAACAAACTATGGTTTTGCAAATTCAGTTATGGAAAGAATTTGTGAACACAGGAAGAGATCAGGACTGCATGGTATATTTTATTTTGTTATTTTAGTAATTATTTGTAATAACACTCATCTTCCATTGCGTAATTATGTTTATTACTTTGTGTTGTCTACTTAACTGAACTCTCAGGAAAAGAAACTGAATCGAACTGAACTAAACAAATTCTGTCATTAAACCTGATGTACACTTTGTTTCTCGCGCTTCTTTTCTTTCTCACGCCGCTCTCTGAGAAATCGAATTATGTATTAATATTATTATTGCTACTGAACTGTGTTGGGCCCACAATGACTTAGGGTGTGATTAGATTCAAGGGAAAGAGGCATTTATTGTGACATTTTCTATTGCCCCTAAACTTAGTCTATAGACTTTGGTATATTTTAAGTACCCAAATAACTGAAGCAAACTGTACTTCTGTACACATAAATACAATTGCACCTATTAAGCTTCTTAAGTTTTAATTTCTCAAAAACGCCGTCAATTTCACGAAACCAAGTACTGCCGTATTGGAGCAATCCATACAATGAGTTATTCAATTTACAGACAAAATTTAGATTTCATGGATAGACAAACCCTTTAGGTTTTCTCATAAATCTCCTCTTTTTTAAATCCGCATATAGATACGCATTGCAAACATCTACTTGGAAATGGACCCAATGTAGCTTATACACAAAAATTGAAAACAAAGCCTTAAACAAAGGAAAGGAAATAACTGGAGAAAACACATGCGAAAAGTATCCCCCCCCCCCTCATACCTGAGGGTTACCTAAATTACCAGTCTGGCCTTAAAGCGCATTATTTCATTCTGCTCATTTGTTTTTAAATCAAAAAAAAAAAAAAAACATCTATACACTTTTTTCTTTCTATAAAATTTTCAGGCAGTGGAAACAACTCCTAAACGTTTCTTTCTTACACCTGAATTTCTTGACCCACTGCGTTTTGCCAATCTTCATTTTTTGGCGTTCTCACACTTTGTTTCAAATTCGAAGGAATTGCAACTTCGGAAATGTTAACTTCTTCAATTATCCCCCCTTATCTTCATCAGAATCTGATACTTTTCTCGAATTATCATCACAAGTGAAATCAAAATACACTGCTCAAAACAATTAGGGGAGCAAGCAAAAAAGTGAAGAAAATCGCTCGATACAACCACCTTTTGGCATACAATGAATAGTACACGCGTATCAATGCGCAATATAGAAAAATGTCGTAAAAAATATGGAATTAAGATTTTAATCCTTAAAAATCTGGAAAAAACATGAAAAGATGATTTGGGGGCAACAATTTGGTTACTTGTAAACGATAAAAAAAAAGGTACTGTTTAGACATGATGCATGAGTTTTAATAGGGCGTGTGGTCTTCTCGAACAGCAAAGACTGCTGCACATCTGTTTGCCATGATGGATGGATGCGATGAGGTTATCGATCTGTCTCTGGGGAATACTGTTTCACTCATCAAGAAGTGCAATCTCAAAGTCTCAAACAGTAACAGGCGACCTTGGTCGCGCAGCAATGCGTCGTCCGAGCATGTCCTAAACATGATCGATCGGATTCAGATCAGGAGAGCACGCTGGCCATTCCATACGCTGTATCGTTTCAGATTCAAGCATGTTCTCCACCAGACGAGCTCTAGACGGTAAGGCATGATCATCCTGGAAAACAAAGGAATCTCCAATGGCTCCAGCGTAAGGGATGACATGAGGTCCAGTATCTCGTCTGCATACATTCGACCCGTCAAAATGCCATTCTGAGTGCTATGCAGGTCCTTACGTCCGCCTGTGATGATTCCAACACATACCAACCATCCAGCTCCTCGGTTTTGTGACCTTTCACGAACGAATGTGGGGTTATTTTAAGTGCCCCAGTCTCTGCACACCAGAACACATTGCTTATCACACTCCAGATTGAATCGGGACTCGTTTGTAAACAGCTCTTGACTCCAACCATGTTGCTCCCAATCTCAATGTTCAGCAGCCCATCTTCTTCGACCCGCACGGTAGCGTGGGGTCAACGGAATGAAGACAATTGGTCTACGTTCATAGAGCCCTCCCTCGTGAAGCCGATTACGTACTGTTTGGGTTGACACCCTTCGTCCTGTAGCGAAGCGCAACTGTCTTTGCAGCTGTGTAGCATTCTGTGTTCTGTTTCGACGGGCTGTTAACCGTATATACCGGACATTAGTTGTTGTAGTGGAGCATGGCCTTTCCCTGGTCGACGTCTAACATTTCCTGTTTCTTGGAATCGATTCCACAGCCTTGGAACAACACTTCTGGTGACTCCTACAGCGTCCGCAACACTACGTTGTGTTTGCCTGGATTGCAGTCTGCCTATGCCATGTCCGCCATGCCATGGATTCTAGTAAATCACGTTGTTGAGACATTCTCCGGACAACATCCGGATTTCTGCCCTTATATCCTTTTTCTGGTTTTTGACGTCATGATCTTTGATTTGCATATAAAGTTTTCTTCCTCCTTTCTTAATAGGCTTTAAATTATGGATTATTCATTTTATGTTACTTAATGGTATACATTTTTGCTTAAGTTTGTTAAAACTATGTGCTCCCCTAATTGTTTTGAGCAGTGTATTTTGGGTGATATTCAATGTTATTTTCAGAACAATAAAACTCGGCTTCGCAGTTGAACGCATTCGGACTTGAGAACCGTCGCGTCGATAGAATAATACATATCCCTGCATTCTCTAGTTTGCCTCGGTGTTTCTTTAATCCATTTAATTTCACTTCATGGTATTTTATGATTTTCAGGATATTCTTCGATTTTTCTTCTACTTCAGATTTACTCAGGGGTGAAATAAAACTGTATTCCTCTGTTTCCCGTTCCTTTTTTTTTTTTTTTTTTTTTTGCCCAAAATTTATTTAAATCGCATTTAACATTCAATGTTTCTGTCACTTTGCGATTTTCAGATTCCCAAATTCTATTACCATTCTTTATGAAACGCATATCCTACCATGACTCCCTGCTTACCTCGCATATCCAATTTGTTTATTTTCTGTTTTGGAAGTCCAATATATGAAATACAGCCAAGAACACGTAAGTGTTTAATAAATGGCTTTTTAACCCCAAATAGCTCAAAAAAGGTTTTGGCTTTTCCTTTTAAAACCGCTCTATTCCGTAAGTAATGGAAGCACATGCATGGAAGCACTGCTTCGGCTCAAAACTGCTGAGGCAAACCCGATTCGTTTAAGGTATGTGCCTACCACAAAATCCTCGTTTTGGTGAAAATATTCGATTTTTTTTTTTTTCCCCATTGGATAGGATATTCCTTTAGGATTCCAAAAATGTTTTACTTTAGCTTTTGCGATTGTTAGAACTTGAGTTATGACCCCAAACATGCAGCGGAAGTGAAATTTCCGTAACCGGAAGTGAGCATTTAAAGAGCCACAAAAATGTAAACAATACATTATAACAGCTGTTCTTCCTACTTCAAGCACTATTACGGCTCAATTTCTTTCTTTTTTTAATGTTGAATTAAGTTTATTTTTGTTTTAATATACTTTTAAATATTTGGCAAGTTTTTTTTAGCGTTTTAAGTTGGCAATACTTTGCATGCCCAAGCATTGCTTTCGTTTTGTTTACCATCTCGCTAGCTCTACTTCTTCTCTTAAATTTATACTTATTTCTGATACTTTTTAGTTCGATTATAGTGATTTGTTTTATAGTTAAGCTTGCTTTGATTATAAATCATTTCGTGATGCCGAAAGCAAGATCCAAGAAGAGTAAAAAGCGCCGATTTCGGGGAAATCAGCACACAGTTTCTGAAGCCGTAGTAGACATAAATGTCTCAACAGCTAGTTCATCAAAATTGAATATTTCTGAAGGCAGTGACGATGATATGCAACGTCAAAATATGAAAGAAGTAAGCGGTAACAGGATTATTGATATTAATACTCTTATTTATGTCTTTTCAATTCTGAGTTGCCCAAAATGCTATGATACTGGACTGAAACTGTCTGAAGATTCAAAATTAGGCCTTTGCTCCAATTTTTCATTAGTTTGTGACTGCGGCTTCGTCACTGGATTTTCTTCTGTTCCCAGAGAAACTAAAACAATCAGCCTTAATATATTATTAGTACTTGCATTAAGGTTGATTGGGAGAGGATTTAATGCAAGTAAGAAACTTTTGACGACTTTAAAATCACCATTCCTTTCCAAGGCAACCTTCCGAAAAAATGAACTGAAACTCTTTGAAGCTGTGAAATATGCATCGGAAGAAAATATGCAATTGTCATCAAAAGAAGTTAAAGATCTGAAAGATAGCAGTACTTGCGGCGTGTCTGTAGGTGGAACATGGCAGAGACGGGGACATATGTCTCTAAATGGTTGTGTCTCTGCAATTTCGATTAATTCGGGTAAGGTGTTGGACATTGAAGTTATGTCGCAATACTGCAAAATGTGCAGCAGTGGAAAGAGCTGTAATGACCATTTTTGCTCAAATTACACTGGATCATCTGATAACATGGAAACCATAGGAGCATATAGAATTTTCGAACGATCCGCTGCAACGAGGAATCTTGAATACAATGAATATTACGGAGACGGCGATTCAAAAGCATTCAATAAAGTAAAAGACATTTATGGAGAAAATTCGGTAATAAAACTGGAATGTATAGGACATATTCAAAAGCGAGTAGGCTCTCGATTACGAAAATTGAAAAAGAAAACTTCTGGTCTCGGTGGAAAAGGCAAATTAACGGATAACTTTATTGATAAATTACAGAACTATTACGGTATTGCTATTCGCAGCAATGTAGGAAATTTAGAGAAAATGCAATCAGCAGTCATTGCTGCATTTTTTCATTGCTGCTCTAGCAATGACAAACCAATGCATCGGCAGTGTCCCGAAGGACCAGAAAGTTGGTGCAAGTTTCAGCGTGCCGCGCATCTTGGGAAGAATCTCACAGAAAAGTCACCGGGGCTCCCTGAGAAAATTATAAATATAATCAAACCAATTTACATATAACTTTGTGACGAGAAGTTACTAAAAAAGTGCTTACATGGACTGACACAAAATAATAACGAGTCCTTTAACAATGTTTTGTGGAACATTGTACCGAAAGAGAACTTTGTCCAATTACGAACATTATTATTAGGTTCATACATTGCAGTTATACTGTTTAATTCAGGATACACAGGGCTTGGTCCTGTTTTTAATTATTTGAAAATTAAGCTGAACCTATACTAAACATTTATAAGGAAATTGATGCAGAGAGGATTGCAAAATCGAGGCGACAAATTCTACCAGCGACCAAGTTATCAAGAAAAATACTAAAAGCTAAAAGAAAGTCGAAGTTAACAGCTAATGAAGTCAAAGAAGGCTTGACTTACAAGTATGGAGGATTTTGAGGTTCAATTCAAACAAATACAGTTGTTCTTGATCAAAATATTTAATTGTGTTTTCTAAAAATATGCGATTTTCAGTTTTTTGTAGCTATAGGAGACCTGATTTCTGAAAATGTTCTCTAGATATTGAAATGAAATTTTTTCTGTATATTCAGCTCATTTTGGAATATGATATAAAGCAAAAAAAAAACTTATATTTATGTATTTACAACTGTCACAGCTTTTTTTATTTGAAAATTCGACAATATTATTTGATCGAGCACACAAAACTTCTATATTTTAGCAATTTTTAAAGATATTGCAAATATTTTGCTTCACAACACTGGTTAATGTTGCACTAACATGTTACTAGACTAAAAAATAAAATATATTTATTATAATGTTGAAAATGTTTATGAAAATTGGAGCACAGATGATTACGAAATTGGGATGACAAATACTACCAATAACGAAATTGTCTAAAAAAAATTTTAAAGCTAAGATAAAGCTAAAATTATGTGGTAATGAAGCCCAAGAATACTTGATTTATAATTGTGGTGAATTTCAAGAGTGTACAATTTGTTTAAATTTTTTTATTCCAGATTAAAATCTTTAATTGCAATTTCTGAAGAACTGCAATTTTCAGTTTTTTGTTTAGAAAAAACCTGATTTCTAAGAATATTCCAAAGATATTGAAATAAAATTTTGTCTGTATATTCAACTCATTTGGGGGTATGTTTGGTAGCAAAAAATAGTTTGTATTTATGTATTTAACTACTTTAATAGCTTTTTTATTTGAAAGATTGATAATTTTAATCGAAAAAGTCATATATTGTGCATAAAAGTTGTCCTATTTCAGTAATATAAAATAGCATTATAAATATTTTGCTTCAGAACACAGGTAAGTGTTTTACTAACATATTATTGAAATTAAAAATGAAAAATATTCATTAGAATTCATTATAGAAGGTTTAGCGTAAGTATTAATTTTCGCTATAATTTTACTAAAAAATGCCCGACTTTCAAAAATCAGTGAGAAATCCAATAAAATTGGACTTGATTTCATTGTTTTATTTCCTATTCTAACTGGAAATATTTGTGTTGGATAAAAATTTTATATTTTTCAAAAAAAATGCTTCGAAGGTAGGCACATACCTACTACTTTGCACGGATAATAAACTGACATATTTTTACTTTTTACATGCAGTGAAAGACAGTGAAATACAGAATCACACTTTTCAGTATTCATAATATAGTTTTTGTCTTCATCATAAACACCTTGATGCCAAACTTCAAGACTCACAGGGCTCGATGGTCGGTGGGTTGGGAGGAACTAAGGCCCCTATATATATGAGCCGGCGCATCAGCCATTTCGGATCGAAGCGCGTGTTTGAGTGATTGTCTTTTCTGGCGAGTTATCGCGTTTGGTGATTGTTCACTGTGAGCGATTATTAGCGGCAGGCGTGAATTGTTTATTAAATAAAACATTATTTTCGGCAAATTTGGCGAAATCCGAAAGTTTTGCTGTGGTAACCCTAGCAGCGCAACAATGAAAAATCCGATCCAAAATGGCTAAACTTAAGCTGATGCGTCTGTCTGCTCATATAGTGACTCTAAGAGGAACGACCGTTGGGAAATACACACCGACGTACATTAAACTAATCCTCTTTTTGCGTCAGTAGTTTAAAAGTTAAAATGTAAGGAAATTGACAAGTTCAAGTGTACAAGAGTTTCAAATAATTAAGGTTCTACTGTAGTTATCGAGCATCTACTTTTCTAAATGAGCATGTCCTTCAAAGCGAATAAAATATGACAGAAAATGCAAAATAATGTAAAAATATTCTACTTTAAACTAAAAAGCTGTAATTTTGACGAGAACGCAACACTGCCAGATCAGAAATGAAAAGCTGAAAATTTTGAAATATAGCCAGGCACGGCATGAACTTAATAATTTTGGGAAGGCGTGTAATCTCAATTTGTCGAATGGAGCTTGCATATTTTCTTATTAATAAATACCGGTGCATGCACACAATAAGTACGCCCAATTAAGTATAATATAAAATGAAAGTTGGACATTCGAGCATTTACAAACTGCAACAATACAAGTATGTCCCCAAATTTGCCGAATCGCCAGATAAAATTTGCCCAATATGGCAATTTTTGGGAGGTCTTATAGACTTCTCCTGACCTCCTATCGAGTGCCTTTGAATATAGCTTCTAAAATTACTTTTTATGTTCACAAGTTTCAAAGGTACTTGTGCATTTTTCCTGAAGTAAAACATTAATTTTTAAATCATTTTTTGGAGTCGCCGTATCGGTATGAATTTAGAAATATCTCTCTAATTTCTTTATTAACTCAACCAATTAAGCTGAATTTGGACTCAATTTCAAGCTAATACTTTTCTTGAAATACACCGCCAGCTCAGTCATTCCAGCCGAGGACTGCAGTTTCGTGCTTATTAGCACTCATCAGCCCGGCGTAGGAAGTGACTGAGCTGGAGATGGAAAACCTTTTTAAGGAAGCCAAGAGTGCTAAACAAAATGGAAGCTTTATTAGCTATTCCTCTGCTGGAATGACTGAGCCGGCGGTGTATTTCATGTATTTCTGCCTTAGCCGTGGCTATAGGGCGGTAACTTACTGGTAATACTTTCCTCTTTCAGTGTAAATAATTGAAACTATTCTCTAAATAGTTGGTAGGTGCCACTCTTTATCAAAAGTCAGTTTTTACACTTTTTCAATTCAGAAATTAAATAAGTCATATCTCCGGAGCATCAACTATAATCTGCATCAAATTTTCTTTATCGCATATTTAAATCATTCTCTTGCTATGTAGAAAAAAAATAGAAGGATGTTTTTTGTTGTTTGGAAAAAAAAAGTTTGTTTTAAAGAAAACAAAAGTTTTCGGTTACTTTAAAGCCCTTTTAAGCTTAAAAATTCCCAAAAACTTTTCAGAACAATTAATACTGAACTGTCAAAGGATAAAAATTGTTTTGTATCAATAGTTAATTGCTAAAAAATTGTTCACTTTGGAAAAAATGTATGCAAAAACCTCCACTTCAGACTTCGCAAAAAAATTTTAATAAGGGGAAAAAAAACACTTTTGATTGAAAGTATACGAAAAATATTAAGAATAATAATTTGAAGAATAATGTAAAAAAATAGTTCAAGCATTTTTTTCGACATTAAAAGATTTTTTTAAAAAATGAATTACTATTGAAAAGTTTTCAGAGCATAAACTTGTTTTTAGATTACGTAACACCTGACAAATCCTCCACTCGAACGATATTCATGCAGCGCAACTGCTGATTTTTCTGAAGAAGATTCTTTTTGCTGATTAAAGTATATTTTAAAATATCTTTGAAACTTATTGATAGAAATTCTGATTTCAAATTTTATATTATCAAATTCATCTTTTGATACAACGGAAATGTGTCTGCCATCTTTTTAAAGAGATCAAACAAAAGGTATTGAAGAAAATTTTGTAACTTGTTCTGCAATAAAGAAAAAAGTGTGAGATATTTTTGAGTTGAATTAAGAAATAGAATGATTTTTTAAAATAAATGCAGTGCGCATACGCATCCTTTTAATTTAACTTTCAAAGCATTAGAAGAATGATGCGTAATATGAGCTACAAACTGTGTTACTTGCATTGTGAAAGGGATCCAAACAACTGCTTTTACTAAGTACCTGTTACAAACCTGGTCATGTTTTAACTATAGTGACGAAATCAATATTCGTTCAGAAGTTTCATTTAGTTTTGCAATGGCTTCATTGTCACCTTACGAGTAAACGCAATTGTTGACGTTATGTTAAAAATGCAAAAAATACTGTTGTACACACATTATACAAACATTGTAGTTATCATTCTTCTTGCGCTTTGAAAATGAATTGACACATAACTTTCGTCGATTATAAAATATGAAATGAAAGGCATGCTTGTGTGGATTTCATTTATTTTAGAAATTTACTCTATTTCTTAACTCAATTAAAAATTATCTCACCCTTTTTTTTCCCTTTATTGCAGAACAACTTACAAAATTTTCTCCAATATCTTCTGTTTGATTTCTTTAAAAAGATGGCAGATGGGACACATTTCCTTTGTATCAAAGGATGAGAAAATAAGAATTTTTATCAATTTTTAAATAAGTTTCAAAGATATTTTAAAATATACTTCAATCAGCAACAGTAGTTTTCTTCAAAGAAATCTAGAGTTATGCTGCATGAGTACTGTAAGTGTAGTGGATCATTGTCAGGTGTAACGTAATTCAAACAAGTTAACGCTATAAAAACTTTTCAAAAGTAACTGTTTTTCTTTCTTTTTTTTAATGCCGAAAAAGATGCAAAATAATGCCATTAGAAATGTTTTTTTTTTAACACTATTTTTATTATTATTCTAATATTTTGTATATTTTCAATCAAATTTTTTTTTCTTTTTTTTAGTCTGTTAGTCTGGAATGGAGGTTTTAGCACAATTCTTTTCCGAAGTGAAATTTTTTTTAACGATTAACTGTTGATACAAATAAAGTTTCATCCTTTTACATTCCAGTATTAATTGTTCTGAAAAGTTTTTTGGCTTCTTCAAAACAAACTTTTTTTTTATTTCAAAACGGCAAAAAACACCCTCCTAATTCTTGCTACATAGCAAGAGAACGATTTAAATATACTACAAAAAAAATTTATGCAGACCGTAATTGGTAGTTCAGAGGTATGACTTATTTAATCCCTGAATTGAAAAAGCATAAAAACTGACTTTAGATAAGGAGTGGCAGCACCCAACTATTTACAGAATACTTTCTGTTTTTCACTGAAAGAGAAAAGTATTAGCTTGAAATTGGTACC
Source organism: Uloborus diversus (assembly GCF_026930045.1). Lineage (NCBI taxonomy): Eukaryota > Metazoa > Arthropoda > Arachnida > Araneae > Uloboridae > Uloborus > Uloborus diversus. The sequence goes on along the minus strand of NC_072737.1, from coordinate 71,304,399 downwards.
AAATTCAGCTTAATTGGTTGTAAAATAAAGAAATAAGAGAGATTTTTCTTAATTCATGCCAAAACGGTGATTTCGAAAAATGATTAAAAATCGAGTTTTTGAAAAAATTCTCCAAAGCGTAATTTTCGTTCAAAGCATCTAAAGAAAATAATTTGAGCTTACATCATAGATATCTATTCGTGCAAAATAACAGACAAAATCAGAGATATGACGGCACGGCCGACTATTTAATTTAGGCAATTTGACGTGGAATGATCGTATGAAATATTGTGTGTTTGTGTGTTAGTTAGTCGAATGTATATTAGAAACGAATAAGCAATGTAGATTTAATGCAAATGGTTACTTCCCTGTTTAAAATGCAACATTTTGAGTCAATACTTACCCCATAAGTCGTATATATGATCTTAAACCTCATTAAAAGAATTAATTAATAAATAAAATATGATTAAAAGAAATTAGTTAAGCACTTTATGTCCAGCACATAAACTCATCAAGTGTAAATTTTGTCTTCTGTTTACACCTTTAAAAATTGAAGATATTTTGAAACACGTTATTTAAAATGGTGTTAAAACTTCACTGAAACATTATCAATAATCAATTAATAACTGGGTTACCAAAAATCAATCAATAATTAATTAATAAATCATCAGAAAATGGGGAAAAACTTTCAAAAAGTTAAAGCTTTTACAAAAAATGAAAACATTGAGCATTCAGCCCCTGGCTTTCATTTGAATTGCAACGTCTTGAATTCTCATTATATTTTTCGCAATCACGAATTGCGATAGGACCGAGGCCGGGGACCCTACTCGTTGGGTTTCTTATTTCTACAAATGGCAGCTGTCCCAATTATAATTACGAAAGCACAATTTAAATGCAAGACGTCAACATTCAAATGAATGCAAGGAACTGGATGCTGTTTTTGCTTAAAGAGGATTGTGTAAATTCAAGAAGGTTGACAATAAATAAAGTCAATTCGGGAAGTTACGTGAGCTCGAGATTCTGAAAAATCCTTTTCCTAAACTCATTAAATGTCCGCTAAAATTGCATTTTTGGAGCTTCAATTTTGAATAACTGCCTGTCCCCAAACGTTACGAAAGATATAATCACGTTTATAAGACTTCAACTTTTTCCTTTCCCCAACCATCACATAAAGACTACGTTTTTAGACTATTTCGGAAAAGTTCCGAGGAGAAGCCCCGAATCCCCTCCTCCTAACAGCATCGAAGACTATCTGAAATTGTGTTTTTGGAGTTTCAAATTCAAAAAATTGCCGGTGGAAGATCACAGGAACTCTTATTCCTTAATATTATCAAAGATCGTCTGAAACTGCGTTTTTTAAACCAAAAAGCAGAGCCCCTGAACGGAGTGCTTGGAGAAATAGGGAGTATTTCTGAGTATAAATTTTACTTACGGTAAAGATTATATTGTCGTGAACAGCTGCTCCCACGCTCGTCAAGGTCGCCTCTCACACCCCTCTTGACCCCTGACCCCTGACCGGATGTGGGGGCTCTTTTCGAATGGGGTTGGTGGGAACCGGGTGACTGGACGAAAGGGAGAGATGCGGAGAACAGGACGAGAGAAGGAAGGATGCGATTAGAGCTCCGGAGATGTCTTGTCTCTCGTTGACTTTCTTGGACATTTTTTGTTTTTCGAGCAATCATACTATACGAGATGTAAATATTTTATATGAATTGTGATGTGTCCCTTTTTCCTACTTCAATAATAAAAAACCTTGGGACTAAAGTGCTGATTCTCACTTACATATCGGAGCGGCAAACCATCCCAAAAGTATGGAAACTTACCCAACGCGGTACTCCGAATAAAACGATTATATGAAAGAGCAAATTCGCGACAATGGTGGCAGCGGTGAGGGATTGGTTTGGCTGCGACGATGCTCTGATGATGAGAAATAGCTCCAACAGAGTGCAGTTTACAGATCTGGTTGCTGGCAAGGATTATAAGACGTGGCTCCGAATAATGACCGTTATTCAAGCCGTCTTCTGATGATGACGCCAAGATGTGGATCCAGTGGACCGTTATTCAAGCCGTCTTCTAATGATGATTCCGATAAGGGCATCCGATTGACTGTCGATTTAGCCATCTTCTGTTGATGACGTCGAAAAGTTGCGCCAGTGGACGACTGATGAGCCTCCATTCCGTTCGTAACGATGAGGACAGAAGAGCCCTTCGACTAGCCGCAAAGTGTTCTTTTTCGTGTTTTGTGGAAGAATTGGTTTCCAGCAGAAATTGTGTGCTGCTAGTGATTCGTGTGTGACCGTCTTCGTGGTGATTAAGTTGAAACTCTCATCTGCGCACGAGTGGTAGTGATGATCCCGAAGTCTTCAATCGAGTGTGGTGAGTGGCATTTGCTTCTTTTCATTTTATTTGCTTTTTGCAGGGATTCTATTCTATCTTTAACTGTGTGTGTGTCAGTAATGTTTAACAATGCATATTTAATAGAATTAGAATGCTCTAAGAGGTGGCAAATTTAAAAAAGAAATTTTAATGTCATTCTTAAAGTAAAATATATTCTTATCTGTAATTCTGAATGCATTGTTGGTTAATGAAATAGCTTTAACGTAAATGTATTTTTGAACATATTTAAATATTGTCACTCGGGAAAGTTTTAGTTGAAGTATATTTCTTTTTGCTATTGTTAAAATAAGTAAATAAAATGGCTTTCCTAAAGAAAGGGAGAAAGGTAGATCTAATGGTGTTAGCAGAAGAAATGGGCTTGCAGGTTACACCTAACAGTAAAATTTGTGAGTTGATAAAACTAATTACAGAAAGTGATGATTTTAAAAAAGATGAAGAGGGGATAAAGGATATATATGGGAGTGTGGTGGAGGAAAGATTACGAAGGGAGGAACAGGAAAAAGAGGAGCGGGAGCGAGAGCGGGAGCGCGAACGTGAAAAACGAGAAAGTGAAGAGCGCATTGAATTGGCGAGAATCAATCAGCAAGGGGTATTGAGGGAACGTAGGAATTCTGATAGTGGAGAAAACTACCAGAGAGAGAGGACTTTGGAAGAGATAGTTAGAGCAGTTCGAGTCCTAACTCTTAGAGTCCCGAACAAAGCGGACGGGTGGAACCATTTTTTTCATAGTCTGGAAAGGGCATTCGTAAGCGAAAAGGTAGGGTCAGAACACAAAGCTAAAGTACTTATAAACCTTCTGGGAGAAAAGGCAGCCAATCTCTTAACCTATTTAGTTGACGACAAATATGATGATTATGCCGAATTGAAAAAAATAGTGCTTAAAGAGTATGAACCGTCTCCGCAAGTATGCTTAGAGAATTTCAGAAAGGCCAGACGGAGTGATGGGGAGACTTTTGGTCAATTTTCAACCCGACTGACCGCGTTATGGCAGTATTACTTGCAGTTAAGGGAAGTTAAAGATTTTGATACACTGAATCGGTTGATAATTGCCGACAAAATATACCAAGGGCTGGACGAAGAAACAGCGGTGCACATAGGTGTACGACAGGAAAGCGGGTGGTTTAAGCCGGAAAAGCTAGGTCGTGAATGCGATGTGTTTTTTTCTGCTAAGGGAAAATCATATGGAATTCAAAAAGGACGGGGGGCCGAATTTTCAAACGGAAAGCCTCGGGACGAAAAGGGCACGGAGAAGAAAAACTTTGCTTCAGTCAAAACCGCGGCGCCTCAGTTTGATCGGAGTAGGAGCAAACCAAATAATTTGGAATGCTATACTTGTGGTTCAAAATTTCACCTGAAGAGAAATTGTCCAAAGGAAAATTCACAAAGGAAAACTGTAACCTCGGAATTTAAACCAAGGGCCAATGTTAATCAGGTTAACACAGCAGAAGGGTCTGTGGATGAGGAAGTGGTAGTCGCAAAGGTGGTTTCATTGGGTATGCCTATTCGTAACCGAGAAAATCGGTTTTGCAAATTAAAAAGGGTGCCCGTCAGTGTGAATGGGAAGCATGCGAAAGCCTTATTGGATTCCGGGACGGAAATTACCGTCATTAGACGACAACTAGTAGAAAATATCCAAACTAAGGGAAAACCCGCAATATTTTTAAAGGGTATTTTTGGTCCAGCAGTAAAATGTCCGTTGGTGAATGTACCGTTAGGAATAGTAACGGGAGAAGGCATCAGCGCTCATCGAGAAGTGCTCTGCGCGATCGCGGATGAGTTAGCGGAGGAAATTTTGCTACCCCCGGAGATTTTTGAAATGCTTAGCGAGGGAGGGGGGATTTGCTCACCCACCCCAGCGGAGGAGTCGTTCTCAGGAGAAAAAACGAATCCTAGGAGGGCAGGAAAAGAAGAAAGGGAGGAAACTCAGCAGAGTTTGCCACGAAAGGGGCTTTCTGGTCAAGCGGTGGAAGAAGTAGTGGGGGAGGAAGATTTTGAGGTCACCTCGGGAAGAGATACGCGATCGGCGGATGAAGGGAGCACCGGAAGAGAGCAGAATTCGGGGGAAAATGGGATGGAAGAATTCGGTGGTCGAACAGCTGACCATTTTCGCCGGAAGCAGGAGCTGTGCGAAGGACTCGCTGAGGGATGGAAAAAAGCCCAAGAAGGAAAGGGAAATTATTACGTTGTAGATAACGTTTTATTTCATAGGGATACGGTTTTGGGGGAAAAGGTGGGACAATTGGTGGTCCCAAAGGATTCCAGAGAAGAAGTTATGAGTTTGGCCCATAATTCCGTTTTCGGTGGTCATATGGGGGTGAGGAAAACTCTAGAGAGAATTAAATATTCATTCTTCTGGGAAGGTCTACGCTCCGATGTTCAAAGGTTCATCGCAGCCTGCAAAGAATGCCAATTGAGGAAACCTATTAAAGTGTCAGATAGGGCCCCAATAACTCCTGTTTCGCGTCCAGATTTACCGTTTCAGGTGGTCAATGTTGATTTAATTGGACCAATTGAGCCAGCCAGCTCACGGGGTCATAAGTATATTTTGTGTTTGGTTGACCAACATACGAGATGGGCAGAAGCCGTACCGCTTACTAGTATTACCGCTAAAGCTACTTGTGAAGCGTTACTAGCAATTTTTTCCCGAACAGGAATTCCAAATGTTATAGCTTCGGATAATGGCCCGAACTTTAATGCAGAGTTAACGAAGGAATTTGAAAAAAGGATCGGGTCGAGCCCTAGATTTTCCACGCCTGCATATCCTTTGAGTAATGGATTAGTGGAGAGATTTAATCAAACTTTAAAAAGGATGTTACACCATGTGATCAGAGAGGAAGGGAGGCGGTGGCACCTACAAATTCCTTATGTTCTTTGGGCATATAGGGAGGTACCCAATACTACGACGGGAGTTGCGCCCTTTCAACTCATGTATGGCAGGCCACCTCAGGGTCCCTTAGCAATCCTAAAAAATACTTGGACGGGAAAGTTTGATAATTTGCAATTAAACACGACTCCGGTTTCAAGTTATTTGCAACAGCTAAAGACTAGGTTAGAAAATGCGGCAAGAGAAGCGGAAATTACCGCGGAAATCGCTCAAGAAAGAGCTGCGCATTATTACAATTTACGATCATCGGATAGAAAATTTGAGGTAGGAGAAAGTGTCGTGGTTTTAATTCCCGATTCAACAAATAAAATTTACGCGCGTTGGCAGGGGCCGGCGACGATAGTGGAAAAGAGAAACAAGCACTCTTTTATTATCCAAATGCCCGATGGTGCCAAAAGACATGTGCATCAAAATAAAATACGACATTATATATCTAGAGCTAATGCTGTAAACGTGATTTTTGAGGGTGAAGAAGAATTTGGGAAAGTAGAATTAATGCCAACTACAGAGAAAGGCAGTAATTTTCTGAAAGCGGTTAGTGATTTGAAAATGCCTCATTTAACTCCCTCACAGACAAACGAGGTAAGGAACTTGCTTACCCAATATGAATATGTTTTTACGAAAACAGTTCAGCCAGCTGGGGTTGGATGTCATAAAATTGAGCTAAAACCCAATTTGGAGTATAAGAAACCGCACTGCTACAGCATCCCTGTTGCTTATAGAAGGGAGGTGGACAGGCAAATCCGGGAATTACTAGAGTTAGATCTAATTAAGCCATCAAAATCAGAAATTGCTCATCCCATTGTTTGTGTGGCTAAAAAGGATGCATCTATTAGAATGTGCGTAGATTTTAGGGCATTGAATGCGGTAACGAAAATTCCGGTATTTCCAATGAAAGACATGCAGGAATTAATTTTTGAAGCTGGATCTGCACAATATCTTACAAGCTTAGATTTATTGAGGGGTTATTGGCAGATAAAAATGGATGAACGGAGCAAACATCTAACGGCGTTTGCAACTCATTATGGCGTTTATCAATGGAAAACCATGCCCTTCGGGCTTGCCGGGGCCTCTGGTACCTTCCAAAGAGAGATTAACCGGGCGCTAGCTAAGCATAAAGATTACGCGCAAGCATACATCGACGACGTAATAATTTTCTCAAAAACATTCGAAGAACATTTGATACACGTAAAGGCGGTATTAACGCACCTGCAAGATTTAGGGTTTGCTGTGCGTTTTGACAAATGTATTTTTTCGGCTAGAAAAATCAAGTATTTGGGTCATACAATAGGGAGTGGAGAGCATGCGCCGGACGAAGAAAAAATAGGGGCGATAAAAAGATTAACCAGGCCCACTACTAAAAAGGGGGTAAGATCGGTGTTAGGACTGATGGGGTTTTATCGAGAATACATACCTCATTACGCTGAGATAGCAGCCCCGCTTACGGAACTAACAAAGAAAAAGGGTCCGAATTTAGTCAGATGGGGAGAGGTGGAAGAGAGAGCCTTCGAAAGTTTAAAAACTGCTTTATGTCGGGTCACGGCGCTATCCACCCCGAATTTTGAGGAACCATTTCAGGTGCACTGTGATGCGTCAGACTATGCCGTCGGTAGTTGTCTAACACAACTAGATACGGAAGGAAATTTCCGACCTATCGCTTTCGCTAGCCAAAAATTTTCAGGTAGTCAGAGAAATTGGGCTAGCATTGAAAAGGAAGCTTGGGCGGTACTCTTTGGGCTAAATAAATTTGACAAATGGATTTTCGGGTCGCAGGTGGAAATTATCACTGACCATAACCCACTGAAGTATCTTAATGAGACGACTCCTAAGAGTCCTAAATTAACACGCTGGGCATTAGCTTTGCAGCGGTGGAGCCATTTTATTACCCACCGTCCTGGGAAACAGCATTTAAGCGCAGATGCACTCTCCAGGCTGGAGTAGAATATAATGTTAAATGCTTGTAAATATGTTTTCCATAGTAATGTGTATCCCTGCAGATTGCAATTAAAATATTGTAAATTAAAGCATTTGTCATTTTGCCTGATATGTTTTGTTCCAGTGTTAGACATTTGTGCTACTATGTGCAGTTAGTGAAATTAAGCCCCTATAAAAAGGAGCTAATTTTCCCTCTTGGTGGGGGCGTGTCGTGAACAGCTGCTCCCACGCTCGTCAAGGTCGCCTCTCACACCCCTCTTGACCCCTGACCCCTGACCGGATGTGGGGGCTCTTTTCGAATGGGGTTGGTGGGAACCGGGTGACTGGACGAAAGGGAGAGATGCGGAGAACAGGACGAGAGAAGGAAGGATGCGATTAGAGCTCCGGAGATGTCTTGTCTCTCGTTGACTTTCTTGGACATTTTTTGTTTTTCGAGCAATCATACTATACGAGATGTAAATATTTTATATGAATTGTGATGTGTCCCTTTTTCCTACTTCAATAATAAAAAACCTTGGGACTAAAGTGCTGATTCTCACTTACATATCGGAGCGGCAAACCATCCCAAAAGTATGGAAACTTACCCAACGCGGTACTCCGAATAAAACGATTATATGAAAGAGCAAATTCGCGACATATATTGTTTAGACATAGCAATGGCTCCCTCTCTTAAATAAGAAGCTGAGTGCTCTCTCTCTCTGCTCAACTAGAAGTCAATAGAAAATTGTTGATCCTAAAAAAATTGTTGTTCAGTACGAATGAAAATTACTTGATAATCATTTGATTATTTCATTCATTTTATTTTATGATTGAAGTTGTGATACGATAATTTTTCTGCACAGAAGAGCGTAACACAGAAAAAAATTGTGAAATACCATTGCTTGTATACTTGTAATTGCTGTCCTTAATGTAAGCTGTTCATTTTCATATTTACTGTAACTTTAGTTATCTCCTGCAAATTTGTTTCTTGACTTTTATTTATTTACTAGCAGTACCCGCACAGCGATGCTTGTGCTAAAAATTTATTGGAAGTCCATTGAATAAAAAAAAAATTGACGCCGCCTCCCCCTCTGATGTGAAATGATCATTTTTCTTTGTATAAAATGCGTACTCACCTTTTCAAAAAAAAAAATTAAGTTTCTTTGGAATATTAAACTTTTCGTCAAATGATTAAATTAGATTTACATTTGCTTTAAAACTCTATTTAGCGAGTGAAGCACTTTTTACTACAATATAAAATATTTCGCCAAATAAACAAAAAAAAAGACATCAAATAATATATTTCCAATGTAAAAATAACTCCATAACTCTATTGTTTATCGCCAAACTTGCCCAGCAACCACGCTATCATAATCCATCCGTCTAACGAAAAAAAAACATGCCGTGGACCATTCAAAAATCATCGTCAGAAAAATAGAAAATGTCGTACATTTTACTCGGATAAACACAAATCAAAAGTTTCTTTTATTTCAAAACAAATCGCCAAAACAGTGAATTTCATTAACGGTTGCCTTAAAACAATAATCCTAGATTGAACTGCTCAGGGCCTAACGCGCCAAGCGACCACGCTACCGGAAGCCAGTCCTTTTGCGGGTGAAGCGGATGTTTTTTCATTGGCAATAATAAATGTTTCGCCAAATAAACAAAAAGGTATATGATCACATTAACAGTAGCTTTCACATCTTTACATATTAAGAGCTGCGTTTCCCGGCTTTGCTCGGTCTACCTTGAGAATAAAAATTGCGTCGAGTGACATATATTCAACAATCAGGCTTAAATAAAAGGAAAAAAAAAACACCATGCAAAATTACCCTTCCAAACATTGACGACAGATGTTAAAATACTTTTAAGAAATTAAAATGCGAAAGATGGATTTTGAAAGCGTAACCATGGAAACATGAAATATAACCTGAAATAAATAAACAATGGATTCAAAAAGCGTAACCGTGGAAACGTGAAAATAAAATAGTTGACAACCTGAATCAAAATGACATATTTCGAAATTGATTTAAAAACGCTTGTAACTTTTTTTCCTTTGAAGATAGAAGCTAATTTTTTCGACCACAGGTCGAGATATTTCTGGTGTAAAAAATGTCGCTTTTTTCAATGGTGTCAAAAAGAAGACTGTGAGACAATTCCTTCACTTTTTATTGATAGATTTAATGAAGAAAGTAGTGCCTAAATTTCGGCTAAGCCTAAAAAAGTTCAAGCTAAAAACGCAAATTACTCCCGTCGTAATGAAGTTAGAGCATCGAAACAAATCGCTTAGAACGCGGAAAATTCTACCCTTTTCAACGATACATAATATGTGCAAGTAATTTTTCACCCCTTTAGTAGCCAATAATAGGCAATTTACGTGAAATTTGGGCCTAAATTGGAATAAAAAAAAGAAGTATTTATCGGATATTTTTCGAATTATAGCCTATGTTACTCAGTGAGAAGGCACCTTTCATACAGTGAAAGAATTTTTCAAATAGATGCAGTGGTTCCGGAGATTACCTCGAACATATAAACACACAAAAATTCGTCCTCTCTCTTTATAATATTAGTAAAGATTTATTTTTTGCTTGATTCAACAAATGCAAAAGGCATAAAAACAAGGTATTAACTTTTAAAAACGGGCAGAGTGAAGCATTGCGCTTTTTTTCACCTATGTATTTCGAGATGGTTTTATTTTCCATGCAGACATGCATCCAAGTGATAGTTTCGTGTTTCTTGAGAAATAGGATTACCCTAAATATTTAGAATGACATTTAATTAGGATCAGACACTCACAAGACATACAAAAAATTGTAATAAAAACTCAATTTGTCGAAGCATTTACATATAATACCTAATGCAGTGGCTCTCAACCTGTGAGGCGCTCCCCCCTAAGGAGGAACGAGCACATTCGAGGGGGGGGGCGCAAAAATATCTATGAGAACATATTATTTAAAAGAATTGATTAACGGACTGAAGGGAAAAGCAGACATACAAATAGCAACGAAAATGCAGTTCAACATATTTAATATTATCTTAATAAAGTAAACAACTTCTGAAACAAAACTTAATTAATATAAACGTAAAAATTTAAAAAAGAAATTTCGTAATTGTTAGTGACTTCCTTGAAGAACAAAGTTTTTCGAAGGAAGGATTATTATTAGCCACTCTCAGTTCTGTTTCAGTATTTAGCCGAGATCTATTTTTTGTCTTCAAAGTTGCCACAGCAGAAAATCTAGTTTCCCAAAAGTAGGATGTTAAAAATGGTAGTAGAATGCGAAATGTCCATGTTTTTAGTGCGGAAAAAGAATCCTCTACTCCAGACCAAAATTCTAACAGTGATTTATTGCATGAAATACATTTCCAGCTCAGTCATTCCATCTGAGAACTGCAGTTTCATGTTTATTAGCACTCATCAGCCCGAAATAGGAAATACCTGAGCTGGAGGTAGAAAGCATCTTAAGGAAGCCAAGAGTGCCAAACAAACTGGTAGCACAAATAAGAATTAGCACTAAGCAGATGAGTGACCGAAGCAATGGTTCAGTTCAACTCGAAGATTGCGGGCAAGGCATGGTATTTTCAGTAAGTTACCGCCCTATAGCCAGGGCTAAATACCATGACTTGCCTGCATTCTTCGAGTTGAACCAAACCATGACTTCAGTCACTCGTCTGGTCAGTAATTAATTCTATATTAACTACTATTTTGTTTAGCACTCTTGGCTTCCTTAAGAGGTTTTCCAACTATAGCTCAGGCACTTCCTACTCCGGGCTGCTGGCTGAGTGCTAATAAGCACGAAACTGCAGTCCTCGGATGGAATGACTGAGCTGGCGGTGTATTTCATGTATTTCTGCCTCAGCCCTGGCTATAGGGCGGTAACTTACTGAAAATAGTGATTTATTATTAAACTATCTTTTGGCTTCACCACTTGTCGTAAAGTCTAAGAATTTTTCTTCCTCATCTATGGAGAGTCCTTCGGGAATCGTATGATATGGATCTGTAACCTACTCGTAACTTGCTATCAGTTCGTCGTCAGCAAGAAAATACTTTTTAAAATTCTTTGCCAGCATAGCTTAATGATTTTCAATGGCTACCAAAACGACTTTTACATGTCCTTCTTCAGCTTTGGAGGTAGAAGGTTATTTTTCCGACCATAGGTCCAGATATTTCTGGAGTAAAAAAATGTCGCTTTTTCCAGCGATGTCAAAAAGAAAACTGTGGGACAATTCTTTCACGTTTTATTGATAGATTTAATGAAGAACGTATTGCCAAAATTTCAGCTAAGCCTAAAAAAGTTCGAGATAAAAACGCAAATTGCTCCCGTCGTAATGAAGTTAGAGCATTGAAACAAATTGCTTAGAACGCGGAAATTTCTACCCTTTTCAATGATATATAATATGATACAAATATTGCTAGGTGCGGTACTTTCTGATCATTTGGTTAGTAAAACCTAAAGCACCGATCCGGTCAACTACGACCGAAGGTTCAACTACGACAACAGAACACATGTTTTGCGTGAACCTTCCAATACTTTACTTTAAAATATATCTCGGGACCTAAAATCGTTGCTTTTAAGAAATGTGAAGACTTCACTCTCTCTCTCTCTTTTCATTACAAAAAGCAGAGCTGGCTTTGTTATTGTCCTTTGGCAAAGGGTTAAATATTTATTTCAGTTCTCGCTCAACAATAGGTAAAAATAAATATTAATCATTTGGGAGATATAACCATCCAACGTTTAAATTAATTAATTAACAAAAACGTTTCCTATTTGATCCATCGCGCTTCGAAACCATGCTTGCCACAACTGAATTACACACAAAAAATTTGATCGAAACCGGTCCAGCCGTTTAAAAGCCTTATGGTGACAAACGTCCGCACAGAAGATTTTTATATATTAAGATTTGTTATCTTGCGCTAAGAAATGTTTTAAGATAAATCTTTTCCAAATGTAGCTAATCTTTAGAAATATTATTTCAAATAGTACGCTTTACATTTTTTTAATGAATGTTTTTTCTGATGTTCTAATTTATCAAATTTAATTTTTAGGCCTAGCAATTCATTGGGGCATTATTGGAGAAATTGGTATTGTGCCCAGAGAAATAGGGGAGGATGCCATTATTGCAGGTGTGTGTGCTCAAAGTGTGAAATCGTGTTTAGATACATTGGACATATTTTGTCAGCTTGATCATCCTGTCTTGTGTAGCTATGTAATAGCTGATTCTTCAAGGGTAGAAAAGACTGAAGTTGATACCTTGCATCAGTTAGCTAAGATATTTGGTAAGTATATTTAATAGTTATCTTATTTCGCTTAAAATTGCCAATTTTATTTATTTATTTATACAGAAGCTAAATAGCTTCATATACATAGAAGACTACGCGCAAAGCACCTTGTCTTCTGTAGACATACAGGAAAGATTCACTACCCAAGAGTGGGAAATAACACAACATTTCACAATCTCATTTTGGTTGCCATTTTTTCCCCCAACTTGACGATATACCAGCAAGTTGGAGGTAAGACCTTGGCACCCAAAAACTTCACAATGTAGCACAAGTAGTGGCTAATTTATGATATTACTTCAGTCTGATATAACTCACTTTTATTTTCATCATATCAGCACCACGTTTGCAGCATTGGAATGCTGGACCGAATGCAAAACTTAAAAACTACTCGGCAGACTACGCTGAAGTTATTATTATTGTTAATACTAGAAAACCGCACTGTCACACAGTGGTTCAAGGGCGGAAAAAATAGCCATTTTTAAGTTTTAAGTTAAAAAATATTTCATGCCAATATTACTTAGCCCTTGAGTTGTAGTAACTTACTTCATAAGAGTTTTTTGAAAAAAAAATTCGTTTTTACAAAAATAAGCCTAGATTGTTGAACAATTATGTTTTTACTTTTTTCAGACGTACGCCTTATACTTCAGTTTTAATTCATTCGGTCAATAAGGAGGACTAAAATTTAATAAAAGTCATTTCCGATTGGTTTTTCGCACATGTAGGATGCATATTACATTGTAGTTAAAAATTAAAAAATCATCAAAATTGAAAACTACCTGAAATAAAAAAACATTATTTTCTTAAAAATATAATGAAAAGTATTGTGGGATATACTTTTATCGGCGGCTTCCGGTGGGCTAAAATTTACATATATCAGTAGTTTAATCCTCCCTGTAAATAAACAACAACATTTTAGCTGCGACTGCAGTCGTGGCAGATGTTTTTGTTTGATCTTCGCTATTTACGAATATCAATATTGTAAGTTAGAAAATAACTCGTAACGGTATGACGGGGGTAAATTGCTTTTTTATCAAAGAAATTGGTCCTCAAATTTGACATGCTCCAGACTAACGTATGTCACAGTTCCACAACTTTGCAGGAGAGCCGAAAAACGTTTGTTTACTGTTTCCGAAAGTTGGGGCTTTTGAAACATTTATCAATAAATATAGAGGATTTTTTTTAACAGATTTACGTGTTGTTATGGCTTAATGCGGAGCATTATTCTACATGCAATGCAGTAACCTGAAAATAACAATTTTCGTCCCCGTTTGGTTTTAAAGAAGATATATGAGAAAGAAATTTTTAAAACTCATACGGAATTATATACAAAAAGTTAAATTACCATTCTGTTCGTAAAACAATGAAATTAGAAAATCATTAAACGTTTGAAATTTTTGATTTCCTTTTCGAAATCATTCTAGTAAAAAGCTGTTCTCAGTTTGTCAACATTGCCAGAAAATATTGTTCGAGGGTATCAATTGCAAAAAATAAACCTTTCGCGTGGCATGCGACTGATTTAATTTATATTTTTCACTAAAAACGGAAATGATTTGAACTACAGAGAAACCCCGATTTCACGTTTCTCAGAGGCCTGAATCAATAATGAAATACATAAACTATGAGAAAACATCAATTCAAATCCAAAAACATAAAATATGGGAAAACGTAAAATACGGGAATTGTATAAAAAGCAAAAATCAGATAAGGAAACAAAAATAATAATAAAGGTTGCTACGATGACGCTTATAACATGTAAAAATGCGATACTTTACGAAAAGAACATTTTTGCACACACCAGTTTAGATCATTCTAACACATTAAGTAACGAATTCGGGCGTTTAGGTTGAAAATAGTCAGTAATAATGAGTCATTGAATCCAAAGTAAATACTGCATCTTCCAGGATTGGAACACTTTGCAAAGTTTTTTCCTGGTCTTTTTGATAATGAAAATAGTTTTTAACTATTATTAAGCTCTTAAATGCAGTATTGAAAGAAGAGACGAGTTGTGTTTCCTCTTCTTCTTGTTCACCTTCATTGGCGGCCGAAAAGTCCATAAGGTCAGCTATGGATGGAGCAGAAGCGTTTCTGTTTTCATGGATTAACTTTCAACAGAGTGGATTATGTTTAAAAATTCACGGAGGGAAACACTTTTCTTAATTTTAAAGCATTTTTTCTCCTTTTTTCTAACTGCCAAGGGAAAACGTAAAATGCGGGAAATTCATAAATAACAAACTTTCCATCCGGGTTAAATTAATACTATTAGTGTACGGAAAAACTGGAACCTGATGATAAAAAACGTAAAATGTGGGGAAAACGTAGATTCGAGGGACGTAAAATCGGGGTTTCGCAATGAATACGATCAGCAAGCATGAAGATAAATATTACCATGCAACAATTTTAACAATTTTCCAAAGCATTTTTTGAGAATATTCAAAGTTATTGAATTTTTTCCGCTTTTATGTCGTTTTGAACCATTGTGCGTCATGGTATGACGGGTGAAAATTGCTTCTACATTTGAACGAAACCATTGCCTGTTTGGCGATATTTTTATGGTTGGAATTGTAACCCTAACTCCAGTGGAGTTACCCTAAACTCCAGTACGTAGCAATCATTGTTGACCATTTTTTCGTTTCTTCATCCCCCTGAAATTACTGTCTTACCAGTAAAACAGTTAAGTACCGGATCGAGTTCAGCCTTGTCAAAATAAAGCCTTTCCTTGCATGTTAAACATTACCAAAACATATTATCAAATTATCATGCTGTGGCTCGAGTTTCATTGTTGAAACACGCGGGTTACTCGTCGGCTATTATTTATATCTGGATTATTATTATTTCAAATTTTACTGGAAGGGTTTAGAGTCCAGTTTGTGAGCGGTTCTTTTTAGAAAGTTGTCCAAAATCCGACATCCTACCAATGTTTATCACTCTCACGGGAACTACTTTGATATACCCCCCCCCCCCCAATCGGAAATTTGGCGACTTTTGGTAAAATTACGGTAACCGGGTCGCGTTGGCGTATGTTTTCAAAAACAGCCAAATTTGGCACCTAAGACTCAAGGTAAACCAAGTGCTACATTGTAAACAAAGGAAATCATCCAATGGGAATAGACTTAAAGAAAAATGGTGGAGCTTTGAATGGCTCCAACTATCACCTTGGTAACTAGAACTGTTTATTAACTTTCTCCTTTCTTTCATTATAGCCCCATTTTCCATTCAATTTCGCCATTTCTTTGTGATTGATTGTGGAACAACGATTTTCATTTGTCTTATTTTACTGCAATGGTCTGCTTATAAGAGCCGAAAAGTATCTTTTCAAATGATGTAACTTGTTAACATCATTTTGTTTTACACAACTGGAATTTTTCCAGATTTCGTTTGATTTTTTGAGCTATTTTTCAACGCTTAAAAATTTCGCAAGCAAGAAGTATTGCTATGCATGAAACAGAAACTGCCGCGCCGAGTGCGCTGCATCAAGAGACTTCTGATCCACCTCCTGGGGTGACGCTGTTGACCAGCGAGATTTGCAAATTTACCGATTGGCATTTACATGCCTACTGCCAACTTAAAGGGCTTTCTGATGAAGCTGACCACTACCTTCTGAACCTATGCTCCTTAATGAATGAAAAGAGACTGATTTTGGACGCCAACGCCTGGGCCCCTTGGGTCAAGAAGATGAACCGTCTGGCCGAAATAATGCTGGTGAAGTTCCCGCTGGATGAAGAGGGTAAAAACCCAAATTTCATTACTCTGCGGGAGTACCATAGCATGACAAATCTGCCAGGCAAAAAACCCCCTAACTTTAAGGCCACAGTGCCGTATCAAAAGAGAAAATCTACTGTAGACGGGTTTCAGAGCCCTACAAAAACCTGCAAGGTTAAAAAGAATGAGAAGGTTCAACCCTTAAAGGTTGGAAGCATGTTCAATGCTCTTAGCCAGGATGGGGGGATCTCCACCGATTTGTCTGACCCAGACATGGATACACAAGAGGAGGTTGTCGCAACCGTCCCTCCTAAAATCAAACCCATACTAGCCGTGTACCCAAAAGAATACAGGGTCTTTGTCACTGGGCTTAAAACAGAGACTCAAGCTGAGTTCAAAGTAAAGGTTTCCGGAGAATTTGCCAGAATTTTTCCGGCCACTTCTGACGATCACAGAGCCATTTCGGAGTACCTGCTCCGAACTAAGATACAGCATTACGTACAGCTGGCTAAACATAATCGCCCTGTCAAAATTGTTGTTAAGGGATTGCCATTGACAACGGATAAAGATGATTTAAAGTGGGCTCTTGAAGAGCTTGGCTACGGAGTTAAGAAGGTCGCGCAGCTTGTGCGAAAGGGTTCCACTCCTTTGCCGATTTTTCAAGTTCACCTATCACACACTGAAGGGGTTGAAAAAGTCTTTGACTTGACCAACATTCTATATACATATGTAACTGTGGAGGCATATAAACCTAGGAAAGGGCCTTCTCAGTGTCACAGATGCCAGAAGTTTAACCACAGCTCCGAGAACTGTTTTATGACCCCGAGGTGTGTTCGGTGTGGGGGTGAACATCTCTCCAGTGACTGCCCGCACAAGGCTGCTAAGATGGATAAACCTATGTGTGCCAATTGCCAGGGCCCTCATCCTGCCTCTTACAAAGGATGCCCAAAATATAAAAACTTTATCAAGAAGTCCTCTAATACTTCCCCCAACCCCAGGTCATTTACTTCCAACTCAACTAATTTCCCAGCACTCCCTAGTCAAAATAAACAAGCTGAGAGTAAGAGCGATGGCACTGTGAGTGCCCCCAATGCTCTCACACACTCATTCGCCCAAAAGGCCCGAGGCTCAGCCATCGCGGGAGCTTCAAACAGAGCGGCTCAAGCCACCTCTGCTAGCGACGTGAGCACTCTGGCCCCAGAGCAGCCTCGTCGCAAACCATCAACCGGTGCTTTCTCGGAAGCTGCCGGAACATGGGACGCCATTAAGGAGATCTTGGACTTTTTCAAAGTTCTGAACCTCCCTGCCATCATCAAAACTATCAAACTGGTTCTGCCTGAAATTAGAAAACAATCTGACCCTATCAATAAACTTTGGGCTCTTTTCCAAGCTTTCATGGAAAGTGATGAGTTATTTCAGCGCACATAATGGCTTTCCCCCTCGGTCTTTCTCTTTTGTCGTGGAATGCCTGCGGGCTGCTCGACAATATCACTGAACTTAGGCAGCTTGTTTATGAACAAGCGCCCGATATTATCTGTGTGCAAGAGACGCATCTTAGACTAATCAATCGTGGGATTGGGATCCCCAATTATAACTTTTACCGCAATGATCGACTTCCAGATCAAAATAATTATACTAGGGCATGGGGGGGGGGGTACCTTAATTTATGTTAAGAGCTCTATTCCACACCACCAGAACCTAACACCAAGCCTTTTGGCACTTGAAGCTACCTCTATCACAATTGCACCAAAAGGCTTTTGCCCCTTCACGATTGTCTCTGCGTATGGCCTAACACTCAGACACATGAGGGCGAAAGAAAAAGCCTCGAAGCTCCTTCGGGATCTAGAAACAGTCTTTCAATACCCTCATAGCACAATAGTTTGCGGAGATTTTAACGCACACCATACCTTCTGGGGCTGCAATGGAACCACCGCCACTGGTAGAACTATTTTTGACTTTGCCCAAAAGGCAGGAATTACCATCGTAGCTCCTCCCACACCTACACGTATCACTGTGACCAGCGCATCTACTATTGACTTTGGGATGGTCAAATTGTTTCCCTACAGTTGCGAGGTGACTTCGCTTGCAAAGCTCTCCTCGGATCACAACCCAGTCAAATTTGTCTTTGACACGGTTACAGTGAATACTGCACTTCCACATGCCTCGAAACCTGATTGGCCCAGGTTTCGTAAACTCCTGAACTCCATTCACTTTGATTTTCAGGACATCAATACTGGGACTGAGCTCGATTCTTCTGTTCACAATTTAACTAATACCATTATTAATATCCATTCCAAAACCTCCATCCCCATTTTAAAGCAAAGCTATGCTAAGGAGCTCCCCCTCCACATCAGAAACTTAATTAGGTCAAAAAATCAGCTACGAAAAACTTATCAACTCCGCAGGGATCCTGCTTCCAAGTCCGACCTCAATAAGGCACAGGAGCTAGTTAAACAAGCAATTAAAAGGCACAAAAATGACTCATGGACTCAATATATTTCCTCCCTTACTGCAGACGACACTTCCATTTGGAAAGCCGTCAAGCGGCATCGGGGGACGTATAGACACATTCCGCCCATTAAAGGCAAAACCCTTCCAGGAGGCCAAACTGTAACTGCTGTGACTGATATTGAAAAGGCAGAACTTTTTGCCGATCATTTCGAACAGCAGTTCACACCTAACAACACCAGACATGACGAAACTGAATCACTTGTTAACATCACACTACACAATTACTTCACAACTCCACACGCTAGCAACACCCTTCAGATTCAGCCCTCAGATGTTCTAAGCTATGTCAAAAAGTGTAAGAAAAAGAAAAGTCCAGGCCTTGATAGAATCACCAACTCTCTAATTAAAAACCTGCCAATTCGTACTATTTTCTATATTACCCAACTCATCAACAAAATACTCGAGTTGGGTCACTTTCCGCAGGAGTGGAAAACTGCTATAATAATCACTATTCCAAAAAAGGAAAGAGCAACAGCGGAGCCGTCGGAATACCGACCAATCAGCTTGCTCTCTGCTCTCTCCAAAATTACTGAATTCTGCATTCTCAATAAACTTCTTGACGTTCTTGCGGATCACAACATCATACAAGCTGAACAGTTCGGCTTCCGCAGGAAATACTCTACAAACCACCAACTACTTAGAGTCACAGAACTAATCAGAGAGGCTGAAAAAAATCATCAGAAAACCATCGGGCTTTTCCTTGACATAGCGAAGGCATTCGATAGGGTTTGGATTGATGCGCTAATTTACAAACTTATACGCCTTGGGTTACCTCATGCACTCATAAACATTATCAGCTCCTATCTTATGAATAGGCACTTTATCGTTCGAGTGAGAGAAACTCTCTCAACACCTAGACACATACGGGCCGGGGTGCCTCCCCCCCCCCCCCCAAGGCAGCCTCTTAGGCCCAACTCTTTACTCAATTTTCTCAAACGATATCCCACACATGGACAACACGCATCTTGCCATTTATGCAGATGACACCTGCATACTAGCCTCCGCTCAGGGACTTTATCAAGCCTTTTCAGCAATTCAAAACCACTTAACACATCTAGATATCTGGCTAAGGACTTGGAAAATCAAAGTTAATGCCAACAAAAGTATAGCTACCTGCTTTTTTACAAGAACAACTGAGCTCCCTCCTATTAAACTGCATCTTTATACCGACCCGATTGATTGGTCTCAGCGGGCGAAATATTTAGGCATAACGTTCGACCGTAATTTAACCTGGCGACCTCACATTGAAGAGGTACGCAAGAAGTACCTCACTTCCAAAAAACCACTAAATTGTCTCCTGCACAAAAAAAGCGTTTTATCAACGGATAATAAACTGCTCATTTATAAGTCCTGCCTAAGACCCATTATTACCTATGGAGCGCCCATATGGGCGACTTCTGCAATCTCTAACTTTAACAGAGTTGAGAACTTGCAGAGAGTGATGGTTCGAGCGGCGTGCGACCCTCCCTGGTACGTCCGTACGGACAAGCTGGTGGAAGAGGTTGGCATCCCGACGCTCCACAACTTTTGCAAAAAGCTCGCCAAGAGATTTCACTACAACATCCCCCGTGTTGGCAATCCACTACTTAACATCCTTCCAAATTACGATCCATTGGATCCGGCTAATTCTCGCAGGCCTCGCGCTCTGCTAGCTTAGTTTCAATTTCGAAACGGGGTGAGTGAATCCCTTATCGGGTTCATACCTCGTTTCGACTCTAGTTATTGTGCTACACTCTGGCTGGGAGCATGCTCCTATCTATTTTCATTTCACTATTTTCTTTTTAAATTTCTTATCAACATTTTATCATTGTCTTAATTTTATTTTATTTTTATTCATTCAAATAGCCAAGAAATCCCCCACGGGGAGAAAAAAGTATAAAACTTTAAAAAAATATGTAGGAAGCGAAAAAAAAAAAATACTTAAACTTACTTAAATAAAGAAGAACTTTAGTTGAAATTTACTTTGAAGAGCCTTCGGCTAACCATTATGGTACTCCCGTTAGAGGAAGCCACATCTCTCGTACATCCACGCAACCATCTTCTGCGCCAAAATAAAGCCATGGCCCCAACCGGGGAACTATCAACATACCACACCAGAGGATAAGGGGCAGGGCCCCAGGTGCCTCAAGCAACGAACTTATATCCGGGGCATTATAGCCGTAAGGAAGCAAAAAAAAGTAATAAAACATTTCCTTTTGTAATTGATGAAAATATGCAGAAATATATTATTAAGCCTATTTTTTTTTATAGAATTTTATTGCTTTTCGTATTTTGAAATTAAGTTTGCAGAAAAGAGAAGTGAGATGTAACGTTTTCCAACATGTTAACATAATGTGCGTGGGAATATAAAGCGCATAAAACGAAATGGTTCATGACAAAAATGATGTTACAGTTTTTATGTTTAATTTCCTAAAAAACATTAAAATGAAACATACATTTCTACCAAATTTAACAACATTTAAAGTTTGATAAAAAAAACGACATTAGTCTGTAATAGTTTGTTAAGTAAATAGAAAAAGTCCTTACGTAGATTTAATGTTCAATTAAAATTTAAAACGATCTACTAAATAAGTTAAATCACATCAAAAGACCCATTCAGAGAACATTATCATAACTAACATTTTAGTTCAAACTTACTGACTAAGTTATTGCAATAAGTAATGAATTAAATCAAAGATGGAACAGTAAAACACAAAGGAAATTACTCACTGCGAACAAATTCCAAAAACGTATCCAAAGACATGAATAACTGATTTTTAAATCCAACTTAAAATAGTGACAAACATTCTGCGATGTAAATTTTTGTAAAATGTTTCGAAGATCTAAAAATTGAAGAAACGCAATATATGTTGCCATTTTCTGGAAAAAAAAACTTTGAGAAAATTAAAAATCTTATTCTATGGAATTAAAAAAAAAAGATTTATTAAACAAATACATTGCAATTTTGTGTAGTGAACTCTGCAATGGTTGATTGGCCAAACGAAGAGCGAATAAGATTTGGTGTAGGGTTACCAACATTGATCCGTCGCCAAGGTAAGGTAGCGGGTTGATAGAATGAAATATTTATCACCGTGACCCGGTTACCGTAATTCTACTCGACTTTTTTTCCTCGCAAAGCAAAATACCTGTTTTTGGCGTTGGCGCAAAATACCTGGTTTTCAACAACACTATATACAGTAGGCATAATGAAAGCTAAAAGATAAAAATAATTAATAGAAAAAAAATATAATTGGAAAATACAACCAGATTTGCGGCAAAATACAGCAAGTCAGAATCTGCTTGATCCAAAGAGTTCTATAATAGGGTAGAGGAGCGACTCGTATACTGCTTCCATTGGCCGCCATGACCAAGCACGAAGACCGGTTTGAGAGAGATTAGAGTGGCAAGAACAGTAGTTTCGTTATGAAACGTATTGAAATTCAAGAGGCGATAAATGTTTACTGCGTCAAATTGCTGATATTTTTCCTCAAATTCAATTTCAAATGGAAATAACGATGGAATCTGCTGGGAATTTTTGTCAAATAATTTGAGGTTAAACTGTGTCAGTTTTAATGAATGATATATAAAAACATAATGCACTGACAGGATACAGTGATTTTCAACAGATAAATCGGAAATTTTTTAACCAGTACTCAAGAACCTCTACCTGAAAATCTACGCATTCTGCATTGACTGAAACAATTTAAATCCATAGCCTAAATATGTACACTTAATTTTTCTTTCGTAGAGTTAAAAAATAAAATTTATCGAAAAAATAATATGTATCAAAATAATTGCTAGCACGAAACCAGCCTTATTATTTTAAAAGAGAGAAAGAACGATTCACGGCAGTAAAAATTTCAAATTTTTTCCAGGAAAAAAATACGTATCCAAAGCAACCAATCAGGTGTCAGATAGCTTAGAATATCAATAAAGAACGCTTTTGTAGTGAATTTATTCAGAAAAAAAAATTGGAAGCTTATTTTTTTTTTTTTTTTAATGACGCGCTGTTCATTTACTGGGTGGAGTTCACTCACAGGTCGGTCTACCCTAAATATAGAATTTTTGAAATTTAAATTTATTTAAATATAGTATTTGATATTAACAAGTTAAAATGCCCTAGTTAAATCCTAGAAATTAGGTAATTCTTTTCCTAAATATGGTTAAAAATTCAGAAATCAGTGAAAAATAATTACACATCAGAGCTTGATAAAATCTTGCTACAATATCAAGTCCCACATCCATATGGATGTATTTCCCAGACATTTTTTAACAATCAAAACAAATAACATCTTTCTTTTTCCTAAGAAAAAAAGGAAATAATATGGAATTACATAATCTGAGAAAGAATAAAAATAGCGTCGAACATTAAATTACCCCCCCCCCCCCTCCTTTTTTTTTTTTTTTTTTTGAAAAATAACACCTGAAATAAAATGCACGAAGAAAAAAAAGGAAACCATATGCTTCTTGTATTTTAAATATTTTAATAAAACTCATCAAGGAATGAAAAGAAGACTGTTTTTTAGAATTCTTATCTTATAAAACGCATGCATATTTTTTCCACTTTTTTGACTTACTGTAAGTTGAGGAGGATTGTATGTTAATTTTTTAGTGAATAAGTAAATAGTTTAACTAGGGTGGTTAAAAAATACATGTAAAAAAATCGTTTCTCCTAGATAACAGGACACCCCTCAATATTTTTAGACTTGTGGATAGTAATATACCGAAATAATTTTGACTTCTTATTTCAACTGAAAGAGGGTGCTCAACTCCCTCCCCCAAACATCGTAAATATGGGGAGAGGCGTTAAAAATTACATTGAACTGAAAAAACAATGCTTTATATTATAATATACGAAAGTAATATGCATATACATTGCAAAAAAAATTATTTACAAAAACTCAGCTGGGGAAATTAAATGTCTCCAAATTTGTGACATTTTCCATGCTAAGACTAATGTTAAATTGAGCACCCTCTTAAAATTTGAGTAAGAAACTGAAACTTTTACAGCATAATACTATTTGTAAGTCTAAAAAAATTAAATTAAATTAAAAAATAAATAAATAAATAAAAAATAGGGTGTGTCCTGGACTCTAGCTAAAAAAAGTTTTTTTTTTTTTTTTTTTGAACCACTCTCAAAGCTTAACTCTTAATAGGTACATATCCAATTTAATTTCATATTTTTAATTTCATTTAAAGGTAATCTCGTTTCATATATATATATATATATATATATATATATATATATACCTTGCAAGTTCTTTCTCTTTTAATGTTAATTGCTACTATAATTTTTTTATATTTTTCGTCGGTTTCAATTAAATTTATTTAATAACAATATGATTTTCTTTTTGTTTCTTTTAGTAAGATTACTTATAATTAATACTTGTTTGCTCATTGTTTTTCTAATAAAAATACTCTGAACTTCATGTCCATCAAACTCAGCCTTTTGAACTTTTAAAAATTTTATCTTTAAAAATCATGATTTTTGTGAATCAATGAATTTTTTAAATCCACTGATTTAAATCACTCAACCCTGCTTCATAAGAAAAAATAAATAAAACTTTTATGCATCATTTTTTATTTACAATGTCACATTTATTTTTAACAAAACAAAGTCTGTAAGATGATCCTCTAATTAATAACATGAAATAAATTTATTTGCACTGTTTATTACTTCTGCATGTTGTATCCAACAAGAATTCTGCGTTGCCTTTGAGTAAACTTCAGACAGATTTACTAAATCACATCACCAATAAAAAGTTAATTGTACATATTTCACAAGTCATCTGTCATCATACAGTTCGATAATAGTTTGAAATATATTTTTATCAAATGGAAAATATTTCATTTTTGTAAACACTAACACAAGCATGATTAAAGTTTTTTTTTTTTAATTACTCATCTAAAAATTTTTAAGCTTTGATTGAGTGCGGCTGCTCTGTTTGTGCAACCATATGATGAACAAGATTTCACCATTTTAAAAACATAAACAAAGGCGAAAAGCAGAATTAAAATCTTTTAGTCGACTCGAACTCAATACAATGTTCTGTATTCTGCCACTCTAATTTTTCCCCTTACTGAAACATGGAACTGTTGCCAGATTCAGTCTCTACCCTATTATAGAACTCTTTGGCTTGATCACTTCACAAAGAAATGGCGAATGAATGAAATGGCGCTAAAACATATATGAAATCCAAAAATTGTTGCCTCAAAACTTTCAAAAAAAAAAAAAAAAATCCCTCAAAAAATTGTACAAAATACAAGAAAATACTAAATTTGGCAACAGCAAAAACTTAAAAGCTGAAAAAACCTAAATTGGCAACGCCAAAATAAGAAACAGCAACCCTAAAAAGTTCGTATAGAGTGCCAGATTTGGCGCGTAATTTTTGGGGGGGTATATCAAAGTTATACCCTCTCACGATTTCAAGGTAACTGTACATAACATTTTTTACTTCCTTTTACAAAAAAGGAAGTATTGTATTCGCAAAAAAATTTTCACTCAAAAATTGACCTTAATTTCATTTTACTCACCCCCGAATGATCATTGAGTTTTTTTTCGACTCGACCACACGTGGATATGTGCCTAAGAACGTATAGACAAGCGAAATATCCATAATGACGATTCCCGAGTTAATTACAACGAATTTTCTCGTGACTTCTGTATGTACGTATGTATGTATGTGCGTAGGTATGTCACATAACTCAAGAACGGTAAGTTCCTGAAAGTTGAAATTTGGTACGTAGGCTCCTAGTGGGGTCTAGTTGTGCACCTTCCCTTTTGGTTGCATTCGGGTGTTTCTAAAGGGGTCTTTTCCCCTTTTTGGGGGGAAATCATTGTTAATTTCAATATAAACTCAAGTGGTGTTATAATTTAGCGGACACTTGGCGATAAATCGCTAGTATTTTGGTCGCCAAGTTTTGTCGCCGATTTGGCGACAAATTTGGCGATTTTTTTTTTTTTTTAAATCTGGTTTTAATTTGGCCACTGTTGGTAATATTTAGAAAGTAAACTATTGAATCACATTAAAAATACCAATAATGGGGAAATTACATTAAATTGGAGTAAAAGGAAGTCATGCGATGCACACATCAGTTCGTTTAGAATTAGCTTGTGTAGTGATGATCTCTGAACAGGAAATCAAAATCACTTTCTAAAAGCGAGCTAGAACTCTACTGCTCTCTTTCTACGCTCCTTGCCTCTAAGTTACAATACAATAACTGCTGCAATAAAAGCGTGACTACTGAAAAAATTGAATTCCAATTCCATACAAGGAATAATAACGGACGAATATAATAAGAGAACTAAAAACTCCGCTTCAGTAAACGAAAGGGCCTACAAAGCAAAAAATAATATGTAAAAGTGAGAGGGTAGCTGAATGGGAAAAATTTATTTTTATGTTAATTGACTGACAGTCATGAAATGAATTTGAAAAGAATTTTGAAAGAAACGCCATAGGCAGGATTTACGGGGGTGCCAGGGGGTGCGCCGCACCCCCAAAATTTGTGGTTGGGTTTGGAAAAAAATTAGTTTAGTATATTTTACTCAGAAACGCAGTTGGGGCGAAAAAAATCATAGCTGCTATACTAGTAAATTTACTTGAATCCAGTGTATCACCACACATAGCTAGTGCAAGAAAAACATAACTGTGCTCATATTAAGAATTAAAGTAATTTTATCCATTTGGAAAAAAAAAACCTAATAAATAATTTCATGCAAATAAAGAAACTTCTCAAACAATTTATTGTTCAGTGCTGTGTTATTGTATAGAATAATTGCATGTTCTGTAATTTGGTATTTATTTGTATATCAATACCAATTCTTCTATTTTGAAACAACAATGGCTAATAAAGTCAAAAAAAAAAACATGACTTTTGCAAGAAACTTTATCAATAAAATCTACACCGAAATCAACCAAAAACCAACATTTGTAATGTAAATTTTCAAAAATTTTTGAAGGAGGACTCCCGGACATTTTGCTGCAGTAGTGCATCCAGGGGAGAGGGGGTACAAGACTGGTGACCCTCCCCACAAAATGCTGAGTAGATGTTTTTAAAAAAATATTCTTTATTATTGAAGAGAAGAAAAGGGGAAAACGCATTTATTAACATCATTTTAGAAGCAGTTATTTTACGAAAAAAAAAAGAATGTTGGGAAAAAATCTTTATTTCTTTCAAAAAGAAATATTGACATTTACGTTTTTCAACAGCTTCAGATTATTGGCGGCGAATTGTGTGCTTCCTCCCCCCTCCTCGTACAATCCTCTTTCGTTCATATCTCTCCTCTCCCTTTTTTTTTTTCATTCTTACTATTTCGTTTTCCTTTTTTCTATTAGTCCTCAAAATTTTTCTTCTCCAATGCCCTTTCTCTAGCCAAAGTTATTACAGAGTACATCAAATTTCGTTTCTTGGGCTTCACTTTCGCAAAATTTTCAAGGAAGATCTTCTAATCACTTAAATACATCGAAATCCGTTTAAAATTGCGGTTTTGGAGCTTCAGTTTTGAAAAACTGCAGTGTCCCTAACGTTACAAAATATGGTCTTACACTCATGTGTTTAAGACTTTAATCTTGGAAAATATTCGAACAAGGGCCTCCGACCCCCTTTCTCTAATATCATCAAAGAGTGTCAATATTTTGGTTTTGAAAACTACTATTTCGAAATATTTAAGTGGGAGAATCCCTTTTTTTTAACCATAGAGTATTACAGAAGAACTTCATTTTTAGGACTTCAATTTCGAAAATTTTCCAGGTGAGAGCTCCAGAACACCCGTCCGGTAACAGCATCAAAAATTGTCCTCCCTAGTATTTTTGGAACTTCAATTATGAAAAGTTAAAGAGGTAGCGTGGGGGAGGAGAGGGGGTACGTATTTGTATCTGCTTTTCAAAAATCGATTGGAGATAGTCTATGAGTCTCATTCCTAACCCAAACTATAAATATGGACTATAATCACATTCGTAAGACTAAAATTTCTAAAAATAGCTTTGGAACCACACGTACCTTTCTTGCCCCTAAAATATCACCAAGAACTGTAAAACTGCGTTTTCAAAACTACCATTTCAAATTTTTTCTTGGGCGTGAATCCCATTCCAAACCAGTAGCTGGATTCACCCATTGGGTCTAATATCGACTTTCGTTTAAGACTTTTTCTGCAGTTTGAAATGTTAAGAATTGCCCATCCCCTAATTTTACTAAATATGGTTTACATCGCGTTTTTTAGACTTAAAAGTGTGTCCCGCCTTAAAATTATTTTCCGATTTCGCCACTGCCTTGTTATTCCGGGAATACCCCCCTCCCCAGATCCCTGTTATTGTTGCACCCCCAAATATTGCTCCCTAAATCCGCCTATGATAGGCATGAAACTTGGTTATGAATGTAAAAAAAATGAACCAGCCTTCTTTATTTTAGTTTGAAAACGTTCTGGGACAAATGTTGGTTACAGGATAAAATTATAACAAATAAATAAATAAATAATAACAGCAATAAATCCGGAAAAAAGACATCTGTTGCGGTTTATTTTCAATAAAAAAATTTAATTTTCAATTCAACTTGGTAGGTTGTTAAAATCTACATTTAACATTCACATACATCAGCACGATGTTAATACATAAAGTGTACACTAAAACCTTGACAGTCCCGACCCCTATCCCTCTTGCTGCTCCCCCCCCCCTCCTTACGAAACATTGCACACTGATCAGTTCAGTACTATGATTATACGTGTACAGCTTGAAAATTTATGATGATACCGGAATGTTCCTTTTTTTATTTCACTCCTAACAATATTGTAAACCAGTGGTGCCTAACCTAAGGCCAAGGTGCTGTATCCGGCCCGCAAAGCTGATCCGTGTTCCCCGTTGTTTAGTGAAATGTTACAACTCGAAGAGCACGATTAATGTTACAAATTGTTATCCAAGTATTTAGAAATTGGTTACTGGAAACATTGTTGGGAAACACTGTTATACACAAATTCTGAAACATACACTTTTTATGTAGATAGCTCAGTGTCACCATTTTACCAACTTAATCATATGCAGAAAACTCACAACAAAAACCAAAAAGTAACTTCAACAAAATAATAGCTTTTTATGATTATGTCTTGGAAAGAAATGTTTGAACAAAATTTATAGATAATAATATGGTAATAATCATTTCCTTGAAATGGATCAACAATGTAATGACGTTCACTTAAAGGTTTTGCTACCATAATGCAATTATTTGTTACAAAAGTTTATAATTCGTTTGTGTCGGCGATAGTCTACAAAATAATATTAATGCTTGGCTAACTATTTAAGCTTTAAATAAATCAGGAACAATATATTTTAACAGAGATTATTTTCTCGCAGTGGATATTATTAACGTTTAATATTACTTTTGGTTATATTTTTAAGGATTATTATAAGGGGCTATCTTCTAATACTTCGTTGGTTTGGTCCGAAATATTGTTACAGTGTCCACACATAGACGAGCAATCAAACATGGCTTTACGACAGATACAGATTGAAACACAAAATGTTTTCAATTGCAAGAGATTAATAGGAGAAGTTCACTTGAAGCAGAGGTAATCTTCATGAACTTAGGAATCAGTCTGTTGCATGAAGTATAATGCCAATCCCACTCTTCTGGGGGACGTTTAAAATCTAACCAAGTTTAAATCTGGTGTTGACCCTAAAAACTCTGGTGGAAACCTTAAAAAGATGTTGACAAGTGACGTCTGATGTTGGTGGCAGTTTTGATAAATCAAAAGTGGACTTTAGCGACATTTTTGCGACTACTTGCTTTTCACAAACTTTTATACAAATGGTTAGGTTTTAAATTTACAGCAGAAGAATAGGTTTGGAAATATATTACAAGCAACAGACTGATTCCTAAGATCATGACAATTACCTCTGCTCCAAAGGAAATTCTCCTACTCATATCTTGCAACTGTAAAACATTGTGTTACAAACTAGCTGTCGTAAAACTGGGTTCGATTGTACTTCAATGTGTGGACACTGTAGTAGAATGCATTGTAACAATATTTCGGACCAAGTCAACAAACTGTTATATGACCCCTTATAAAAAAAATTGTAGTTAGATTAACTTGATGCTCTTTTTATTTATTTATTTTTTATTTATTTATTTATTTATTTATTTATTTTTAATGCAACCTGTTTTTCAGAAACCAGTTGCAACATAGTCCTCGAGTAGTAACATTTCGCAAAACAACGGTTCACACTGATCAGTTTCATGGCCCGGATGTGACCCGTGGGCCGTAGGTTGGACACCACTGCTTTATAATATTCTAAGAAGTGAAATAAAAAAGGAATACTCCGGTATCACATTAGTGTTCAAGCTGTAAGCGTATAATCATAATACTGCTCTTGCAATGGTGCGGACGGGGCGAGGGGGAAGCAATAGGGGTAGGGACTTAGTGTGTTTTTTTTTTTTTAGTGTATACTTTGTATAGTAACATCTTGAAAAAAAATCAGCTTTCCCCTATTCAGTTGGGACACGAAAACCGTATAATCATAGTACTGCTGTCGCAATTTTTCGGAAGGGGGGGGGGGAGGGGGGATTGGAAAAAGAGGGGGGATTAAGAGAAAGAGGAGGGATCGGGACTTTGTCTTATTTTAGTGTATACTTTTTGTAGTAACATCTTGAAAAACATCCGTTAGTTGAAAAACATCCCATTAGTTGCAACACGAAAACCGCATAATTATAGTACTGTGCTTTTGCAATGTTTCGGAGGGGGTGGGGAGGACAGCAAGAAGGGTGGGAATCGGGACTTTGTACTTTTTTTCAAAGAATACATTACGTACTAACATCCTGCCAAAATTCAGCTTTCCCTTAATTATTTGCGAAACGAAAAGCGTGCAATTATAGCACTGTTCTTACAGTGTTTCGTAGGGTATGAGGGTGTGGGGGGGGGAGAAAGAGTAGTGGGGGTCGGGACTTTGTACTTCTTTCAAGAGAATACATTATGTACAAACATCCTGGCAAAACTCAGCTTTCTCTTAAGTAGTTGCAATATGAAAAGCGTACAATCATAGTACTGATCTGGCAATGTTTCGGAGGGGGTGGGGGTCGGGACTTTGTATTTTTTTAGTGTATACTTTATGCATTAACAACCTGCAAAAATTTAGCTTTCCCTAAATTAGTTGCGACGCGAAACCTTTATTGTCTGGGCTATAAGTGCCTAAGAACGTATAGACACGCGACATATCCACTTTGACGATTCCCGAGTTAATTACAACGAATTTTCTCGTGACGTCTGTATGTACGCAGTGGCGTAGCTACTGTGTTTGCCGCCCGGGGCGGTTCATCAATTTGCCGCCCTTTGTGAAATAGCTAATACATAAAATTGTTAAAGGTATTTAAATTAAAAATAGAAATTTAACTGAAGAAAAAATAAGACTTAGCTATTCTCTATATTTTTCAAAAGAAAAAAGTGGGCAACGAAAGGAAATTTTACGAAATTTTAAAATGCAGCTTAAGCTACTTAGGAGAAATAAAGGAAATCGGGAATGGTCGGATACTCAATGCGGCATGCGCAGTTGAAGTCATTAGGGGAGAAAGAGGCGCTGAGGTTTCTGACTGAAATGTTTTTAAAATTGAAATCAATTTTTGGATATCTTTGCTGGTTTGGTTAGAAAGGGAAGGTTCGGGTTCTTTCTTTGGAAATTTTTCGGCACTGAAGTCTCGAAAACGCAATTCTAGGCTGTCTTTGGTGACGTTGAGGGGTTCCCTAATGGCATAAAAAATGTTGTGAAGCCAGGCGGTTCTCTCCTGAAAAATTTCCGTAATTGACGTCCGACTTTGGGCTTTGTTTTACAATGTTAGGAGGAAGAGAGGACAGAAGGAGGTTTCCCTCTTAAAATCATTCTTAAAGCTGAAGTTCATTTTAGATTTTCTGTCAGAAAGAAGGGATAGCGAGCTCTCCTACTCACGCAAATGTCTAAGAAAGAAAATTTTGGGCTGCCTTTGGGGACGTTAGGAAAAGGGGTAAAGAGTTCTTCCCTAGGAAATTTTTCAAAATTGAAGTTTACAAAACGCAGTTTTAATTTTTCGGAGACGTTAGGTATGAGGGGAACGGCAATTAAGATATCTCTCTCGGAAAAATTTCCAAAATTAAAGTCCTAAAAACGTATTTTAGGCTATATTTGATCACGTGAGGGGATCAAAGATACTCAGGGTTCAAATGTTGTCTTCACAAATTGATATTGAAGTATCAAAGCTTTAAAAACGTAATTTTAGGCTAGATGTTGAGACTTCAGAAGAGAGAGTGGGAGTTTTCTCCAGGAAAGTTTTCAGAATTAAGGGCCTAATTATACCTATACTTTTTGGCTGTGTTTGCTACGTTAGAAGAAACGGCAAGGGAAGGGACTCTGTCCAGAAATTTTTCAACATTGAGGTCTATAAACGTATTTCTAAACTATCTTTGGTGATATAAGGAAAAGGGATGAGATATTAAAGCGCTCCACCGCATAAAAACATTTTTGCACTATTAGACTA
The DNA here is from genome assembly GCF_026930045.1 of Uloborus diversus. NCBI lineage: Eukaryota > Metazoa > Arthropoda > Arachnida > Araneae > Uloboridae > Uloborus > Uloborus diversus. The sequence goes on along the minus strand of NC_072737.1, from coordinate 71,272,267 downwards.
CAGAGTGGGGGTGGGAGAGTTTTCCAACCGGAATTATTTGAAACTGAATATTTTAAAACGCATTTTGGACTATGTTTGTATAAGTAGAGAGTCCAAACCAAACGTTAAAAAATGAAATTCGCTTAATTTCCCTTATACTTCGTTTGAAGAAGAGATTTCTTGTAAAAAGTGGGAAATTAAAGCAAACTCTAAAACGTATAAAGTGTGATGAGCAATCAATTGTTTAGTGTAACGTTTTACACTTCCCCCTCTTTTTCTTACTCTTGTCACCATTTTAATGAAATAAAAAAAATATAAAAAAATTATTTTACGGGTAGGCTTTCAAGAAACGCTCTTAAAATCCTGTTTTAGCTATTTTTTTATAACAAAAATTGGAAAGGTTCAATGTTTTCGTCTTCCTGAAGTTAACCTCTACAACAGTCTAAGTAACAGATTTTTAAAAAAATACTATGCACTTTTCATAATGCACTCAAAAGAGACAAAATAAATGTTCTGGGTTATAATGGAATATTTAAGTATTCCTGTAAGTTTTCAATTCTTCTAACAAAATGACACCACAACTGAAGAAAAGTGTGGATCGTCTGGTATAGAATTTCTTATTATTACCAAGCTTTCATGCATAAATTTGAGTGTTTAAACACGCATACTATTCTGGAAAAGCTTGTTTTGAAATGACTTGAGCCGCAATTTTCTTCGTTTGTGGTGTCGCTTTCTTAGAATTATTGAAAACTACAGAAATACTTAAATTGTCCATTATGCCCCCGAAAAGTTATTTTGTCCTTTTGAGTGCTTTTAAGAAGAAATTTTCTTTTTGCCTGCAGTAACAGACTAAAACCATAACTTCCTTATTTGGAAAATACATTTATTTTTTCCATATCAAAAGGGTCAATTTGCCGCCCCTAGAAAAGTGCCGCCCGGGGCGGACCGCCCCCTCCGCCCCCCCTTAGCTACGCCACTGTATGTACGTATGTATGTGTGTGCGTATGTGCGTATATGCGGATGTATGTCGCTTAACTCAAGAACGGTAAGTTCTAGAAAGTTGAAATTTGGTATGTCGACTCCTAGTGGGGTCTAGTTGTGCACCTCCCCTTTTGGTTGCATTCGGGTGTTTCTAAAGAGGTATTTTACCCCTTTTTTGGGAGAAATCATTGTTAATTTCGATGTAAACTCAAGTGGTGTTATTATTTGGCGGGCACTTGGCGATATATCGCCAGTCTTTTGGTCGCCAAGTTTTGTCGCCAACTTGGTGACAAATTTGGCGGTTTTTTTTCATTAATTATTTTTTTTAATTTTTAATGTTTTAATTTGTCTACTGTTGATGAGATTTAAGAGATGATATTTACAATAATTTTGAGATTATTGGTTGATAACTAGTGAATCACATTAAAATTGCCAGTAATGGGGAAATGACAATAAATTGGAGTAAAAGGAAGTCATGTGATGCACACATCAGCTCGTTAATAACAGTAATAAGACTTACTATTATTATTGTCGTTATTTGCGAACAAGTGAAGTTTTACCTAACACATTAGCTGCTTTGTATTGTACAAAATTTGCTCTCATTTTATTGTTTATTTATTAACTTTTGCCCTATATAGAATTGAAATTGTATTTCCATTAAATTTTTATTTACTATAATAACTAATTAGCAATATTTCAACAAATTACTGTTTTGCTTTTACAGCACACTGCTTAGGAAATCATTCACTGATTAGGTGCAAAAAAAGCATTCAGGAACGCATTTTTTTCCCTCACATATATTATTTGTGACAAGATTGTACCAAACTGTCTCTTCTCTGCACATTCTCTTCAAACTATGTGTTAAAAATAAATATAAGCAATTTTCAGTTATTATTTTTTCTAATTTCTAATGGCAGGCTACATTTCAGACAAAATAAGAACATAAACAATAGAAATTAAAACGAAAAATAGAGAAGATCCCAGCGTAACTTGTGTAGCCCATCAGGGCCCTGGCCTGGCCTCCCAGTAACGGCCGTGTAGAGTCCAAGAGACAAGTGCAGGGTAAACAAGAAGATGGGCTGTGTCCGTGTCGCTATCTAGATTGCAGATCATGCATTTAGAGCTATCGCGAATATTAAATCTGTGAAGGTGCTTTCCGAGACAATCATGTCCCGTCAAGAGCCTGAAAAGGGCAACTGCTTGGAACCTAGGATGGTTCGGAATGCCCGCGATGGAGTTGAGCCAGGTTTTGGATGAGTTGCCTTCTCGAAAACAAGTAGATAGTGTGTTCCGGAGCAAGTGTCTGATTATCATCTTCATGGAGAGGAAAAGTATGTCCTGAGAAAACGTTTGGGTGATAGTTGTGCCTTTTTTTATTAGAAAGTCCGCCTTTTCGTTGCTCAGAATCCCACTGTAGAGTGAAAACCTTGCCTTTTGAAGCAAGGTCATCTAAACAGGAGATGCATTTATTGATTGAAGTAGATTGTGGGGCAAGAGGGCAATTGATAGAAAATTGCTACCCTGGGGAGTTAGATAGGATGATCGCTTTAGAAAATTGTTCTGTTCGGCATTACAGTTGGGTCAGAGCAATACGTAAAACTTCTACTTCTTCGTCGTAAGCAGAAGCAAAACAGCCAACAGGAGCATAAGCAGAAAAAGGTCGCAGTACCCCCCCCCCCCCCCACACACACAAGAGTTGATTCGCTGTTCCACACGAGAGCCCTCGGTGTAGATTCTCAACCACTCCGGTTCAGGGTACAGTGCATTGATAGTTGCATAGGATAAGCTCTCTAGAACATCACAGCTAGTATCTGACTTTCGAACAGTGGAAACAAGACCCATGGCAACATCAAAATTCCGATAGTTTAAAGGACTGCGAGGAGTAGGCAGATTTCGACACTCAAAGTTGAGATTATGGTAATCTTCCAGGTTCAATACTTCCTGCAGGTAACCTGCCTGAGTCTTTAGACAGCGTTGTCTGGGATTCTCCAAGTTCCAGAGGGCAAGATATCTAAGAGTTCACAACATTTTTTCCCAAAGCACCAGAGCTTTTTTCTTTAATTTTTTAATATCCAATAGCCAGTTTTCAGTGCAAAGAAGCATAGCATCTACAAGGGAAATTTTCACATCACCAGTGATTAGGCGAAGGGAAGTTTCAGTTATAGAAGAATGTAAAAAATACAAATAGAATTAAAAGTATTTTATGTTCATTTAAATGAAAAAATAATTCTATGGTAATATTGTTTTTGAGAATTGCATATCAAAACACATGCATTGCATACTATCGACCAAAATAAACAAACAATTATTTCATGCATTTTTTTTTTCTTTTCAGTGATAGAACACATCTTTATCTTTAATTTAAATACTTGTCGTATTGAATAGCAGCAATGCCTTTTAATGGAAAATCCCCTTTATCAACTCATTTTTTTTGCACAAAAAAATTGCTTGTAATGATTTTTTTAAATTAAAATAATATTAAATTAAAAAAGTTCAAAATATTTTTTAATAAATCCTGATGCTTTTACTAACCATTATATTAAATTTCGGACTGATTGATTGATTTCTGTGTCAGACACTATTTACTCAAGTTGCACATGTGCATACAAATTAGGCTTAGTGTAGAACAGAAAATGAAACATTTAGAATACTTTGATAGACAGTAACATCCAAGCCTAACCACACATGAGAGAAAAATTGCACATTACTTACCAGCATTGACATATGAAGTACACCAATTGTTTTCAAAATCTAAGAACGGGGGTTACAAAACATTTTGTTTTCGTGTGTAAGTGAAGTGTATTGACCCTGTTGTCATTGCTAACAACTGTAGATATTCGTTCTGACGCAAAGCTTCTTGCATCCCAAACACTCCTGCTAAATTCAAATCTATCCATAAACCTGTAAACAATAAAAATGGCTATACTATAGCTGTGATAACCGGGCTGTCTGGTATATTGCAAGTAGTTCTGTTTTAGTCCTGGCTTAAGGGCGGTATTTTTTAAATGAAAATTAGTTGAAGGACTTCCAGACAATAAGAGGAGGTGTGTATCGCGAATTGTTAACAGTAGGGTAAACCGGGGCACATTTACGAGGATTTTTGTCAATGAATTTCCTAATTTTTATGTTTTAACCTAGGAAATTTTAGAAATTGCGGTTTCATGAAGTCAAAATTTGTATATTCAGTTATTGCTCAGCTTGTGTTTTTAGCCGTAAAAAAATGTTTTTTGAGACCAAGTCGGTTGCGTAAACTTGCCTCGAATACGGGGTAAGTTTACGCATTGAGTGGGGCACGTTTACGCATATTAAAAAGAATACCAAGGAAGTAAGTGTAATAGATATTTATCCAAATTTAAATGTTTTATTTCTCTTAAAACACTTTAAAAACAAAAAGATCACAAATAATTAATTAAAGAACATTTTATAGGCTAAACTAAAATCATAGAGTTTACTGCTAATTAAAAAAAGAAACTATTTAGTCATCTTCTTCATCGCTGTTAGAGTTTACTAATAAAAATTAAGTATTTCGTTTCGCATACTTGTCATGGGACTGCATTTTGACATCTAAGACATTGAACCCTGTTTTGTCTTCTTTTCGATTGATTGTGTGCTTTCAAACAATAACAATTAATAATAATTCTAAGCACAATTTTCTACTTCGTAAACAGAATTGTTCACTAATTTCCTTTTTACAGAGTGCTTACTAACTTTTTCCTCGTCGCAGGTTTTGGTTTCAAACTTTTTTCTTTGATGTCTTCTATTTCTGTTTCAATAAAAACTTGTAAATTTTAGAGTAATTTCTCCTTTATTTTTTTGTTCTGACCATTATATATATATATATATATATATATATATATATATATATATATATATATATATATATATATATATATATATATATATTTTTTTTTTTTTTTTTTGCAGCTTCTAACTGCTCTATGCTCTTGTCTAAAGGCTTCTTTAATCGGAGTATCAGCTAGGATTGTGAGCATCCTCTATTTTTTCCTTTCGTGGTTCCTAAGCTTTGGTCCTACTTTTTCAAATGGTCTCAGTTTGGGTAATCCATATACGACGATGTGGAAGGCCTACTACGAGAAATACTTGGATTATCGATAAACCTCTTCATTATTTTGACATCGAAACGTGGTTCTGTTATTGTTTTGAAAGGAATGCCTTACCATCTTTAAAACAAGGAAAATGTATTATAAGCTGAATAGTGTATAAAGTTAAAGCTTAACAGGCATAAAGACAACATTATATGATTGTAAGCGATAAGATACGAATCTGTTACTTAATTAAAAGTTAAAGGTGATCTTCAAAACTAAATGACCTGAAAATAAATGACCTGCTTGAGACAGTACAAAGGGGGAAAAGCGCTCGGGGCCCGCTTAGAAGTAAGACAGAGTAGTAAGACACGGTAAGAACATGCGTAAATGTGCCCCGTAACCAAGTTTGGATTTAATTTTAACGTGCAACAAAATTTAATAACTTTTCGGTTCATACAAATACAATTCTCGTAAAATGATAAAATTCTGCTAATGTTTTTATATTTATTTGTTTTTAGCTAATTATTATTTATTTTACAATAAGCTTCAAAACGTTCTACATAAAATTTACCCAACTTGGTAGAAAACAGATTTTCTCATCCACATGCTTACCCGAAGCTCGACTGATGCTCAAAAACTTAAGAGAATATGTCCTAGGGAGCAGCATCAATCTGGTATGACTGTTGGCTCTCCAGTTGTAACTCGTTTTGGAAAAAGGTCACTGCGTAAACGTGCCCCGGTCTACCCTACTTGTATAATAACATTTGAAATCAAGAACTCAAAGTATTGTGTTTCATGTTTTTGAACCGCCCTGTATAAAAGTGAAGTCATTTTTCCATAGATAAACATCTGAGGACAAATAGTATCTGAGCACTTGTATTCTCTTCCGAAGAACAAATTTGCTAAGTGACAAAGAATAAGGCTTGGTAAAATCTTTTACAAGAGGATGGACAAGATTTACATAGGAGCTCGCGTTTTGAAAATGCAAACTGCGACTGCGAGAGGGTGAAGATCGCAGGCTTACGGTAGAGGGGGAAGCATACTCATTTCAGACAAGGATACTAACCTGACTCTCCCTAAAATTTACCTATGGGGGACCACGCTGAAAGAGACACATGGAATATCGAATCTTGTAATCAGGATATCGGAAGTGGCGACTGGTGTCCGTGACACACCTGATCTGTGATTCTATGCGTCGACATTGCGAAACCTGAATTTTGGTTAAAAATTTGGAGCATCTGCTGTTATATGACCATACTCTGTTGTAAAAATTATATCACAATTTCCGAGATCATTTTTTTTTTCTACTCTTGCATACCTGCGATCATCGCTCTCTACTGGTCGTAGTTTGCACTTTCGAACAGAAGCTCCTACGTAATTCCTACGGATATAATTAAATATGTTTGTATAGAATGAATTATTTTTATTTTATTTATTATGTTATTTTATGTGCATCTACTTCTAATTTTATTATAGGTTTGAGTGATCCAACCGAATTCAATTCTTATCGTACTTTACTGGAAATGGGTCTTGGCTCTATGATTGGAGTTGAAGTGAAGCACCTTTTAGAAACTGTGCATGATATTTCCCTTACAATTCAAGAAATTCAAGAGTTAAAAATTAATGATATAAAACTGATCATTGAAAATGCTGAAAGCAAGAGCGCAAAAAATGATGAAAAAGCAGATGGCAACGCTAAAGCTTAAAACGTACGTCGTTGTGTCAGAGATTTCACTCAAAAATTTTGTTGAATAACTATTGAAAACTATTCATAACGTGAACTTGCTTGGGTTGCGTAACACCTGATAGTGATCTTTTTCTCTTACATTACCAATGTATTCCAACTTTAGATTTCTGTAAGGAAGATTATTTTTCCGATAAAGCATATTTTAAAATCTCTATGAAACTTGTTATATAAAAACTCTGTATTAAATGTTCTGAAAAGTTTCGGGGCTTTTTCAAGCTCAAAAAGGCTGTAAGGTTACGGAAAACTTGGATTTGAAGTAAAATCTCCGCAAAACAATCTTGATTTTTTTTTTTTTTTTTCAAAACAACTAAACTAAAATCACCCATCTTTTTTTTCCTACATAGCAAGAGAATAATTTAAATATATTAAACAAAATTTTTTTTGATGCAGATATTAGTTGGTACTCCAGAGATATGACTTGTTAAATCTCCGAATTGAAAACGCATAAAAACTATCTTTAGATAATAAGTGGCAACACTCCACTATTCAAAGAGTACTTTCTGTTGTTTATGCTGAAAGAAAAAAGTATTTGCTTGAAATTAATAGCTAATTCAGCTAAATTGGTTGTAAAATAAAGAAAATATGGAGATTTTTCTAAATTCATACCGAAAAGGTGCCTTTGAAAAGTGATCAAAAATTGAAAATTTCAAAAAAAAAAATCTCCAAAGCGTAATTTTTATTCAAAAAATCTAAAAAACTAATTTGAGTTTCATGGACATCTATTCTTGAGAAAAAAAAAAAAAAAGGACACAATCTGAGACATGGCGGCACATGGCAAAAGGTGATTTGACGTGAAATGATTCTACTGCGAACAATATAATTATGATGTAATAAAAAAATAAATAAAAAAATCAGAGACATTTTAAAAAATTAAAAATAGTTTTTTTAAATCAAATAATTGTGTTACTTATTTTTATAATTATTAAGTGAATACAATTTAATTAACAATTTAACCATGCCTTTGTCATTATGACTAATCTTATAAATTATTAAACTTAAGTTGGATGTTTAAAAATTAATTTTTATTTCTATAATATTATTAAAAATTTCTTAGTTTTGATCATATCAAAAAAGGAAAGAAAAGTAAATCATTATTTTTTAAAAAGCATATACTTGTCTCCAAAAGATTGACAATTTTTGTTTAAAAAGTATTTATATTAAACACTTGATCTAAGTGGAAAGTAACTGCCTTCCTTGTTTACATGTTTATAAGGTGAAATAAATTACAAAATAAATAAGTTGTAAAACTTAGAGTATTAAAAACAAATACAGGGTGCGGCCAAAAAAAAAAAAAAAAAATCGGACGAAGTGTGCATCATCGAATGGAAGTAGTAAACTAATTTCTTTTTATTAGTTTCTTTATTTATTTTTGTATCTTACTTTATTAGAAAATAATATGCGATATATCTCCTAGCTTATGCATTGTTTTTCGGTTTTCTTACAATTTTATTCAAAAGACGAGCTATTTTAAAGTTGTTTAACCAAGGAGAACGACATTTCATTTTCTTGTTGTGCGTCGGCAAACAGTATTTGATGCAGTATGCCAATTCAAGTGGCATTGAAATTATTGCCGACGTACAGAAAGTGTACAAAAATGAACAGTGAACATTTATTATGTATTACGTTAATCGTTAAGCCATCCAAAAGTGAGTTCAATGAAATCCTTGGGTTTCCACGGGAGAAGTCGTTCGTTAGATGGGAATTTGTGACTGATACTAAAGGAAAAAAACAGAGCTGGGACAGAAGCTTTACGAGTTCCGAAACTTTCTGCCTTTCGCTGAAAAAACAAATTCATATATATGACTCCAAAGATGCCAGAAACGTTTGCGTCTGGCCGCAAGTCCGTGATGGAAGAAGTACCTTTCACTGATTTACCGTTCAACCAACTCTTAACCACCAGAACGATTGGATTTTGGTTTAAAGACAGTGCAAACACCTTAGCTAAACATCGCCAAGCACCTAACATTGCCCAAAATCTGAAGTCAGGCTTAGTCTATGACGTATTCAGCACAAGCGACAAAAAATCTCTGGTTTTTGTGGATGAGAGGCATAAAAGGAATCAAAAAATGCACCAGAAAGACATTTTAGAAGCTGTTGTGCTTATGTAAGATTAAGATCACTTTTGGCAGTGTAGACTGGACATTTTAATTAGACTGCACACTAGTTCAAATGGCCAAAAAGACGAGAGTGGTGCAAGGCGCATTGTTTTTGACATATCATCTGTAGAGTGGACGCTCTACTCGCTAGACCTCAATCCCGTTTATTACACTCTATGGCCTATTTTAGAGTCTAAGATCTACCCTAAATTACACAAAAAATTTGGATTCTCTAAAACAACTGCTTTAGAGGAAATAAAGATTGATGAAAGGTAAAAGACTTGCGGCCCTTGGCTGAAAATTTCAACGAGCAGGTGCATCTCTGTACCACTGCAAAACGAGGCCAGTTTTAAACCAATTAGATGTATTGATTGCTAAATGTCTACTCATATTATTTTTTGTGTTTTGTTAATGGAAATTTGCTTGTCCGAAGTTTTTTGTTTGCCGCACCCTGTAATATAACTTGTGTTTAGTTTTAGCAACATTTTGGTACAGCTCTTATACATACAAACTAAATAACTTTATTTCTAATAAAGGAATTAAAATGAAGAAAAAATATTAATGATTGTTGAGTTTATTTATTTTTATTTTGCTACTTTATGAAAAATATTTTTAATCATTAATAACATTTATTTATTTATATCAACATGTTTTAAGTTACTGAAGCAAGTAATGCTGTGGAATTGTCAGTAAAACTTTTGTTTATTATAATTTCAAACACATGTAACCCTGTTCCAATAGCAAACCTTTCACATTGAGTTCGAAAGAGTCATAACTAATATTTTGACTGCTCAGGCTTTCCGTTTGCAAAGATGCCGCATTATTAAAAAAAAACCCTTTAGTTGGGTTACGGTAACGCAGCAGTGGTGAGTTTTTAAAAATATTGGCTCTACAGCCGTTACATAAGTTCCTCTAAAATATAAAAATTCCGTCATGAGGACACGAAAATAATTAAAAGCTCATTTAAGAATTAAAATAATCTGTCAGAGAAAGTAGGGACAAAATTGAAAGTATTTAAAGTATCATTTAATTGTAAAATAGTCTTTCAACTCCACAATGTTTACCATTAATCTAGCCAAAAACTCGCCAAGTTTCTGACATTAATAGATTTGTCTATTGCACTACAAGATGTATTTTTTAAATCCTAAGATAAAGCACTAGAAAGTACATGATCTGAAATGGTTCGACTAGTTTCGAAAAATAGTTTAAAGTTTGAATCAGATGACAAAGCCAAACTTATTGCAATATATATTTTTTTTTCAAATTGATAATGAAAATCACATGTATGGAAAACAATTGATTTATATATAGGGCGTTTCCGTTTAACCTGCAATACCTCTGTTTTCACAAAACGTTAGTCCTAGATGCATACTTCCAATTGTAAAAATGTTTAAAATCAGATGCAGGGTGAAGAGATTGAAAGTTTAAAGCAAAAAATGAAATGAGTCAAAAAATACAAAATTTAACTTTTCATACGGGCCCTAGCTCATCTAACTTCTATTTAGGGAAATAATCTCCATTAAAAAAATAACTCCAACACAAAAGGATTAGCATTACTACGACCAATATTCACCGAGATATGAAACATGAATTCTACCACATATTTTTAAATAGAAAAAAACAACGGTTTCCAGACAACACATGCTGAATTATTCAAGATAATTGTTTCTTATGGAGAATTCTAACAAAAATCGAAATAAATTTTACAAGAAAATCAGACACGATGGGAAAAAAATGGAGGTTTTTTTCGAAATATCATCAGACATAATAACATCAGGATCAGGGAGAACTTCTTTTGTATTTTTCAAAAACTTCAATTTAGCAGGCCTGTGCAATATATAGTAAATTAATTAAGTTGTTTATTGAGCATTCCATTATCAACGAGTCTGAGTTCGCATACCAAATTTCAAAAAAATCCGCTGATAGCAAGTGAGTGAAAATGGAAATGCAAGATTTCACCCAGGCAGGCACACTCCAAACCAAATAAACAAAAGTAGAATAAACAAATAATAAATAGTTAATAAATTAATTTTATTATAGAACATCGTATTGCCATCGGGTTGGAGCTTGTATACCAAATTTCAATAGAATCGGATCATAGGAAGTGGATGAAATCAAGTTGCAAGATTCCACCCGAAAACACCAAACCAAGTTAATAAAACTTATAAGTTAAACTTAAAAATATTTCAATATGGCATGTTTTTAAAATTAACTATAAAGTAGAAAATAATTTCTCTAAGCGTCATGTAAATACAGTTCTATAATTTCTTACAGATTTTCTGGAACAGTTGTCATTGGGAGTTTTTAAAAGCAATCAAAACAATTGTAAACTTTTATGAGACTGACGCACTGCCAACTGCGCTTCCCAGTCACATTGTAAGCTTTAAAAGGAAAAACATGAAGCTTACGCAACCCCAAAACAATTGATGCCATTTATAGTTTAACAAACAATTTTATTGCTCTGCCGATAGTATAAACTGAGTTGTAAGTTTTCTTATTGAAAGCTATATTCTACACTTATAATTATATATGTGCCCTTAGTTTCTCTTTTGAAAGCTTACGCGTATTCTCTCTGATAGCTATTAAAAATTCATAATGACAATTTTTTTCAGACAATCAGTAAGATATTCTGAAACTGTATGGGGCTTTAAACCTACATGAGGCTTTGAGAAATAATTCTATACTTTTTAGTTCATTTAAAAACATACTTTTTTTTCTTTTTAGTATAGTGTGTATGAACTGTTTCAATCGATTTAGGAAACTTCGATCTGACAATGCCAGAGACGGTTAAGTTGACGATGACGGATGTTCGGTCATTTAATTCAGCCGATAATATTAGCTTAAGCAATAAACACATGAGCGTCACCACCTTGGGGGGGGGGGGGGTGGCGAAGGATCCGAACTCCCTCAATAATTGAGGCTCAGACCCTTTTAACAATTGAGAAGATAAAAATCCATTACTGTTTGTGGGCAATTACTACTGCTTTAATTTGAAAATATGCAATTCCATCAGGTATAATTTATTACATAACCAAAACAAAATAAACGTCGGGGAAACTCCGCGGTTAAGTCGTTGGAGGGTACCATCATGTATCCAAGGGGGAATAGAGGTTCATAATTATCTTGTGAAGCAACAAAATAGATATCTTGAAGTACACATGTGTGTATATCTATTCAGTGTAAAAATTGTGTGTTTTGGCCTTTCGATTTCGGAAATATTCCGGGGGAGAGCCCTGATTCACATCCTTTGTCTAATATTGTTAAAAATAAGCACGAATTTCGTTTATAAGACTTCAATTTCAGAATTTTTCGGAGGAGAACCGCTTATTTGCCTCCCCCCAACTTCGACAAATATACCCGAAATTGGGTTTTAAAGACTTCATTTTGAACAGTTTCGACTGGAGAACCTAATCTCCCTTCGTGTCTTGTCTAATGTTACTAAAAATACGCTTAAGGTAATTCCGGGACAAATGCCTCACTTAAGGAAAGGGAGTTATAATATAAATTGGGTATTAACAATAACAGCGAAAGTTTATGGTAAATACATAATCGTTATTGTTTATTAATACTAAATAGTTTTTTGCACCATATTTTTTAAGTAAAAAAATAAAATTGTGACAGTACTACATTTGGCCATTTCTCCTGAAATTCCGAGTGAGATGCCTCACTCACATGGAAGAGATGCCCTACCCGTAAAAATCAGTTATTTTTTAAACATAAAAGGTTGAAACAATGGTCAATAGTTTATAAAAAGATTTCCGTCGTTTATAACACATGAAACGTAAGCTATTTAAAAAAGAAAAAGAAAAATACGATTTTAGCATTAATTTATAAAATATTAAACTGTCATATACAGGATGTAAAATTCATAATCAAACACATGAACTATTGAAAAATATTTCTTTTTTTTTTTTTTTTTTCATATATATGAAAATTTCAAGTTTACATTTTAGAAAGTATAATGTAAAAATATTACGAAATATGTGGTGCTATTTCAGAGAATATTTTTCTTTTTATTTTCTCTAATTTTTGTTTTTCCGCAAACATTGCACAGATCACCATACATTGTACATGATTCATGTAACCGTTTTGGCACTTTACGCAATTTATCCAGTCTACTGTTTCTTTTGTCAGATAATAGTTCTTCTCACATTCGAGGCAGTTGTTTGTATGATCACTTTCTTCGTTTTCAATGGGTGTGACCATCATCAGCTGTTTTGACGCTTTGCTAAATTTGGCAGCGGATTTTAGCTTTTTTTCTTTGATGTGTTCTTGGGATGTAATAACCATAGCCGACTGTTTCGTTTTCGGAATTTTCCCTCTAACTTAGGTACAGGGGAAATCTGGTGCAATAACTTTGTCAGGGTGGACGTCTGTTCAGATGATTTAGAACGTTAGGACTGTTCACAGGCCTGTTTCATGTGTTCACTTATGGAAAAGAAGTGGTTTGGAATTTCTGTTTGGTTTAGAGGAAAAATTCCAGTCTTTCGAAAACCATTAATAGCAGTGCCAACAGAAGCTGCCCTTTTATAGGCTCTACCAATCAGTTTTGCAGCTTGTATTCTCCCAATGGTCCTTCCTAAATGATTGAACAATCCATTTCCTTGCTTCCTCTTTAAAGTGGTGTTTTAGTGGCCTTAAAAACGACCTGTCAAGAGGCTGAAGAGCTTGTGTCGTATGGCTGGCCAGGCAGACAATTATAGTATCATTATTGTCCGCAAATTCCAGCAAGTCATAAAAGTTTAAGTGCGATGCGTGACCGTCCAGAGTTAATAAAGTTTTTCCTTGGGGGTTTTCTCGGAACAAACAAATCTTTAAGCCATCTGAAAAAAATATCAGTGTTGATGTATGAGGATTTTTCGTTCATGAGCACCATAGATCCGGGTGGAAGACCATCAGAATATTTTTCCCGAACGCCTTTAAAAATAACTGAAGGGGGGGAGATATTGCCCTTCTGCATTGCAACAAGCAATGACTAATATTTCCTCCTCTGTCTGTAGACGTCAAAACATGAACATCTTTTGCCCCCTTAGTAGCTACGACCTTTCCTGGAACGTTATTTAACTGACAGCCGGTTTCATCCATATTGTAAATGATTCCCGGTCTTGTACTGTCAAAAATGAAACGCTCAATTTTGACGATTTGGCAATCCTCGAGCACTATTTCGTTATTTTCGACGACCCTTTCGTCATCAAATCACGTGATATTTGACAAAACCAGAAATCTCAACTTTTTGACGAAACTATTTCGTCCCGATTTCGTCATATTGCAGTGCATTCTTGGAGTTTTCCTTTCAGTCTTGTACTTGCTCGTTAAATTATCCTAAAGGATTCATAAAAAAAGGTTAGTATTTATTAAAATTTGTATGTGCAATGTGCGTTTTCTTTTATTTATTGTTACATTTTTGTTTAGTGTTGTGTTTATAGTTGTGTTTAAAACACATTAAAATTGAAAACGAACCGTTCGATTAGGTTTAGAACTCTGTTTTTTGAACTAACGATGAGTCACCTCCACGTTAGGCTTGACTAGCGTTGTTTTTTTATTTGCAAAAAGAAATGTTGGTTTATTGACATTAGTTTCCAAAAACGTACTTCCTTTATTTCGTTAAAAAAATGTCAAACATGACCACAGAATTTGTACAAATTTAAACTTACAAAATAAAAATTCCACCGTAGCTAAACTAACGCAGATGATAAATACAGCGCTTTTATAAAAGGCATAGAACTTTTAAGCTTTTAATTTCAACGTTGAATATATTGCATGCTTATGTGTTTTCATTCTTCTCCATGAATTTTACAAAAATAATTCTGTGTAACAAAGTGTATTTTTTAGTTTAACAGTTCAAATTTTTTTCACTGTGCATTTTTATTTTCTTAAACAAATATGTACCCCATCCCCCAATAAGTATTGATATTTTTTCTTCTTCCACTCTATATGAAATGTTTTATTCAATGTTATAATTTATACAGTTGCTCCCAAAAGTGTTCGTACATTTATCATTTTCAATGAAATATTGCTCTACCCATTAGTAAAAATTAATATTTTGGAATGGGTAAACAATATTACAAAACTACATGAAATATTTTAATAGCAAAATGAAATATGATTTTGAAGAAATTAATAATCAAAAAGTATCAAGAACTTTATAGCACAAAAGTATTCGTAAAAAATATTTTAAAATAATTGTTTAGCAATCTTTGAATAAAACCGATGAAACTCGAGGAAAAAAAGCGTTTGATGCAATAAAAAATAAATGCAAACCGCTTATATCAGCTTTTGGATCGGAAATGATACCCTCTTTTTTTTTATGCTCGTAGACAGGACTTATAAATGCTTACCCCATGTTGTTTATATAATCTCTTTCCATACGGCAGATGTTTCTAGCACTAAGTGCTTATGTTCATTATTTGTGGAGCCTTTTTTTTTACTTGCATAAAACATGCAGTAAAGTAAATATCAATTTAATACAAATCAATATAAGTTAGAGAAGATATTAATTTCCGTAAAGAACTCTATCTTTGTGCTTGATATTTCAGCGGAATATTTTCAATATTTTTTTTCAATTTTTCCGCAAATTAAATAAATTAATGAAAATAGGGTTTTAATGTTTAACCTCGATTTAAAAAAAAAATACATGTATAGTAGCATGTTTGGAAAATAATAATGATAAGCATTTTTTGTTGTTTATTTCCACATTTAATACACTAAATTTATAAGTTTTTCTATGTCAATTTGTGTTACATGATTTGTGATAATTATGAGTTTTTCTATTATACATAGTTTCTACGGCTAAAATTAAAGCAGCATTAATTTTATTGCCATATTTGCCGTTTCAAGGTATTGTCAAAAAAAAAAAGAGAAATCCGGGTCTACATGAAACCTGACTGAGAAGCATTTTATAGATGAACTACCAATCAATCCAAATATAAATTACAGTTGCGATTTATGCTGGATGCAAAGTAAAATATCTGAAATTTTAACCGAACAGCTATACTTTAATTGAAAAATTGAAAGGATAATGAAAATAAAAATAAAAAAAAAACCATCGATATCGGTCAATTAGTTCTCAAGACACAAACAAGGAAAAGCACTAAGTTATTGGGTTTCCCCTGTCTTTGGCAACTCTTCTCCCTTGGCGTGTTTTTTATTTACTGCGTGAAAATTGCATATTTTTGAAATCAAATATGCTTGGGGAAAAGGTAATACTTCCTTATTAATACTACCTCCGTCTCAAACTAGTAGAGCGACGTTTGAATATTTTTGTACCAGTAATTAATTCTGACGATTTTATGATTTTGTTTGAATATTTTTTAAAGATTTCAAGGTATAAGGATATCAATTAATCGAGTGTTGGAGCCCTGGGTTTTTGACTCTAATTTGGTAGTGGTTTAAGGAGGTAAAGCTCGGTAAGTATATGTTGCTTATTGATAACATAACACAATAAAATTTCTGAAAAAAGTAAAAATAAATCATAATCATCAGTTTCAGTACTACTTAATTTGTTAGTATTTTAATAGAACTAATTTGTGGTGGAGGGAGTACTTCCGAAAACATTCGTCAAGAAAACTGCAAATCTGAAAACGAAAGTCGGGAGAAAACGGTGTATTTTGGCTGTCGGCTGAAATAAAAAAAAAAAAAAAAATTTTAAAAATCACAGATTAACAATTGTCGCACCCTTGATTATTTTTATAGCTCGGAAAAAAAAAATGAAAATTCACTACTTGATATGCAAAGGAGTTAACTAGTTTAATGGCTAAGTAATGCTGATTGTCGTCGATAAATTGAAGAAACTCTAATTCCAGAATGCTATTCAGAAATTAATTTCAGATACCAACTGAGAGAAATCATTGTCTGTCTGCCTAAATAAAAATTTTGCCCATCCGCTGTAAAAATAACTCACTCTTGCAATCTGCTTGGAAAAAATAGCTATCACGGTCGAAATAATCATATTTTGAAAAATATCAAAATGAAATCAGATGCTCCTTAAAGTCACAAGAGAATCGTAGCTTTTTAACTAAAGGGGAACAATTTTGAAAGAAATTGTGGAAAAATGCTTTATTTCAGAAATAAGCTGCTGCATTTAATCGTAAAACTTGCCTCGAAATAGAAAAAAGATCAATGTGCATGAGGGCATACACCCATGGACTTACACATTTACTTATTATACATATATTTTCTTTTTTAAACTCTTTTAGGATGGATACAACATCATGGAGATAATCAGAACCAAGACAGACGAAGATTTTTTTCATAATTATAACAATATTCAGAGTGTTAGTATATTATACATTGATTTCTTGTTACACATGTTTGGAAATAATAATAAAAACTTAGGGGTAAAAAGCAAAGGTATATTTTATAATTATTTAACAATAATTACACTAAATTAATTTTACCAAAAAATTTATTTCACATCTGCATTTTTTTAAGATTTATATTTTCAAATACCTTTTGCAATTTTTGGCAGAGAATTGTTTTCAAAGTATGAAGTATGAAATGCATGCAATAATAAAGTTCCTGTATTAAACATAAATTTGGCCAAATAAACATTCTACGTACAAACAAAATTAATAAAACAAATAATTGATTGGAAAAAGAAAAAGGTAAGCTTTTTCTTAAGATTATCGAATTTTATTTTCTGTATCTAATTTTAGAACAAAGATATGCTAACTTAAAGTTGTCCATTTTATTGTACTTTTTCTTTGAAATTTGTGGTATAAGTTAGATAAAAATCTTTTTTTTTTCTGGAATTTTTTCATGCAATGCAATGAAGAAGAAAATCCCCAGCAAATTTCTCCCGAGCATATATCGATGTAACTGTGCATAAAAGTGGCACATGATTTATTTTTCCAGAACCCAATGTCTGCTGAGGAAGTAGCACTTTTATATTCCCAGTAGGGCAGGGCGATGTAGGAATTTCTACATCGCCCTGCCGTGATGCATCGCCATCCTTACATTGCGATGTAGCGATGCATCGCGATGTAGTCCAAACAGTTTGAAATATTCTTCCCGCTTTAGGGGCACCCCCCCCCCCTCCCTCATTAGGGGAGTTTTCCTTACAAAAATCCAGGCTTTTGTCAGATCTTTTTCTAATTTGGCACATAGGTCTTTTAATAACATGGGGTAGTACCCCATATGAATACTACCCCATGGGAAACTATCCTATGTGGATTTCCAGCATCAAAGGACATCTGGACCGAATCTGGAAAAGATCCGACGAAAACTGGATTTTTATAAAGAAAACTCCTGTGGGGTTTGGCACACGTAGCGGGACGAAAACTACAATATGGGAATTCCCAAGCATCAAAAGACAAATGTTCCAAATTTGGAACAGATCAGACGAAAACTGGGTTCTTATAAGACCCCCCCCCCCCCCCGACACACACATGGTTTCCCACTGCATAGCGGGACAAAAACGGGAATTCCCGAGCGTCAAAGGACACCTGTGACAATTTTGGAAAAGTCCTGATAAAACTGGTTTTTTATAAGAAAACCCCCATTTGGTGGTTGTCTCCCACAGCGGCGGGAAAACTACTTTATGAGAATTCCTGAGCATCAATAAACGAACCTCTATGCCAAATTTTGGAAAGATCCGACAAAAAATGAATTTTTTTCAAGGTAAACCCCCATCGGGGTTGCCCCCCCCCCCCCCCATAGAGTGACGAAAGCTAACCTCCGTGAATTCCTGACCATCAAAGAACCTCTATGGCAAATTTAGAAAAGATCGGACAAAAACTTTTTTTTAGGAGAACCCCCAATGCGGGGTTGCTCCCCCCCCCCCATCATGGGGGTTAAAAACTACCATGTGTGAATTTCCGAGCATCAGAGGACCTCTCTTCCAAATTTGGAAAAAAATATGATAACTTTTTTCATAAACCCCCCCCCCCCCCGTATGGAGGTTGCCCCCCATAGTGGAACGAAAACCATCCTATGAGAATTCCTGAGCATCAAATAACGAAACTCTGTGCCAAATTCGGAAAGATCCAACAAAAACTGGAGTTTTTTTGTAGGAAAACTACCATAGGGGTTTCCCCCCCCCCCAAAGAGGGACAAAAACTACCCTGCGTGAATCCCCGGGCATCAAAGAACCTCTGTGCCAAATTTTGGAAAACTTCGACAAAAACTAGATTTTTTGAAGGACCCGCCCCCCCCCCCCCCTCCTTATAAAGTGATGAAAACTACCTTGCGTGATTCTTGAGCATCTAAAAACCTCTGTGGCAAATTTAAAAAAGATCGGACAAAAACTTTTTTTTAATACGGAGAATCCCCAATGCGGGATTGTCTGTCCCCCTCCCCCACATAGAGAGACATAAACGATTTTGTGTGAATTCCCGAGCCTCCAATAACGAACCTCTGTGCCAAATTTGGAAAATATCCGACAAAAACTAGATTTTTTTCAAGGACCCCCCCCTCCCCCCTCCTTATAAAGTGATGAAAACTACCCTGCGTGATTCTTGAGCATCTAAAAACCTCTGTGGCAAATTTAAAAAAAGATCGGACAAAAACTTTTTTTTAATACGGAGAACCCTCAATGCGGGATTGTCTCCCCCCCCCCCCACATAGAGAGACATAAACGACCTTGTGTGTATTCTCGAGCCTCCAATAACGAACCTCTGTGCCAAATTTGGAAAATATCCGACAAAAATTAGATTTTTTGAAGGAAAATCCCCATTATGGGGTTTAATTAGATAACATGGGGAGTTTAATCTGTAATGATTTGTTTTACCTTTTTTCAGAAGTTGTTTGTTTGCATTTTTACATAAATAAAAATTTGCTTGACATATTTTATGTGCCTCTTTTTTCAACAATTACTTGTCTTTTTTTTTTTTTTTTTGATGGGGGGGGGGGGGGCTCCAGGCCCGTTATTTCAATTTTTTCCAAAATATGGCAAAGAGTCTGTATTCAATAAAAATTTTACAGAAAACCAACTAAAACGACGGCCAGTCATGTGTAAAAACATAAATGTTCAAAAATCAAGACAGGAGGGGGTCGTCAATTGACACCCTGACCCCATAAATGACGGGCCTGTGAAAGTGACTATACGCATTAAAACGGGAAACTACGGTGGTAAGATTCTGAAGTTACGATTTGATCACACGCACACGAATCTTATAAAATACAGTCGAACCTAGTTATAACGAACTTAAAGGGACCATTAAAATCGATGAAAAACGTGGTTCGCTTTATCCGAAAAACAATAAGACAAGGATTGCAAAAAAGTTCATTTCAGCAGTTATTTGTTTTAAGCGTGTTCGAATTAACGATGTTTGACTGTATTCTGAAAAATAAAAAAACTAATGTGCTCCAAGATTTAAAAAAAAAAAGGAAATAAATTTTCTTAAAAATTTACGAAATTAATGTCCTCATATATGACGAAATTAATTAGACGAAACTAATGCTCTCAAAACCACGAAAATGATTGTTAATTTGACGAAACTAGAATGAAGAAATATTTTGTTACATTTGACGAAATTCGCATCCTCAAACCACTAACAAAAGCAGTTTCTTCAATTTGACGAAATGTTCGCTCGGAGCATATCCCTGGAAGTGGTTTCGTCAAAAACGAAGAAAATTTCGTCAAATTTGAAAGTCTATTTTTGAGAGTGTAAGGAATCCATTTTCTTCAAACACTTTCGGAAGAATTTTTTAAAAAAATGATCAACACCTTCTCTGGTAATGCCTTCCGCCCTTGCTAAAGAGAGTCCCTTGGCTTGTCTAATACTTAATTCTGGGTTTCTTCTAAGAAATGATGAAAGTCAGCCGTACCCGGCCATTCTTGATTCTAAATTAAATCGATGATTGAGACATAGCTTTTCAGCTAACTGATAAGCAAGTGTTCTAATTGTTTCTCCCGTCAGGTGCAAATCCATATTTTTCTAAACGTTGGATGTGCTTGACGAGGCGTTTTTTGTTTTCAACTCCAAACACTGCTTGTGTCCCTAAAGAACTTGTTTTGATATTGTTGCCTGTTTTTCTTCGACGACGAAGTGTCCGAGAAGGAATTCCATTGTATCTAGCAGCTTCATTGACACCAATTTCTCCTGGTGCTTCTAGCCACCTGGGAGCCTCTTTTAAATGGTCTTCTGTCCAGGTCCCACGAGCTCCTCCAGTATTTTTCCTTTTGTACGCTGTAGGCATCTTTCCTGAAACAAATAAGAAGCATTGTACCAAGAAATTGCAAATTTAATTAATTTCAAATTAAAAGTTGAAATTTCCTAATAGTTAATTAGCGATAAATAATTTAAAAGACAGATGTCCATTTGTTAAGTTAAATTTAAATTCATCAATTTAACTATTAGCCACAGTAAAAAATAAATTTGAAAAATTTCAACAAAACATTAGCAAAAAAAAAGACATACGAAAACTATTATAATTAGTTACCTGTTTCACGCTCAGCAAGCCGTCTAAATAATTATCTGTCTTAGTTTCCGAATGAAAGCTTGTGTTTATTTCAAAGTTTAATTTAATTTTTAGAATAAACACCATCAGTTTTATTAATTTTAAAAATAAAACAACTTAGTTTCATAAAAAATAATAACACATTTTATTTTAATTTTCTTCATAAACTTAACACTTTATTCGGTTACTTATCTTGCCACTTAGATAAAATAAAGTGAATAATATAAAAAATAGGACATTAAATAAAATGTGTTACTTCGTTAACCAAACTTAAAATTATATTTTGAATTTTATTGATCAATTTTAATCTAAATTTATAGTTCCAAAAAATATTTTTCAGTTAAAAAATATACCGATTTACATACATTACACATTTTGTAAAAACGATATGATTTTTAAAATATTACTTTAAATTTAAACAATTAAAAGATTTTTGTCCCTGAAACTGTATGTGGGGCATCTCACCCGAATAGAATTTGGGGCGTATGTCCTTTTTGTATGGGAGAGATGCCCTGTCAACAGTACAAAGTACAGTACAGCAAAAATGGCGTCACATTGCCTGAAGGCAACTGATCAACTTCTTACTTCAGATTTTTAAGCTCACATAAATAAAAATTCATTCTTATTAACTAGTGCCAGCCTTAAAATGCAACATCACTCTTATAACACAGTAGAAAAAAACATGGTACTTACTTAAAATATTATTGTGACAACAGAAAACGAAGAAATGAGTTCACGTAATTCTCACAGCTCAGCATTCAACATAATATAGTAATCAGACCCGCAGATCCATTTAGTGTTGTGTTTCGAAATTACAGCAACTGGGGCATCTCTACCCGGTGGGGCAACTCACCCGGAATTACCTTATATGTATACAGGGCATTCCGTTTTAACCTGCAAGACCTCTATTTTCGCAACCGTTAATACTAGGTGCATACTTCAAATTGCAAGAATGTTCAAAATCAGATGCGGAGTTAAGCTATTGAAAGTTTGAAGAGAAAATTAAAATGAGTCTAAAAAGTTTTACGATAAGTAAAATAATTATTAAATAAAAACAAATAACCCAACAGCGTAAAAACCAAAAAAAAAGAAAAAAACACATAAGCCCAGTGGTTTAGAATGTTATTAAGTAGTACTACTGAATAACTACGCCATTGAAATAGTTTTATACTCCATACGCACATAAGACTAATCATAAATTTAAAAGCAGAATACAAGGATCAACAGTCAGGGCCCATTCCTTTTTGACCAGTCAAGGAACCTTGTAAAATTTGAATAGTCCCCGACTGTTGATCCTTCTATTCTGCTTTTGAATTTATGATTTGTCTTATGTGTGTATATCGATTATAAAACTATTTCAATGGCATAGTTATTCAGCAGTACTACTTAATAACATTCAAAACTACTAGGCGTATGTTTTTTTCTCTTTAGTTTTTTTTGGTTTTTGCGCAGTCGGGTTTTTTGTTTTATTTAGTAATTATTTTTTATTTGCATTGTTTGATAGCGAATAAGTATATTACAATGAAACCTGCGTATAACAAGAATGGTAATAACAACAAACCTGTCCGTAACGATATTTCCTTTGGTCCTAGCATAGTTCTGATTTACCTTATGTACTTTTAAATTGCATTTAGCGATAATCATACTTCAGAGGCACCTGTCCATATTCGAAAACAATAGTTTGTGCCTTTTTTTTATCCAAATGCAAAATATAGTTTGTTTAAACATCGCCGCTTTTTATGTCTTAAAAGCTACGTCCAAATTATGATATAACAAATGATGGATTCGCACCGTTAAGAAATAGTTTTAGGACAATCGGGAGAAAAGCTAAACTGGACTGACTTCCGATTGATAAAGGATCAAAGCAAGTAAATGCGTTAAAAAAATACGGGAGGTTTTTTTTTTTTTTTTTTTTTGTCAATCATAGCTGCTGTTTTTGAAAAAGGAAAACTATTGAAATTTTTGTAAGAAAACGTAAAACGAACATCAAACAAAAACGGCTGAAAGGTGCCAATAGTGGCGATCTTGATCAAACTTTTTTTGCGAATATATATTCCTATTAATGGTAGTAACGATAACATCTTGGTGTAGAATGTAAATGCATTTTCAAATTTTATTTCAGTTAGAGAAGTTAAAATTATAAATGTTTAAATAACTCATCATTAAATTATTGCTATCCTTCTAGATGGATTTTTAATTACTCAGATCACATTAGATTTTTTAAAAAATAATACTCAATATGCTATAAGTCCATATACCCCAACCTTCTGAACCTGAAACATACAAATAACTCCTTATCTTCAGCAAATTATCTTGATGTCAGCATACTTTTAAATTCTGCCTGCTCTACCTAAATTTACCATAGAAGTAGAGATTTTTGCTATCCAGTTAAGAATCTTCAAAACTGGGACTCTTGCCTCAGTAAAAAGTTCATAATGACATCATTGTTAAACAAGCACTAAGAATTTCCACAATCTGCAACACTGAACCTGCTTTTAAAACAGAAATTCAAGTTCTCAAAACTCTTCTTCACAACAGCAATTTCCCTTATGTTTTCGGAGAACATTTTAAAGAATTTTCATTTTCAAGATTGCTTTTTTGAGACTGGTCAACTGTAACACTTTTAACTGTTTAACGAATGCTACAAATTACTCAAAGAACGTGTGAGAGACGGTAGCCAGTGGATGTGTTATTATAGTTTAAAAAGTATTATATACTATGAAGCAGCAAGTAACAATTACATTAAAAAATACATTTCTTAAGCATTACTTTAAAAGGAAATTATATTTGATGCATGATACTTATTACAAATAACAGAGAAATAAACAGAACCTTCAGCTGCGAGGATACTTTTCGCATCATGCTCAAAGTCAGTGAATTCATTGCTTTTGGACGATTTAGAATTATGACGCCTTTATTTTCTTTTGTCTCCAAAATAACATCCTGTTCTGTGTTCATTGTTCTCTAAAGAGCATAAAACAAATAATTCTATCAAAGTGTAGCAATTAAATAACTGACTTTTATATTTCTTTATGAAGTTTTTTTTCAGTAGTATTATCCACCTTTGCTGTCCTGACTAGGATTCTGAACACCCAGTTCACACTGAAAAAAAAAAAAACTCTTTTTAACCTGAAGCATTGAAATTAAATAATTGAATGATATTCACATAGCAGAACATCAAGTAATTTGAAACTTACATAATACACAATACAAAACATATAAATTTTAAAAGCATATTTTTCCCTTGTTTATAATTTTCTAAAGCTGAATTTAAAGGCATAATTGAATTTCCAAAATACAATTTGGAGGATTTCAAGAAATTTATAAAACATAGTAATAGACTGACATGAGTGTAACCTGTGTGAAAAGTTGTATAGCTTCAATAAGAGATTCTTTTTAAAGTAAAAGTAATTTTTAATAAAGTTAAACTGGCCTTAATGAACAATGAAGAACCATTCGGCATATGACATTTGGATTTCTAAGTATTGCTACAATATAGAATTACAATAATTATAATATCCTGGTAACTGACTGACATTTCTGAATTCCTTATACATTTATACAAATGCAGAAAATTCACAATTATGCAGTAAAACATACAAATAAAGGTACTGCACAGACATGAAAAGGGTTTGGATTTTAAAACAAGTCCGTTTTTTAAAATTTTTAAAGAAAAAATAATAAGCATTGAAACAATCAAAAGTACTAAAAGACGTAACTATGTTCACATGCAAAAGTTGTTTTCCGTTTCGAAAATAAATTCTATTTATCTTTATTTTTTGATTTTATACACGAGCTTAATCATTTAGAATTGTAGGTTTGCTTAAGGTAAGCCTTGGATTGCGGCTTTCTTATAACAATACTTAAAGCTTGTCTAATGTTCTTAAAAACTTCAAACAAACTTCATCTTATGCAGAAAATTTCAAGTTTTTGAATGACCTCAAACTTAAAAATGTGCGTGAAATGTTTCTTCCATATATTATCAAATAAACGTGAAAATGAGCTTAAAATTGGATTAGAAAAAAGAACAAAATCGAGCTTTCAAAAAAATGGTGCCGACGATATCGTCGGGGGCTGTATATACAGATTTTAAAGTTTTCAAGCTAAGGCTGACATTTTTGTAGAATTGCCCCTCTGTAAAAAAAAATCTTACTATACAATTATGTCAAATTAAATTTTAAATAGTAAGGGAAAAGGGGCACGTTTGAATTTTTTTAATTTCTTAATTTCTCAAAAAATATTGTCACTTTTTCGGAGCAGATTTGTCCCCGTGATTGAACAGTCTTTTATTTGTGGATTGATTTTTTTTCAGATTTCTTTTTAAAAATATTTTTTTACTTTATGGAATTTTCAAAAAAATGTCTTTAATTGTTCACATGTGCCCCTACAGGGGGGGGGACACACGGGAACAAGCCTGGGACACATATGAACACAATCGAAAATTGCAGGACAAGCATCATATTTTAATGAAAAATTCATTAATATGAAACATACCAATTGCATTGAAGGGTGCGTAACCCATACTTTGTCAGTTTAAATTGTACAGTAACTGTCAATAAGGGACTACTTTTTCTGATTTACATGAACCTTCTCACTGTACAGTTTGAAATTTTCATAACATGTTCTAATTACTGGATTGACAAGAAACAAAATTTATAAGACTAAAGGATTTTGGTATGTAAAGTTTATTCTTGTTATGGGAGGGGGGGGGGCAGAAAGTCGCCTGTCAAGGTATGACGGGTTGAAAATTGCTTCTACATTTTAACGAAGCAATTGCCTGTTTGGTGATACAGTCTAACTCGCTTAATGGGATAGCCATTTTGCTACGAAAAAATATTCTAATAAGCGGGATATTCTATTAACCGGGACCAAAATAACACATTACATTGGTTTGGTTCATTGAAAATGTATTATATTCAGCGGGATATTCTTTTAACCAATATTCTAATAAGCGGGCTCGACTGTAGTTTGAGAGTTGAAATTTTAACCCAAACTCTCCAGTGGACTTAACCCTAGACTCCAGTAGGTAGTGTTCATTGTTGACCATTTTTTCGTTTCTTCATTCCCCTGAAATAACACAGTCTTATCAGTAAAACAGTTTAGCTATCGAATCGATTTCAGCCTTCTCGCAATAAAGCCTTTCCCTGCATGTTAAACATTACCAAAACATTTTATCAAATTTTCATGCCGTGGCGCAACTTTCATTGCTGAAACACGCGGGTTACTCAATCATCGTCTATTATTTATGTGAGGATAATGCGTTTAAGCTTTACACATATTTGATGACGAATTTAAAAATTATTCAAATTTCAGTTTTTAGTCAAAGAAAATATTTTATCTTTTTTTTTTCTTTTCAATTTTTTCTCACGCTAAGCTGTTTTCCAACTAGTATGTAGTAACAAAATAATTCAAAAATTTTTTTAAAAATAAAATAATTAATTAATAATAATGTAAACATAATGAATAATAAATTTACAAGCCGATTGTAACAAAATAATATATATAAATATTTACACCTTTTTTTAGCACTTTTAATAACAATGCACTAGTATTATATTAAGGAGAGGATATGGGAACTATTCACATGTGCCCCTACATGTCGTGCTCACACGTGCCCCGTCATCTACCTTAGAACTAGTTTTCAAAAATAAAGAATTCTTAATTTAACTTAAAAAATTAAACATTGTCATAAATTTACTTGAATGTTCGTATACTGACAAGCAATAATTAATTTTAGCTTATTAGTTAGCTTAAAGTATTTTTTACGTGAAGAAGAGTGATAAAATTACATCAGCATCTGCTAAAAAAAGAAATTGTCACCACAGGACGATGAACTGGCTCCTTGCTCCAAAAGTTTGGTGAAAAAGTAGGACTGGTACTGCCATTACTTGAGAATTCTTCAAGATTTTTTGCTTGACTTTATCCTAGTAAAACATACTATGTTCACCTTTTCTCCTATATAATGAACTAGAGGACCCGACAGACGTTGTTCTGTTCAAACTTTGTAAATTGAAAATTTAACAAATTTTAATAAACTATGAAGTGCTTAAACCGTTTTGTTAGAAAAAATTAGTAAAAAGACTATGTTTTAAGCTGCTTGGTGTCAAAATGCGTATACTTCTAACAACTTGATTTATCTAATGCCCAGTGAGCAGTTGTTTTATTAACTATATTTTTTCCCTTAGTTGATGGTTTGTTCCTTCAGCCATACTCAACGGATAAAAAGCGCCCTCAGATATTAAGTGTAAAAAACTAACCAGCCATATAGAGCAAACGGGAAATCCCGCTGCAACATCCCCAATATGAAAAATAAAACAAACGAAGGGATATGGTTTAAAAAATGATAAAGGTAAAAACAATTCTCTGAATAAACGAAAATCACTCACCCCCCCCCCCCCCTCCCGATGTAAAATAAACACACTCTTCAACTAAAATGACTAAACACTCTTTAAAAACGAAAAACAATTCTTTGCAATTTGAGACATTTTGCCAAATGAACAAAAAATACAATAAATTCTATTAACAGTAGCTTTAAAATGTAAACAAATGATCATGCAACTATACTGTTTATAGCCAAAGCCGCCAAGCCACCACGTTACTGTAATCCAGTCGATCAGTGAGCGAAGCCAACTCGGACCGATTAGCGGTCCGATCTTTTGAACGAAAACTTCTTAAATTTCATATATTGCCTAATTTGTTCTTTCCACCAAAGATGAAGATCTTCCACTGCACTGATCTTTTGTGTACAGAACTATCCTGTTGTAACTTATCCGGACGAAAAATAAAATTTATTTCGTCTTGAAATTCCATCATCTTTTCCTTTAATAATGCACTGATTAGTTTGATAATCCTTAAAGTATTCTTGACATTGGTGCCAAAACTCAGATGGATTTGAGCCGTGAAACAAATGTTGCTTGGTACGGTACTTTCTGATCATTTGGTTAGGAAAACCAAAAGCACCGATCCGGTCACATGGTTCAACTACGACGACAGAACACACGTTTTGTGTGAACCCTCCAGTACTTTACTTTAAAATGTATCTCAATGCCTAAAATCGTTGTTTTTAAGAAAGGAAGGCTTCACTCTCTCTCTACGTTTTATCATCTCAATTGACATTATCACAGTATGAAATTTCATTACAAAAAGCAGAGCTGGCTTTCTTATTGTCCTTTGGCAACTGGTTAAATATTTATTTAAGTTCTCGCTCTACAATTGTTAAAATAAATATTAATCATTTGGGAGATATAAGCATCCAATGTTTAAATTAATTAATTAACGAAAACGTTTCCGATTCGATCCATCGCGCTTCGAAACCATGCTTGCCACAACTTAATTACACACAAAAAATTTGATCAAAATCGGTCCAGCCGTTTAAAAGCCTTAACTCCACATGCGCGGAAAATCGAAAGCGTTGGCATAAACGGAATTTCCGATTCAGTCGTATTTCCGCGCAACGGGTGTTATTAACAACGAGAAGAAAGTAGCGATAAGATGCGCCATCCTTGGGACAAAATGTGGCATTTGCGGTAAGTGGAATTTTTGTTGAACTCTTATCATAAATTTGTAATGTAATGAATGGTGCATAGTTTCATTTAATTGTATTAAATATTCACTTTTCTCAGCTCCAGAAGTACAGAAAAAGGAGGTAAAGAGAAAAAAACAATAGATGGAAACTTTATCAGATGAATTGGTGGATGATGAATTTAATACTGGACTGGACTTATACTTCTACGAAAGTACAAGGTTAGTTCTTTCATTTTGGATTTTGAAGAGTCCTACCCTCCTTTTTGCTTAATACATGTATTGATAGCCGTTTATTTGATCATTCTTTTTGTTTATTTGAGTTTTAAATCATGTAATAACGCCATAGTTTTGATATTTTACCTTTTTGAAAAGTTAATCTTCTGTACTCGATCACCGTAATTTAGTACAATATTGCTGACCTTCTAAATGTTGCGTTAGGTAAGTCATACTTTGTTATGGTGTATTTTGTTAACATATTGATAAAGCCAGAGAATAACAAACTTTTCCTTACTTTTTCTTCTGAAGGAGTATAATTTTCTCACCACTCTGAAATCATTAATTATTGTATTGCATTACAATATGTATATTTGTGTATACAGAGTTTGACAGATAAAACATATTTGCTAATTTGCATGATTTTGTAGTAAAAACTTGGAAAGTGTGTAGTTACAAGGTTTTCATTTAATATTTGCTTATCGAAAAAAGCACAAAAAGTGAAACTTTTAGATCTAGAAAAAAAAATTGTAAGTACTAGGCGCTCTATTTCTCAGTTTATGGTAAAGTTCAGTGGCACTCTGATAGATTTTGTTTTTAGGAAGTTTGACAAGGTTTTTTTAGTCACTTGTGCGATAAATCCTGGGTGGTACCCAGTGGTGTTCCCATAGGGTACAAGGGCACCCATATAGGGGGCTAAGGGGGAGCTCAAGTCCCCCCAACCTTTGAAATTTGAACTTCCTTGCTTTTAGTACTTTTTTCTTTGCAAAAATGTGGAAACGTTTCTTCTCCAGCCGTTAATGAATAAGTTATTAAAAACGTAAAATTTTAATAACTCTAACTCGCACTAAAATCAGTTTCTATGGGGAAAATATCGTGCTAAACCATGGAGAAAATATCTGAGCCCCCCCCCCCCTTGCAATTTTGCATATGGGCACCCTTGATAGGGTATACTCTATATATGCCGTATACTCTCAAATATTTTTTTACAAAAATAGTGTATACCCTCAAATGTCAAAATTTTTCACATTATATGACTCATTATGTATATGATCACGTACATTTATTGTGCGTAATGGATTACTGAGAGTATACCCTCAGAAAAATTGATGGGAAAATCACTGGTGATACCAGTGCCCAGGATTTGTCATATTCCTGAATGAGGTTATTTAATAGAGATGTACCGAGCACTCGGTAACTACTCGGTACTCGGCCAATTTGGCGAGTCCTCGGTACTCGGCCAAATTTTGATCAGGTACTCGGCCAACACCAAGTAGTTGTAAAAAATTTAATATTGTTCAAAGCAGATTTCACAATTAATAAAAAAGTGCAAGCATATAATATACTGCACTCATTTACAAGTAAAGTTCATATTTTGAGAATAATGAAGTTTGTTATGCTTCAATGAAGTAAATCTTATATTTTAATGCCCCAAAGTTTATGAAACTTATTTATTAAAAATGGGGCAAAAAAGGTAAGTACAGAAAATATGAAATGTTTATTATATTAAATGGATTTTTGCCACTTTCAAAATTATTTATAAGAAGCATAAAAATACCTTTTCTTAAAAAATAAAACAACGTTAAAAGCACAAATATGCCAGAACACTGCAGACACGTGTTTTGGCATTACAAGGAATGCTTTTTTCAATGCACAAAATATGAGCTTACAGATTTAAAGACATCTGACAAATATCTGATTTTTTTACATTCAATAGCTCACATTTTATGCACTGAAAAAGATGTTCCTTGTAATACGGAAACACGTGTCTGCAGTGCTCTTGCACATTTGTGCTTTTAACGTTGTTTCATTTGCTTTTAAAAATTATTTAAGTTTGCCGGACTAGAAGCATAGATTGATATGATTTGTTTTAAATTCCAACTTGATTAATCCTTTTATGTATTTGTTTATTTTTACTTTAAAAAATAACTTATTTGTAAAATTATTGACTTAAACAAAATCTTTTAAATAATGCATAATTAAATTTCAGCTGGAATTTTGTTTTAAAAACTATTATTTGGATATGGAGGTCTATACTACTATTCCAATGAGTTCATAATTCGTCACGTGTGTGTCGGTGGTATTTCTTAAAACATAATTGGAACTCGATACTCGACTACTTGGCCAAAGTGCTTCTCGGTACGTCTCTATTATTTAAAGGATGTTTCTTTCTTGTTAGTATTGTGTATATGTAACTTACATGTGATTGCTTCATTGACAAATATGATATTGTTTACCCTTCGTGCCACCGTTCTCATCTGCCTATAAATACTCAGGATCACGGAAAACCAAGGCAGGATCCTAGTTTGACCATCCCCAACTCCTTGTAATTAACCACGCTACCATGATTCTAAGCCGGGTCACTAGCTTCCGACTGGGTTGAGATGACCTCTTGTCGGCCCTGTGAATACCTTACATTTTGTCCATCATAGATGTTCTTCTTTTCTGAACAGTCACAAATTGCTTATTAAGCTCCCTTGACTGAGGTTGATGTTGCACTGATTTTTCAGATTATCATGACAGCGACAATAAGTCTAGCTCGTTTCATATTTTATTAGGTAGACAAATTTTTGTCGCCCCAATTTTTCATCACAAATTGTTTGCATTCATACAAAGCTAAACTTAAGATTTTTGGACTTGAACCTCTACATACTCAAGCGGGACCAAACCTGGGTGGTGAGTTCTATATGCCCTACACACGCACACATTCACGTTTGCACACATTCGCGTTTGCACACATACACGTCTGCACACATACACGTCTGCACACATACACGTCTGCACACATACACGTCTACACACATACACGTCTACACACATACATGTCTACACACATACATGTCTACACACATAAATGTCTACACACACACATGTCTACACACACACATGTCTACACACACACGTCTATCCTCACATGTCTATCCTCACACGTCTACACTCACACACATCTACACTCACACGTCTACACACACACGTCTATACACACACACTCGTGATTGTGAAAAACATTATTTGAATTCAAGATGTCAAAAATTAAGTGAGCCTTCGTTTTTTCCCCCTGTGCACCTTTGTTTTATTTATTTATTTATTTTTTGGCGCCTTTTTGGTAGTCAAGGTTCGTGCCTTCTTGGTGGACCCAGCATATGCGTGTCACGGGGGGCACCAGGGGTACCCACATTAGCACATAAAAATGAAAGTTAATACAAAAGTGGCTAAAATTTTATAGTTGTAGGTTCATTAATTTCTTACCTCATATGCTTTAAAAATGCTTTTTTACTCAAAATATTTTAAATTTTTCCTTAAGCAAACAAGTATGGGAGCCTTTCCAAATGCAGTTTCAACTTCTTGGTACAGTGGTACCCCCATTTCTGAAGCCCTCCGCACACCTATGAGACCCAGTCTGCCCCTACTCATGAGTTCGTGCTCGTTTTTGAAAGCCCGAGCCTGGTTCATATTTCTCATATCAGAATTCGAGCCCGAGGAAAACTTCTTAGATCAAAAACTTAACCCGCAGTGCCCAACATGATTGAATGAAATGTTAGTCTCAGCTATTATTTTAGATCAACAAAATATGGGTACTTAGATTGCAGCTGCCCAGTTGGTTTGAATTTTTTGTTTTTTATTTTGATTTTTTAAACTTTTAATGAAGAATATTTTTAAAAAAATTTCTTGAAATGCTCCACTTCAGATGCATTATTATGTTATACTTTGTAATAGTAATCCAAAACACATCCAAAACATCCTTATTGCCTACGGCCTCTTAAGTTAGCAAAAGCTTCATATAAGTATCTTTCTCAATCCACCATTGTTCAAACCAGGCATTAATGGCAAGCAGCCAGCCACTTAAGTCTCCTTTTGGTAGACCTTTGGTACTCCTACAAGTTGAAAAAACAAGTACTCTCATCAATATAGGGTTTCCAGAAGGTAATGATTGAAGAGTTTGGCGTCCGTGTTCACAAATGGTGACTGGGGCACATTTAATGTGTTCGTAATCAATGTCCCCCAAGTTTCTATTCCAAATCCTTTTCTCTGGGACTGCTGGATCAGGGGTTGCTCGGCTCTTACTCTGGATAAAAAATCAGAGCTCTCTTCAGAACCCTATCCTACTGGTTAACTGTTTTTCTTTGGATTGTTTAGAAAATCTGAATAGCCTATATAATTATTAGAAAATAATTCGAAACTTGAATATAAAGTGTGTAGTGCCTCAAAGCAGTCTATGATGAATATTTTGAGTAAAAATAGATGAAATGATTGGCAGAGTTATATATAAGTATTAATTAATAAATCATTTAAGAGAACTAGATCATTAAAGGGAAATAGTTTAACTGAACATTTTCTATACTAGATCTCTTATTAATGTTTGTATGTGACACCCTCCAAAAAGATTTTTGCTTTGGCAAAACTATCTTTCAAAGAAATGATTGCTCAAATCAAGAAGTATTAAAAACTATCTGCTTTGATCAACAAAGCGACTAAACCTAAATTACACGACAAAAATGAGCTTTGTAACCAATTATTGAAAACTTATTAGTAAGTATATTAAGTATATTCTTATACTTTGTTCAGTTGAATCAAATTTCAAACATTATACAAATAATCTGAAAACTAACCCTCTATTAAAGATTAGATTCAAGTGAGAATTTTAGCTTTTTTCAACATCCCTTGAACTGCAATGATTGTCTCTACTGCTCACTACTCAGTTATATACTTGTGTGTTGTGCTGCATATTAGTTTCTTTCTTTCTTTTTTTTATTTTAATTATTGTCACTATGAAGACCCCAGCCCTATTCAATAATCACCTCAGATTAAAAACAGAAGGGTGTTGTTCCTGAGAAAGTGTGAGGCCTCAAAAAAGAGAAGACTAACTTTGGCCTTTATGAATGATCACCTCCATAATAAAAGCATAGCTCTGATAAAGATAAACCCTTATAAACTGGTTGTGCATCTGTGTATACATATGTTGTTGTACCTTTGCTTTGAAGCTAGGAAAGAGTTTACCCCTAAAGAAAATTTTCTGTCTGTACCATTGACCCTGTCAAGGATCTACATCAGGCTCTACTGCTGCAGTTACCTGATTTGTGTGTAAACAAATTTATTTTATATTTCAGATCCAGTAAACACATTAAAAGAAGGATTGGAGGATTAATGCTGATGCAGGAATGACTTAAGTAGAACTGCCATTTTGCTGTCAAGAAAGCAAAGGAGAATTTTTAGTTAAAGATGATCCCATTTCAAAAAAATTCTAGTTAAATGTAAATTCCTTTCAGGGAGAAAAAAAATATAGAAGCGATGTCTGACATTGAACTTTTAATACAGCAGAATAAATTGAGTTAAAATATGTAAATAAATGGAACTTTTTAAATAAAAAAAAATATTTATTTGTGTGTTATTTTGATTCACTGATGTTTGAAATAGTAGTGAGCTTTGTAAAAATGCAAGCTTTGAATGATTAAAATGCTTTTGATTAGAATTAAAAATATTTAAATAAATTAAACATAATGCGATTTTGTGAACAATGAAAATTAAGAACAATATATTAAAATTTATAACACAAAATATTTTAGGCCAGTAATGATTATATAATAAGGTTGTGGGTGAAATGGTATGAAATGAAAAAAAATAAAACTTTTTGGGGTGTAAAATTAAGATTTAATAAATATGTTCGTTCTCAGTTTGATTTTATGAGTTTTACTAACAAATTTCTTAGAACATTTAATTCAAATAAAATGCTAACAAAACATTCTATAAAACCAGCAAAATGCTAGTATCTTTGGTTACTAGGTTTTGGCTTAACATCAATGAAATATGATTGGATAATATCAACAGTTGAGGTGTAATTTGCTATTCAACCTACTGTGGTTTTCCTGAAAATCTAGGCATCATATTTTTTTTAAACTTGAGTTGGTTACGTTACATTCTTATATATTATTTATATAAATCCCTCCCTCCCCCTCTTCAGACACATAAACTTCTTTATTAATATAAAACACCAAAATTTCACTATTTTTGGCTGATTCTAATAGTTAAAATTCCAAATTGCTCTCTTAGAAAAACAATAGTTTTCCTTAATGAAATATTAAATCAAATTAAAATATTGAAATATGAATGAATAATTGAAATTATTATTGTTTCATTATCCAAAAAGGGGAAGAAATAATATACGTCGTGTGTAATCTGAATTTTTCATGATCTTCAATTTTTCTTACCCACACTGAATGGTTTTGTTTGGAGTTTTATTCAAGTAAATATTTATTCATTCACTTTTTTTTTTGTGCTTTTTTTTTTTTTTTTTTGTCTCCAGCAATGTCAAATTCACGAAATCTAAGCTCATCATAAAAACATCTAAAGTGGATCGTTCATGAATGGGTAGAATTCACCTTCAGCTCTTTTATCAAAGTAGCTTGAAAGCCTAGTTTTTTTCCCGTTCTTGCAGTATCTTCCTCAGCTGCCTAGAACGCTTTTATTTTTTTGTCCCCTTTTTCATTCTATTTTAATTATTTATTTTTCAATTGCAGCGGTCAAATTTAAAAAATGTAATTCGCCACGGCAATCTCTTCATCCTGATCATCTATTTTTCCCGCTGATACCAAAACAAAAAGCTGAGCGTCCAGAAGCCACCTGCAGATGGCGCTCTGGAATTCCGCGTTGTCTTTTCTGCTCTAAAATATTTCTTTAATTCTTCCATTAAGAAAAATTGATGATACAGTGATACAGCATACGTTCAACTTCGGTGGCCGTCATTGCTAATGTTTACAATCTGAAGTCGAGCTCCTATTGGCTGTTAGAATGCGGAATCTGCTGGCGGAAGCAGAAAAGTTGAAATTTTTCTACTCTCGATTCAGTCGCGTTTCCGTCCGGCAGAAACGGAAAAAAACCCGTTTTTCCGATTCCGCATTCGGTTTCAGTCGGTTTTCCGCGCATGTGGAGTCTAGGCCTTATGGTGACAAACGTCCGCACAGAAGATTTTTATATATTAAGATAAAGTACGTACTTTTTGATGTAAATGGATAATTTCGTAAGCATGATCTTTATTGCCCTTGCTTCTGTGACACATCCTAAATAAAAACAAGTTTCGTATAAAATGTGATGAAAACTGACTCTAGTGGGAAAACAAGTACATTTCAGTTAAAAAAATTTAATTTTAACAAGGTTCAGACTTCATTTCTCCTCATTTTTCAATTTAAAAATTATTTTCTTCCAACTCGCATAAATGTTAATACTAAAGTATTAAAAATAGGGAGGGCGTGGTTCCATCATTTCAGCACATGATTCTATAAAGTTGCCTTAATTGTTTGTCGCCATTCCGAAGCTAAGGGCAGGGAAGACCAGGGCATGCGGCGATTTTTTTAACTTTATTTTTTTAAAGGTTTTATTTGGAATATACAAAACGGGTATTTTATTACTTTATCGAAAATTCTTCGTCTGTAATATTTCGTCTGTATCCATTTTGATATATTGGAGGGTTCTGATAAGCGAGGGAAGTAGCCATTAATGAATATAATCGAACGCACTAAAACAAAACTAAAATGTGCTGCACCAGAAAATGATAAATTTAATGTTATAAATACAACCCTATAAGTTCACACAAAAAGTAGGAAGAGAGAAATAAGTTCTAGCTAAGGAATTTAAGTTCCTGGTTAGACTTGTGGGCGTTCATTCAGGGGCGTTTTAGACTTGTTCATTCATACGTTTTCATATATAAGCTATCTTATAGCAGTTTTAGTTTACTACATTATTCTTTAAGGTACATTTGATCTATAGGCACATCTTTTTTTACTCATTGCAGCAACAGAGTATGTAACAAGAAAGTAGAAACCGAATTCACTAAGATAAGCTTCATGTTTGCGACCTTGAGCAGATGGCGCTAGGCGTTTCATATTGCGGTTTCACGTAAGATCGCGCTCGTTGCAGTTGTCTTTCGGCCCGTGGAAATGCCCTGCCGTCGGTTCCCATAGCTTATTTTGGGATATTGAAAGAATCTTACGAAAATATGAAGGTACTGCTTCATGAAGTTGACTACTCACATCATAATTGGAACATATGTACAGTTTTTAAAGTATAATTGCTATTCTCATTGCTCTGAAACTAGATAATACAAAATACTGCTATCTGTGGGTGATGGCATATTTTTATTGTCATATTCATTTTCAACACCCCCTGAAACATAAAAGTCACCACGTATTTGTTGAGGAACAGAAACCTTGTTTACCAGTGCTATTTGTAATTAGAAAATGTTATTATGTACGTTTATATTTGTTGCTAATCATTGAAAGAATGTTCAATATCTTGTAGACTCGTCCCTAATTTTAGTTTTGTTTCACTTATGATTGTTTACAGAAATTCTTTTCCTTGGAATGGCATTAAATCATATGATTGTCCCTGGCAGCGTCCAAATATTTCAGAGAAATGCAGCCCCAACTTTCGACATCCACGCGCCGTCCCAAGTTTTGCTGCACGTACAGAAAATAACTTTTTTAATTAAATCTGGATTAGGACATTGGATTGTTTTTACTGGATTTAGCATATTGTTTTTCATAATCCAACCCCATTACTCATGGTTGCCAAGCCATGTCTGTATATGATAATAAACATGAAATGAATGCTGTTGACCTGCACTTGAAGGAGGGGGGTAGTGATTTCGATTTGCCGCTTTAGTTTTTGCAACTGATTTAGTAAAGCGAAGATACCGACTATTATCTATTGAGGTCTCTTTGGTTGGTGCTTTATAAAGTGCTGGAAATCCTTTTATGCCATTTTCTGCTATATGCGAAACATTGATTTCATAAAATACTTCCACAGCGTCATGCAAGTCCGGACGTTTTCCAAGCAACTTCATGACGACTGATTTTCCTATCTGGAATATAGCAGATGCTTCATCGCAGCCAGAAAAGGCATCAAGGAATAATATTGACTTTTTCAGTGTTCCCCCTTGACTGCTTGAGGATTAAAGTTTCTGCTCCATCTTATGAAGCAATCAGATACTTCAATGTTTGTAGGTTTCAAGTTCTTCTTAAATCAAATTTTTAGACAAGTTTCAAAAATGACAATTGTCAATTTAACGAAACAAACATTTATTAACATATAAAACAATTAGAATTCAAGACATAAGTATGGTTCTTGCTGGTATAAAAAGCCAGCGGCTCCCTTCGTAATTCAACATCAAATCTAAATCAAAAATCAAATCTTAACTGA
Source organism: Uloborus diversus (assembly GCF_026930045.1). Lineage (NCBI taxonomy): Eukaryota > Metazoa > Arthropoda > Arachnida > Araneae > Uloboridae > Uloborus > Uloborus diversus. The sequence continues at coordinate 71,234,090 of NC_072737.1, read as the reverse complement.
GATTTTTTAGTTTAAACTCTAGTTTACCATAAACTGGCGAGATTTTGAATCGTCAAAAGAATTGAAAAAGGGAGATTTAACATCTTACCTGACTTGAGAAAAAATATCTCCTTATTGGAAGGAGTTCTAGCAGGAGTTATACTAGGAGATCAATATCCTGATTCACAATAACTGCGAAATAACAGTTAGTTTGTGTAATAGTGAGAACTCTGTTTCAACTATGAGAAAATCAGCATCATCTTCGGCTTGCTTCACAAGTACATCAACTGTTTTTAAAGGTTTTGTAATTAAAGAAATTAATCTATCTATATTGTTTTAGTTATTGAGAAATTTATCTTTACTCAGGGTTGCAGCCATCATTTCGTCAAAAATAGTATCTGTTGAAGCTGTTTTCTAGCACCGCCAAAGTTCTTTCATGGCTTTAACCCAAGTAGCATCAACTCATCGGATTTTGCTCGGTCGATCATCGACTCCTCCTAAACTCATCACGTAACGCACGCTGATATCGTTGCGATCAGAATCCGAGAACCGGTTTTCGATGAGCTGTTTTTCATCGAAAAACGAAATCGTAACGATCAAATTTTCCGATTAGAAATAGCCGGTCAAAATTTCATTGGAAAAAGAGATCGTGACGATCAAATTTTCCGATGAAAATTTTCCGAGCGAAATTTCATCGAAAAACGAAATTGTAACGATCAAATTTTCCCATGAAAATTTGCCGAGCTACATTTCATCGTTAAAAAAAGATCTTAACGATCAAATTTTCCGATGAAAATTTGCCGAGTTACATTTCATCGGAAAAAAAGTAGGTCGTTTAAATTTTCCGATAAAAATTTTTCCAATCTAAAATTTTTGGAAATCTCCCAACAGTTAAAATAGGATAAGTTTTATTATTCGAATATCCGACTATTGATCAAACGTAATAAGGGCTATACTGATAGACATTCAGGGTTGAGAATCGGAGGAAAAATGACTTAGACTGAATCCGAATCCGACTCCTGGATTTTGGAAGGGTTTACTCCGATTTGCTGCAAAATCAATTCAACTTTAACTCCACGATTCCAACCTTGATTACCTCACTGGAATTGCGAACAAAGTGAGACTCCTACGCAGCTAAACCTGAATTGATATCGTTAAAAATTACAAATTCATGTTTCAGGTAATAACTTCAGCAAAAAATTGTCATTTGTTATGTAAAAGTTTTTTTTTTAAAGGCAGATGCATGCTATTCAAATCAAATATACCAAAGATGGCATAGAAGTTCACTATAAATACAGAATTAAAAATTAATGATAAAATGGGTATTGTTGCATGAGTTGGACATCAAATAAGAGTAAAATACGTGAAATAAACCGCCAGCTCAGTCATTTCCAGCCGAGGACTGCAGTTTCGTGCTTATTAGCACTCATCAGCCCGGCATAGGAAAGTGACTGAGCTGGAGATGGAAAACCTCTTAAGGAAGCCAAGAGCTATTTCTGCTTTAGCCCTGGCTAATGGGCGGTAATTTACTGAATAAGAGTAAAATGTTTACAAAATCTTAAGAACAGACAGCTAAAAATCACAAAAGTATCTTTTTAATATTCATTTTTTTAAATTTAATTTGCATGCTTTTTCTTCATACATGCATGCAAACTATTTGTCTTAGTACCTGATAACTTTCTTTAAGAACGAAAAAATCCTAGATAAAGTTGCTACAAATAGTTTTTAACAAGAAGATCTGTCTAGAACTAAACGAGCCTACTTTCCCATAAACCCATACTACTTTCTAGTACCTGATCAATATTCTCAAAAATAGCTAAAATCGCAAATTATTTCAAAAATATTTTTTAAATATTTTAAGCTAATTTCTAGGAATAAAATATTCCTCACTCATCTTAAAAAAAAAGAAAAAAAGCAGCACCTTTTAAACAAAGCAGCTAATACACTTTTTTCCATTAAAAAATTCTTTAACAGCTTTCAAAACAAAAAAATAATAATTAAAATTCGCAACTCGAACGAACTATAGGGGGCATTGCAGTCATTGTCTAATGGCGGACGAAAAGACTAAAACAAACGCACGTGGTAACGAAGAAAATGCTAATAAGTCTAGTAAATTGTGTTCGTATACATGATTTTTTCGCTTCATTCTTTTTTAATTAATTTTCAAAGTCTTGTGGATATTCTGGCCCACGTAGAAAGAAATGAGAATTCAAGAAGCATTACTAAACGTCAAACATTAATGCAAACTACGTAGTTCGTAGTTCTAAGCAGCCATTTCCACGATGTTGAATTCGATATTTATCAATTCTTGATAGAACTAAATAATAATTGTGGCCTGACAAGAATAATTAATGCTAGAAAATTTAATATGACATTACAAATTATTATCAAAAGAAGATGATACTTCTTTGCCTTGCTTGGCTAGCGCTTATTGTTTTGCATTTGTAGCTGAGTTATTTCTCTCCAATTCCCGAATCGGTTAATTTAAAATTTTTCTGTTTCGATGTTTCTAATTTCTAAGTAACGATTTAATTATGTCATGTTATGCAAATCATCAACAAAATTCTCACGGAAATATGGTAGTAGTTTTCTTTTCAGTTGAATGACCATTATTTCTTTTAACGTATCGAAGTCTGTAATCTTACTACCATTTTATTCCACTCATGATAAAAATTAAAAATGGTTTGACTAAAAACGCGAAATCTCGCCAAGGTTACTTTGCTCGCACAATAATAAAACTATAACCCTAAACAAATTTGGCGAAACCTTTCAGCTGAGAATAAAAGGAATAAAGTAAATTCTTTCTCGGACATTTTTCATTTTGTTCTACGATAATATATTCAAGAAAATATTTTGCATACTGTCCATTCCAACTGAATGCTGCTGTAAAATATGGTTAGTTAAATTAATTTAAGATTTAAAAAAAACCCATATTCTTACAAATTCATTCAATACAATAAAATTTTTTACCTTGTATAACGTTATCCAAGTTTGTTAATCCAGAGTTTTCGCTTTAACCATTTCTCAATCAACTCACATTTTAGAAGGAAATAAGGAAAACTAACATTATTCTGAGAAGTTCGAGAATACTACTAAGGGACGATACAATTTCTGTATCTGAAAGCTACAGAAACCGTACTAAGACACATCGATTGCGTTAATAAATACTCAGAACAAACTGCCTGTGTTTACGTCAACAGACACACATGGAACGCAACGTGGCAAAGTTTTAGTTTTTCCGGCAGTTTTGTAAATCACCGCAAGGTAGCGTATTTGAGCACTGGAGTTGCGAATTAATAAGCTTATTAAAATAAATACATCATATCAAAAAAAAAAATCGTTTCTTTTTCACCTGTTGCCAAAAATAATTTTTTAATAGAATTAATGCAATTACCAAAATAAATAAAAACAATAGAATGTCAACTTAAAGAAATAATTTTCATTGTCAAAAAAAAAAAATCGTCTGCGTATATCTTTATGTAGATTCGCCGAAAACTGAATGCCTAAATTAAAACTTCAGCGTGAAAATAAAAACGAGTCATATCAACAATAATTATTTCACAGTTAAAACGATAGCTGCGGAGTCGGAGTCAATCTCATTTTGGGATAAAAGAGTCGGAGTCGAATATCCAAAAATCGGAGTCAGTCATCTGTCCTCCGTGTTTAAAATTTTGCCAAAGCTACGAAGTCAGAGTCGAAGTCGGGGAGTCGGAGTCCGATTAATTATCGGGCACAGTTGTCTGAATAGCAACTCGCACAACAGTTTCAGCGCATGCGCAGTTAGGCCTGGGCTCCACATGCGCGGAAAACCGAAAGCGTCGGCATAAACGGAATTTCCGATTCAGTCGTATTTCCGCGCAACGGGTGGTTTTGAGAGCAGAAAAGACAACGCGGAATTCTAGAGCGGAATTCCAGAGCGCCATCTGCAGGTGGCTTCTGGACGTTCAGCTTTTTGTTTAGGTATCAGCGGGAAAAATGGATGATCAAGACGAAGAGATCGCCGTGGCGAATTAATTTTTTTAAATTTGACCACTACAATTAAAAATAAATAAATAAGATAGAATAGAATTAAAAAAGGGGGGAGAAAAAAAAAAAAGCATTCTAAGTGACTGAGGAAGATACTGCAAGAACGGGAAAAAAACTAGGCTTTCAAGCTACTTTGATAAGAGAGCTGAAGGTGAATTCTACCCATTCATGAACGATCCACTGTAGATGTTTTTATGATGAGCTTAGATTTCGTGAATTTGACATTGCTGGAGCCAAAAGAGAGAAAAAAAAAAAAAAAAACAAGGTGAATGAATAAATTTTTACTTGAATAAATCTCCAAACAAAACCATACAGTGTGGTATTCAGTAAGAAAAATTGAAAATCATGAAAAATTAAGATTACACACGACGTATATTATTTCTTCCCCTTTTTGGATAATAAACAATAATAATTTCAATTATTCATTCATATTTCAATATTTTAATTTGATTTAATATTTCATTAAGGAAAGCTATTGTTTTTCTAAGAGAGCAATATGAAATTTTAACTACAAGAATCAGCCAAAAATAGTGAAATTTTGGTGTTTTATCTTCCTAAAGAAGTTTATGTGCCTGAAGAAGGGGGGGGGGGGATTTTATAAATAATATATAAGAATGTAACAAACTGAAGTAAAAAAATATATATAATGCCTAGATTTTCAAGAAAACCACAGTTGGTTGAATAGCTAATTACACTTCAACTGTTGATATTATCCATTCATATTTCATTGATGTTAAGATATAACATAGTAACAAAAGATACTAGCATTTTGCTGGTTTTATAGAGCGTTTTGTTAACATTTTATTTGAATTAAATGTTCTAAGAAATTTGTTAGCAAAACTCATAAAATCAAACTGAGAACGAAAACATTTATTAAATCTTAATTTTAGACCCCAAAAAGTTTGATTTTTTTTAAATTCAAACCACTTCACCCACAACCTTATTATATAATCATTACTGGCCTAAAATATTTTGTGTTATAAATTTTAATATATTGTTCTGAATGTTTCATTGTTCACTAAATCTCATTATGTTTAATTTATTTAAATATTTTTAATTCTAATCAAAAGCATTCAAAGCTTGCATTTTTACAAAGCTCACTAATACTTCACACATCAGTGAATCAAAATAACACACAAATAAATAATTTTTTTATTTAACATGCTCCACTTATTTACATATTTTAACTCAATTTATTCTGCTGTATTAAAAGTTCAATGTCAGACATTGCTTTAATATTTTTTTTCTCCCTGAAAGGAATTTAGATTTAACTAGAAAATTCTTGAAATGGGATCATCTTTAACTAAACATTCTCCTTTGCTTTCTTGACAGCAAAATGGCAGTTCTACTTTCATTCCTGCATCAGCATTAATCCGCCAATCCTTCTTTAATGTGTTTGCTCGATCTGAAATATAAAATAAATTTGTTTACACACAAATCAGGTAACTGCAGCAGTAGAGCCTGATGTAGATCCTTGGCAGGATCAATGGTACAAACAGAAAATTTTCTTTTGGGGTAAACTTTTTCCTAGCTTCAAAGCAAAGGTACAACATATGTATACACAGACACACAACCAGTTTATAAGAGTTTATCCCCGTCAAAGAGCTATGCTTTTATTATGGAGGTGGTCATTCATAAAGGCCAAAGTTAATCTTTTCCTCTTTTTTGAGGCCTCACACTTTCTCAGGAACAACACCCTCCTGTTTTTAATCTGAGGTGATTATTGAATAGGGCTGGGGTCTTCATAGTGACAATAATTAAAAAAAAAAAAAGAAAGAAGGAAAGAAACTAATATGCAGCATAACACATAAGTATATAACTGAGTAGTGAGCAGTAGAGACAATCATTGCAGTTCAAGGGATGTTGAAAAAAGCTTAAATTCTCATTTGAATCTAATTTTTAATAGAGGGTTAGTTTTCAGATTATTTGTATAATGTTTGAAATTTGATTCAACTGAACAAACTATAATAAGAATATACTTAACATACTTACTAATTTAAGTTTTCAATAATTGGTTACAAAGCTCATTTTTGTCGTGTAATTTAGGTTTAGTTGCTTTGTTGATCAAAGTAGATCAACAAATGTTACTTTGTTTGTGTTTAACTTTGTTTTGTGTTTACTACCCTACTTTGTTGATCAAAGTAGTTCAAATCAAGAAGTAGTTTTTAATACTTCTTGATTTGAACAATCATTTCTTTGAAAGATAGTTTTGAAGAAGCAAAAATCTTTTTGGACGGTGTCACATACAAACATTAATAAGAGCTATAGTATAGAAAATGCTCAGTTAAACTATTTTCCTTTAATGATCTTGTTCTCTTAAATGATTTATTAATTAGTACTTATATATAACTCTGCCAATCATATCATCTATTTTGTACTCAAAATATTCATCATCAACTGCTTTGAGGCACTAAACACTTGATATTCAAGTTTCAAATTATTTTCTAATAATAATATAGGCTATTCGGATTTCCTAAACAATACAAAGAAAAACAGTTAACCGGTAGGATAGGGTTCTGAAGAGAGCTCTGATTTTGTATCCAGAGCAGGAGCCGAGCAACCCCTGATCCAGCAGCCCCAGAGGAAAGGATTTGGAATAGGAACTTGGGGGACATTGACTATGAAAACATTAAATGTGCCCCAGTCACCATTAGTGAACACGGACGTCAATCTCTTCAATCATACCTTCTGGAAACCCTATGTTGATGAGAGTATTTGTTTTCTCAACTTGGGTGAGCATCAAAGCTCTACCAAAAGGGGTCTTAAGTGGATGGCTGCTCGCCATTAATGCCTGGTTTGAACAATGATGGATTGAGAAAGATATTTATATGAAGTTTTCACTAACTTAAGAGGCCGTAGACAATAAGGGGCAAATTCCCTGAATGACACCATCGAGGGTAGAATACTTTAAGGAAATGGAGACGTACAGCCACCCACCGCAGGCGGCTAGCATTGTAATATAAGGCAGCAAATGTTGCAATAATGCACAAGTATAAAAATATATTCTTCTTCACAGTGATTTTTAAACAGCCTCAGATCAGTAGCACCAACCTACCCACTTTTTACCAGAGGGTCGCACCACATATGAAAATGATTCACACAGGCCAGAATGCAAATGAAATTTTCAACTATAAAATTTTGTAGAAAAAAGGGGGAAATTAAAAACCTAGAATTATTGCTTTTGCTACTTGATGCTTACATTATAATTGCTTTTGTTTTCCAGAAACCAATTTGTTTATTTAACTAGAAATTTTGATATTGTGACTAATTGTAGTTTTTAATTTGTGACATTGAACAAAACAGCGCCTAGGTGGTTGGAGTTCTGCCCACGAGAAAGAGCATATGATTCAGAAGTTGGGAAATACTCAACCCCTCACTTTTAGAAAGGGGAGGGGGAGGGCACAGAAGGAACTAAATGCTAACTCTTGAAATAAAATTTGCATTAAAAAATAATTTTAAATTTCTAATTCATACACGTACATATAATTTTGCATGATAATATTTTTAATTTTGACATCATGTATTTAAATTATGGTTTCCGCAATCCTGTGTGTGTGTGCTGCGTATGTGTAGGCATGTGTGTATGCAGGCTTGCCTGTGTGTAGTCAGGAGTGCCCACCCACGAAGGGCAAAGGTACAACCCTCCCCCCCCCATTTTGCAAAGACCCCCCAAAAACATGAGCCCCCCAAATGAGAAAAATACCCCTCAAATCCCCCTAAAAACTTCAATGGCACAGTCTGCGCCATGAAAGGGGTGCCCCTAGGTGGGCACCCCTGGTGTAGGCATGTGTTTAAAGTAATAATAGAGATGAGCTTGGCTTAGGCCAGGCTTGGGCTCTAGAATGTAATACAGATTTAGGCTTGAACTCATAGTGAAATATTCAATCGTCAATCTCCATACAAATACAAAGTAAACAGAAATAATTATATGTTGTGAAAAATAGCATTTTAATCAGTTGGAATTTGAAGAACGTGATAATAGTTTCTTTTAATGACTTTAATTCTTTTTACTTCTTTAAATGTTTGAATTGATATTTGCCTCACATCACTAGCTTTGTCAGAATTCCTGCCAGACGGATTTTTTTTTTTTGTCGAAACAGTCCTTAAATGCATAAAAACTGCTGTTTAAGAATCTACAAAAATTTCCTAACCAAGGCCTTTAAGATATGTCTTTACCCTGAACCCCCCCCCCTTCCTTTTGCAGTGCCTCTGCCTCATGTGTAAAGTTGACAAAAATTAAAACAGAAAATTAACAGATATTTATAGTATGTTTTGAATTACTGTTACAAAGTATGAAATAGTAATGCATCTGAAGTGGAGCATTTCAAGAATTTTTTATTAAAATATTCTTCATTAAAAGTTTTAAAAACAAAAAAATTCAAATGTTGGGCACTCACGGGTTAAGTTTTTGATGCAAGAAGTTTTCCTCGAACTCGAATTCTGATATGAGAAATATCAACCAGATTCGGGCTTTCAAAAATGAGCACGAACTCATGAGCAGGGGCGGACAGGGTCTCATAGGCGTGCGGAGGGCTTCAGAAATGGGGGTACCACTGTACCAAGAAGTTGAAATTGCATTTGTAAAAGCTCCCACACTTGTTCGCTTAAGGAAAAATTTCAAATATTTTGAGTAAAAAAGCTTTTTTAAAGCGTATGAGGCAAGAAATTAATGTGCCTTAAAATATAAAATTTTAACCAATTTTACATTGCCTTTCATTTCTATGTGCTAACGGGGGTACCACGGTACCCCTGGTGACCCCCGTGTGCACGCTTATGCTGGGTCTACCAAGAAGGGGCGAACCTTGACTACCAAAAAGGCGCTAAAAAATAAATAAATAAAACGAAGATGCACAGGTTTGAGGGCAGGGAAAAAAATGAAGGCACACTTAATTTTTGACATCTTGAATTCAAAAAATGTTTTTTGCAATCACAAGTGTGTGTGTATGTAGACGTGTATGTGTGTAAGCGTGTGTGTGAATAGACGTGTGTGCGTAGATGTGTGTGTGTGCAGACGTGTATGTGTGCAAATGTTTATGTGTGCAAATGTGAATGTGTGTAGGCGCATGTGTGTAGGCATGTCTGTGTGCGTGTGTAGGGCATATAGAACTCACCACCCAGGTTTGGTCCCGCTTGAGTTTGTAGAGGCTCAGGTCCAAAAATCTTAAGTATAGCTTTGTATGAATGAAAACAATTTGTAATGACAAATTGTGGCGACAAAAAATTGTCTACCTAATAAAGTATGAAACGAGCTAGACTTATTCTCGTTGTCATGATAATCTGAAAAATCAGTGCAACATCAACCTCGGTCAAGGGAGCTTAATAAGCAATTTGTAACCGTTCAAAAAAAAAAAAAAAATGAACATCTATGATGGACAAAATGTAAAGTATTCATAGGTCTGACAAGAGGCCATCTCAACCCAGTCGGAAACAAGTGGCCCAGCTTAGAATCATGGTAGTGTGGTTAATAAATTTTATAAGGAGTTGGGGGTCGGTCAAACTAGGATCCTGCCTTGGTTTTCGGTGACCCTGAGTACATAATATCTCATCTGACTTCAAATGCTTTACTTCAAGAAAAAAAACTAACAAGGAAGAAACATCCTTTAAATGACCTCATTCAGGAATATGACAAATCCTGGGCACTGGTATCACCAGTGATGTTCCCATCATTTTTTCTTAGGGTATACTCCCAGTAATCCATTACGCACAATAAATGTATGTGATCATATACATAATAAGTCATAATGTGAAAAATTTTGAAGTTTGAGGGTATACGTTATTTTTGTAAAAAAATGTTCGAGAGTATACGGCGTATATGGAGTATACCCTATCAAGAGCGCCCATATGCAAAATTGCAGGGGGGGGGGGGGCTCAAATATTTTCTCCATGGTTTTAGCAGGACATTTACCCCATGGAAACTGATTTTAGTGCAGGTTAGAGTTATTAAAATTTGATGTTTTTTATAACTTATTCATTAATGGCTGTAGAAGAAACGTTTTCACATTTTTGCAAAGAAAAAAGTACTAAAAGCAAGGAAAATCTAATTTCAAAGAGGAGGGGGGTTGGGCCCCCTTACCCCCCTACATGGGCGCTCTTGTGCCCTATGGGAACACCACTGGTTATCACCCAGGATTTATCGCACAAGTGACTAAAAAAATCTTGTCAAACTTCTTAAAAACAAAATCTATCAGAATGCCACTGAATTTAACCATAAACTATGAGAAATAGACGTGCCTTGTACTTAAATTTTTTTTTATAGATCTAAAAGTTTTACTTTTTGTGCTTATTTCAATAAATAAATATTAAGTGAAAACCTTATATTTACACACTTTCCAAGTTTTTACTACAAAATCATGCAAATTAGCAAATATGTTTTATCTGTCAAACTCTGTACAAACAAATATACATATTGTAATACAATACAATAAATAATGATTTCAGAGTGGTGAGAAAAAGTTTGTTATTCTCTGGCTTTATCAATATTCTAACAAAATGCACCATAACAAAGTATGACCTACCTAACGCAACATTTAGAAGGTAAGCAATATTGTACTACATTACGGTGATCGAGTACAGAAGATGAACTTTTCATAAAGGTAAAATATCAAAACTATGGTGTCATTACATGATTTAAACTCAAATAAACAAAAAGAATGATCAAACAAACGGCTATCAATACATGTATTAAGCAAAAAGGAGGGTAGGATTCTTCAAAATCCAAAATGAAAGAACTAACCTTGTACTTTCGTAGAAGTATAAATCCAGTCCAGTATTAAATTCATCGTCCACCAATTCATCTGATAAAGTTTCCTTCTATTGTTTTTTTCTTTTCACCTCCTTTTTCTGTGCTTCTGGAGCTGCGAAAAGTGAATGTTTGATACAATTAAATGAAACTATGCACACATTCAGTACATTACAAAGTTATGATAAGAGTTCAACAAAAATTCCACTTACCGCAAATGCCACATTTTGTCCCAAGGATAGCGCATCTTATCGCTACTTTCTTCTCGTTGTTAATAACAGCAAAAATATTTCTTTAATTCTTCCATTAAAAAAATTGATGATACAGCATACGTTCAACTTCGGTGACCGCCATTGCTAATGTTTACAATCTGAAATCGAGCTCCTATTGGCTGTTAGAATGCGGAACCCGCTGGCGGAAGCAGAAAAGTTGAAATTTTTCTACTCTCGATTCAGTCGCGTTTCCGTCGGGCAGAATCGGAAAAAAACCTGTTTTTCCGATTCCGCATTCGGTTTCAGTCGGTTTTCCGCGCATGTGGAGTCCAGGCCTTATTCGTCTTACTGCGATGGAAGGGTTATAATCCTCTTTGAAATAATATCCATGCTTCCAGATTTGGCAACTTCTTGCTATCAATCATTTTAGTAATGAAAGTTGAAGTGCATGGTAGGTCCGTTTGTCATTAACTTAAAAATGAAAATATTTAATAAATATATTTGAAAAAGGAGTGCATGACAAGGTTATTTTTTTAGCTATTTATTGATTTTGAATTTTTATTGAAATAAGATAGGTCTAAATATACCGGGTGATTATAAAAAAACTTTGCCAACATCTGCACTTCTAGCGTCCGTTCTATTTAACCGATCAAGATGATATTTCAAATATAGTTCTTTTGAGATATGCGCTCGAGATTCTGTGAATGGCAACACAGTGGCCCTCGCGGTTACAGTTGCAGTGACAGAAACTCAAAGTTTTCGAATGGCAACGCCTACTTTTTACCATCGCAAAATGTTCAGCACATGCGAAAACCCTAAATAGCGTAGAAACGGTACCGATATGTCCGAAAACCGACGTGTTATACACATGCAAACATTTCTTCAAGGCGCACGGAGGAATAATGCATACGACAGAGACAAGACACTGCTCAATGATGAGAACACATAGAGAAAAAAAATCTTTATTAATTTTAAAAATTTTCCACATGAGTGCCATCACAGCCAATTACGTATTGCATGCGGGAGACGGTGGACAATGTCGCTGCACGCAACATGGTACGAGGGATGTTTCCAATCTCACGCCGTATAGAATCCTTTAAGTCCGACAATGTTTGAGTATTGCACAGATAAACTCTGGATTTGAGATAGCACCAAAACCAGAAATCCATAGGTGTCAGATCTGGGGATCGCGCAGGCCACGGAAAAGGATAATGGCGTGAGATGATGCGATCACCAAAATGCTGATCCAGGAGCCTTTTAACTGACCTCGCTATATGTGGAGGTGCGCCATCTTGCATCCAAACAATGTCATTGAGTGCATTCAGCCGACGCAACTCCGGTAAGACATAATTTTGCAGCATGGCTGCATACCGACGGCCCGTTACAGAACATGTTGCAAGGCCAGTCGGGGTCGTTTCCTCAAAGAAGAACGGGCCCAGAACAAATGTAGCTGTAATGCCGCACCACGCAGTCACTTTGGCGTCATATAATGGTACTGGCGCCACAGCATGAGGATTCGTCTCTCCCCAGTGCACACAATTCTTTGTGTTAATGCTGCCATTTAAGGTGAAATGCGCCTCGTCCGTCCATAGTATGCGAAGTGGCCAATCGTTATCCGCATCATATCGTAACAAAAATTCATTTGCGAAGTCCAGACGTTGTTGTGGGTCACCCGGCTCCAACATCTGGACGCGCTGGAACCGATAGGGAAACATGTGAAGTACCGAGCGCAAGAGCTTGCGGACCGTTGAGTTCGGAATATCCAACACGCGCGCTATGCCTCTTGCGGTGTCTGTGTGTCCTGTAGTCACTGTATGGTGCACTTCCATGACAACGTCCTCAGAAACAGTTGGCCGTCCGGAGCGCTGTTTGTCACAGGTACAGCCTGTATCTTCGAATTTCCGCACTAAATCACGCAGAGCTTGCAGAGTACATGGGCCGCGTCGTTGTCGATGATTGCGGCGATACACACGCAAGGCTTCCGCAGCGTTCATCCCATTTTGGTAATAGAGTTTGATCAATTCACCGCGAACTTTCCTCGGAAGACTCATATCGTCAGCATGTGCGAGTTCCCGAATGACGACTTCGCATACCCGCTTGGTATTTTATAGGTTTCCTACGCTGAATATCTGGCGACCGGCGTTCTGTGATTGGTTTCTTGACTCTGTCACATGCAAATTTATTGCGTGCGCCCAGATCGTGTTTTATTGGCCGGTTTTCAGAACTCTTTTTTGTGTTTGCAGAACACGTCCGTTTTTAGACATATCGGTACCGTTTCAACGCTATTTAGGGTTTTCGCATGCGCTGAACATTTTGCGATGGTAAAAAGTAGGCGTTGCCATTCGAAAACTTCGAGTTTCTGTCACTGTAACTGTAACCGCGAGGGCCACTGTGTTGCCATTCACAGAATCTCGAGCACATATCTCAAAAGAACTATATTTGAAATATCATCTTGATCGGTTAAATAGAACGGACGCTAGAAGTGCAGATGTTGGCAAAGTTTTTTTATAATCACCCGGTATATAGGTCTATTCATAAATGAGTTTTTAAATAGGGAAACCTAAACCAAAAAGTGCTGTGTGTGTGTGTTTAGGCATTCGTGTGTATGTGTGTGTGTATGTAGGCATATGTGTTTGTGTCTGTGTGGAAGCACGAGTGTGTGTTTGTGTCTGTGCGCAGGCATGAATGTGTGTATGTGTGTGTAGGCGTGTGTATGTATGCGTGTGTGCGTAGGATATGTACGCAACCTGGAGACGGTTTTCGCAAGAGGAGCAGCATCGTGAGGCCGGTCGACGCGGCGGTGGTGCTCATGGAGCTAGTATCGATACTAGCTCCATGGGTGGTGCTGGCAGAGGGTGCTGGTGGGAAAATAAAATGATAGGAATTCAAAACAGTCAAATGAGAACAATAAGCAATCGTGATTGCTCAAAAAAAGAAGATAAATTAATTTGAATTTTGACCTCTTGAATTCAAATTATGTGTTTCGCAATCACGATAGTGTGTGTGTGTGCAGTAGCGGATTTTAGGGGGGGCCCAGGGGGCCGTGCCCCCCCCCCCAAATGGATGCATTAATTTCACTATTTTATTTATTACCTTTTAATTGACCTTTCTTTTGCATTTTTTTTTCACATAGTATTAGTTAAAAAGAACACAAAACACACACAGTATATTTTGAATAAAAGCATTTATGTTTGCTAAAGAAGTATTACTGGATTCAGATTGCAGAATACATTTAACTCACTGGTTTCGAATTCAAGGGACCGTATTATCGCGATTCGTCCGCTAATTCTTCTTTGATGGAATTAATAATTAACATCTTTTTTTTTTTTTTGAGCAATCACGATTGCTTATATTGTTCTCACTTGACTGTTTTTGGCGTTCCTTTGATTTTTTCCCACCGCCACCCTCCGCACCATCACCCGTCGACGGGCTCCTCACGATGCTGCACCTCTAGCGAAAGCCGTCTCCAGGTTGCATCCATGTCCTACACACACGCGCATACATACACAACTACACACACACAAACACATACACGTACACACACCTACACAAACACATACACACATACAAACACATACACACACGGATACATACAGACACACAGACATACACACACAAAAACATACACACACACATATACACAACTACCCACACATTCATGCCTGCACACAGACACAAACACATATGCCTACACACACATTCATACACACAACTACCCATACACTTATGCCAGCACACAGACGCAAACACACATGCCTACACACACATACACATAACCCCTACACACAAACACATACCCCCACACACAAACACACACGCCTACATACACACACTCGTAATTGCGAAAAACATAATTTGAATTCAAGATGTCAAAATTCAAATTAATTTTTTATTTTATTTATTTTTTTTTAATGTGTAGGCCCTATCTAAAAGAATCATTTTGATTCAGGAACCGAAATTATAGATTTCTTTTTCAGCTTATAAAATATGCAAAATGAAAGAAATCATATGGTAATTTCTTGGAAAAACCATGATTTTTAATGGAAACGACAGGAAGTATCAATATGTTATCTCAACTGTATCATGGCTTTAAGAACAAATCAGCTACTGTTTTGAAATTCACACAGAAATAGTTTATGAATTCTTCAGTAAAACTTATATGTTATGAAGTTATGATTTTCTTTATAAATAATTCAAAAAAAAATTAAAAACACGCGCATTTCAAAATAAAGTCATTAAAACTTCGTTATGAAACATCAAAGGCGGCGGGGGGGGGGGGGATCCAATTTCCCGTGCCCCCTCCAAAAGATTTTTCTGTATCCGCCCGTGTGTGTGTGTATGTAGGCGTGTGTGTTTATGTGTGTGGGTGGGGGTATGCGTATGTGTGTGTATTCATGTGTGTTTGTGTCTGTGTGCAGGCATGAGTATGTGGGTAGTTCTGTGTATGAGTGTTTGTGTGTGGGGGGGGGGGGGAGGAATGTGTATGTGTGTGTAGCATATGTGTTTGTGTCTGTGTGCAGGCATGAGTGCGTGGGTAGTTGTGTGTAGGTGTATGTGTAGGTGTCTGTATGTATGCGTGTGTATAAAATATGTTTAAAAATTTCGGAACTCTACCAGAATATTTGAAATATCAGTTAATTTCATCTTTTCCGCATTTTTTTTCACATACAGATTGGTTAGCAAATTCCTCCAAGGGGGGTGGAGCAATTGAACGTTTCCCGCGCTTTGAGTAACTGCTATGTCTCAGAAAATAATAAGTGACGGAATCAAAGGGGGGGTGATGGAGCAATCGAACGTTTCCTGCGCTTTGTGTGACTGTTATATCAGGGGTGCCCACCTAGAGGAGGGGGATCATGGCGCAGACTGCGCCATTGGAATATTTAAAGGGGGCTGTTTTGAGGGGTATTTTTCTCATTTGGAGGCTCTTGCTTTTGGGGGGATGGGGGGTCTCCGCAATATTATCTGGCGGAAGCAAACAAAAATTGGTTCATAGGCAGACCCGATCGTGTTCAAGTGCTGATTCAATTGCTGTGTAAATATGCATCTCAAATGGGGGTGAGAGGGAGAGCAAATCGAACGTTTTTCGTAATTAATGTGACTGCTACATATTTCGAGAAGTAAGGATCGGAATTAAACATTGATCCGCCGAACGCTCTTTTTTTATCATTGCAACTGCTATATATGATAATAGACAGTGGCGGTGATTCGGAGGGGCGGGGGGGTTACCTCCACCCCCAGACACTTTTATGTTTTTTTTTTCCAATTTAGAAACAAAAACTAAAAATTATAAAAAAAAGCAGAAATGCCAAAATTTTCGGAACAAAATTTGCTTTACGTTGTATATCTGTTTATGCAGGGGTGCCTACCCCACCCAGGAGCAAGCGCACCCCCCCGCCCTAAATATTGAGAAGGCCCCCCACAAAAAAAGAGACAAATATCCGTCAACACCCCCTAAAAATTTCAATGACGCAGTCGTCTGCGCCATCCCCCCCCCCCCGCCCTTACCCCTAGGTGGGCATTAGGGTGGGCCGAAGAAACTTTTTTTGGAAATCTGTTTTTGGATAGTGCGGAAAAGTTGCTATATGAGCCCGTTAACACCCATAAAAAATTTCGCTAAATTTGTTTAATATTTAGCCGGCGCTATTTGACCTTGAAAAACTGAAAAAAAGGGCAAAAATGCACTTTTTCAAAAAAAAAAGGGGGGGGGAGTTAAAAATAAAAGTTTCAAGCTAGTTTCAGCAAACATTAGAAGTATCTGTCAGTGAATTAGTTGAAATCCTCAAAGACTTTTATACATTTCGTAGAATATTTAGCTACGCTCCTTTAAGACTGACACATGGGAAAAATTAAAAAAAAAAATAAAATAAATAAATAAAAGTGGTTTTAAAATAAGTAAATACTGAAATGTTACGCAATACGTTACTTAGAAAAAGCAGTGAAAATTCAATCAATTTTATGCGACATTTGTACGCCAATTTTAAAAAATGCACACACTCAAATAAAAAATAGTTACATAAGATGCTAATTTTTTAATCTTCGGTTCCAATTGTTTCTCCTGGGTAATCAACGGCGCTCAACTGCTTCTATTATTCCTAAGATTATGTTATAACTATTTTATATATGTTTGACAAATAGAGCCCTTGAGTATTAAAAAAATGTGAATCCTCTGAAGTCTTTTAAACGGAAGCCGGACATTTCGAATGTCATTGCATTATTATCTTTGTTTTGGTACACAACACGACTGTTATGTAGAAACGCGTGAAAAAGAGAGTAACGCGAGCAAGCACAAGTAGTCTTCTATTTGGACCTGGAAGAGATTTGTCTCCTCCCGATGCTTTATTTCTTCCAACATATGAGGACATTATCAGATGTTATCAAATCACTAAGATGCAAATAAAGGGAGAAGGAAATAAGCAACCATCTTCAGCAAGTGTGGCCGCTGTAGTTTCAAAAAAAGTTATTGATATTTGGGGGCGTGCTTCCCTTCCCCTTGTTTCGATAAGAAGAGTGATTGCCATGATTTTATCTTATTATTCTAAATATAATAGCGCAACAAAAAAATGCTAAAAATATAAAGACGCAACTTTTACAATCAAAACTAGGCAAATTTAAAGCAGAGGCTACGACTTTATTTGACGTTTGTGCCTGCAAATGCACAGATTTATATTCGTGTAATTGCAGAAAAAAAAGCAAAAGTCCCTGATAGAGAAAAACAATTTCTAATTGATCAAAGGACAGTAAGAAAAATGGCTATTGGAAAAGTGGATAAGGTAACAAATAATGCATATTTCGCTCATCCTGAACAGCTACTGTTGGCAATGTTGTTTGACTCAAGAAAATACATTCGGGAATTAGCTGTTAGGTGCATTCTGAACTCTAGAAATAAGAAGACGAAGAGCTCGGATGGTTACGATTTTTTTAAGCGTCCTAAACTCAATTTTGAAGTCATTGATTATGTTGATTTAGTTCATTGGGCAAACTGTGTTGCAACAGAGCCACCTCTTACAATGCATCTAAAAGACCAACAATTGAAAGAAATGTGCAAAGAACAGCCTACAGCTGTTTTGAGAAATTTCCCTGTCACATGGAAGCTGTGAAACGTTGTGTGAAACTAATAACCGAAGCTGCAATATAAGTTCGTGGTGAAACTGCACAAGATGGATACATTCGTGGCAAACTTCAAGCTAGGAAAGAACTTCCATCATTTGATAACAAGGGACAATATTATTCCAAAAAATAATATTCATTATGCATGATGTATTATAAATCAAATTTGAAGATTTCTTTTTCAAAATTTTATTATCTTTATAAATTCTATCTTAGTAATTCTAGAAAATGTATGATATTATTGCGTGATAATAATTACTATGATTAATAGCGCTATTTAATTAATTGGTCTATGATTTAATTTTGAAAAATAATTTTCACAATGGTTTTTAAAAAAATTCAATATTTTTTCATTTTTCTCCAATTTTTTGATGTCCGAAAGGAGCGATTAAATGCTCATTAAAATCAATGAAACATTTTATGGGCTCGAACTGGCTCATTATATAACATTTTCGGTGCATTCCAGCAAAATATTTGGAATTTAGTTTTTTAAAAAAAAATTCGACAAAAATTCATTTTTCTCATTTTTTTCGGTTTTTTAGTGTCAAATAGGGTCGGCTAGATATTTTTTAATATCCAAGAAATTTTTTGTGAGTGCTAACTAGCTCATTCACGCAATTTTTGAGCGCTATCCAAAAATTGATTTCGAAAAAAAAAATTTTTCGGCTTATTTCGGCCCACCCTAGTGGGCATCCCTGGTTTATGAAACATTATTTAGCGCAAGCAGTAACTTAGTTTATGTATTCATTGTTTAGATATTAGTAAATCAATTGTTTTTCTTAAGGAAGCCATACACTTGTTCAGTGAAATTATTACCAAGTGTTTGTGACATCTCAAAATCAGGGCCGATCTTAGGGTGTCGGCCACCCGTGTGCAAAGACCTAATGTGCCGCACCCAAAGAGCAATTTGCATGTTTTGACTAATACTTAACGCCAAGGGCGCCCATATGCAAAATTTTAAGAGGGGACTCAAAAATTTTCCCTATGGTTTAGCAGAATATTTTCCCCATGGAAACCGATTTCAGAACAGATTAGAGATATAAAAATCTGATATTTTTAATAACTTATTCATTAATGATGTGGAAAAGAAATTTTTATACATTTTTGCAACGAAAAAAGCACTAAAAGCAAGGAAGTTCTCATTTCAAAGGGGGGCTTGAGCCCCCTTGCCCCCCTTTCTGGGCGCCCTTGCTTAACGCCCATATAAATCTTTCTTCTAATTTCTGCATCAAGTTCTAGTTAAAAAAAAACAGAAGGACAAATTTATGAAAAAAGTAAGAAACTCCTTAGGTACAATTTATATCTTTGAAGAAAGTATAGTAGGTACGGAAATTTACTAGTCGTAAAAACGCATTTTATAGTCTGTCTTTGGTGACATCAGAGGAAAGGGGGGGGGGTCGCCCCCAGAAAATATACGAAATTGGCGTATGAAAAATAGCTGTAATTAATCTTTGGTTCTGTTTGGTTGCAAGGAAAAAAGAGTCGGGAACATTCAAAGTCCATGGAGAAATTTTCAATATTGACGTCAAAAATTGCAATTTTAGGAAATTTTTGACACTTTGAGGGGAAAGTGATGTTGGAGTTCTTTTCTGAAATTCTTTCAAAATTGATGTCAAATTGCAGCTATTTTTTGTGACCTTAGTTTAGGGAGGATCGGCGCTCTTCCCGAAAATGCTCTGAAACAGTAGTTTTAAACACCCAATTTCAGGTTATCTTTGTTGAAATTGCTGGAGGGAGGAAGATTCGGTCGTCTCCTATCGAAAGTTTTCTAAATTGAAGTTTAAAACTCAAATTTAGGCTGTCTTTGGTGACCTCTGATGGGGGATGCCGGATGCCCTAGCGCCGTGAAATTTGACATTAGCCATCCAGAATTTTTTTTTTAAATGGAAGTCCCAAAATCATATTTTAGGCATTGTTTGATAACGATGGGACAAAGGGGGGGGGGGGGGGGGGGTTCAGTGTGCCCTCAAGAATTGTTTTTTGAAACTGATGTCAATTTCAGGCTAGTTTGGGCAGGAAGGGTTTGGTGGCTCCACGGAACCGTCTAAAGACGAAATTTTGAGCTAGTGATTACGTTGGAGAAAAAGGGGATACGGTGTATATCCCCGAAAGTACTTCGAAACTGATGATTGAAAAGTGCAATTTTTGTTTGTTTTTGAATACGTTAAGTCAGAAGGGGTGGGAGTAGGGGGCCTCTCTAGAGACGCTAATTCAGACTATCTTTTAAGAGACTTAATTGAATCCTTGAAATCGGTGGTTCAACCAGCGAAATTTTCCGAAATTAAAGTCTTAAAAACGCAGTTTGAAGCCTTCTTTAGTCTCGTCAAGGCATCCTTTTGGATCTTCGTTTTGGAGCTGCACTTAAAATTTGTAACCCTGTGCAAAGGCCCTGTCACTCAAAGATTAAACACAGGGATAATATCACTTTGATTGTCCAGCCAGAACACCATTGGTACAGATGTTCACGACCTGATGGCTCCCTGACCCCTGGGTTTGACTAGAGTCCCTATATAGGGACTCTAGGTTTGACAGACAGGAACAAACAACTCTTGCCCGTTTTCGTAGTGGACATCTTAAAACTTTAAAATTTTCGGTGGGGTCGAAGACCTTTCAGACTTGTTCCAAGTGTTCCGTTGAGCAGGCTTCGCCTGACCATATTGTCGCAGGACCATAGAAAGTCTACTTTCTATGGTCCTGATATTGTCGTGCCTGGGGCTCTCCAGGAGGGATTTGACTGAAGACCAAGTGACAGTGCTGGATTTCTTGAGGGTAAACAAACTCATGGACTTGGTCTAACACTGCTAACCATGGGGGCATGCAACAACAGAAGGCACCCTTTCATGTTTCGGGGGGGGGGGGATTTTCGTCATTGCCCCTCCCCTGTATAAATGCCTGATTACCAGTTCTGTCACAAATTTTGCAAAGCATATGTGTAAAGAGTTGATATTAATGGATAATGGAGCAACACAATGTGCTCTACATTCCATTTTTCTTAATATGCTATGCTGTTGGAAAATTGGAACTTACTTTGAAAACTGAACAGTTAAAATTCAGCACATTTATTCGACTTATTATAAGTTATTTTGTGAGTAATTCTTGAGGAATTTTGCTAGATTGAAAGAACTATATGATGCGGCCTGCGGCCGCCCGTGTGCGGTGCACTCTGCACACCTGCTAGGATCGGCCCTGCTCAAAATACTTACTGGGGTAAATAATGCAATTTTAATTCATGTCTATAAGTGTTTCTTCGGGGAAAGTTACTGTGTTCAAAATTCAACAAAATCTTAAGAAAAACGCGAGTTAAGTTGCCAGATTTACATCAATTACCTCTCATCGGCTTTCAAAACCAGCCCTAGACAAATTTTGTACTTTCTTTTTCTCTGCTCCCATGGCTTTTAGTTATAGTTTTTTTCCCCTTTGTGCCTCCCCCCCCTTTCAGTCCCAATCACAGCCTCTGATAATAGAAGAAAGTTCTGTCGTGATGGTCCTATACTAGTTTGGAGGGATTCATTCATATAAATATATATACAGTGGAAATCGCCCAGACAACCAACCAAATCCAAATGCTACCTATAAGAGATCCATTGGATAAAGAAAGTAGACATTACCAAATCCACCAGATATATATGCTTTGTCTACATATCCACCAGAAGTCAGAAAGGTTGCACTTTAAAGACATCCCAGGGAGGTCTGGATATTCACAGATCTCTCTTAAATATATGATCTCTAATGGTTAGTTATTATGGATTTGCGAGAGATATCCATCAGATATGCCTTTTATGTCGATTACATGGGTTAGATAGCCATAGGAAATAGCTATTTAGATAGTTTATAGATTTAGAATATCCATGTTGTTAACTTTGTGTATTAAGCCTATAAGCAGAATAAATCTGGACATAAAATGCATCCTTAACATTTTCAATACTAAATCACCAAAAAAAAAAAAGGAGATTATTAAAATTTATATATTTTCACTACTACTTATTTAAAATATTTTCTTAAGAAAAATTGTGACAGCATGGTTAACATTTTTAATATTAAAAATGCAACTTATATTTACTCAGATATTAAATGCTATAGGTTTAGTACTTTATAGTAGTTTGATCAAAAAATTAAAAAAAAATTACTTCTATTTCTTTGACCATTGTCAAATTTAAAATGCATTTATGTTTTATTTTATTTTGATAAAATCATAATTGCTAACTCTAAGCAATAACCTCCTTACTGCAATTCTATAAACCTTATGTCATAAATTGTATTTGATTAAAATACAATTTAATATCTTTTAAATTATACTTGGTAATTTTAAGTAGCTTTACTAATGAATATGCAAATCCCCCCCCCCCCCCATTACACACACACAAAAAAAATGTTAATTCAGCTAGTAATTCACTTTATGTGCAACCAATGTGAAATTTTAGATCACTCATTTTATTATTAGAAACTCGTGGCTCAAATATAATTTACAAGTAAAAGGATTTCACACAATGCATAATATGTAATAAAGTTTAGTTTATATTATGAAAGGATTCCGGGCTGTTGTGCCGTGGTCTGAGTGTATATTCTCCAAACGTTTCGGCTGCATCTGCGGCAGCCATCCTCAGTGGTTCCGAGTTCGTAACTTCCAGGGAAGAGACTTCTTGGCAACTGATGCAAGTGTCGAAGTGCTGTCAACATTTATAGGGCATGGGTCCTCTTGGTTCTGGACTGGGATTGGCTGGTGAACGTCTGTCTTCATCGCTTCCTGATTGGAGCTTAGGCTCTCCTTTTCAGCAGCCGAACCGTTTGGAGAAAATACACTCAGACCACGGCACAACAGCCCGGAATCCTTTCATAATATTGACACCGGCCGTGAAAGCCTTCACTCTTACATATACAAAGTTTAGTTTATTTGATAAGTGTTCAAAAAAAAATTAACTATCACACTAAAATATTATGATGCATTGTGATTAATGCATCTATAATCTAGAAAAAAATAATAAGACAAATATGAAAATATTTATTTTGTTTCATATCTCTTAAAAGATGTCGAATTTCAAATCTAAAAACTGAACTTCAATAAAATTTTGATATTCCTAGGCAAAATGATCTACCTTTATATGCTTCTTCCTTTACATGTGTTACACACAGCAATCTCTAATTTTTAAAACTAAATTCTACATAGTGAAAAAAGCTTCGATGTCATCAAAATTAATGTAAAATGTTTTTATTGACTAACATTTTAAAAAATGCATACAAACAAAACATCACAATTGCATGAAAATTTGACAGGGACAAAACATCCATGTTTGTTTTCAGCAATCAGGAATTGCTTCTTGTTTTCACTTCACCGGTGAATGATGTTAGTCTTTGGTTTTTGGAAAGGAGCCTCGGGAGCACCACTGTTGACTGGCTCAGGTCCTGCTTCTCCAGCAAGCACGGTCTCCACCAGCAGCACTGACCACCAGAATCCACTCCTGCTGGACGGTTGCTTCTGTATCCTACACACACGCCTTCAAACATACACGTCTTTACACACACACATGCTTTCAAACATTCATATCTTTACACACATATACCAACACAAAACATACGCACCAGCACACACACTCATGATTGCAAAAAGCTTAATTTTAATTCAAGATATCAAAAATTTAGGTTTTTTATTATTATTTATTTATTTGATTTTATCTAGTCAGGTTTTGATGTGCAGCAACTAATTTTTAACCACAACTTTCATGGCAGAACCTGTTGCCCTAATTTTAATTAATACTGGGAGGAAACCAATTCATAAAAATACTTATTTTGGCAATGCCAATACAACATCTGGAACTTTGTTAATACATATTACAGCAGAAAAAAAATACTTAGAATTTAATGCAAAAATTTAGAACTTCAATTACAATAACATCATGACATTTGGAACTATACTTGCCTGCAACTTAAGCTGACAGTGACATCATCACAGCACACAGAAGAAAAACCGAGTTAACAGATAAAACGTCACACTTACTAGCTACCTACCCTACCTGCTTCACGAATAAGAGGAGATCACCACCTGTGTATGAGCTGCTATTGGCTGGCGTGTTTGATTCAAACGGTTTTAATCTTCTGCGCTGCTTCGATCGTAAAATTGAAAATACTTAACGATTGACAGAAATTATGACTAAAAAAGGTAGTATGCGTGGGTTTAACGAACAAATCTGATTTCTAAACGGAAGAGCGTAATTTCACCCGAATATCGGAAAAGACGCTATAAACTATTTCCTTCATTTGGTCTCATCTGATTTCTCCACTGACAAGTAAGCTTGCAGTCGAGTATACAATACTCAAGAAAATTGCAGCCATAACCACAATTGCAGATGTGTGAAGATCTTTTCACCAACTGTTCCAAAATATTTGAATTAAACATCGCCTTTTTCTAATTTTTGTTCTGAAAAACAGCCAAGAAAACTTTTTAATTCAAAAAATGAGAAAATTGCAAAAATAATGGACTAATTCTGTACAAAGCATGTGTTTTCGCATTTGGAATTATTAAATTATAAGATATACTTACCTTATATGTTTGAGTGTTAAAGGACATAATTTTAAAAGATGTCGACAACACAGAGAACAAACATAAAAGAGAAACTACATTAATTTAAATAGTTCCTCCTGAATGTTTTTCTCAGTAATTTTTCTGCTTGGTTTTTTTCTTCTGCTAAAATAAAGAAATAAATATTTGCTATCTTGTTTTTCATAACAATTTATGAATTATATATTTACATACTTCACAAACACAGGATACTGCAAAAAAAAAAAAAAAAAAAACTGGCTTGACAGAGAAGGAACATAAAAAAGAAACTACATCAATTTTATTAGGTAGTCGCTGTTAAATGTTCCTCTCCAGATGTTTCTCATTCTCCATTTTCTCTTTCATACTATAAAATAATTAAATATTTGCAAAAGAATAATTCGTATATTGTATTATGAGTATTTAGTGTCATTCTAAATGCTCGGTAAAGTGTATGTCAACAAGGTTGATACTCTGAACTCAAACTAAGAGCTACTTGGTACGGCACTAGTGAAACCTACACATCAAATACATACAATGTGAATTTTGAAGCTAGACTTTTATGAGTAATAGTTGGCTAACTTGGATTCATATTTAATTGTTGCAAAATTTACAACATTCAGAGACTAATAAAACATTGCACTAATTTTAATATGGTAGATTTCCAAAAACTTGATACTTAATAACCCCGTTAAATTCAGAAAACTCATTTACATTCTGGCAGGACGAAAACACCTTGGGGGAAAACTTTACATATGCATTCCCGTTACTAATTAGGTTTAAATGTATTTGGGTGATTCTCCAGAATCTAAACAATATTATGTCCCAAGAACCTAACACAAAGGATTAGTTGACCTTGATTTTTTTTCTTTTTAATAATTAGAAATAACTTTTCCGATGCTATTCCATTCCTACTAAAAAAAAAATAACTCATTTATTTTTTCCTACAATTTTTTTTTTAACCAGAAAGTCACTCTTTTGGCATGTCCCAATTCGTTTCTCAAATATACTTCAGTTGTTTAAAAATGTTATATCAAAATTTCAAATTGAATTTGTAGTACTAAATTAAGCATACTTAAAGGTGTAAAAGAATATCCTTGAATTTAATTATTCAAAAATCAAGGTACGTCATTTTAAAGTTTGCCCCCAGGTTTCATGTCATTCTCCTGTTCCTAGGAATGAGTTCAATTATTATAGACTTAAAGAAGGAATTTTTAATTTGTTGTACTACTTTACCATTTTTAATAATTCTTACAGTGGTGAAAAGAAATAAGTTAAGCAATTAACAGTAAGTCTTCTCTTGTCAGAAAAAGTGCAAAATAAGGGCAAAAGTTGATAAAATAGGATTTGTTTCATTATTTGAAAACTAATCTAAATTATCGTAATAAAGGGGGGGGGTTGAAAAATTTAAAAAATATCGTTTTACAGGGGTTTATTGCTGTAGAGAATATCGCAATATTGAGAGGAGATTAACATTAATTCCTATGTGAGTTCACCGCAACCACGAAATATTATTGTAGTAGAGGGATTATCGTTGTATCGGATAGCGTTGTAGCAAGGTTTTACTGTACTAAATTTCTATAATCCTTTGCTATAACCCTTTGTTTTTCCATTCAAAGTTCCCTGTTCAAGTTTTACTTCACTTTCTTTTAGCAGCCGTAACCCTTTTTTTTTCTTTCATGGATACCCCAAAGCAGAATCCTGCTAAATTTGGGCCGTAAGATGCAGAGCAATTCTATTCAAATCTAAAGGAAATCTTTGGTTATTCAGAGTTATTCTACAGATATTCTAAAGAAAAGAGCCACTTTTGGCTGCCGAGAATAGATACTTAGAACAGGGTTTTAAATTTCCTGTCAAGAATCTTTCTTTCATAGTGCTGAATGAATTGGTTTTGCTTTGGGATCATGGTTTTAGAAAAAGGTCAAGTTTCTACGTACAACGCTAGAAGTACTTGCAGATCAATTTTTGCTGAATGAATTTACGTTGCAGAGCATTAAAGTATTCTGCTTTGCGGACGGGTGCCTTATTATAGTTTACTTCACACATTTTAAAGAGTGCCGAATAGGAAACTAGCAAAGGGCCATTCCACCGTCACGTGCGGGACAAAAATATGCTTAAATTTCATTAACATTTCGTCATATCTCTTAATATTTTAATGAAACAGGGTTAAGCATTTTTTTAAATCTTTACATTTGATACAAAGATACTCCTGACAC
The DNA here is from genome assembly GCF_026930045.1 of Uloborus diversus. Lineage (NCBI taxonomy): Eukaryota > Metazoa > Arthropoda > Arachnida > Araneae > Uloboridae > Uloborus > Uloborus diversus. The sequence continues at coordinate 71,207,279 of NC_072737.1, read as the reverse complement.
AATTATATTTTTATCAACCAATTTTGTTATTTAAAATAAAATTCATTTACATGCGTCATGTGCGGGATATCCAAAGTCAACCTCTGGTAACTTGCTTATGAATAAGCTAATATTATAGCTCTATTAATACAGTAATGACGAAACAAATTGTAGATTTTGAAAGCTGTGGCTCCAACGTAAAGGAAGCGTATCTCATTAGTTTAGAAATAATTATTTAAACCATTGAAGAAAAAAAATGTTATATGCCCATTCCATTGAAAATGGTCATTTTGTCCCGCACGTGACGGTTCCCATATTTCATAAAAAAGAAATAATTTTTGAAGAAAGTTTTTGCTTAAGAAGTCACATATGCGTTTGTGATTTCTTAAGCAACAAAATTTTGTTCATCGTCCTTTTAAATTATTATTTTTTATGAAATATATGAAGCGTCACGTGCGGACAAAATTACCGTTTTCCGTGGAATGGCCCAAGCGAGGAACGCTTTGGCTATTGCCACGGAAAACCCGTGACGCTAAACAACAAAAACAGCTATTGCCACAGAAGACCGGAAGTACATCCAGGAATAGTCTGTGACAGCAGCTGTGGCATTGCGCGGCGCAAGTATTCTCCTCCTCATCCCGTGACTAATCAAGCGTTTAAAAGGAAAATGAGGGGACCGTATATTATGTATTAAGCTATTTAAAGGTATTATTGAATAAGTTGCGCTATTTTACAGATGACAAAGTTTACTAAGCGGAAAATGACCAGTGAATTTATTAAATCACTTTGAAGCAATGGATTTTTTTTCATTCCTCGCTTCTTATGAATGAAATTTGAGATACAGTGTACGCTAGTTAATTGAATCAGTGGTTAATCAAATCACAGCAGCTTTAATGAATCAAATCGTCAAAAACAGAACAAAATCCAACTTTATTGTATTAGCCGACTGTTTTGATGAAACGTGATTCATATAAGCGGCGATCACTGTATTCGTAATTACCACTTGATTTTTTGCGTATTGTGATGGAATTACGTTTTCCCCTGCCCCCTCCCCCCACCGTTTTGCGGATTTATTTTATTTTGTTGCTTTGAATTCCCCCCGCCGCCGCGCGCTCAAAGGCAAAAAAAGAAGGATATGGATGTTTTTTTTTTTTTTTTAATTACACGCGCAGAACATTTTAAATGACAAAACTGTGTGTGTGCGTTTTTTTTTTTTTAGGATTTGAGGATTTGATGTTATCCCCCCCCCCCCCCCCCCCCGCGCAAATGAGAGGATATCAAGTTTTTTTTGTTTTCTTTTAGCCATAGCATTTTTAATGAAAGAACTATATAATATTTTATGAATTTGATTCATTGCATTACTTTCATGCCCCTCTCCTATTCAACGGCGAGCGAAAAAAAAAAAGCATCGAAGGACATTTTTAAAAATTATATGTAAAGTATTTTAAATGAGAGAAATGCAGGGCCAGATTACCGCACAGGCCAACTTAGCATTAAAAAGTCATGCATTTTTGTGAAAATAATGAAAATTAATGATTTATTAATTGAAAACATACCTCTAAAATATTGTTAAACATTTGCATTGACTTAATGTAACAGAATAGAGAGGGGGGGGGGGGGCTTCCAAAGCATTGTAGACCTTGGGCCTCACATTTATTTAGTTTACGCTACTTTCGATGTTGTATTCTCTTCGCCCAATTAAAGTTGTTAAAATATTTAAGAAAAATGTCCATTAAAAAGCTTTAAAATTAATTAACTGATCAGTAACATGAATTGTTTTGCTTGAGTATTAATCACACTCTTACATTTAAACAGCATCAACGTGTGGACACATTTTCTGCTTAACACATTTGCCAGTTTTTGTCATTAAAATCAGACATTTTTCACCAGGATTGCCCATCCCCCTCCAGAGTAATGGTACACCTCCAAATACGAAGACCATCAAGCTCAAGAAAGGAATGAGAGTGCCCCCCTGCCCCCCCCCCCCCCCAAAAAATAAAAGAAATACCCGATTAAACACCTTTAAAATGTTCAATGACACAGTCTGCACCAGTAACTATTACATGGGGGGGGGGGCACGCACTCCTGTTTTCACATTTCACACATACATCATACTCAGGCCGCAATTCCCAATAGCTGCCTTGGGCACGAAATTAGTTTTAATCACACAATTATTTTTAATTATTATTCTTGAAACTGAAACATTCTTTCATTTTCCATAGCGATATTCTTTTCTTTTAATTTTAATGAAAAATAATGAGTGATAACAAGAAGCTGGTGCTGATTGCAGAAAAGCAGGTGTTATTGCGTTTAGCCAGAAGTCGCTACAAGATTGGAGTTTGACTGAGATTTTACAGTGCTGTATTAAAGTTTACTCAATTGAGGTTTCTTGAGTGATTGACATTTATTTTCTCTTTGATATTCTTAAAATATTTAAATTTAAAAATTAGCTTCTGTTAATGTTGCCTCGGAGGCAAATAAAAATGAGTGTCGAGAAAAAGGCGGAATGATTTTTAAGTAAAGAAATATGTAAAAATGAAAACCGGAGAACAGAAAAGACTCATCAAAAAGTTTTTAAAATGGGCAGTTTTCAAAAGTGGAAACTTTCAACTCTGGAATGTAAATCCAGTTACAATTTACAAAGGAAATAAAATCGAAAAGTAAGGAGTGGTAAGAAATTCACGTAAGTGAACGCAATGACTGGGAGATTAATCAAATAGACGGGGGAAGAAGTTATTCAAATCGTAATGGATTCGTAGATGGAAAAAAAAAAAAAAAGAAAAGAAAGAAAGAAAGAAATGAAGGAAACATCATCTGAATTTTGAACGTCTTGAATTCATATTACGTTTTCGCAATCATGAATTGCGATATAACCCTACTAGTTTCTACAAATAGAATGGAACGGAAATGGCCAAGAAATTCGCACCCATCATATTATGACTGGTGATTTTCTAGAATGGGTATTTCGCGGCCAATCCATAAAAAAAGGAATGATGATTGGGATACGCTAATAAACATAAAAATTTTATGGCCGCAACACAATTATCATAAAGATTATTTACCGCGTATAACGTTATGTACCTTTATCAGTATTAAATGATGGGAATGTATAATTAGGTTTATATGAAGTTCTGCATTTTAAATTCATCTATATGGTGTTTTTTGGTTTTTTTTTTTTCGAAAACCTAATTTTACACCCCTTTCCCCTTCCCTTTTTCTAATTTTTGTCTGTTGAGTTAAGCACCGAAAAAAATATTGATAAAATCAAATCGTAGACGATTTGTAAACACGACAACTAAAATTTCGCTCTCTAAATAAATATAAAAACAACAGTTAACATGGTAATCTGGAAAATCCGAACAACATCAACTTTGGTCAAGTGATGATAAAAACAATTCGCGATTGTTCAATAACAGGATAATGTTTCTGTTATAAATAAAGATGACAGCTATGATAAAATGGTAAACGCACATTGGGCCCGACTCACAAAAAGTGAGGCCCAAGGCTCACAATAATTTAGAGAAACTCTCTGTCTCTATTCTATCACTTTAAGTTAAACCAAAATATTGTTTAACTTTACCGCAGTATCGGTACTAGCTCTAGCGGGGCCCTTGCATATAGGGCCGCGGGGCCCTGTGCAGTCACTGTTTGCCCACTGCTTTTTTATATTTAATTATTCATTTTATAAATTAAAACTTTTATAACCCAATTAAATAGCGAAGAGGATATTGCCCCCTCCCCAAAACCCCAAAAAATAAAACTACCATATAGATGAATTTAAAATGCAGAACTTCATATAAACCTAATTATACATTCCCATCATTTAATACTGATAAAGGTACATAACGTTATACGCGGTAAATAATCTTTATGATAATTGTGTTGCGGCTATAAAATTTTTATGTTTATTAGCGTATCCCAATCATCATTCCTTTTTTTTATGGGTTGGCCGCGAAATACCCATTCTAGAAAATCACCAGTCATAATATGATGGGTGCGAATTTCTTGGCCATTTCCGTTCCATTCCATTTCTAGAAACTCCCACTCAAACATTTAAAAAAAAAAATGATTACTTGCCAAATAATTCTTTTTTTCAGTCTTCTGAGCTTAATTAGTCAGTTTACTTTAAGGAAAAAAAAAACTAGGAACCATATTTAAGTCTTTCTCTTATAGAATTACAAACTAAAAGAAATACTAACAAAGTATCAAAACAGTTTTTTTTTCCAATTAATATATCATTAATTTTTTTTTCTTAAAAATACATGATTCTTAAATGCTACGCATTAGTATTTCAAAAATTTCGGACCCCGTAAGAAGATCAGCAGGCCTACTTGGCCTGTGCGGTAATTAGGCCCGGAACGCACAAACTGTTGAAGTTCAGAGCTTGGATTCAGCTTCATAGGCATAAAATAGCTTGATTAGATATTCGATCTTAAAACACAGGTTTTAATCAAAACAGCACTAATGCCTGATTTTGAAAAAAAATTCCAAAATTATTTGGAATGTACTCGTTTTTTTTTTTTTTTTTTTTTTTTATGTCTTTTTGAGCAAAAAATAAGGAATAATGAAACAACTCAAAGGAAGTTAATTTCTTCTGAAAGTAAAAATGCTGTCTCGAATAAACCAGGCTTAGACAAATCTCGATTAATGTTTATTCCCCCATTTTCTGTTATTATACTTTCCCTTATAGGTCTAACTCATGTTTAAACCATTTTACAAAAATTCATCTGCGCGGTCAAAGAATGGAATGTTTTAAACTTCAAAGGATAAAAGAGAACAAGTGTTATGAAATTACTAGGGAGCGCCGCCTCCTGTTCGCTTCGCTCGCCAAACCTCATTTTGCCGAATCATGTTCCTATTTCACAAAATGATGAAATACGACCGTGCGTGCATATCTTACAATAGCATCTAACGAGAAAGAAAATTAGGCATAACAAAAAAAAAAAAAAAAAAATTAAATACAAAGAATTTTTAAAAGGAAAAAATATTAATGCGACAATTTTTTCTCCAAATTCGCGGAATCGTCAACAAAAATAGCCGAATTAGGTTTTCTCTTTTTTTTTGGGGGGGGGGGGGGACATTTTTGCGTTTTTTAAATCCAGGAAATTTTGCTCCTATTATTTTGAGGGGGTGAGGAGCAATTTCAACTCTGTTTAGGAGCCCGAACCGGGCCACTATATAGTCAGTTTGGTCGTTTACTTCCCTTCCCCCATCCCGCATAAAACTTATAACTCTCCAGTGGCGTAAATAGCGCCCCCGCAACACCCGAGATGCGGAAGGGCGCACGAAGTTTCAGGACTCACGCTCCAGAATAATCAGTTTTAACAGTTTTTTATTTATTTTTTATGAGTATTTATTTTTACCTGATTTATTGTCATAGCTTTGTCCTGGGCTTTCTGAATAAAATCTCTAAAAAAACTTGACACATGCTTTCATTTCACGCTTTTTTTTCTTTCAAGATTTTATTTTATTTATTTATTCATTTTTTTTAAATTTTATTTTAAGTTTAAATGTAATGTAAAAGATTTAATTTCGTTTCAAAAAATCTATATCTAAAATTCAACACTGAGGCGTATGTTTAATTTCGAAAAATTGTATTTCATTATCGATATGATTTACATCACTAACTATATGTGAGCAAATATAACTTTAGGATCTTTATGCTTTCCAAAAACATGTAAAACTTTTAATGTTGGGACAGAGATGAAATGAACTGCCGATGATGTTACACACTTTGAGATCCCACTCGGCTATAAAGGCAGAGCCAAATTTCTAAGACCGAGTACGCAGAGCTGTCAAGAGCAGCAAAGATTTATTGGGGAGAAAAATTTACCCTTCATATAATTTTCAAGATCCATTAAAACAAAACATCAAAAAAAGAAAATATAAAAAAAACTCACAACTGTTTTGAAAAATCAGAAATTGCTTATTATCCTGACTTGACCAAAGTTGATGTTGCTCTGATTTTTCAGATTACCTTGAAACCGATTGTTTTTATTATTTATTTAGGGAGCGCAATTTCCGTTGTTAGAGTTTCAAATCACCTGCGGTTTGATTTTATTCATATTTTTTTGGGGGCTTAACTCAAGCAGACTTTACATTAAAAAAAGGATTCTTTGTGTAAAATTACGTTTTTTCGTTTTAGAGAAAAGCATTTGGATGAACTTTAAACAGTTAAATTTCATCTAAATATAAAATTTCCAAATGACTTATTCCCATCATTTATGATTGATAAGAAATAAAAATACACACGGTATACCCTGTAAATGATCTTTATGATAAGTGTATTCGTCGATATCGGCCACAAAAATCTCTTATCTTTTTTCTCCGCATCCTAATCACTATTTCTTTTTTTATGGATATGCCTCGTATGCCCTATTGTAGAAAATCACCAATCATAAGAAGAAGGGTGCAAATTTTTTTTCCGTTTCATTCTATTTGTAGAAAAAAGAAACTCAACGAGTAGGGTGCTATTGCAATTCGTGATTGCGAAAAACATAATTTGAACTCAAGGTGTTAAATTCAAACAAATGCTGGATGCATAGACGGCCAGTTTCAAAGCAATTATTCACTAAAATGATCTCTCAAAAATCGAAGCAGATGGCCGCAGTAGACTTCCTCCTCCCAACTCAAAGTTCCATTGGGCCAAGTTGGCAATTTTTATGAAAATAATAACCGTGAGAAAAATATAAAACGCACACCACTAGCGCAGCCAGAATTTCTTTCTGGAGGGTTTTTTTTTCTTTCTTTTTTTGATCAAAACTCAAAACAATGCATGCGTGTAATACACTGGTGGGTCCCCCCCCCCTTTCCGCTCTGCGCCACTGACGCGCACTTATAAGGCAATTCTTTATTTCAACGCGTGAATTCACCAATACTAGCATTAATTGATCGATCCATAATTTTTAATTTAAAAGTGGAGGAGCAAGGGCCCTTTGTTGTTGAAAAAAGTAACGGGGCAGTCGCCCCTTTCTCCCCCGTATGAGCCACGTATGGCTGCACGTTATATTGTTTATAAATATTTTGTTTGAAAAATACATTTTGATATTTTTCTATCATTCTTGTTTGCATTTTTGATGGGTAAAGCTCTATAAATAAAAATTCTTATATAAGGGAAAAAAAAGTTAAACTTTGGTATAAGTGAATGAGTTCAGCTCTTTCTGAAACTAGTATGTTGTGGCCATCACGAAACTTTCTTCTATATTTTTCTTTTTTTTTTTCTGATCCCTCCCCATGCTTGATGAGGAAGCAATATTCCCAACAAAAACAAAATTTCACATGAAAAAACTTGACGACCATCCCAATGTCTGAATTATTGCAAAAGCAAAGCAAAGAGCGAAAAATGAAAGTTATTTTTAAAGCCTTGCTTGAATTAATTACAAATATTTTATTTTTTAACAAACATAAGATGGCAACAGTTAAAAATTTTAAATCATTGAGATAATATTTCCGATCATTTCCATACAATTAAAATCACGAGAAATACGCAGACGACAATCTATTACGATTTATCTTTTTACTTTCTTCTATATCTAATATATAGAAGAAAGTATTGGATTCGTGCAAATTTTCGAATTTCGAATTTTGACGGATTCGAACGTTTTGAGGTGTGCTGAGTCCATTTCGACCATTTTTGGAAAATGTCTGTCTGTCTGTGTGTGTGTGTGTATGTGTGTGTGTATGTATGTATGTGTGTGTGTATGTATGTGTGTCACGTTTGTGTGTGACCAGTTTTTTGTGGCCGCTCTACAACAAAAACTACCGCATGAAATCGAACGCAATTTAGTACACATATGTGCCCCTATGTGAACTTGTGCCCATTAGTTTTTGGCGCGAATTCCTCCAAGGGGGGTGGAGCAATGGGACGTTTTTCGAGTTACGCGTGCTTGCTATTCCTCAGGAAGTTACTGGCGGAATCAAACAAAATTTGGTCCATATGTTGGTATTAACAGGAACAGGTGCTGATTCAATTTTGGTGTCAATAACTCAAACGGGGGTTGAGCTGTAGAACGTTTTTTGTCGTCAATTGTGACTGCTGTATCTCAAGAAATAATGAACGGAATGAAAGAAAAATTTATCGGCAAGTAGCCCTTAGTGGGTATAAGAACTGATTTTAGTTTTGTGTCAACAGCTAAAAGGGGGGTAGCGCAATCACCCGTTCTTTTTTTCCATTTTGAGTGCCCTATCTCAAGAAGTAATGCTACGTTCTGGTTGAAATTTGGAATATATGTGAATCCATATGTAAACAGGCTTTGGTTCTATTTTAACGCCGATCGCTCCAAGAGGTGTTGATTTTTTTTTTTTTTTTTGCGAATAAAAATATTTTTATTAATGCAACAATAAGAAAGATAAATCGTAATAAATTGTCGTCTGCGTATTTCTCGTGATTTTAATTGTATGGAAATGATAGGAAATATTATCTCAATGATTTAAAATTTTTAACTGTTGCCATCTTATGTTTGTTAACAAATAAAATATTTGTAATTAATTCAAGCAAGGCTTTTAAAATAACTTTCAATTTTCGCTCTTTGCTTTGCTTTTGCAATAATTCAGACATTGGGATAGTCGTCAAGTTTTTGCATGCGTAATTTTGTTTTTGTTGGGAATATTGCTTCCTCGTCAAGCATGGGGAGGGATCAGAAAAAGGAAAAATATAGAAGAAAGTTTCGTGATGGCCACAACATACTAGTTTATTGTTGCATTAATAAAGCTATTTTTATTCGCAAAAAATAAAAAAAAAAATCAACACCTCTTGGAGCGATTGGCGTCCAAATTGAACCAAAGCTTGTTTACATATGGATTCACATATATTCCAAATTTCAACCAGAACGTAGCATTACTTCTTGAGATAGGGCACTCACAATGGAAAAAAAGAACGGGCGATTGCGCTACCCCCTTTTTAGCTGTTGACACCAAAATAAAATCAGCTCTTATACCCACTAAGGGCTACTTGCCGATAAATTTTTCTTTCATTCCGATCATTATTTCTTGAGATACAGCAGTCACAACTGACGACAAAAAACGTTCTATAGCTCAACCCCCGTTTGAGTTATTGACACCAAAATTGAATCAGCACCTGTTCCTGTTAATACCAACATATGGACCGAATTTTGTTTGATTCCGCCAGTTACTTTCTGAGGAATAGCAAGCACGCGTAACTCAAAAAACGTCCCATTGCTCCACCCCCCTTGGAGGGATTCGCGCCAAAAACCAATGGGCACAAGTTCACATAGCGGCACATATGTGTACCAAATTTCGTTCGATTTCATGCGGTAATTTTTGCTGTAGAGCGGCCACAAAAAACTGGTCACACACAGACGTGACACACACACATACACACACACACACACACACACACACACATACACACACACACAGACAGACAGACATTTTCCAAAAATAGTCGAAATGGACTCAGCACACCTCAAAACGTTCGAATCTGTCAAAATACGAAATTCGAAAATTTGCACGAATCCAATACTTTCTTCTATATACTAACTAGATATAGAAGAAAGTAAAAAGACATGGTGGTGAGAATTTTGTTAGTTCATATTTCCTTAAAATTCCATTTTTTAAAATAAAAATTTGGTGACCAATTTCTACTTTAGAAACGTCACTTAAACTAAAAGGAAAGGGTCACTTAAACTAAATGAAAGAGAGAGTAGACATATAGGGGAGAATAAAAATTTACATTAGAGTTATGAATAAAATTATAGCTGGACTTTATTTATTTATTTATTATTATTGCATTTATTTATTTATTTATTTATTTATTTATTAAATTATTATTATTGGTTGGTGCAAACTCTTTTAAAACGGTACCTATAGTGGAAATTTAAACTGCATTCTGTTAGGGCTCGACCGATGGCATTTTTTGGCCGATGGGCCGATGCCGATTGTTGGCCGATTGTTCAAAGATGGCCGATGGCCGATGGCCGATTGTTTTCCTCCAAATGGTCGATTGCCGATGGCCGATGGCCGATGCTGTTGGCCGATGGCAAAAAAAAAAAAAAAATCTAACAGAAATAAATTGATAAAATTGTCAGGGATTTAAAGTATCATTGATTCATTTCACTTTACTTCCTTTCTACGGATAAGGAATTGTAATACTCCCCCCCCCCCAAAAAAAAAAATCAGATTTCGACCTAAATTTTTATTTTACGATCATCCAATTTAAATTTCACAAGTTTTTTCTGCGCATATGTACATGCATATGTACCTAAGAACATATAGATGACCGAAATATCCATTTTGAAAGCCTCCTTAGTTAAAATTATCGCAAATTCTCTTGTGATGTTTTCATGCGCGTAAACTTACGTCACTCAAAAATATTATGAAATAGTAAGTTGAAAACTCGTACGTAGGTAGTATAATCTAAAAGTTCGAGGACAAGTTGTATAAAAATTTACCGTGAATCCATCTACAAAATAGTCACCTTGAACGACTATGCACTTCTGCCACCGTTCGTATAGCTTTAAGAAGGACTCCTGGAAGACATTTATCGCAACCTCCTGTAAGGGCTCTTTCGCTGCTGCTTTGACTTCATCGTGGGGAAGAAGGCGACTTTCATGTTGAGGATGCACGGTTCGATTGGTCAATACTCTGATATGACAAACCAAAAACATCACGTTTCGTCGGACTTAGCTCCGTGTGACTTTTACCTGTTCCCAGCAAAAAAAAAACATTTGCATGGACGCCGCTTTCTTCCGTCAGGAGAAGATAAAGCTGCATCACAGAAGGTAGTGAAAAATGACTTCCAGGAGTTTTTCCAAAAGTTATATGAACACTGGCAGAAGTACATAGTCCCTCAAGATGACCTTTTGTAGGTGGATGTGCTTCGGCAATGTGAACTATTCTGGGTAAGGTTTTATACAGCTTATCCCTCGAACTTTTGGATCGTACTACGTACAATCTGTATAGGGTGTAGTTATGCTTCTCCTTTTTTGACTGCTGTATGATGGAAGACGAAGAACAACAGCCAAAGAAAAGAAAAAAAAAAAAAAAAGAGGAAAAACAAAGAGACTGTTTAATAACCAATTGATTTTTTTTTTTAAATTGAACATATAACTAAGATTTCAGTAATATTTTAATAATGTTTGGATTTAGGTAAACTAAACATAGTTAAAAAGTATTAAATTATGTTGTTTAATTATTCAAAAAAAAAAAAAAAAAAAAAACTATGAAACCGTCAACAAATTAGGCTATTAAAGTGGAAAGATTGCACGTAGACATTTTTTAGTCATCAAGTTAAACAAAAAAGGTAACAGATAAATTACAATATTAAATCATAATAGGAACATTTTTATACTTATTTAAAATTTATGAATAGAAAAGTTGGCATTTTTCATAAAATGTATAACAGTGGCGTAAATTTTGCGGAAAAAAGAAGTAGCCACGAAATAAGTGAGATTCTTAAAACGCAGCTACAATAAACAAACTCAATATTTACTACAAGTTAATAGCTGAATACATATACATACTACTTGATTTGATGTTTGCACACGTAATATTGAACAATTTGATTGATTAATCTTTTATGGAGCACTAAAAACACGTTCAAATTAAATTTTTCAATTTCACAATAATTTTCTGAAATTTAAAAAATTGCATAGTAGAAAATCCTTGAAACTTTTCCATAACATATTATTAAACATATGATGAAAACGAAAATAACTTATTCATTGATTTTATATAAATACATAAAAATAGTTACAACAGAAAAAAAAATCGATCGCTATTAATGATGCAAAAAAGGTGGTGCATTACAAAATATAGGTGAAACAAGTATAAAAAATACGCAAAACGACATTTCTTGACCAAAATAAATAATCGCTAAATATTTAAGAAATGCTTGAAACGACGAGGACGGATTAGGGGGTCACCCTCTAATTTTGGAGTAACTCACAATGTTAAACTTCGGCCCCAACTTCGGCTTAATTTTTTTAGTACAGAAGCGCTACCACCAACGCCTCGGAAGAGTTTCTGAATCTACTTCAGCATTTCCGAAGAAAAATTCAAAATCTTTGTTTTCCGAATTATGTCACAATTCAAAACGTCTTTAATCAATTTCTAATTAATGCTCTAAACTCTTCCTAAACAATAGATAACACTTGAAAAAAAATCTCTAATTTTATGAAAGGTGTTGGTTTTAAACAACTCAGAAGTACAACTTTAGTTTAATTTCAGAAATTGAGGGAGTGGGAGGAGGAGCACGCAAGTGTTCTCGGAAATGCAAAAAATAGAGTTCAAAATAATAATAAACATTGAGCAGAAAAACCCTTTTAAAACTTGCACCCGAGTTTGTTTTGACGTGCACTGGCGGATTTAAAATGTAGCAAATGTTGCAATTGCGCGAGGGCCCCATAACCATAGGGGCACCGTAGGAGTTACAAACAATGCTTTTGATAAATGTTTTACAACTTCTGTGATAGAGAAATACGGCCCCAAAATGTATTTCGACGGTCCCCAATCTTGTAGCTCCGCCGAAGCGATACAGAAAAGACTGCATTACTGTGATTCATATTACAAACATCGAAAAATTAAAAACTACCGTCGGTTCAACGGGAATCGAACAAAATGAAACAAAACCGGTTTCGCCATCTCATATTTGTTTCCACGGTCTCCAATTCGGTAATATATCACCAAATGATCGTCAGTCTGAAGCGCTATATTAGTTTTGAATTGAAATAAGTAATTAATAGCCACAAAAAATCAGTTAATAGGCTTTTTAGAACATCCGATCGAAAACAAAGAGGGAAGGTCACAACTGGAACGTGCGCACTTCCCACAGGCGAAAATTTAGCCTTCTACAGCTTACCATTTTTTAGTTATGACTTATGAGAGATACATACGTGCATCCAGCCGCAAGAAACAACGCAATAATTAAAGTGTTTGGTACCTGAATGCAGTATTAAAAACTCTTTCAGGGGTGACTAAAATATAAATTCATACTGAAATTTAAGTAAACAATTTTGTTTGAAAACAACAACTCCCTTTACTTTGTATTAAAAATTAAAACAAAGGTCTTTTTTTTTTTCAAAAACATCGGCCAATTCCATCGGCTTTTCGATGTTTTTAAGGCCGATGGGCCGATGTTTCCTGCAAGTTAGCATCGGCCGCCGATGCCGATGCCGATGGCTAAATTGTTGAACCATCGGCGCCGATGCATCGGCCAGGCCGATGCATCGGTCGAGTCCTACATTCTGTGCCCTAGCTTTAAAGATATTTTGTAAATTAGACATTTTTATCTTAAGGAAATGTATGTCTGATCAATTTCTTAAAGTTCGTTGACGAAATCAATTTGAAGCAGTTTTTGAAATAGGCGGTTGTTAGTCTCATTTTTAGATCCAAAACTTTGATTTGATGCCTAGATTTCTAACTATAGGTACCAGGGCAGAGCATTTTGGATCACGTTGAAGCTTTTATTTCTTGTCTTATTGTGATTAAAATAAAAAGACCCGTGATTGACTCAATTGATGAATTTGTAAAAGTAATTTTCAAATGCAAATCAACTTTGTCTTTGAAAATCATTTCCATTTGATTATTTTACAAATGTCCTATCGGCAGCGTGTTTAATAACAAATTTAATGTTTGAATGTGATATGTAATTGACTCATTGAAAACAGCGTCCACTTAGGCATCCAACATGACGCCTAAATTTTAATTCTCATTTCTAACACTAATTTGAAGGATATTTTTTCTGACCTGTGGAAAAGTTTAAAATTTTTTTTTTCCTATTTCAGTATCTGTTGCAAGTGGCATTGTCCCTTTTCTTTTGAAAGTCTGAGTCAGCTCCTCTTACCCCCCCCCCCCTTACGACAACGAGCCGGCTCTTAATTGTTAAGATTAGGTAATGCAATTAACATTGTGAATTAATTGATTTGTTTGGTTATTATATTTTTGATATGTACTAATGTATTATGCTGAGTCGGAATAGAAGTCGTAGAGTCACATTCATTTTAGGGTAAAGAAGGAGTTAAGATAGAATGGGTTCTGTGACCATGCAGAACCAAAAATTTTCAGACATATTCTCAAATCTCAATCCTAGTACTTTGTGTAAAGACTTGATATGACCTTCCCCGAAGGTAAATTCTGGCTGCGCAAGTGTACTACCGTAACTTTTTACTGCATTTTTTAAATTATATATGTTAAGCGTTAAAACCTTGTTTTCATAATTTCCCCTTTATTCAATCCTTTAATTAAACATTTTTGTATAAATTGGTTTGATTTCACCAAATTACATTTAAGTTCGTCTTGAAACCACTGAAAAACGACTCCATACTCCATACGAAAAACTAATATTTTTTTGTTTTAAAATAAAACCGCGCTCTTTCCTTTTTTAGAAAAAAAAAAGAAAAAAATCGAAGGTCCTTGATTTGAATTTTATTTTTCATTTTCACTAAAAATTCAAATTTCAACAGCATCTTGTTGCTTATCAATTCAAATGTTAAAAAGCAGAAAATAAGGACCAAAATTTAGAAAAAAAAAAAAAAAAAAACTCAAAAATTATTCTAATTCAGCCATCACGGCACTGGAAGTCATCTGTCTCATTCTTCAAAAGACCGGGCAGTGACCTTGAGTGACCCCACGATAACAACTCTTTTATTCGTTTTATACCACAAACGCAAAGAATGCAGGGGTAGGGGGGAGATCATCCACACGTGTGGAGAGTTTCAGAAGAAAGCTATTGTCCTAGTTGCCGACACCCCGTCTTTCGGCAGACACGTGGGAACGTTCTCAAGAGACAAGAAATGAAATAGGTGTAAATTGTAAAACAGAGAACGGCTTAAGAAAGATTTTTTTGCAAGCTTAACACATACTTCATACTTCCAAATTTTATTACATTGTATTTTCAACTAATAATTTAAAGATCTGAACATAAGCTGTATTTTATATATATTGTACCGGTTCGGTTCCCCGAAATGTGCTTTATTATTGTAAAAATAATGCAAATACATCGTAAATTTATGAAAAATCACCTCTTTCAAAATAAACAAACTAGTTTTGACAAAATGAAGGCATACAGTCAATTGCCCATACTTGGGACAGTTTTGAAATTTTACCTTTAGTAGCACATTAATCATTTGTTCTCCATTTAAACGAAGTATTATTTTTTTCAGAATGTGCCTTAGTACTTCCCCTAAGGACAAGGCATTGATTTGTTGATATGTCCCTTTAAAAATACAGCAAAAAAATGTTCATTGTTCCAAGTTAGGGAACCCACTTCCTAACTTGGGACACTTAATATTTTGATCTTTCTTTAATGTATGCAGCAAAAGATAATCGTTTGGGACACCAACTATCACTTTTCAGAAATTATTTTTACAACTCAATAATAAAAAATAAAAAAAAATTAGATAGAAATAATAAAATCTTGTAGACGCTCAAAGATTTTAGAATATATACTTGCCCCTGAAAATATTGCATGCCTCCCTAGTCATCTTAAAGCTTCTGAATAAACATTTTCCTCTATATCTGGAAGCATAAAAGCAATTGTGAACCCAAGTAATACTTAATGCAGCTGATTTTTAGCTCTCCATGTTCCTCATTTCACATCTTTTCATATTCATTTTCATTACTTCATAACATGTAAAGTTCACAACAAATAAATTAGTCTAATCAATACTTTGAGACTCATTTTCATTAGTAGAACTAACATATGTAATATTTTGGGAAAACGTCTTTTGCTCATCAATTAATTCCAATTTTTTTTTTTTTTTTACAATGACACTTTTTTGTCTTGCTACTGTATGACCCATTTATCGTCATCAGAAAAATCTTCGTTTTTTAAAATTTTGTATCTATTCTTTTTTTTAATGCAATTATATATACTTTATTTCCACAATAGGATAAAGACCCCAGTAATTGGCACTTTAAGAGTTTGTCCTTAAACTTACCTCTGTTTTCAGTACTTAGAAAAAAAATACTCTCTTGCAAATATTTTTGTCTCAAAGAGTGCACATCTGTGCATCTATTTGGTTCACTAAAATCAAAAATATCTTGAATCGATACTTTTATAAAAATATGTATGTAAAAAGTTACCAAAATCCCCAGTAATTGGCACCTGACACTCCAGTGTATGACACCTTGTGATCCAGTAATTGGCATATGTTAATAGAACTGGAAAATCACTTTATTTTTTACTTTTAAATTACATACAAATTTTATCATCATAAGAAACATGAGTAATGATAATGTAAAGTAGGTAATCTTTACTAATAATAAAGCAGAAAGTCTCTCTCTGTCTGGATCTCTGTCTCTCAGGATCTCTGTCTGTCAGGATCACTGTGACGCGCATAGCGCCTAGACCGTTCGGCCGATTTTCATGAAATTTGGCACAAAGTTAGTTTGTAGCATGAGGGTGTGCACCTCGAAGCGATTTTTCGAAAATTCGATTTTGTACTTTTTCTATTCCAATTTTAAGCCCATTTTTCAAATAAATTTGATAATATGAGGAAGAATGTGTTTATCTTTCTTCTTCTTTATCTTTATTAATAATAAACCTGGAAGTTTCTCTGTCTGGATCTCCCTCTGTCCGGATTTCTGTCTGTCTGTCAGTATCTCTGTGACGCGCATAGCGCCTAGACCGTTCGACCGATTTTCATGAAATTTGGCACAAAATTTGTTTGTAGCATGGGGGTGTGCACCTCGAAGCGATTTTTCGAAAATTCGATGTAGTTCTTTTCCTATTCCAATTTTAAGAACAAAATTATCATAAGATGGACGAGTAAATTACGAAATTATCATAACGTGGAACCGTAACATGGGCACAAGCCAATTGGCGAGATACGAAATTATCATAACGGGGAACCGTAACATGGGTACAAGACAATTGGAGAGAAAATTCGCCACACAGGCGAACCAAAAGACCTTTTAATTTTTCTATTACGGGCAAAGCCGTGCGGGTACCACTAGTTTTATATAAATTAATGCTAAATCACTCTTCTTCACGTTGGAAAAGTATTTTAGAGAAATAAAAACATAAATTTGGAATGTTCCATGGAAAAGATATTGAAATTAATGCTGTTTCATCCTACGGTTTACAGTTTTGATTTTACGAATGCTACCAAGTTAGGTTTGCCCCAAGTATAGTTAAAAACTCATATAGCATACTTTTTTGCATAAGTTTTCCTCTTTTTTATTTATCAAATGTAACAAGTCGGTTTTCTTTCTCTTGAAAAACCACCAGCTGCAGGCGGCATTGAGATACCGTAGGTGGCGAACGGGGGTTAGCGAGCGAATCGAGCAGAAAACGGAACCCCCAGTATAAAATTAATTACTGACTAACTTTCATTTGGATTTTTTTTCTGGTGAAAGTCACTCCAATTGACAAAACGCCGCAACTTCAAAAATTGGTGATTTTGATGCTTTTTTTTGACATTTACTGTACAAAAGCTACCGATTTCAATTTCCGCTTTATCATATTCGTAATCTACGCAAAAAACTGAAGATAATGACACCTCACTCAGCTTTATCGCGGAAGTGACGCTATTTCCACAGTACTTGGCACACATGCCAATTACTGGGGACGAGCAAAATTAAAGCACCAGTAAGTGGCACCCATCATTATTTTAAAATTCCAAATAGGGTTAAAATTTAGTAACATGAATTGAAGTTATAATCTTTAAAATTAATGTACATTCAGTTGGTATATAGCCTTCTTTTTTAAAAAAATTGGATACGAGTCTTTTTTTAGGACATTTTTGTTGGAAGTGCCAATTACTGGGGATGTTACCCTATTTCTTATTGACACTTTATGCCTTAGTACCTGGAACAGTGTCCCAAGTTTGGAGCGTATTTGCAATTTCTTAAATTTATGAATAAACTAGCAAAAATACCCGGCGTTGCCTGGGTCAGTAATAATTATTAGAAAAAATCGTTACTTGCTTTTGTTTTCTGTTTTAAGTAAAAGAATTTAAAACACATCTTTTTGACGTGATTAAAAATCGAGTTTCTTCCTTACCCATAAAACTAAAATAGCAATCAGTATAAAAACAAATTAGTATTGATTAAGAAACGAAAGCACTATATTTAAGCATATACAAATTTAAAAAACATGAAATTAATCTTCTCATGTTTAAAAAGATTAATCTGTTGATACTTTTTTTTTTAACATGGAGTCGAAAACCTTCTCTGTATGGCTAATGAAGTACGAAGTGATTAAAAAAAAGTAGCTGCGCTCGTAATCCCCTTATACTTGCTTTAGTTATTTCGGGAAATTTCAATCATTGTGGCTCTTGGTGCGATTTTACCGAATTTGCGAAAGTCGTTTCGAGGTACCTTCGATGATGCTCCCCCATTCTTTCCTTACTTTGTAAAACGATATGATATTAATTTTCGTTACAGAGATATCGTCGCCAGATGCTGAGATATTTTTGGTCACCATAAAATGGCGCTAAACAGTTTCATCCCAAATGTTACCAAAATAAGTAATAAAATTTGGTGATTGTTTGAAATTGTGCAAAAAGGAAAATTAATGAAAGTTTTTGTGCTGTTTATGGATTTGCCTAATTTAGTTGCTGGATTATTTAACACAGTAAAAAAAGTCTTTTGAAAATTCTTTGATTGGCGATATTTTCTTTACATGGTGAAAGCTGAGAAACATTATGACGTAGTCTTCGGCTTCAAAAACAGCAACGTTGAAAAAACTGCCAAATGCATCAGCTACGGAAATCTTTCTGCAAAAATTTTGGCGATCTGCTGGTTGTTTGGATAATGAGTAAGTGTTCAATTAGCATAAATAATAATAAAAACCATTAATTACTTTAAAGTTCCGTTTAAATGGAAAATCATCAGCCAAATCATGTATTATTTGCCAATCTTGTGCAAAAATCTTACTTCAAGATTTGACTTGAGAAAAGCCTTGAACAATCACGAAAAGCAAAGAAAGTCAACAATACAACAATTGTCGCTATCGACAGGGAGTTGAGATGATACACTAAATACTGTATTGAGTTGAGGAAAGCCTTCGAACATGGATCTAAAAAGCTCATAACTCGTTTTTTATTCTACTTAGAAATTTCGAACAGGTGTCATCTTCAGCAGAAAAATCAGAGCTTTCGATGGACATATAATGTAAATATGTGCAAGTATTTTTTCATCCCAATGTTAGAGAATTTATACAAAAATTGTGTTTTATTGCCCCCCTAAGGGGGTTTTGCCCCCCATAACGGGACGAAAACTACCCTATGTGTTATTCTGATGCATAAGCTATATTATTGTAAAGTTTCATCAAAATCCGTTCAGTAGTTTTTGCGTGAAAGAGTAACAAACATCCATACATCCATCCATACATCCATACATCCATCCATACAGACAAACTTTCGCATATATAATATTAGTAAGATTAGTTAAACCGAATTAGTTAAGTGGAAATGAATTTACCCAAATAAGACACAGGTACATTAGCCGAGATGAAATGTGAAACAAATTAAAACTAATGCTGTTAAGTTAGCGTAGGTAACCAAAGTTATTTCCATCCTTAAAAATGGCATTTTTTTTTTTTAATTTTCAAAATCATTAAGCCAACCCATAAAGCTAAAACATCAGAGTTTAGCTCTCATAGCCTCAAAAGATAACTATTTATTTATTCTGTAACACCATTTATTTCTTACTGATAAAATACTGACAGGTGTACCAGCCCACTAAACTAATTTCGGCAAAATGTCCCAAGTGCCAAGTTGGGGTACTGTCCCAAGTATGGGCACTTGACTGTTAGTAATTTAATCTGAGAGCTTTTTTTGTTCAAACAAAAATTTGTCAAATTTCACATTTACCTCGAAAAAGGATGCGTTCCCGCAAACAAGGACGGAAACAGACTAGAATGTAAGGGGAGGGGGGGTGCTGAAAAGTATGGAGCTGTAAGTACGAAAAATTTCTGAAAGTATCAAATCGGGGAGGAATAAGGAGCTTAGCATGGTACAAACTTTCTTAATTAATATCAGAAGCAATAAAAGGAACCAATTTTTTAAAATATTTACTTGAAAAAATGATTAATAAATCCAAAAGATTATGAAATATACTTGCACTTTATTCATAAAGTACAATTTGAACGTAATGTGTAATTTGTGTAATATTACATTTGCATGATATTCTACATCCATCCATTTCGTATGCAGTTGTTAAATTATGACCACATACAATCGACGGATGGTAATATTGTCGACGGTTTAGGTGGGGGGGGGGGGCTTTCAAGGCCCCCACGGCCCTCCCCACGTATCCGACGTATCCGCCCCTGCCTCCAAATTTTCTTTTTCATGTTTATTCATGAAACCTATTTTACAATATTGAAAATTTTTATAAATTTGAAGCGGAAAGAGGGGGGAGGGGGTCATGTGAACATAGGGCAAAATATTTCACTGAAAAAATATTATCAACTGTTAAAACTTTCGTACAGATGTTCAAAATTTATTTTGCTTTCTTGGCCTTGGGGCCCCTAAAAGGCGAGCCTCCCCCCCCCCCCGCACCGTGGGGTTTTTCGGGTACGTAGATTTGGGTTTGGCTACGAGACTTTAAAATTTGACAGCGCCATTGCGGTGCAATTGAAACTGACACAGTAAAGGTTTGATATTAAGGAGTTTTTTCCTTGAAATATGATGTTTGCTTCCCGCAAAAAATCAGCAGGGCCCCTAACGGCTCAATTTTGAATTCATTTGTTTGCATGTTTTATTTATTTATTATTATTATTGTTTTAAAGTTTTTAACTTTCATGTTTTACGTTTCTGGGTAGCTGTGTGGGTTTTATACTGATTTTTGAAAACTCATTTCATTTGTAAGTTACATCAGCACGAAAGCAAGTCTCCCATAACTTTACAGCCCCCCCCCCTCCTACTTATGTGCTTTAGTAATATTTGTTGAGTTTTAATTT
Source organism: Uloborus diversus (assembly GCF_026930045.1). NCBI lineage: Eukaryota > Metazoa > Arthropoda > Arachnida > Araneae > Uloboridae > Uloborus > Uloborus diversus. The sequence goes on along the minus strand of NC_072737.1, from coordinate 71,186,434 downwards.
TCCTCACATTTTTACTAAAAACATTACAAAAATGTATTCTTAAACTGTTAATGTTAAAACTTGAGTAAAGTTTTTAAAAATTTATTTTGTGTTTTGTATTTTTTTTTTCCTTTAGTTTCTTGGGCTATGGGCCTCCCTCACCGCGTGGTCTGCGGGTACGTAGATCCGGACCTGCTTGTATTTCATTTATTTATCTCCTGTTCATATGTACCCCAGGCTTGTGCACAATTATCCCTCCCCCTGGCCCATGTAAACAATTGAAGATAATTTTATCAAATATTGTAGACCCTCGTTTTACGTTCCTCGGAAAGGCTGCGTAAATCAAAACCGCGTAAATTAAGACTTAATATTAGTGTTAAAATAGGGGTTAGGTTCCGTAGATTAAAAAAAAAAAAAAAAAAAAAAAAAAAACTTCATTTTAGTGATGACTAATGTTGTATAACAAGTTTAATGTGTACTTAATCAATTTCTTTGCACAACATGTATAAAGAAAACACAAATTAATTTAGTGTTAATGAAAAGGAGCTGGCTATGATAGTCTTTTAGCAGTCAAGAATTTTACTCTGCAGTTCTTTGCATAGCATTGACGCAACATGATTATTTCCATAGAATCTTCCTTCAGTAACAAATCAGAAAGATTATTTCTATTGTAAAGGAATGACTGATAATTTTCAATGTTAACGTTCTTGGTTCTGTGTCATTGATGTCGGTATTCTCGTTGCTCTTTTCCTCCTTTGTCACTCCTAAAAGCTTCTCTTTCAGTGAGTTCTGAACTGTGTGAGTTTAATAACTTTACTTTTGGAAAGAGCTCTGGAACCAATCGCATATAAAATGTCTCCAGTAGCCCAAGCTCGATTATTAGCACGCCAAAATTCAAAATTGCTTACATGTAATCTGAAATCTTTAGGAGTTTGAATTTTGAAAGGGGGGGGGGATTTTATCTGTTTGCATTGCCCCATCAGCGTAAAACCGAAACTCATCCGCGTAAAATAAAATAAAGGTGTCAAATCTTAAACCGCGTAAAATAAATCCGCGTAAAACGAGAATAGACTGAACCATAAAGTAAATAAATATGTATTTGAAAAACAAAAAATCTTTAAAAATTCCATGACACAAAGAAAAGTTATTCAAGCATAGGGGGCCTTTTGCGCTGAGAAATTGATAATATTTTTGGAAAAATTAAGAAATATATTATCGATAATAAGAAAAGTTTTCTGCTTTCCCTGAAATTTCTATTTCCTAATCACCGTTTTTTTAATAGATATACCCCACATTACTTATTCTAGAAAATCAGCAGTCATAATATGTCGGGTGCAAAGTTCTTGGCCATTTACATTCTATTCCATTTGTAAAAACAAGAAACCCTACCAGCAGGGGCGTAGCTAAGGGGGGGTTTTTGGGGACAAAACCCCCCCCGAAAAGTTAGTCCCAAAAAAAAGAGAAAAAGAAGAGAGAAGAGAAAGAAAAAAAAAGAAGAAAAGGAAAAAATTCCAAGCGATTATACATATATATATATATATATATATATATATATATATATATATATATATATATGTAATATGAAAAATCCTTTGCTAGGCCTTTTCCATATTAAGTTCTGTTCACTTATATGTCAGCGCGTATGAGTCACTGACATTATTTATTACACACTTAAATGCTTCTCACACCATATATGGCTATGTTCTGGGCTCAGATGAGATTCCCCTTAAAGTACCTACCAGACACTTTTTTTCCCTCCAGACTTAAGCCAGCCTCTGTCTGCGGTGCAAAGCCCAATAATATTTCGTTATTGCAATCTGCTCCTCCTATATAGATCACGTGAGATCACATGATCGAGGGATAATTATCTGTAATCTCTTAATGATATTCCCTATATAAAAATCGTAGCACAACTAAACAAGTTAGTTAAGAGAAGTTCCTGCTGCCATATTCCATGTAAAAATAAAGATGTGATTAGTGAATGTAGCTCTGTCCTCTTCCTACGTGGTAGATTATCACGCCACAACACTGCAACTTGCGAAAACAAGATTCGTAATAAGAACCGAGCGGCGGTTCTTACATATATATATATATAAAAGAAGTAACCCCCCCCCCCCGAAAGTCGGGTCTAGCTACGCCACTGCCTACCAGTTGGGTCTTGTTGAAATTTGTGATTGCAAAAAACATAATTTTAATTCAAGACATCAATCTCAAATGAACGTTCTTAGTCTTTTTTTTAATTAATTTATTTTTTTGTCATACTGATCCTCCAATAACTTTCGCTAAATTATTCTGTGGCAATCTGCTTGTTAATAACGCTTTATCATCAGTTAGACTTCTGATTACAATGAATCACGATCTGGCGAATTTTTTCTCCGCTCAATTAGGAGGGGAGGGGGGGGGGAATCGAACTGATTCATGTGGTATTTGGCCACACCTACCATACATATATATTAATACCATGGACAGTTCGCTGCCCCCCGCACCTCTTCCTATAGCATCCAGTTTGAGAACACATGTGTTATTGCGTTTTGTTGTTTTTCCCTTGTAGTTTGTATTGGGTTTGCACTTTTTGCCACCTTCCTGAAAAACTTGGAAATAACTGTCCTGAATGATTGTCTGTCAATTCAAGATGAAAAATTAATCTGCAAAAAGATGATACATACTTGTATACACTTGTGCTACTAGTAATGCAGAAAGAAAATGCACACACACGCGCGCGTCGCAAAATGATAAGATAAATTGCCTTTGTATAAATGTTTATAAACAATTACTTACAATGCACCAAAGTGCCCTTCCGTGCCCCCCCCCCCGTACCTTCTAACCACTATACTATAACGTGGCTTAGAGGTTAGATATGGAGCACTGAAGACGACTCTGTTTCTTGACTTCAAGACTAGGAGCCGCACCGCACCTGATCCAGCACACCCAGAACGAGGTATTGATTTGGAACGAGAACTAGGAGAACTTTGTGAATACTGTAAATTTAACGAGCACTCGTCACTATTGCGTACACGAAGGTCTTTGACCAGCAACGGCAGCTATCGAATCCGCGAACCTCCAGTCACGAGTCCAAAGTTTTTACCGAGCAGACATTCACGATTGTTCCCACATAATATGATGCAAATTTATAAGGGGCTAAAACATTTCCCTCTCACTAAAAACTGCACTACGCACTCTCATTTAATGAAGTAATACATAAATTAATTCAAAAACATCCCAGTCATCTTGCTCACCTCAAATCGTACACGAACTGCAATTTAACTACAAAGTAAAACCGGATTTAAAAAAAAAATGCATGTTATGCGTCATTCGGCAATGCATAACTCGGAATGTCTACATTATAATAACGTACACTTTCCGAGATAGAAAATAAGAAGTAAAAAACATGTAGCGAAAATAATAATGTCAATGAACACCCAGCTCCCAATCATAATTTGTAAAATACCCTCAAACAATTTAAAAAACAATTGCGAGAAAAAAAATGTGAAAAGTAATGGATAAAATGTATTTAAGAGTCATTTTTTTTAAAGCTGGACAAAGTGAATGGGAGCCTGATAGTTGACACCTTCGATTTTCCTGAAACTTTCAGAATATGTTGCTAGTATTGTGATAAGACAAAGTGTAGCTTCTTTCTTCTCAAATTTGACTTGTTGGCAATTCAGTGGAGGTCAAAGTTTAAGGACGTGAGAAAAAAGAGCTTAATATATGATTCCTTTGCTTCAAAACCAATGAGTGTACCAAGCCAATTTTTTTTTTGTGGATACTACTTGATACTAGGTACATGCTAGCCGAAATATTTTGGTCGCTCATTCATGGCTTTGAGGGCAAAGGTCAATTGAAAATGCTATTTTTTTTACTTTTTTTGCCTTGTTTGGGCCCGGATATCTGCTAAAGCCGTGAGTAACCCTCGGAAATAAGTATATACCTAACTACTCACCACAGTATAGTACTAAGAAAAACATGAAATATCATGGGTTACTCTTTGCTTTAGTAGTTAAACGGTCTCAAAGTCGATGATTTTTTAAAAATAGCCAAGTTTAGACGTCAATAACTCTGATCGCGACGCATCAACAACTTTGGGACACAGCTGTAGTTATAGTCCAAGTGGTCTATTTTAAGGTCCAGGTTAGAAACCCATGGCAACTAATAAACTTTTTTAGTTATACGGCCTCAAAGTTGAAAATTTGAGCTATAATTTCATTTTTTTTTTCAATTACTCTATGATTGGTGAGTTAGTAACTTAGAAAAACATCTGTAATTACATTCAAAGTGATATAGTTTTAGACTCAGGCCAGAAAACTTTGGGATCTAATCATCTTGCTTAACACTCCGTCGGGCGCAATATGTTGTAGAACATGATCGGGCGCATTGAGCCTGGGAAGCACACTTTGATCTTTTCTAAGCATGTTCACATTTTCTTACGAAAAAATTGTCAACTACAAACACCAAAGAATAGAAATAAAAGTTTTCCATGATTTTCGAATGTAACATAAGTTTATTTGTGAAAATGAATATACATTGATTGAAGCTATTGAGGTGGCGTGGCTAACTAAAGAATTCGAGCTGTGCCTAATAGATCAGATGCGCCCGACGGAGTGTTAATTAAACGGTCTCACAAAAATGATAATTTTAACATAAAGTGTCAAATTTCAACTAAGCTAATCCACGAAAACAAGACTTTCAGACACAGCTGTAATTGTGCTCCAAGTGATGTAGTTTTAGAATCTGCTTCATACCCATGACACTTTTAAAATTTCAAAAAAATATATTTTTAATTCGAACTTTTACTTGTTGAATATAGTTAATAGCACGTGTTGAGTTTTCTCCCTTTTCAAAATGTATTTCTGATTTTTTTAAAAGTTTCGTACTTTATTTTATAGATGACAGCATTAAATTATATGTAAAACTTATAAAACCGGATAGTAGAGTGGCTGATGTAGCCATTTTAAACAAACAACACTGAACCGAAGCTTTGAAAGGCGGAGCATTCAAAACAAAATCTATCAACAACCAGCTTTTTTTAAATTTTTAGCAGAGAGAATGTTGGCCAGATATTGTGTAAAGGTAAGGTACTGTTTTTTTTTATGTTAACCAACTATTTTTTCATTTAAGTAGTTTACAAGTACTAGTGTTCAAATAGTTGTACTATTTTAATGAGACTTAACACGTGGTTTAGTAACAAACTGTATATAGTTTAACAAAATATGTTCAATTGAAAGTAAGGTAGACAAAAATTGATTCAAGTTTCAAAAAATAATCAATATAATTTTTTTCTCGTTAGTCAAATAAAATATTTTCTGAAAATTGTGGGCAAAGAATCAAGGTAGAAAATGTTCGAGACCTATTTTCGTGTTGATTTACTTTTTTTCTTTTTTAACAGAAAAAAAACCACTGTATTAGTGGACCGCTATTGTTCAGGTCTGATATTTTACTTTACCCCTAAGTTGCATATGAGAAGTACAAAAAATATGCATAGTGCACCAAACAAGGCCATCCTAAGTTCGTGACCTCATTTATGATTGACTACTCCAACTTTTGCCCATTCATTAGATAACATATTTCCATGGAAAAAATATAATTTTCAATTACGTTTTCCTACACTGTTCTAAAAAAGAAAGGCAAATTGGCTAAACTAGGAACATTGGTCTCCAACTCTGAAAAAAAAACCTCCGAAAAGAAACCATTCTCTGTTGCCAATAGGATAGCATATTAAAACACATTTGACACGTTCAATAAACTTGTAAAAAAAATCAAATTTCCTTCAGCGGAAAGGTGAAAGTACAATTGTCACATTTAAGACACTGATAAATTGGCATTTTATGATTTTTGGTCACTCAGCACAGTTCGTAGACATATGTTTAGCGTAGGCAAGACAGGATCATATCCTCCACCCCATCACCCGGTGTCCTAGTGAGGACACTGGGCTGATAAGGCTAACCATGACCTTGATGGGCAAAAATATGCTTTTCTAGGTTAAAAAATCAAAGGAAAAAGCAACGGTTCACAGCGGCATTTATGTTTTTTTAATTCTTCAACTACATAGATTGGGCTTCAAGAAAAATAAAGAACTATTTTTAAATACTTATAAACGACAGTTAACCATAACGAAACAAAATTTAAAATCACGCTGTCTTGACGTCATCTACATCAACTACATCACTTAGGGTATGATTACAACTGTTTCTCGAAGTTACTAACTCATCAGTCATAGAGTAATTGAAAAAAAATAAGTTGAAATTATAGATCAAATTTTCAACTTTGAGACCGTGTAACTAAAAAAGTTTATTAGTTGCCATGGTTTCTAACCTGGACCTTAAAATAGACCACTTCGACTATAACTACAGCTGTGTCCCAAAGTTGTTGATGCGTCGCGATCAAAGTTATTGACGTCTAAACTTGGCTATTTTTAAAAAATCATCGACTTTGAGACCGTTTAACTGCTAAAGCAAAGAGTAACCCATGCTATTTCATGTTTTTGTTAGTACTATACTGTGGTGAGTAGTTAGGTATATACTTATTTTCGAGGGTTACTCACGGCTTTAGCAGATATCCGGGCCCAAACAGGGCAAAAAAAGTTTAAAAAATAGCATTTTCAATTGACCTTTGCCCTCAAAGCCATGAATGAGCGACCAAAATATTTCGGCTAGCATGTACCTAGTATCAAGTAGTATCCACATAAAAAAAATTGGCTTGCTACACCCATTGGTTTTGAAGCAAAGCAATCATATATTAAGCTCTTTTTTCTCACGTTCTTAAACTTTGACCTCTACTCAAGGGCAAACAAATCAGTTTTTTAAAAAAATAAACTTCACTTTTTCTTATCATAGTACCACTAACACATCCTGAAATTTTTACGAAAATCGAAGACATCAACTATCAAAAGTGTCCAAGCTTAAAAAAAATGACTCTTAAGAATCAAAATAACAACACAATTTTATTATATAGACGACCCCCGCGCATCGGGTTAGAATTAATACGTCAAGCAACAATGCAAAACGTGGAACGTTGCCTACGTAAAACGAAGATTTTCCCTTTCCCCAAGATTCTGTGCTTGGCAAAGAAAAAAACGATAAACTGCCAATTATAGTAACCATCACCACGGGCTTTCCGTGTCAATAGGCGCAGCCAAATAGGAAATACATCTAATTAGATAGCGCTACTGAACTGAATTAATTATATTGTTCCACAACATTTTGATTGAGAAATGTATACAAGTTTAATTAAACAGACAGTTACGTTGATTCTCACTTTTTTCCACCAGCTTTCTCCTAGTTTTCATCGTGTACACATCTGTAATCAATCAGGTAATACTTTAAAGCCGGATTGGCTTGTTCAACTTTGGTTGGGCAATGTTTTTTTGCTGCATCCAAACTTCTTGATGTATGGATGTGAAAATCTAAGTAATTTTCCTCTGCGTATGAACTTAAATTTAATTTAAATTCTTTATACGAAGAAAATCGGGCACCACGTTTGAGATTTACCATTCTCAATTGCTCCACAAGTAACGAATTCAGTCTAAGTAAACAAAACAAATGGCTAACTAAAATAAAGCTTGGCTACTTTTCTGATATTGGCGATACTTTTCTTTTGGCGAATATTGACATCAGATCGGGCCCTAGAACTGCGCATGCGCAAAAACTGTTGTTCGAATAACAAGTCAGACAACTGTTGTCTGAATATACAGTGCGCGTCTAACAAAATCGCCGTAGCAAGAGCTGAATAGAACTTTCCCGCTCTTTACTACTGTCGATTGACGTCACATCCTTTCTACCGCGGTTGCGTAGGATGTGACGTAACGGCACTTTAAAAATTAATTTAAAAATAGTTAAACATCGTTTTTCGGTTTAAAACTGGTACCGATCGACATATTTTTTAATGCTCTTTTCATTTCAGTCACATTTAGAAATCATGCAACTTCTCCATTTCACTCCCAAAATTACCGACTCCGACTCGGTTTGCGGGCAAAATGATCGACTCCGACTCTTCACTAGCTAACGCCACAAGTATATTCACTGAATAAAATTCTCACTTTCCGTTCAGAAATCTGTCATGGCCTTGCCCCCGATAGATGGCGCCACAAATGATTTTCAATTTAACTCATTATTTTCCTCATTGGAAAGAGAATTACTTGTCTAGTGGTTAGCATATGAATCTCGTATTCCAGTGGTCTAGGGTTCGATTCCCTTCTAAAGCAACTTAGATTGAACTCATGAATCACGTTCATCAAATTAGAAATTAAATAAACAAGTTATTAAAAAAACTAAACATATTAAATAATTGTCCCAAATGACGTCATCCGAAAAAACTCCTCCTGAAAGTTTTCAAGATGGCGGAAGGGTCACATGATCATCCAAGATGGCGGACCCCCCTTCCCACTCTTAATTTTTTTCCCCTGCTTGTCTCTATATCGCGGTTGTTATACTTATCGTATTTTCATCCTAAATTCATCGGAACAGCACTGCTCGTATATTACTCCAAATCTCATCGTATTTTCATCCAAAATTCATCGCCTCGGAACAGCACTGCTCGTATACTGCTCCAAATCTCATCGGTATAGGGAGCAAAATTCATCGGATTTCGATGATCGGATTCTACTATTGCCGATGAGACATATTGGTGCAATTTCGATGAATGGCCGATAATCGGCCGATGAGTTGATGCTACTCGGGAGCATTTCTATGCCAATCAGCATAACCATCAAACCCACTGACTGTGTTTTGACCAAAAGTTTTTATGACATATTTTATGCTCTTCCCACATATTTGCCATAAAATATCGTTAAAAATATAATTAAAAGTATCGTTTGGGTGCCACACTACTCGATGAAGAAGAAATTCTCCATCAACAATATAGTGTGCGCTATCAAAATCACGATGTGGGTCCAAAGAGTTAAAACTGCAAAACGGAGATGACTTCGTTTTTCTCATCCCGATTTCATCAAAAACTTCAAGCGCTCACAAAGCTCATCTTCTTTCAATCTTTTCATATTCAAGTTCTTTTCAATCTAAATTTGTTGAAACAACAGTCCATTAACATCATGGCTTTTTAGGAGGCTATTCACAGCTTGGAGTGGCAGTAAGTAAATGTTTCAAATCGTGAAGATTTCCCCCCGAATTTTTTTTTCTATCATGGTTTCACTAGTTTTTAGGGTAACGTAGAATATTATTGTTTTTTTATCTCCTGCAACTAAAGTTGAAATTGACATTATAATTTCTACTCTTCGAAAAGGATTGTGTTAACTGAACTATTTAGATAATTTCCTAACGTCATCTTGGTCCATGTTCCACAAGGATATGCAATTGATACCCCTTTTTAACGCTCGCTCTCTGAAACATGATGTTTCCCAATCTTCAGATCTTCACCCACAATTTTTATTTAGACTTCTCTCAGCCCTCTTTTCGCCCCTCTTTTGACTAAGGGAAGAAAACCTATAAACTTGAATTTAAGGGATGGGCAAGTAGACAATTCGGTGGCTTTCTTTTCTTAAATGCCATTGGAGATGACAAAAAAATTTTTTTTTGAAGTTTATTTAAAAAGCAATATGGGGAAATATTTACTCTGCATTTAGCGTCGCCTATGTGGTAATATTTTAACCATGTAGTCTATTCCAGTCATGAAAAAGTTACCTCTGAAAATTTAAGATTATGATTTAAAAGCAATTTTCAAAAATTACTACTCATATTGTAACTTTTTGTTGTAAGTCAAAAATGATTTTTGTTATTATTAAAAAATAAATTTATTGTTAATAACACTTTAAATATTAATTATGACCTACTAATATTCGGTGAAGTAATTATTTGTTTAATATAGATCTTGTTCGTATTTTAAATGCTTTCTACAGCTAGTCAAATGCATGCGGGACAAAGTAGATGAGTCAAAATGAAATAGCTTATTTCATTTACTTTTTCAATCTCTTATCAAATTATTTAAGCAGTCATTTATTAAATATTTCATTTGCATTCCTTCATTTAATAATTCCCTTATTTATTCATTCATTCACTATTTTATTCAATCATTTATTTTATCATATTATTTTTTTAACTTATTTATTTGCTTAGTTTCATTTTCTTCTAATTCATTCAATCATTATTTTATTAACTTATTCATTTGATCAAAAATATCTTTAGTATTTGAATATATAATATTTAATTTGGAACATATTTTATTTTTGTTTTGCCCCATAAAAAAATGAAAAATTTCCATCATTTTTTGGAGGTACAAATTTACTGCCAAAAATTAAAAATAATGTTTCAATGCAAGTTGAATAATAAAATATATTGTTCATTTTTTCATTTTGAAAAAACTTATTTTTCTTTTCTATTTCACTTTGCCCCCACCTTCCCCTACATCTATTGAAAACATAGAATTCATTCTGTCATGCTTCTGCTGTTATTTAAGGCTATCTGCGTCGCTTAACTTTGCGCGCTCTACCTTTGTAGACTACGGTCTACCACGGTAATCCCAAGTAGCAGCACCTACCAGGGCTACTAGTACTATCCTATACGCAAAGCTGAGGACTGGTTCACCTACTATTCAAACTGATTAGCTTCAAATGTTTAACTTTGGCACTTACATCCTTTGCTTCTCATTGCCTCAAACGTAAAACTACTAATCAAGAAATAATAAAACTTGAACTCAAATTGCAAAACTTTGAGCAAAAATACAAAGCAATTAAGTAAAAAATGTCATATTTAAGCCGACCTTAAAAACTGCAGATCAACATTGCTCTTAAAATTGCTCTTATTCTTTGAACACCATCGATAATAATTTCATACATAATTTTGTAGTTGGCGCAAAAAAGAAAAGTAAAATCATGTGCTTATATTTTTCTGAAAATCCACCCAAAATTAGGAAAAAAACTTTTATATCGTTGCACAAAATATGCTATCATTAATGCATAATATTTACAAGTGGTATTGAAGCACCTGGGGCCGTTTAAATAATTGTATTTAAATTATGGCTACGAATGATTTTATCTATCGTTTTTGCACCAACAATAAAAACTATATTCAACAGTATTATCGATGGTGTTCAACGGATAAATTAATTTTCACTTTTTAGAGCAATTTCGAACAAAATATCCATTAAGAAAGCTTGATCAAAATGACTTCAGTTTTGTTTAATTTAGTCAAAAGCGAAACTTCATTTTGTTACTTTAAGCTGATTTTTTAAAAAGTTTTAAGGCTTACCGACTGTTATAAAAAAAGATCTTACCAATAATGCTCGTACTCTCAGACAACAAACTTGTTAATTATGAGGAAATATTTACGCAAGGAAATGTTTACAATGTTTATGCATGTTCTCATACAATGCATGTAATGAGTAGTAATTGCTCTTTAGCAGACGTTCTACACTAGCGGAAAACGGTCTTTCTAGACTACATCTAATAACGTGACTCACCTGATTCTTTACTTCAGGAAATGCAAATAACACGATGAAGTAGGAAGTAAAATATTGAAAAAGGGTTACTTCTAAAAATCCAATGTGTATTTTTTTATGAGCAAATATAGCAATGGATAATTGTCTTAGGAAGAATTACTGTTTTGAAAGTAAGATGGAAAACGTTGCACAATTGTTGCGCCTGTGTCTCTCTTACTTTTAATAATTTTATTTACTTTATGATTTAAAATGTAATCTTAGATTAGTTTAGTTTTCATTTCATTTGCTTGCTCTTTTCTTAAATTCTATTTAACATGGGAGGGATAGGAGGTTTTTCATTTTGTTACAAACAGAACTCGTATCGCGCTTTTAATCTTGTTCTTTCTAATTGACGATTTAAATCTTTGCGAATCAAATAAGAGTTCGAAGCAATTTTTAGGGGTTGTTAAGCGTGAACGAGTAGGGGGAGGAGCCCCCCAGTTGATTATAAATAAATACACGTTCTTAATGCAAAGTTTAATTAATCAGACATTTCATGATGCAATATGAGTTGTTAACTATAGAATGGAAAATCTTCTGTTTTTTAGTATGGAACATTCTTCATATTTTCTTAAAGTACATGTAGGTCAAAAATTTTAGACTTTTTTAGGTGACCTTTTTAAAAGTAAAACTGTCTGCCAAAATTTCCCTCAGACAACAATAGAACTAAAAACCAAGTTACTTTTTTTTTTTTTTGGATGCAATGTGCTGTGATGGCTACCTATAAATTCTAATTCCATCAACTTATTTTATGTCCCCTCTAGTGTAGTCCGACCGCGAACAAATGATCTTTGTCAATCATTTGAGAAAACAAGTCCATTCCTTAAAATAGTTAGAGCAGGAAGAAAGGACGTGTCGTACCATATTTTTAACCGACTTCAAAAAGGAGGCGGTTATCAGTTCATACCGTATGTATGTTTTTTTTTTTTGTTTGTCCACTCATAGCGTCTCACCTAGTGAACCGATTTTGATGATTCTTTTTTTAATGGATAGAGGATGGCTCAACTTAGGTCCCATTACTTTGTTTGACCATATTTGTTCTTTAGTAAAAAAGTTATGGGCAAAAAACAGTAAATTTCCCTATTAAATGATTAAAATGATATTGTAGCGAAGTTCGCACTTTGCATCCGTGGATAACGGTGGCTCAGTGGTAGAATTCCCGTCTTCCACACGATCAACCCGGGTTCAAATCCCGACTAGGACAAAGTGAATTTTACTAAAATTTCGTTTCTACTGTTTCCCGTATTTTCCCGTATTTTCTATTAATTTCTGTATTTTTTCAAGTCTGGAAATTTCCAGCACTTTTTCAAGTTGTATATAAGGAGATGTAACGTTCATTCGTGGTTCAGAATAAAGATTTTGAGTTGAGACTAAAGAGTATTCGCTTCATTTGGCTTTCACATTGTCTTCGCTATCTTCATCTACGCGACAATATGAAACTCATTGTTATAAAAGTTTGGTGCCATATAACTGTAACATTAATAGTAATTGTAATGATAATTTTGAATAAAGGCTTTTCTAAAGCAATACAGTGATATAGAGACGCACTTCTTACTAGGTAACTTCTTACTTTTACTGAAATATCTACATTTACACTAAAAAGAATGAAATAAAAAAATTTTGAAAAAAAAAAATAGAACCGACTTCAAAATTGCTCTAAAAAGTGAAAAATAATTTTATTCTTTAAACACCATCGATAATACTTTTAAACATAATTTTTGAAGTTGGCGCAAAAAAAAAAAAAAAAAAAGTAAAATTCATTGTAACCATGCTTTGTTCATATTTTTATCAAAAAATCATCCAAACTTAGGAACGAAACATTTATATCGTTACTCAAATATGCTGTCATCAATGCGTAATGCATGTGGTAGTGAAGAAACTGGACGTGGTTAAATTTATACTTGTAGTTGAGTTATGGCTGTGAATAATTTTATCGATCGTTTTTGCGCCAACTTCAAAAATTATGTTTAAAAGTATTATCGATGGTGTTTAAAGAATAAAATTATTTTTCACTTTTTAGAGCAATTATGAAGTCGGTTCTATTTTTTTTTTCAAAAATTTTTTTCGAGTTTAGTGACATTTTGGCGACATGAAAGAAAGATATATACCCCTAGTATATTTTCGTTTTGTGATTGTTTGGAACTGAAATATTTCAGTTGCAGCAATTACTGCATTGAGTTGGCGAAAAGGTAAAAATGACAAGCTTTACATTCTTTATTGCAACCCTACTCTCGCCAATTTTCAACTATAATTAATTATGTGAGGCGTTGTTATCTGTGACCAATGGCTGCTGAAAGAAATAAAACCAAGACCCACCCACTTACGTCGGATATGACCTGTCCAACGTGATATCTGCCTTGACCGAACAAAATTAAAATGTTTTATCTCTTTGGCTAACTTCTTAAATTCAAGTAGACGTATGCAAGCTCTAGAACCAATGACGCACTTGCAAATTCCCTCATGACTTAACTCTCCATGTCGCCCCTTTACGAAAAAGGACAATACTGAAAAGAGACGGAGCCAAGGGTCAACTTTTCGCTATCAGACTTTATCAATTGGAGGAACTTTGCTAGGTTAGTGAGAAAGTGGGGAAAACATTCAATAAGGATGTTAAAGTTAATTATTTCAATAATAAATTAATATAATGTCATATTATTGTCCTTATTTGAATGTAAAATCAAATTATTAAAAAATAAATAATGCATTCATACTTAAATAGAAAAATTTGAAAAATTGGAATCTTGTTTGGGGACAGTATGAGGGAGTGACAAAGGATTGGTTTAAATTAGAGTAATAATTAATTTATAAATATCTATATCATAAAAAATACCAAAATAACTTTGAAACATCATGCATGCCTGTCAAATTAATTTTTTAAAGGATTATTAACTAATGAAGTACAGACTGTTATTATACTTATATGAGTATACGCCCATTTATACTCATATATTATAAGCATATATGTACACATGTTACTTACATACTCGTGTAGACTTGTTTACACTAGTATAGACATTCATATATACTTATATACTAGCGCATTTACGTATATATTCGTGTGTAAACGTATTATACTCGTGTACATTCTTGTAACCATTATAAATAACCATAACAAATGAATATTATGGTTATTAACAATTATTTTACATATATATTCAACTATGACCACTTACCCCACCCCATGGGGTAAAGTGGTCGTAAATGTGTAGCTAGGAGAAAGTCATAAGATTAGTTCATTGTACTGTGTTATTTGTTAATATAATGTAAATAGCATCAAAAAAAAAAAAAAAAAAAAGTTGAATGGTTAAAGGAATTTTTTTTATTTATTATCCACTTAAGTTGAAAAAACTTTGATTTTATGACCACTTTACCCAATCAGAATCAGACCCTATTGCATTTGTTTCTGACATTAATTTGGTTTCAAAATTAAAATCATGTTTTTTTTTCTGTTTCTGGTGATTTCGATTTTTAATCAATAAAGATAACGAACTACCTTGAAAAGCAGATGCATTAGAGGAAGTCACTAAAGATAATAAAAATTCTTGTTTTGTACTTTTTCCACCAAACAAAAAAATTAAGAATTTATTTTATCTTTTCAGCATTGAGATGGTACAGAACCAAAATGATTCCAAATCTCGCAGTGACTGTTTCGATTAATACCAATTTTTGCACTTGTTTTTAAAAGATTTGTCACACAATGAATAACGAACAATAAAAAATAATTATTTAAAAAAATGAGGAAAGCGAAAAAACCAAAAAGATAAAAATAAGCCCAGTAGTTTAGAACGTTTTTAAGTACTTCTGAATAACTACACCATTGAAATAGTTTTATGATCGATGCACATATAAGTCAAATTATTGATTCAAAAGCAGAATAGGAGGATCAACGGTCGGGGGCCATTCACATTTTACGGGATTAATTGATTGGTCAAAAAGGAACAGGCCTCGACTGTTGATCCTTCTGCTCTTTTTTTTTTTTTGAAATTATGATTTGTCTTATGTGTGTATCGATTATAAAACTATTTCAATTGTGTAGATATTCAGTAGTGCTTAATAACATTCAAACTCTTGAGCTTATTTTTTTCTTTTTAGTTTTTGGATTTTTCGCAGTTGGGTTTTTATTTTGTTTTTTATTATTTTTTATTTTACATATTTTAGTTAACTTGCATTAATTGCTTCGTCATCAAATTCTCTGAAAAAAGTCTGTGTAACTCATATGACGCGATCTCGAAAATGACTTCAATCAAATCTTTCTCGCAAAACTAAAAAAACCCGTTAAGAAAGTACGCGTCGCGAAACTCAGGCCCCTGAATCACGACAAAAACAAATGCAACATGTTAGAGATCAAAGTTGACTTAATTATAATGGTCTTTTACAAACCGCAAAAAAAAAAAAAAAAAAAAAAAAAAAAAAAAAAAAAAAAAAAAAAAAAAAAAAAAAAAAAAATGTTGTATTGCACTGCGAAAAGAATGGCTGACTATCGCAAAAGACGGGAATCTGATCAAAATCGATTTAGTAGACTTAGTAAACACAAAATTCAGGCAGCGAAAATGCGTGAGACACGATCCCAAATTGACAATGGTGACTGGTTGTTGCTATGGTGAATTTCGATTACTGTCATGTGTTTAGGATGGCAGTAAATCTCTTAAATTATCAAACAATTGTTTGTTGTTTAAAAATAATATTTATATAATGCTATTTTATTAACACGTGTATGTACACACGCACACCAAATCGTAATTAATGTTGCAAATGATGAACTGAAATATAATCATACCATGTTATTTTTGTGGTATAAAATCCAATCCTTAATGGATGAAAATTTCACAAATATTTTTTTTTTAACCTCTTTTTTATTTTTTCTTTGTTTGTTTTCGTGCGTTTATGTAGACAAGTTTTCGATAATAAAGTATACTTTTATTTTCCATAGTCTGATTTAATTGAAACGTGGATGTGTTCACATGAAAGCAATTCATCTGTGTTTGAAAATCAGATACATCTTTCAGTTCAGCAGTCTTTGAGTAACTATTTGTTTTTCCTTCGGTCTTTCCTCATTGGTATACACGTCCTCGTCTATAAAGTTGTAGCTTTGAATTTCTGCAGTTCCAAAAATGCAAAAAATAATTGCTGAGCTCATGACTATCACAATGCTGACGATGAAGAACTTGTTCCACTGTTGGACTGTTTGCTGGAAAAAAAAATAGATTATCTCGCTACTAAAATTTTTAATGCGCATTAATCAGCATTAAACTTTTTTTGTCAAGTGTTTTTGATCCACCCTAATGCGCAGCAATTACGGGAAAACATATACATATATATATATATATCATGGCCAATGATCGAGTAACAATCCTGACGTCATCAACAATAAAACTCGCGCCCCGCCATGATAATTTGATCAAATATTTTGGTAATGTTTAAACATGCAGGGAAAGGCTTTATTGTGACAAGACTGAACTGGATCCGGTAATTTAACTGTTTTACTGGTAAGACTGTGTCATTTCAGGGGAATGAAGAAACGAAAAAGTGGTCAACAATGAACGTTATCTATTGGAGTTTAGGGTTAATCCACTGGAGTTAGGGTTGCAATTTCAACTATCAAAATATCACCTAACAGACAATGGCTTCGTTCAAATGTAGAAGCAATTTTCACCCGTCATACCTTGACGGGCGATTTTCTACTGCTATTTATAGTTTCCAATGAAATAACCTTTAACAGTGAATCAAACTTCTTTTTTTCGCACTGTTTCAGTAACATCAGTTCCATTCTTTTACAAGAGGAATTAGGTGGATTAGGGAGATCAGGTGGATGAGGCAAAGTTTCTGGATTGTCAAAAAGGTAAATATCATATTTAGTGTTTTGTTAACTTTTTAAATAAAACTTTATTGTGTTTATAATTTTGTGCTCTGGAAGTAGCTAATTCCTCCGATAGCTGTTTCTTGATAGAAGAAATATATTTTCAGTAATCAAGGTTTGTTTTCGGTAAATGACAATATAACGCTTAATCCAAATGATTTTACCACACATGATATGTGATACACTTTAAAGTTACCACCCTCATAACTTGGTACTAAATTGTCTCTAACGCCCTTATTCATCAGACTATTTGATTCTTGTCTTAGTCGCACATCTGAATCGCAGATTCAAGCCTTCTTATTAAATGAAAAATGCTTAGGCCGGCGATTTGACTGATATCCAATGAGATAAGCCATCCGCATATATACACTGCTGTATGGTAACAGTATTTGCAGAAAAGAGTTTTCGAGATATTTGAAAAAACGTGTTTTGGATTCTATACTAGCAAAAGGAAAATGTTGCAAATTGACGTAATTTTTGCACTTTTGTTTTTAGCAGAAGCCGCATAAGCAATCTTGTACAATAAAACTAACGCACAATAGATGGTAAAAGGGTGAAAATTTGACAAATTTGCCGTGACTGCCATTTGCCTGCCCTCGGCAGTACACCACACTAATTCTATGTATTTTATAACAAAAGTTGCTCGCACCGAGGATACTATCAGCTTCTTTGAAGTATCACAAGGTGCTGTTCTGACAGTGCTGTGAATATTACCGCACACTGCTGTAAACGCCGCAACGCATACAATTTATGACAGCGCTGAGTTACAATTTATAACAGCTCATTGTTATCATGAGCCAAAAAGAAAAATCCACGAGTACCTTTAGATATATGAAAGATTCACTGCAAGTTGGTCTCAAAAAGGATAATTGGGGCAGTGAGAAGCAAAGGGATGTAAGTGGCAAAATTAAAATTTTTTAGATAGCCAGTACAAATGGTAGGTGAACCTCTCCTCTGTCTTGAGGCAAGAGATGGTACTGGTGCTGCTATACAGCAAGATTTAGAAAAACTTTTCAATGAAAGCCTACCTATGACCTTATCTTTAAACGCGTTTTACTCGAAACTTGAAAAAGTCTACTTACATCCCTTTGCTTCTCACTGCCTCAATTTAATGATATTTTGGCCTGAACATGGGGTATAAATGAAAATTATATTTACAAACGTTGGCGTACTTATGCATCATTTGTACTTTAAGGAAATTAATTCCAGTAAAAAAATTTTGCATTAACTTTGAATAAAATCTTAAAAATCACAATTTTTTTTCAAGCTGTGATCATATAAATTTTCCCCCATAATGGTGCAATTTTCAAATATTAAACTTTAAAAAAAATTCCAACACTAACCACGCTTACCTTTTTTTTCATTTTGAAATTCATGCACCATCTAAAGAAGTAAATTATTTACATTTTTTAATCAATTTATCCGTATTTAAGACGCCAATACGCAACTTTTGTTTTGTTATTAGATGTCTCTTATCAGACATGTCCTTTTTTGGTCCATCTTTCTATGTACGATGTGAAAAATTTAAGCACGTTTTACTCAAAACTTTAAAAAGTCCACTTGCATCCTTTGCTTCTCATTTCCTCAACTTTAGGTGTTCCATCCCTCCTTAATCTCCCCTACCAGTCATTAGATGAATTCAAATTAAATTAGTGTTCATCCTTTTTAAAAAGTAGTTTTCTAAATTATTCTGCAAAAAAAAAAATGTAATTTACCTTTTCATTCGTTAGAACTCCACATACTGCAGGAAGTATGACTCCAGCTAACGATCCAATTGTTATAGTTAGAGCATTTAAAGAACCTAAAAAAGATAATTAGTATAATATTCAAAAATGAACTTTATGGAAAATGTTGAGAAATGTTTATTCAAATACATTATATGAAAATAAACGAGCCAACTGTTAGGAAATGATTAAGTAATAATTGTACTAAAGATATGTTGTCCCTATGTTCTAAAATTTGTATTCTAAAAATTTGCTTAAACTATTTATGTACATTCACTTGAAAAATACTTGTCCTTTACTCGTAGTTTTTTGCTGAACAGATTAATGTTAGCAGAAGTTTCAAAACAAAACATTCGTAATAATTTGTCGTAATAACTTGGCATGCATAGCATTGCTCTTTCGTCATGTTTACACATTATGGGAACGGCAAACTCGATTTCAAAAAAGGGATTAACTATTTTAGCATTTATAATATCAAAAAACTGTTTTAATAATTACAAGCATAAATTTAAGACAATAAAGAAAAACAACAAAGTAGTATGATGCATAAGGGCGGTCACAAGGTTAATTGGATTTTTTTTTTTTTTTTTTTTTTTTTTTTTTTTTTTTTTTTTTTTTTGCCTTAGTTCCCGCGGCACCGCACTAAAATGTGCCTGGCTGGCAAATGAGATTTGCTAAGTTTTAGTTGAATCGGAAAATATTACCCGTGCCTCAAACAGGGTAAATTTGAGAAAAACAACGGTTTTTAGCAAGAACAAAAAAAAATCAAATAGGGCATAGTTTATTGCCAGACAATGATGTCTGTTCTGTTACGTTTTAAGCTACACGATCAAGCTTTAACGATTATTAACTTAACTTTATTATATGACAGGGTCGTAACCAGAAAATAATTTCGGGGAGGGTTTAAAAACTTTCATGGTTTTTGGAGCAATATTTTTTGGAAATTTTTAAATGTAAACGAACATTTTTAAATATCAAACGAATTTTTTTTGAGGGGGGTTGAACCCCCTAAGAACCCCTCCAGCCTTGTATACGGCCCTGTTATATGATAATCTCTCCTCCCCGTTATTTCGAATGCAATCTTAAAATACAGTAGGTAGTTCGGCTAAAATAAGGTTTGAAAACTTATTTCATAATATCAAAAACTCTTTTCATCATTCTTTAAAGCAGTTTTTTTTTCCTTTTTTAGCATGTTTTTTTTCTGCACATCCAGTTACCAAAGGGCTTAAGTAAGTAACGATTAACTGTAGAGTGTTATTTGCTCAGAACGTACCGGCAAATTTCGGTGTCATATCTAAAGGAACAATCAGAATTCCGCTATTGGCAAACCCCAGAGACGCTATTCCAATAACAGTGCTGATGATTGACACCGTGCTATCACAATTGGATAAAACCACAAGAGCAAGGCACAGGGAATAGGTTGCACATCCTAAAAAAAAAAAAAAAAAAAAAAAAAAAAAAAACACAAATCAAATTATCAGAATGCGAGAAATATAATAAAGGATGAATAAACAGAAGAAAAGCGAAATGTCACTTTGTTGGTTCGAGTCAAGTTCAATATGCCAATAGGGTAATGACGCCGCTAACAGACTAGGATCCAGTAACAGACATTCGTAAGTTTGGATTAAAATAATAAAAATTTTGGGCGGGTAAAATTGATGTTGCTGTGACCCATGAATACGATGCAACTATTTACGAGGCAGTGGTAGAAGTTTGTGAACAGCCACCACGAGGACTGCCAGTGTTTCATGTCCATTTGAATTAAATAAGGTTTTAGTTCTAAAAATAAGGAACTTTTGTACATTTTGAAGAGAAAGGGGGAATTCTGTTCATTACTCATCCTTTCCTCAAATTATCTGTTACTGGGTTTTATCAGAATTGTCTGTGTCTGTTACTGGATGGTCGAACTATTTTTCGAAATCCGGTAAATAAAGATAGAATTAACTCATTCAGAAGATCCAGAAACAGCCAAACGTTAGATGAGATGTTGTTGCATCGGAGAAAAATAGTTTTAAAAATCTAAATACATTAAAAGGCTCAGAAAATTGAGTTAACCCGAGAGCTATGTCTTAAGTATGTCTGTGACTGGTGCCGTTACCCTACTGTTCGTAGAATAGAAGTTGTTTCTCTGAGTAAGCAGGGAAGTAAAAAGAAGGATCAAGGCAAACCTAAAGATTTCTTGTACAATGATGAAAATCTTGGTTTTTGGATTTTGAAGAGTGACTTTCTCTAGAACTAGAAATATTGGATACGCTGAGGTAAATAGAATAAAGAGTTCATTTCCTAAAAAAATAACTATATTATTAAAACCCTTCGTATGAAGTTTTACTTAGGGAATATAGTCTTGTTTTTGACTACTCCAACTGACCTATTATTCTCCAAAAAACTACTAGCAGTAGTTAATGAATAGCATTCTAAAAAGATTCTACTTTATAACTCACCAATAATATGCCATAGTTTTCTGAGATTGCTGACGCTCAAATAGTTTTTTGCACTCAAAAATGAAGACAATGCACTTGATGACACATTACAGACTATCGAAAGTATGTAAGGCACTGAAATCAGTATTCCATTCTGTAAAATATAAAAAAATGAGCTTAAATGTAATTATAAGGATTGAAATTAGTGTAAAAGTGTAACTAAGCATCGACAAATTCTTTCGAAATTTTTCTGCAGACACAGCTTTTAGTTTATTCTTGTTAGAATAATTTATTTTCTAGATTGAAATGTAATAAATATAAAGAGAAAATCGACGTTTCTGGAAACAAAATTTCTTTTATGTTACTTTTTTGTTGGGAAGAGAACTAGTATTTGCAGTCGAAAAAGGCAAATTTAAATTTACATATCTAAAATTTCAGTTATTTACCTGTTTTTGTTTCATATTTGGTTTGTATAGTGCTACTAAAGCGTTTCAGGCGTGATAATTTTTAGACATTGTTCTGAAATAGCCGAAAAATAAACCCTGAAATAGGAGCTTCCCGAGTAATTTTATGAAGTTCGAGGAAAAGATTTTGCTAACTTCGGAATGGTGACAAATTTTATATTGATCATTAAATTTTAGTGCCATGTTGAGATTATCATTACATAAACAAACACTGCCAACTCTAAGTAGTTTCTAGAAATGTGAAGCAATATCAAATTTTCATATTTTTTTCCATTTTTGAAGCTAAATACCACAAAATTTCTGAGCCTCAAATTAAGCAAATTAATGCCTGTAGATAATGTTATTGGCATAAAAAAATCTAACATCGATTCCTTGGCACTTCTCAGTTTTTTTCTAAATCATTATTTAAAAATGGTAAAATGAAATAACAAATTGATTTCTGATTAATATTTTCAAGAACTGATTACAATTGCCATTATAATTTCTGCGAAATAACAATCTTAACATGGCCCTAAAATATAATAAAATATAATTCCCAATAAAAAATTTGATCATTGTCAGAAGTTTCAAATTTTAGCCCCGAATTTCTGAAAAATTTCTATGAAGTCTTCACTCAAAAGCTCATTTTCTGTCGACTTCTGACACACAGGTGCCAAAAAGTTAAATTGTCTAAAACTTTATTTATTTTATAGTTATTAAAGCCTTTTAACTTATTTTAGCTTTATATTTATTTTTAAAATGTCAGTTTATTACCTCAGTTTGTAATTTAATTATTATATTTTTAATTACTTTGTTAAATGAAAAATTATGCTTGAAACATAACACGAGCTTAGTTTTTAGTAAGATAGGTGCAGGAGCTCTAAAGCCTTTGGAACTTATTTTCATACGTAAATAACATAAATTCCGATTTGCATATAAACATTTTCATAAACTTAAAAAGAAGTGCCAAAACTGAGCTCTCGTGAGCTTCCATGCCATAATGTACAAAAAAAAAAAAAAAAAAAAAAAAAAACTGAGTACCTTGACGTAAAAGTATAGCAATGCTTATGTATATAACTGCCAATGATCGAGTAAAGCGCGTGTTTCATTAATAAAACCCTCCCCACGGCAAGATAATTTTTATAATATGTTTTGGCAATGTTTAACATGCAGGGAAAGGCTTTATTGTGACAAGGCTGAACTCGATCCGGTAACTTAACTGTTTTACTGTTAAGTCTGTCATTTCGGGGGAAGGAAGAAACCGTAAAATGGTCAACAATGAACGCTATCTACTGGAGTTTAGGATTAATCCACTTAAGTTAGCGTTCCATTTCAACCATCAAAATATCACCAAATGGACAATGGCTTCGTTAAAATGTAGAATTTTCACCCTTCATAACTTGAAGGGCAATTTTCTAGTAATTAAATAATTATCATAATATTAGAGCCTCGTGACTAATTTTCTTACACTTTGTTCTGCTTTATTTACCATAGTTAACATTTGCCATACATTATCGTATTCAACTTAACGCCTTCATGATTTTTAAACATTTTGTACTCTTTTCATGATTAATTTAAAACATCAAATACATTTTTTCGTCCTAGTGTGACAAAACGATTTAAAGTCTTAACAAGCGGAACAAGGGGTTTACTGAAAGAGTGCCTTTGTAACATTCCAATTCAACTTAAACAAGTCAAACCTAAAAATGTCGTTTGTTTGGTTTGAAAAATGTTGCCTTGTATCGTAGATTTGTAACCAAGTCAAGCATACAATGCTTGAGAATTAGGAATAATTTCAAGCAGAACGTTTGCTTCCATGTGTCCATTCGTGGAAGAAAAACTTTATAATGTTTTCATTTATTTTTGTATTCTGCATTCTCTCTGTGAGATGGTGAGAGCGATATTAGGCGCTAAGCATCCCATATGAAACACTAAATAATGTTACGTAAAATCTTAAAAGTATTTCACAAAATCCACCCCCCCCCCCCCGTGTCCGTTTACCTTGTCGTGGTGGGGGGGATTGCGGTGTGGTGAGTTCGGGGCGAGCTCTTGGGAGGAGTCGTGAACTACCAGTTGCTCTAACAGAACAGGGTCTTTAGAAGAGGAGACTAGGGTTGGACCATCTCCCGAAACAGGTTGTGGGGGTATGAAATTGGTGACGTAGCTCCGGAAGCACTCGCGGAGCACTTTAAGACGATTTCAATAGGAAATGGCATTGCTTCGCTCCTATTTTTGGACGTAAAAGCATAATTCGGAAAAAAAAAAAAAATTAAGTCTTCGTGTCTTAATTTACCTTCTTTGATACTAGTGTCTCACCCATATTTTACGAGAATTATTTTGAATTCGAATAAAATGGAAGAACGAAACTTGATCATGAGTGATGTCAAACGATAATTATTATGAAACTAAACCAAGTTTGAATACAACTTAAAATAATTTTATTTGAAGAAAATGGTAATCTATGAGAGTCATTAAATTCGTAAACTGCTACAAAAAATCTTTTCCTGATTTGGAAGACAAATTACTGTTATTCATTTACTTTAAAGTTTACCTTCAAAAAATTGTAGAAGAGAGAAAGAATCATTATTAATATTAATAATATAATAAATTAATATTAATTCTGAGAAGTAAAAAACGAATTTTTCAATGAATAATGATTGAATTTAATAATATATAGTAACTATATTAGTTCAAAATAGTTATATATTTACATTTATAAAATATATACAACAACATAGAGGGAAAAATACAAATACTCAGAAACTGATTACCACATGGTAATACTTCATTTATACGTCTTTTATGAAAGAAATTAAATACCTCATGAAGCATTTTTAAAGCAATTACTGTTATTACAAGCAGATATTTCCCAAGTACTGTTAATCGTGTATAATGGAAAGATTTTGTAACTACTATGTTGATTCAAAATGCAAATAGCTGTGTACATAAATGACTACAATAAATACATATATTAAAATATTATTTTTGCAGAATATTAAAATAACTATAGAGGAAAATGTACGGAATATCAGAAGCTGGTTGGTACATAACGTTTCTTTAATAACCCCCCAAAAAAATTATGCATATTTTTTATTAATCTCCAATTAATTTACATTCTTAAATAATTTCATTCAATAAACATCATTGATTATGAAATAACAAAAAAGTGCATAACATTTCGAATTCAAAGGTAATTTTTAAAAAATCACTCTGAAATCCATAACTATTCAGGGGCGGACAGGATTCCCCAAGATAGAACCAACCTTGACTCCCAAAGGTTTCAAAAAAAAAAAAAAAAAGAAAGAAAAAAAAAACCCCTCGAAAGTCCGCAGGTTTAAGGGGGGGGGGGACACCCCTAAAGCGCACATGTTTTAGTCCGTAAAAAATTAAGTAAAATAAAATAAATAAACCGAAGGTACACAGGTTCAAGGGATGAAAGAAAAACTGAGCTTAGGTTTGAGGAAACAAGGAAAAAAAAAAGAGGCTCAGGATTGAAGGTGTGCAAAAAAAAAAAAAAAAAAAAAAAGAATGAATGAAAAAAAAAAAAAAAAAAAAAAAAAAAAAAAAAAACGAAGTCACACAAATTTGAGGGTGCAAGAAAGAAAATAATAATAACCAAGGTACACTGAGGGCGCATATCGGCCGGCGGGCCCGTCCGCCCCTATCACTGTCTGACCCCTTTTTTTCCAATTATACCAAAACCTATGTTGCAGCTGCTCTTAATTTTCGTCATTAGTTATTTTATTTTTGCTTCTGTGTTTTAAATTCATTATAAACTACACCCCCCCCCCCCTCACCGAACGAAAAAGGGAAAACAATATAGGAAGAAATACTAAGAATTAAAGAATTTATTTCAAAACACTAGGATAGTTTTTGAAAAATAATTTAAATGAAGTATAAAAAAATTCTCCTGGTTCTTGGAAATGTCATGCCCAGGGCACGGGCAAGGGGAGCCCGTGCGATAAACAGTGCGAGCAGAAAAATTAAAATTGAAGATGCAAACCAGTATTGAGCTATGGAAATACGCAAGTCAGTGCTTCCAGGATGACGTCAGACACGGCCGTTTCCCCCCTCCTTTAGCCACTAAGCGGCGAAACTGAAAGATCAAAGACACGGTCCCACAAACAGAATATCAGGGAAAGCGACTTTTGTCTCCTTCCCCCCCCCCTTCCCTCATCACACTTACCAAATTCGGACGAAAACCCCTAAGCCAAGGTGTCTCTACCGTGCCCGTGGCTGCGTGGTACCGGGGGTAGTCGGTGCCTCAAACGGTTGACGTCAGGGATAGCAGACGAACCCTGGAGTAAAAGCCATACCCTTGTGCAGGGGGGCTACACAGGGGCTAGACCCCAGTTTTCCCCCTTAATTCTCAGGTTTATTTATGGATGATAAAATAAAGAATACTTCTCCCCCCTGTGGGGAGCGTCAGAAAGAATCGCTTACATCCGCTAATTTTTTTGTTATTAAAAGAAACGAAAATCTCACATTTACTGCTGTTTCCCCATTTCTAATAAACTAAGTTTTAGTAAATATTATCGGTGAATTTCAATCTGTAAAAAAAACACGTACTGGTGAATTATTAGTAGAAATAAAACACCCAAAACAAGTTCAACATATTCTAGATATCAAACAATTAGGCCCATATCTTTGTACAGTTTCGCCACATTCAACATTAAACTTTTCTCGGGGAATCATTTCGGAACCAGACCTTCTATTTACACCAGAGGAGGAAATTCTAGAAGAAATGAAGGACCAACACGTAAGTGGAGTGAGGAGGATCACTATTAAACGCAATTGCGTAATGCAGAATACGAAACATGTCATTCGGACCTTTAGTACGCCTATCTTCCCTTCACGTGTCAAAGCTGGTTATCTCTCATGCCCTGTTAGACCATATACGAGTATTCCAAACCCGCTACGGTGTTTTAAGTGCCAGCGCTCTGAGCGTTCCAAGCTGTCATGCCGTGGCACTGAAACTTGTGCCAGATGTGCTGAAGCCGACCACGATAGCAATGAATGCAATAAGGAACTTAAATGTGTCAACTGCAAAGGAGACCACCCCTCTTATTCTAGAAAATGCCCAAAATGGCTCTCTGAAAAAGAAATACAGGTAATCAAAACTACCCAGAATTATCATACCCAGACGCAAGAAAAATAGTTCAGTCTCGTACACCTTTAGCTGGACTTTCATATGCTGCAGCAGTAAGAAAAGTATTCAAATCCATCAGTACACAAACAGACCCTCAAATTAACACAATAACCAGCTCTAAATCAACTAATTCCCCTAAATAAAATAATAACCAGCTCAATACTCCTAAGCCACCTCCAAAAAATTGTAACGAAATTAAAATACAAACTGCACAAAATCCGAGTACAAGTTACTCAGCTACATTAATTTCCAACAAACCAACCGAGCAAAAGCAAAAGAAAACGTTGGAAAAAAAAAGAAAATTATCCAAACGCGCGCGAAAATTGGGGTAGCCTCTAAACAAAAGCCCCCAAAATTTCCTAATTTAAAAAAAGAGGACTTTTTACTTTCTAGCAAAAAAGTAAAATTAACCAAATCCCAAATCGAAAAATACAAACAACCTCCTCCCCGAGAGGAGGACGAGGATGTTGATTTTGAAGATCTTCCGCCATCTGACGACGAAGGGTGGACGGACCATCCTCCTTCATGAGCTGCTTCCTCTTCGTCCGGCCGTTTTTCCTTCCTTTCCTCATCATGGCCTTGAGCATTCTTTCTTGGAATTGTCAGAGTTAATCGCATAATGTCACGGACATCAAAGATCTTGTCGAATATCACCAACCGGCCATATTCTGTCTGCAAGAAACATTTCTGTCCCCTGTTGATAGACCGAAATTGAAAGGTTTTGACATATGCCGCAAGGATTGCTTGTCAGGTGACCGTCGTTGTGGAGGAGTGGCATTGCTAATCTCTAATGATTATGCATCTAGTCAGCTCAATATCAACACATCCCTGCAAGCAGTAGCTGCGCGCGTTCACCTTCACTCACTGTTCACAGTTTGTACTGTATATATCCCACCTTTTTATGATTTGAGAAGCGTGGAGTTGCAGACACTGGTTGATCAACTTCCTCCCCCATTTGTCATCTTGGGGGATTTCAATGGCCATAATCCTCTCAGGGGGAGTCCAGGCTTCAACAATAGAGGTTTAATAATAGAAAATTTTATTGAAGACAACGACCTTTGCGTTCTTAACAAAGGTGAAAACACTTATTTTCATCTACCTACCCAGACCTACCATGCCATTGACCTCGTAATATGCTCACCTTCTTTTCTGCCACGTTGGGATTTCCAGGTGGAGGCTGGTCTCTACACCAATGGATACTTTCCAATCAGGATAACCTCTAC
Source organism: Uloborus diversus (assembly GCF_026930045.1). Lineage (NCBI taxonomy): Eukaryota > Metazoa > Arthropoda > Arachnida > Araneae > Uloboridae > Uloborus > Uloborus diversus. The sequence goes on along the minus strand of NC_072737.1, from coordinate 71,158,218 downwards.
TGGACGCTGCGGCCATCAGCAGCATCAGCAAGCCCGACTTCGCATTGATCGAGCTGATTGGGCAGCATTTACCCAGTTGGCAGAAATAACATCGGAAGACGTGAATGATATTGATATAGATGTAGCGGTAAGCTGAGTAACCGACATTATCTTGACAGCAGCGAACGTCACTATTCCAAGAACCACTAAAGGCAGGATAAAATTTCCTAAACCTTGGTGGAACTTTGATTGTCAGGAGGCTGAAAAAAAAGCATGGAACATATTTCCTCGGTATCCAACCACACAAAATCTTGTGGCATTCAAACGAGCTCGTGCTGAAACTCGAAGGATTCGACGAAAAAACCAGCGGGACTCGTAGCAGACCTATGTCAGCACAATCACGACGTCCACCCCATCTAAGACAGTGTGGGGTAAAATTAAAAACATTTCTGGTAACTACAATACGTCTTGTGCTCCCATTCTGGAGAAAAATGGTCAAGTTTTATCTGATCACAAAGAGGTGGCTGACTGCCTGGCGACTCATTTGGCAGAAGTCTCCAGTGCAAATAACTACTGCCCAAAGTTTTTAACAATCAAATCACGCAAGTAACGCAGAGTTCTAGATTTTAATTCAAACATTTTTAATCAATACAACACAAAATTTACCTTTCTAGAACTAAATATTGCTTCACAAAAATCAAAAACACATCACCTGGCCCTGACGAAATACACAATAGCATGTTAAAAAATCTAAGCAAATCTTCATTACAAAATATTCTGGTACTATTTAATCGAATTTATTCTGAGCACAAATTTCCGAAATTCTGGAGTCAAGGAATAGTAATTCCTATCCTTAAACCAAACAAACAATCTAGTAAACCCGAGAGTTATAGACCTATAGCTCTCACAAGCTGCCTTTGTAAAGTAATGGAGCGGATGGTCAACGCCAGGCTCATGTACATTTTGGAGTCGCACCATCTGCTATCTTCATATCAAAGTGGATTCAGGCGCGGCAGATGCATCATAGACAACCTACTGCTTCTCGAAACATCAATAAAAGCATTTCTGAAACGAAAACATCTTGTGAGCGTATTTTTTGACATTGAAAAAGCATACGACCGTACTTGGAGGTATGGGATCCTCAAAACCCTGCACGAGTAAGGGTTGCGAGGTAATTTACCCATCTTTCTCTCCAATTTTCTGAAACATCTTTCTTTTCGTGTACGTGTCAAGTCTGTTCTGTCGGATACCTTCATTCAAGAAGGAGTACCCCATTGAAGTGTACTAAGCGTAACTCTATTTATAATAGCAATCAATAGCTTAATTGACCAATTGGCTCCCGCTGTAAAAGGTACCATGTTCGTAGATGATTTACCAATTTTCTTTCTCATCAACGAGCATGAGTATCGTTGAAAGACAACTTCAAATTGCAATCAATAAAGTATCACAATGGGCGGAGGAAAATGGCTTCACTTTCTCTGCCCAAAAAACTGTATCCACTTCTGCCGTAAAAGAGGCCTTCACCCTGATCCAAATCTCCTCCTCAATAATCAACCAATAGCTGTAAAAAATCAAGGAAAATTCTTGGTCTCACACTTGATAATAAACTAAAATTTATACCGCATGTACAAGAGTTAAAAAAGAAATGTTCATTAAAATTAAATATCCTTAAAGTCTTAGCGAACACTTCTTGGGGTGTTGATACTGAGTCTCTGTTAAGAATATACAGTGCTCTGATACGCTCTAAATTTGATTATGGGTGTAAAATTTATGGCCCCGCTGCTAAAACCTATCCGAAAGGTCTGGATCCAATACATAATCAGGCACTGCGCATCTGCACAGGAGCCTTTCGAACTTCGCCTATCAACAGTCTTCATATCCTTGCACACGAACAATCTCTAAACAATAGCCGCCTCAAACTTTCTTTAAATTTTTACTTCAAAACAAAACCTTGCACCAAGCGCCCACTACATCTTCATATTTTTAATCCACCTAATGTTGCTTTATTTCTACACCGGCCTTCGATGACCCCAACATTTGGGATCCGAATGCATTGGGTACTCTCAGACCTGCAGCTATCAGATTTCAAAATTGTCAACACAATAGAACTAATTGAACCATGGTGCGGAGTCAAACCTTCTATAATCAATGATTTCTCAAAATTCCCAAAACAAACTACTGCTGATACAGTTTATCAACAAGTCTTTTATGAGATCAAAAGCAAGTATGCTGGTTATAAACACATTTTCACTGACGGATCAAAAGCAAACGATCACGTCGGCTTTTCAACAATAATTAATGATCAAGTTACGGCAGAAAAATTAAATACATCTTGCTGGGTATTTATTTCAGAAATAAAAGCTATATTTTCATCTCTACAATCAATAACCCAATCCGTTTATAAAATGTGGGTGATATTCACTGACTCCAAGAGTTCAGTGGAAGCCATCACTCACTGTTGAATCTCCCTTTTAGTTTCTTTTGTCGATTAAATATCTCGCCAGTTTTACAGCAAACCTAAGTTTAAGTTTAAATTGAAAGAATCTCAGTTCAGATTCAGATTGCTTTAGGATTTTAGATTGATTGATGTGGATTTACGAAGGAAGCCGCTGGCCCTTTAAATACCAGCATGAACCATTCCTATGGTTATAATTCTATTTGCTTTATGTTAATAAATGTTAGTTTTGTTTAATTGATGGTTGTAATGTTGTTACTTGTATAACATTTTGACCAAATGAACAGATTTACGAACAATTTTAAACCTGCAAAAATTGGAACTGCTGAGTTCTTTTTACTCACTGCAATAATAATAGCCATCCTATCGTCATCCAGTCATATCTTTTGTACAAAAACCTTATACAAAATAATTTTCAAATTACCTTTTGTTGGATCCCTGGTCATGCGGGCATTGCAGGCAATGAGGCAGCCGGTTCAGCTGCCAGAGCTGCAAGTATCCTGGTCGATAATAGTATGCCTTTCAATAATATCAAAAACGCCATCGTTGTAAGCCTCAACACGTATTGGCAGGGGACGTGGAATTCAGAAATCCAAAATAAATTGCATTCGATCCAGCCCTCCACTAGAGGTTTCGGATCATTAAATATCACCAGGAGAGAACAAGTCTTATTAGGTAGACTTTGCATTGGACATAGCAGATTCACCCACAAATATCTCTTATGTCATGAATCAGTTCCAACATGCATTACATGTGATGTAAATCAGACAGTGTTGCACTTTTATGCAACTGCCCAAATTTTAATCTAATTCCTTATAAATAGTTTAATAATTTTAACCCACCTTTGAAGGAGCTGCTGGGGGTGTCACCCCATCGAAATGTATACTCCTTCCTCCAGGAGATTGGATTCTCCTTTTTAATTTAGTGTTTGTCTCGTCATTATGTGATTTCGTCCTTCCTTTGTTTTTCAAGATATTGTTTCGTCCATTTTGTCTTTATCTTCAAATTGTTTAAATGTTTTTATCGGCTGCACTTTTTTAATACTAGCACTTGAAGTTTTATGCTTTCTTCTTCAAAATATGTTTTTATTTACTTTACTCTTTAATGCAAAATAAATAGCATGTAATAAAATATCGTTTGACGCAGTATAGCCCTCAAGGGTATCTTGCGCCATAAAAATCAAATCAACCAACCAACCAAACAAAATCCACCAATGCAAAGGGCTTTTTACCTTTCTCCATCATATTACTCCTGAAAAAGACACATTTATTTTTTCAAATGCACTCTATTTACCTGAGTCAGTGGATAGCGAAGAATGGTAGCAAAAAACGTTGCATGGATTGATATGAAATGAATTCCAGCCCAAAATTTACCAAATGTGCCAAAAAGCAGAGCATATGTCTGAACAGAGCATAATATTTCCCCCCACCGAACTGCTGGTCTCTGGGAGAGAAAGAAAGAAAAACTCATTAATGTTATTTTTAGTAAATCCACAATCCTAATACATTCAAAATGGTTATCTTTTACAAATAAAAGCAATATTGATAGCAAGGGTTTTTTTTTTTTTTTAGTTTTTCTTGCATAATACTTTTGCGGAAATGGCACGTAGGAGTATATATAAACAGGGTGTCTCCTGAACTCTTGGTCAAAATTTTAAGGGCATAGTACACATCAGAACAAACAGTATAATGTTAAAAATAAGGGTCCCAAGTATCTTCCGAAGAAGATAGGCACTATTAAAGTTTAAGGTCCAAACTTGAAATGATCATAAAAAACGGAAAAATTGGTCTATTCGTTTGCGGTTTTTGCGAAAATTATTCTTTTTATCAGCATTTTCTTGAAAATAAATTTTGAAGATGTAGTTTAAAAAATGCCGATAGAGGGGACTTTAGAGTTTGAGTAAGTAGCTATTTTTTCCGCTAGTTTTGAGTCTTATTTAATGTTTTCTAATGCTTGGACTTAAACTTAAATTTTCAGCTCAAAATCAGAATCATTGGCAGTCATTAAGTTGCGCAAACTGAACTGTATTCAGAAGTTGAAATACATTCTGTCACAAAAAAAAGCATTCACCCGGAAAAACGAGCGATCTTCACGAAACTTAAATTCGGAAAAAAATATTGTTTTATCAAGAAGTTATGACTCATTAAAGGTTACTAAACCGTAAGTAGTATAGCCTCCTCTAGCAGCTATACAATACAAAACACGACGTTTTATGGGGTGAAATAGGTTACTCATGACCACTGGGACTAAATCAGAATTCATCAGTGAAGATAACACACTTCCTGTCTGTCACAACTCAGCTAATCAAATGCAGTGAAAACCCAGTCAACAAAAATCCAAATCCATTACAATGGACGCCGGTCCGAGATACCAGCGTCGCGTGTCGTCCAGTCTACTCCGGATTGTTTTTTTTTTAAGTTTTTTTTTTTCATACCAGCAGTTTCTTGGAAGGTGTTAAACGGCATGGAACATATCTTTTAAATTGTGATCCATTGTAATATGAATTTCCTACAAAAACATACAAAATCGAATGCAGCAATAACTTAAACAGTCACGCGTATCTCTCAGATACACTACTTCTATTCTGACACAAAACTTAACGAAACAAAACAAATGACCTAAAATCATGATCAAAAAATTACAAGTGCAGTAAGCTCACGAGTTTCTGATGCGAGACATGCCAAAGATTTGCATGCATGAAATAGAGTATCTAAGATATGCTCGCGACCTTTCATGTTGGTATAGAGGTCGCGTCCGCTGGAAAGTAAATGAAAGATGAACATTACCTTTATCGTTAATTTATTCTCTTGATTCGCTAAAATGTATTTTAATTCGGCATCAGATATTCTTGGGTCTTCTTCAGGCAAATTCTTCAAAGAAATCAGTTGAAGAAATGAAACAAAAATTCCAAGTCCTCCTAAATAATGAACAAATAAATAAGCAATTTTTATTTTTAAAAAAATATTAGTTTCCACTTTTAGGATGAAACGGCATAAACGCAAGCATAGGTAGGTGTAAATATGAACACTACTCCCTAAATTTCAATGGCACATTATGAAGACTGACACTTCACAGAAGGTGTCAGTTGTTAGTGTAAAGCAACTGGGTGTAGTTGGAATAATTCTTTGTTCTAGTGAGTACGCAGCGCAAGTTATTGTGTGCATTTTTTTTTTTTTTTTTTGACTGGAAACTTTTGACAGATGTCTGAAACCATTACCTTTTCGTGTTCTTACGATTAATTTGAAATAATTTTGCACTGGTATCTGGTAAGCGAAGACCCCAGTCTAAGTACAAAAGCAAGAATTCAGTCACCAGCGCCTTTAGCAGGAAAGGATCGCCTATAAAGGATCACCGCCTAAGTTAGACCTTTGTAATAAAACTCTCATAAAGCATTGTGCTACATTTTATCAAAGAAAAAAACAAAGCTTTAGGTCAGCAAGTCTTCGAATGCATAGCTTGTGTTACAACGTGATTTGTGCTGAACACGACTAAAATCTGCCATTATGTGGTGTCTGCTTAGCTGCTTCGGCTTTGTTCTCGGACTTTGTTTGTTGGTTTTCTTGCTTGGCTTTTCGTCGTTGTGTAATTGGTCTTTGCGGTGTTCTTTGGGGTTTTCGGTGTCTGTTGGACTTGTTATGGTTTTGCTTCGTAGCTCGGAAGAAAATGGCGGCGTATTGTGATGTCGGCAAGGCATTACCCGTTTGAGGGCAGTGTGGTTTGTGGTTGTTTTCTGTTTTTGTGGTGGTTGGAGTTGGCTTGTTTAGCGGTTTAAGGTAAGTCCCCTTGTTTTTTTGCATGTTTTTGTGGGTTTTTTGCTTCGGGGGGTGAGTGGTCTGCTCGTGGTTGCCATGGGGTCCATGGAATGCGAGGAAGGACTGAAAGTGGACTATGTTGGTGACGAGTTTGCTATTACTAGGGTGGCTAGCATTCAGCAGAAATGCCAATACGCAGCGGAGAATGGTACTACTACGTTCCCCGTTTTCTTTACGTCCGTCGGTCAGAAAAATTTACCACGAAATAAACCTAAAATTCTGAAGGACGACCTATTAAAACAGGTTGAAGATAGGGAAGGTACAGGAAACAGAATCAAATTCACTCGCAACAACCAACTGATAGTGGAGACAAATAAACTAGACTGTGCTATTAAATTGGCAAATATTGTTCAATTGGCAGGCATTGAAGTCGAGAGTACAGTGCACATGGAAAATTATACCTCTAAATTCTCATTAAGAAACATATCAACGGAAATTCCATTAACCGAACTGGTAGAGGAATTGGAAGAGGCCAATTACATAAAAGTTGCAGAGGCAAGAAGATTTTGTGCAAAGGGTAGTCAAGGGAAATCACCCACTGAATCTATTCTAATCAACATATTTGGGAAAAATATACCTAAAACCATTGTTGTTTGGCTCACCAGTCAAAAAATCAATCCTTTCTACGATTGTCCTAGACAATGTCTTTCTTGTAAGGCATTCAACCACGCCACGAAGAATTGCAAAGAGGTAGCTAAGTGCATGAACTGTGATCAGAATCACTCGGAAGAGCCTTGTATGAATCCTCCCCATTGTGCCAATTGTGACAATGACCACCCGGCTAATTACAATCAATGTCCCACTAGAATCAAGGAAGAAAGCATATTACGGTATAAGGCGCAGGAACAACTTACATTGGCTGAAGCTAGAAGAAGGTTTCGAGCTAATCAAATGACTAGTTATGCTACAATCACCAAAAATGGCACTTCTAACAACATCACGAGAGAGGACCTAAATGATGCAATTCAGCAAGTTATCCTTGTTTGTGAGAAAAAAATAGCTGAAGCTCAACAAGGTACTATCACTGCTATGAAAAAGATTTTCGAGAGCTCTCTTGAGCAGATTCATAAAAGCATATTGGATAATGTTACTCACACCATCGCCAAATCGATGGAACACTTCGGTAATAAGTTGGATATTAAGTTTGGTTCTGATTCCGAACATAAAGGTAAAAAAGCAAAAATTAAAGGAAATTTTTTGATGGCACCCCCCCTGGGGACTTCACATAGCTTTCTCGGCACTCCCGGGGATGATGGCGTTCCCTCCGCGGATGTGGCCAATCGGTAGGCCTGTGGTGTACCAGGGCCTTTGTGGGTTTGTTTTTCGTTGCGGGTTTTCTTTCTCCTATGTTCTTTTCTTGTGTTCAGTGGAACGCGAGGAGCGTCTTAAACAAAGGCACCTGGTTTTCACACTCTTTTTTTTTAATGCCTCAGTCTTGGCTATTCAAGAGACTTTTTTAAAAATCGGAGGGAGCTTTGCTCTTCCCTGCAAGAACATTTATCGTTTAGATCGTCCTAACCGCCCGGGTGGCGGCATTTTATTTGCCATTAACAATAAAATTCCCTACAAAAGTATCGATATGAATTTACCTCCATCTGACATTGAAGCTATTGGCATAAAAATTTTTTTGAAGAATAGTAAAACTTTACAGATGTTCAACCTTTATTCGCCCAAAGGGAAATGGGACTCTAATTGGCTCGACAATTTTCAAAAATTTTTGATCCCTCCATTTATCATCTTTGGAGACTTTAATATCCACCATAATGCTTTGGGTAGCAATCACAACTCCTCTGATGCCGACAAAGTCTTAAATTGGATTACTGATAACAATATTTGCCTGCTTAACACTCATATACCGACACACTATTCCCACGGTAGTACTGGGTCTCTTCTAGATTTAACTTTATGCTCTGCCGATATCTTTTCTGACATGCATATAAACATACACTCTGATCTGTTTGATAGTGACCATCATCCCATCCAACTGTTTATAAATTTTAACACGGGCCAAGTCCAAACCTACACTTATACATGCTGGCAAACTTTTCTTAGTAGTATTAAGGAGAACCTCCAATGCGTCGACTAATCAGGCACTTTCCTGATTCAAAAAGTTATTTCTGATGCTATTAACAAAAGTAAAAAAAATAACCAAAAGAAAGTACACGGGAACCCCCCTTGGTGGAATGCTGAATGTAGATATTATCTAGGCCAAAAACGCAAAGCCTTGAGGATAGCTAAAAATACGCTTTCTAGAGGAAAGTGGATGGTTTATAAAAAATTGGCTGCCAAACTGCGTCAGATTTGTTGGAGCAGTAAAAGAGCGTACTGGGGCAAGACTTGCGATGCAGCGGTAAAAAGCAATAATATCTTTAAGATTTTAAAGTCTCTGGTCAACCGATTGTCCGACAACATTAAGTCAAACTTTATCCTTAATTCTGGAAACATATCACTCTATACTCCGGTGGCTCAAGCTAATGCTTTCGCCATATCTCTTCAAAAACCCAAAGTTAAGATGGGGATTCCATTTGACCTCAGTGGCCCTTCAGTCGATAATTTTGATGAGCCGTTCTCCTTTGAAGAGCTCCAAAACGCGATTAACAAGGCTCGGAATACCTCCCCTGGACCCGATGGTATACCTAGCAAGGCTCTGAAGCTTTTTGACTATAACCATCTTCGTACACTTCTGCAGGAAATTAATCTTAGCTGGAGTTCTGGTAATTGCCCAGACAACTGGAAAAAGTCTACGATCATCCCTTTGTTTAAGAAAGGGAAAGACCGGAATGATTTAGCATCATATAGACCCATTTCTCTCACCTCTACTGTCGCAAAAACGATGGAACGTATGATTTTGGCGAGAATGATGAAATCTGTTGTCAATTTCTCAAATTTTCCTAATAACCAGTGTGGGTTTCTCCCCTTTAGAGGGTGTGACATTATTCAAGCTCAAATACACCACCAAATTTGTGAAGCTCGATCCCTCAGAAAATTTTTCATTCTTATTGCCCTCGATTTAAAAGCAGCATACGACTTAGTTTGGATTGACGGACTAATATTCAAGATGTTGAGAATGGGAATTAGCAATAACGCAACTTTATGGATCTATAATTTTCTTTCTGACAGAAAGTTCAACGTCAAATGGAGAGATGCTCTATCTGTGGAAAAAACTCACTTTAGAGGTGTCCCTCAGGGCGCTGTTCTCAGTCCTTTATTATTCCAAATTTATATCCAGGATTTGAAAGACAGTGTCCTTACTAATGTTAGTTTTATTACCTTTGCCGATGATATCTTTCTGTACTGTTCCGGGTCAGACTTAGACCTAGTCATGAGTCGATTGCAGAATGCCCTTTCTCACATCCAAAATTGGTGCAACTCATGGCAGATGAAAATTGTTCCAAGCAAATGTGAGGCTATAAACTTTTCGAACAAGAAACTGAAACCAAGTATCAACTTTAAAATTGACGGCATTGATATCCCATGGGCTGATAAAATAAAAATTTTGGGTCTTAATTTTTCGAAAAATCTTACATTTCATGATCAATTTTAAACATATAGCGCAAAAAACCTCCAAGTATATCAATGTTTTCAAATTCATTTCTTCCAGGAAATGGGGAGCCAGGTCTGCCCACTTACTTAGGATCGGGAATATGTGCATACGTAGCAGGTTGGACTATGGATGTCACGTTTTTGTTTCATCTTCTAAATCTAGTAGGAAAATCATTGATACGGTCTTCCACTCCTACCTCCGGGTCGCTACAGGACTGCCTTCTTTTACTCCCTTACCTATTTTACTCAAGGAAGCTGGTGAAATGCCACTGCAATAAGGACACAATATGCTGGCGAATATCTTTTACATCCGTCAGATTAGTTTGAAAGAGGAGTCGCCCATTGGAAAATTTTTAGCTTCCTTCGCCATGGAATCCCGTCCGGCTAGAAAACATCAACACCCCCTGGCGATTTCATGCTCCAATCTATGTTTTCCCAAGTCAAATCATTCCTTTGAATAATCCGGTTTGCGCAGGAATTAATTGTAAAATTCATATCAATAACCTTCCTTTTCAGAATAAAGATTTACCTCCAGACGCAATAAAAAGCCTATTTCTGGAGTGTAAGAACCATCTCTTTTCTAACTGCAACATAATTGCCACCGACGCTTCAAAAAAAGGTGACTCAGTCGCCATTGGGATTGTAAACTTTAATTCTGGTGAAGAACTTATGGGTAGAGTCCCTTCTATAAATTCTGTGTTTACTGCTGAAGGCCTAGCCATTTGGTTGGCCATCATTAGACTCTGCAAAAACAATGTTAGGAACATCATTCTATCGGATAGTCTATCTGTGCTTACCTCACTGGTAGCAGTTCATGTTAAATCTCCCTGGATATCGCTTATGATAAGGAAAGCTATTGAAAACAAAGCCGGATCGGTGTCGGACATCTGGCTCATCTGGACACCAGCTCATGTTGGGATTACTGAAAACGAGAGAGCTGATGAATTGGCTAATCTTGGGCATTCCTTGAACCTAATCCTTCATTGGGTTTCGTGCAGTGATATCATTCAGACTATTAAGAAAAACACTTGGAAAGAGTGTAATTCAACTTGGGAGAACTCAAAATATGCTGCCAACTTTGACCATCTTTCCTCTATCACGAAAGATAATAGATTAATCACCAAAAGCAGGTATTGGGATGTGCTATTCTCAAAACTTAGGACAAGGACTCTAATGACTTACGATAACCTCTACAAAATCAATAAGTCTCACTCGCCAATGTGCCCCTCCTGCAATGTAAGGGACTCTGCAGATCATTTTCTACTATCATGTCAGGCTTTCGAGAATCAGAGAGAGGTGCTCAGGAAAGCCGTTGGGTGTACCCCTCTCTCCTTTGGCTCTGTGTTGAGGCTTGAGGGTTGTGCCTTTCGTCGTGTTCGTGCTGTTTGCAGGTTCCTTGGTTTCTGTGGTCGGTTTTAACTTTCCTTTTATTGGGTTTTTTTGATCTTGTTGTTTTCATAACAGTGGATTAATGGAGGCAAAGCCGAAGTAGCGAAGCAGAAGCCTCAATTAACTTTTGAATGAAATGAAATGAAATGACTAAAATCTTACTTCTAGTACTAGTTAAATAATGTAAATACTTGTAAAATGAAGTAAAAGAGTTTATATTTCACCGGATAAGTCTTCAGTTTCAGTATGAAATTTGTGTATTTATTCTAAAGGGGCTTTTGCATTACTTCAAGATAAAATTGGGAAGAGCTTTTATGATTTGTCAATGATTTTGAGTGGGGATTTCATCATCAACTTTGCAGATAATAAAATATATCACTAATTGAATTTTTAAATGGAGAATTTTATTTAACGATGTTAAATGATTGCAATCTTAGCACAGTAAGATATAAAACTGCAGTTGATTCAGTCCTTAAAAGATATTTAAATAGATTCAAATAAAAGTATTTTACTTCATATTTTAGTTACCATAAACCTAAAGTGTCAGTTTTGGAATATAAAAATAATAATGATGATGATCAGGGCTTAAAAAAACATGATATGTATGATTTAAATGAATTTGAAAAAATAGAAAAAAAACGCATTTTTTTTATTTAAATCACATTTTTTAAAATTTAAATCTGATTTTTCAATTTTTTTTTAAATAAACCCCGAATTGTCTGGCATGCCTCAAAATTCGAATTTCCTAGCATGTTGGTCAATCTCACGTCAGATCGGCTAAAAAGGGATAATGCAGTAAACTGATTACGCGGAAAGTTCAGTATGTGTATTATTTTTATGCATGGAAAACTGAATTACACAAACTAAGAATTTATTATCATATATTTCCTATATTTGCATCCATATTTACTTTGTAAACGAACTGAAATAGATCAGACCAAAATGTATAGAATTGATACTCGAATTGCTGATAAACGTAAAAACTAGACTGTAGCTGATATTTTTGAAATACAAATTATAAAATTTTAATTTTTGAAACTACAATTAATTTTGAATGAAAATTAAACACACGCACGCGTGAGCACAAACGTACCAAATTTTTTTGGTAATTTTAAGTTTTCACTTCTATTGGTAGTTCAATGACTGCCTTTTTTTAATGAGTTTGTTTGTTTTGCATACTGTTTTATTTTTAAAAGGTTTTATTCAATTATTTTTCATTTTAGTGGAACTTTTAGACTCATTCAGAGTGGCCTGTTTTGTTTAAAAAATAAAAATTTAATTTTTATTAACTACATTGATTTTGGCGGCATATAATTTGCAAAAAAGCATTTTTTTCATTTATTTGTCGGATTTTGTTAAAAACGCGCCAAATCTTTTACGTTCAGATGATTAACGCGAATATTATTTTTGAAATACAACTGATTTGTATGAGTTTTGTCATGATTTTCAATTTCGAAGAGTTGAATGAATAAAAAGAACAGTAGTTTTGATCAAGTACCAAATTCTTTCTGCGATTGGGATAACGGGGTAAGCTTAAATATTTCTATTGCCGTAATGTGGTCGCGCCGAGTTTTGAACACTCTTGGCGACACAGATTACCATTCTAAATGTTTTTTTTTAAATGGGAAAAGTTCACCAGTAAATAAATTAAGCCACGGAAAACTACTAGACTTTTAATTAAAATTTAAAATGGTCGCCCAAATAAATAAAACAAAGGTATTAAATTACATTAATATTACATTTTGTTGAAATTAAACAATTTTTAAGTTCATCAAAATTGTTTTCGATAAGCACTTAATCAGCAGGTTTACCCTACTTTCCACCGACATTTAAAATCCCCCCACCCCTTTAATATATCAAAAGGTGAAGTTGAAACTGAAAAATAGAGGGATGGGGGGCATTTCGTGACGGCGAAAAGTAAGGGACACTAATAAGCAACCAGGTGCTTTTCATTTGATTAGTTTGATCTCCCAAAAAATGAAAAACCCAGGGTAAAATAATCCATTAAAACTCTATCACTTAAGGATATCTTTCCGAGCCAACTCGTTACCGTAACCCAGCCGATCTATAAGTAAAGAGAACTCCGATCGTAAAGCATCGGATTAGAATCTGACTTAGTTCTGGGGGTTAGATAGCGACAGTGAGCAGGGGTTATGACCCGTTGTTATTACATAATCATTTGATATTTGAACTTACCAAAGAAATAAAAAACTACTGGCCATCCTCCCATAGAGATACTATCGCAAATTAAACTTGATAAAATTCCAGACAGTAAAAGTCCAAATATGAGTCCTGAGAGGGCAAGTCCAGAGAGAAGCCCACGCTCAGTGCTGGGGAACCAGTTTATTGATACAACTGTCATTGATGGGAACATAAGTCCCTGAAAAGTAATTATGTTTCGTGAAAAAATGGATAAATCTATATAAATAAAAATGGATGTATGTTTGTGGGTGTGTGGGTATGTGTGTATGTTCCTTATACAAATCCACAGTTTTCGTCGGATTTCTTCCAAATTTGGCACAAAAGTAAATTGTTGCTCACGGATTCATATGGGCGAGTTTTTGGAATTTTAAAAAGACCCAAAGAGGTCTAATTTCATATTTTAAGCCATAAAATTGCTCTTTTCTGCACGAACGAATTTTTGTATAGTTATGAATTTAGTCTAAATGAAAAGCACGTAAAAAAACTGCCGCAGATGAAGTTTCTTCAAAGATTAACTTTAATCGTTAAATTTGTGAACCTTGATTCAAAGCAAATGAAAACGGTTATCAACATGTAACCACCAGGAGCTATTTTAAATGGAATCAACACAAAACGTACCCTGAACGATGACCGTTAATGCCGTTTAGTGATGAGCGTTAAATCATGTTTGGCGAGAAAGCCGTAAGATATACTAAATGATGCTTTACATCGTTTCTTAACCTGCGACCTACGAAGCCCCAGGGGTCCATTGATGCTACTCATGGTTCGACTTAATTAGAATGCCAACGTTAAATTAAAAATTTTAAACATTGTTTAATCATAAAATCCTCAACAGTATGGGTTGCGTGTAATTTTTGATCAGTGTTTTTCCCGTTAATAGCAGAGATAATACAAACATTTGTAAGGTAATAATATTGCATTCAATATTGAGGTACAATCTTCGACTTTTTCAGCATTAGACTACTTTTATTAAAACCACATCTATTTCATCCTTGCAACAGAAATTTAATTTAATATTCTATGATACTTATAGAACCAATTTGCAATATATAAATTTTCTTTATACTATTCCTTGATTTACATCGAATTTTTAAGTAATTTGGTTCAACTATAACTGATAACCTATTTCGGTTTAATAGAAGTCGCTCAAGGCGATCAAAGAACAGGGGTAAATCTATATATATATAAATGGATGTATGTTTGTGGGTGTGTATGTGTATGTTCCTTCTACAAATCCAGTTTTCGTCGGATTTCTTCCACATTTAGCACAAAGGTAAATTGATGCTCAGGAATTTATATAGGCGGGTTTTTGAATCTTAAAAAGACCCAAAATGGTCTGAATTCATATTTTGAGTCATAAAATTGCCCTTTCCTACACGAACGAACTTGTGTATAGTTATTAATTTAGTCTAAAAGAAAAGCCCGTAATAAATTGCCCTAGATGAAGTTTCTTCAAAGATTAACTACTATCGTTAAATTTAGGAACTATTAACTACTATCGTTAAATTTCGGAACTTTGATTCCAAGCTAATAAAACTGATTTGCAACTCTTAACCACCAGGAAAAATTTAAATGCAATCAAAACTAAAGGTATTCTCAAAGATTGCTGTTAATGCTGGTTCGCGACTAGCGTAAAGCATGTTTGGCAAGAAAACCGAACGAAATCGGAAAGCTGCTGTTTAGGGTTTTTTGAATAGTGGTCTCCGGCAGTTCCACTTATACTTTGCATGCTTACTTTTGGTATTTCCGCGGCAGTAATGGTAGAAAGAAATTATAGATCAGTATTTCGTACATGAACAGCCCAGAAAATACCAAAATCATCTTGGTATTAATAATGCATTCATTATCCATGTACAAGCTTCAACAATTTAATGTTGGATGGTCTTTAAAACCAATACGCATATGTTCTTTATACTATTCCATGATTTACGTCGGATCTTTACCTAATTCGGTCCAACTAAGTTTAATCGCTGAAGGCTAAGAAAGAACTAGGGTAAAAAATACTAATTTGGCAAATGAATTGCAAAATAATCATATTTGTGCGTAGGAATTTGTAGCGTATCTGGAATTTGTTTTTCATGAGGGAGGGGGGATGGTCATGACGTTTCTTACATGCACATAAACTATCATACTAGTATTGTCAATGTGTGCTAAAATTAAAGATTGTGCACCTTTTTTACCTGCAAAACTACACGGAAGTATAATTTGGCGTAATTCATACTGTTTGGGAGGGTTTTAGTTTTAAGTTTGGAAAAAGTGCAAATAAATATTAATTTAAATTTAAACTGCAAAAAATTGCTATAATGCAAAAATTGCTAATATGAATGGAAAATTATCACTGTCATAGCTTAAACTCTCTTTAACAGTATAGGGATAAGGTAAAACACTTTGTATCTCATGTGTAACCACAATGGACGATTAAGTGATGTAAATGTATTTGAGATGTAACGATTTTCGATATAGATAGCTTTATGTTACTTGCTCAAGGTTGGTTTCACTCAAAAATGAAATTCTTTTTGCTGCTGGGAGGGGGACTAAGAACAATATTTAGGAGAAAGTTTTTAATTACATTTATGGATTAGAAAATTTTGAATCATTTAAGTTTTAAAATTTTAGACTACGTTTCGAAACGTGAAACACATTTCATTTGCTTTTAAGCTGTGGATAAGGGGAATAAAATATGCAACCAAATTCTGTAAAATAAAACAAAAGCTTTGTCTATTATACAGTTGTAAGTACAAACAAGACGTAAACTTTTTTTTTTAATTTTCCAGTCTGCAAATAATAGAAAAACAAAATCTAACACGGATAGTGACCAAAATGCGCACGCTTACTTCTTTCTCTATAACGCAGTTTAAATAACGGTTTTTAAGTAGTGCGTTCAATAAGTTCACGTGCATCCACTTAAATTTTTAATGTTTTACATAATTTAAAATAATGACAGTAATGTAGTCAGTGGAACCATTTCCACCTCTCACAACGACTGTGTCTCTATAAATTAAAATTTTGATGTTCTCTAAAAAATATTCTGTCTAAAGCAACAAACTTAAATACGTGCTCTCTCTACCTGCATCAGTGTGAGATATCATGAATAACATTTACGGCAAGTATTACGTTTTAAAAATTTGAACTAGAACTTAAATCTTGACAAATTTCAAATCGTTACAAGACATTAATACTACTGTCTGTCATTTTTACCTACGAAAATAGAAATTTGACGTCAATATAAGAAAATAAAATGTAGCTAACGTGCGTCTTTTTAGGCAAGTTACACTTATCCAATTTTACTCTATGGCATGGCACTAATGAACCTTGGAAAGAGCGAGCAGACACGTTTTGTAAAGTTTTTTTTATATTAAGCAAACTTTTTCTGCGAAATGTGCGTGCCTGAAAGCATACAAAATAACCTATCACTTGATACCTTCATTCGAAAAACAGCGCCAAAAAATCCGTAAAACGGAGTGTTATCGTCTATTAACGACACTGACTGAATTCTTTATTTTCTGTACGGTGGACTATCTGTTTAGCTTTTGGACATTGAGGATGGTTTTAAATTAATCTGAAAACATTATAACTGTGTCCAAGAAGACTATTTTGTATATTGTCACGATGATTTAAATAATCACAGAGGACGTTTAACTAAACTAGATATTTTACTAACTTGCCGCAACTCGCAGCATAGAAGAACTAGAGAACTGCCCACAACTCGTGAGGTTCCCGGTTTTATATGAACGTAGAACATTCTAGAACATTCCGTTAGAAAGTGAAAGAAACTTACAGAACATTTTGAACACGGTGTAAATAAAAGCAATTTAAAAGTCGAAGCACTGTATTGTCACAGCCGGGACCAGATCCTGGCTCCTACCTGCTCGAAGCCCCGCGCGCTGCCGACTGAGCCACACTGATTAACGTTTGCGCGGCATTACTCTCCTCTTAAAAAGACTGCGCCTCGCTGTCTAGCTGTTCTGGTTGACGAATCTTAGTTCTGGCACGGGTCAGAGGTCCTTTGGATGTATCTCTTTTGTCCGAAGGAGGAACATCTTGGTTGCTGTTTTCAATTTGCTGGTCTGGGTCATGAAATTGTTTCATCCGTAGTACATGAACGACATCTCTTTTTTTTCTTCGCGATGCAGGATCAAAATCTTGCACTTCGTAAGTCACATCTGATAAACGACGTAAAACTTGATAGGGACCAAAGTACCTTCTTAAGAGCTTTTCGGAAAGACCAACTTTTCTAATTGGAGTATAAACCCACACGAGATCCCCTGGGGAATACATTACCATTCGATGTTTAGAGTCGTAACGTCGACGGTCTTTATCTTGAGCTTTCAGAGTTCGTATTCTAGCTAACTGTCTTGCTTCTTCAGCCCTGACAATCATTTCAGAAAGGTAGTTGTCGTCCACTTCATCTGGACAGAATGGTAACATTGTATCCAGCGTTGTCTCAGCTTCACGACCATGAAGTAAGTAAAAAGTGGTAAAACCTGTCGTCTCCTGTTTAGCCGTGTTGTAAGCAAATGTCACGAATGGTAAGATTTCATCCCAGTTCTTCTGTTCTATATCAACATACATGGATAACATGTCGGCCAATGTTTTATTGAAGCTTTCGGTAAATCCATTAGTTTGAGGATGATATGCTGTTGTCATACGATGATCGATGCTACACAGTTTGGCTAGAGATGAAACAAGTTTGGATTGAAAGACTTTTCCCCGATCAGTGATAATTACTCGAGGAGCTCCATGCCGCAAAAGAATTTCTTCGAGCACGAATTTTGCTATTTCCTCTGCTTCAGCAGTTGGTAAAGATTTAGTTACTGCAAAACGTGTCAAGTAATCCGTACAGACTATAATCCACTTGTTTTCGTCAGCGGATTTTGGAAATCGTCCCAGAAGGTCAATCCCAATGCGATGGAAGGACTCGATTGCTGGGGGAATGGAAATAAGGCGTCCAGGTGGTTGTTGAGGCACGGCTTTTCTCCGTTGGCATTCTCGGCAATGCATGACATATCGTACTATGCTTCGGTACATCCCTGGCCAATAAAATCTTTTGCGAATTCTGTCGTACGTTTTTGCAAAACCAAGATGTCCGGCAGTAGGAGCGTCATGAAAATGACTAAGTATATCCGTCCGCAGATGCTTGGGAATGACTGGTAACCATTTCTTTCCAGTAGGATCAAAATTCTTTCTACACAAAACTCCGTCGACTAAAAGGAATTCGTTGTTACCATAGAGAGGCGGGTCTTGGAAAGATTTATTTTTGCAAGGTTTGGGTCTTTTTTCTGTTCGATGGCAAGGTTCATACTCGAAGTAACAGTCAAAAAAATTTCTGTCCCCTCAATTCTATCTTCAACTGGATTTCTCGAAAGAGCATCGGCGTCTCTATGCTTCTTACCGCTTTTGTATTTTACAGAAAAATCATGTTCTTGCAATCGAAGCGCCCATCTTGCCAGTCTTCCTGAAGGATCCTTGAGGCTCATGAGCCAACACAATGAATGATGGTCCGTTACCACAGAAAAATGCTTTCCGAATAGGAAGGGTCGGAATTTGTTAATTGCCCATACAATGGCCAGGCATTCTCTTTCAGTTGTAGAGTAATTCCTTTCTGCTTTTGTCAAGGTTCGAGAGGCGTATGCTATAACTTTTTCGACTGCATCTTGAACCTGTACCAGAACTGCTCCAAGGCCATAACCACTGGCATCGGTATGAATCTTCGTAGAACATTTTTCATCGTACAGTCCCAATACTGGATTAGAAGTAAGTGCTTTCTTAAGGTTTTCAAAAGCTTCACTCTCTTTAGAACCCCAACGAAATTTCACGTTGCCTTTTAACAGTAACTGCAAGGGCTCGGCGACGTAACAAAATCTTTTAATAAATCTACGGAAGTATGAACAAAGTCCAAGGAAACTGCGTACGTCATGAACATTCTTCGGAAATGGAAAATTGTTTACAGCTTTCACTTTATCAGGGTCTGGTCTAACGCCAGCACTAGATACCAGATGGCCCAGTATTTTTACTTTAGCAGCAAAGAGGCTTTTTTTTGGATTTAGTACAAGACCAGCTTCTTGAATACATTTCAGAACAGTACTTAACCGGTGAATGTGGTCTTCAAAAGTCTCCGAGAACACTATTATGTAGTCCAGGTAACAAAGACACATAGTCCATTTCAAATGGCGCAACAAATTATCCATCATTCTTTCGAAGGTCGCAGGCGCATTACAGAGTCCAAACGGCATAACTTTAAATTCGTACAAGCCTTCTGGAGTTATGAATGCCGTCTTTTCACGATCTGCTTCATCGACTTCTATCTGCCAGTATCCAGAACAAAGGACCATGGAAGAGAAAAACGTAGCGCCCCTCAGACAATCCAGTGTATCATCTATCCGAGGCGCCGGATAGACGTCCCTTTTTGTAATGTTATTCAGTTTGCGATAATCGACACAAAAACGCCAGCTCAAATCTTTTTTTCTTACGAGTACGACGGGTGACGACCAGGGGCTTTCAGAAGGCTGGATGATGCCTTTATCAAGCATTTTGCCAACTTCTTCTCGAATAATGCTTCTTTTGGTCAGAGAGACGGGGTAAGCTCTTTGTTTGATAGGTACGTGTTCACCAGTGCTAATCCTGTGCTTTACATTCGTGCGTGTGGCTGTTGACTCGTTAGATTAAGAAAAATCCAGAAAATGTTCGGAGCAATTCTGCCAGCTTTTGTTTTCGGTCGACGCTTAAATCAGGCGATATCATTGCTGAAGAGTCTACGAGGGGTTCCGATATTAAATTAAGGTCAACCATTTTTTTCGAAGCGGCAGCAATCGAACACAAATTTTCTTCATTTAGGAACTCAGCTCGACCTATGCACATTCCTTGGGGGATTATTCGTTTTTCGGACTGCATGTTGGCAACCCAAATTTCCCCTCTGCCATTATGGAGGAAAGTTATCATTGACGGTATAGCAATATCACGGTCGAAGAGCAAATTTTTATTGCCTTCTACTATTATGCTTAGATTTCTTTCAACTTGATAGCCTGATACTGGTATTTTAGTCATAGAATGGGGTTGAAGTATACAGTCTTCTAAAGCACACAATTTCCACGTATCCCGTGCGCAGAGTTCGTGGCAAGCGTCGTCCAAAAATAACTCACTTCGACCACAGTCAATCACGTCTTGGGAGGTTTCTAGAAAGTCCCATCCAAGGATAAGGTCATGACTACAATGACGTAACACCGTAAAATCAAACGGTATCAGTTGGTCTTCTACGCCAATCCGGAGAATACAATTCCCTAACGGATGCACATAATCTCCATTAGCGACTTTTAAAAGGACGTTCTGTTTTACAGGCAGCATAACTTTTCTTAGTTGACGGCGAAATTTCTCTGAGATGATGGAGAATGAAGCCCCGGAATCAATAAGAGCACATACTGGGTGGTTGTCAACAGTTACTTTCAAATGATTACCTGACATTTTGGCGGCTGTTGAAGGATTTTTCGAGCAAGCGGCCTCACCTCCAACGAAGGACGCATCATCTAGTTTTCCTCATTTCTACGGCTAAGAGATTGACTGGATCGGCGATCTGTAACGGCGTGTTGGGGATCGGCCTCGAATTGGACTAGGCGTTGATCGGCGTGGGAAGTTTACACGTGGGAGATTGTCGGCGTTCAATTCGTTGTCGTGTTTTCGGCGTGTTCTATAGTTGTCAAAAGTAGCTTTTCTCTCTCGGCAATAGCGCACAACATGTCCAGGTCTTCCACAATGGAAACACACTGGTCTGTTGTCGCTTGTTCTCCAAACATCAGTTTTTCTTGGCTGCACTGCCGGGCGTTGGTCAGAAACTCCAGATCTACTTGCCACCGTAAAAGTTGGTCGTCGTCGGGTTTCCGTCCGTTTCTCCGATATAGGTGCCAAAGCCTTTTAACTTCATCTTGGACTATTTCCTCCAGAGATTGAGAGTAGACCTTTATGGGCTCTTCAGTTCCATTAATTAACCGTCGAACTTCTTCTTGGACAATTCTGCGTATACGGCACTCCAGGTCTAACTCGTCCTCTATAGATGCAACCGGTACGACATTTGGAAGTCTTTCAAATTTTCGTCGTCCAACCCTCTTTTGCTTCATATCCTTGATGTAGCTGCACCATTTAATAAAATCCTCAGTCGTGGAAATTTCTTTTGTTAATAAGCTCTGATAAATGTCCTCTGCTATTCCCTTCATTAGATGTGACACTTTTTCACTGTCGAGCATCGAGGGATTAACTTCCTGGCAAAGTCCAAGAACACTCTGTATGTAAGATTGTGTAGCTTCTCCTGAGTGCTGCGCTCTGTTCTTCAGTTGCTCTTCCGCCTTCCTGGCATATTTTTGCTTATCACCAAAGAGACCAGATAATCCTGTTTGAAATGCCTGCCACGAATTTAAAGCATCTTCGTTGTTTATAAACCATTGCTTTGCTGTACCATCGAGAAAGAAATAAGCATTGGCTAAGCACATCATATCATCCCATCTGGTAAACTTAGCAACCCTATCGTATTCTTTAAGCCACTTCATAGGGTCTTCTCCAGCCTCTTCTCGGAAGGTTGACGGATTCCTTTGTTGCTGGAAATTAGGCGACACGATGACTGGCGTAATGGTCTCTCGCGCCATTTTGCTTTCCGCCATTTTCTTACTTTTAAGCAAGTGGAGTTCAAATTCAGGAGGTATTCCTTTTAAACGAAGGCTTCTGCGAAGGGTGTTGTTGGTATCCACGTTTATCGAACCGTTACTCGGCGCTTCCACCAAATCTGTCACGATGATTTAAATAATCACAGAGGACGTTTAACTAAACTAGATATTTTATTAGCTTGCCGCAACTCGCAGCACGGAAGAACTAGAGAACTGCCCACAACTCGTGAGGTTCCCGCTTTTATACGAACGTAGAACATTCTAGAACATTCCGTTAGAAAGTGAAAGAAACTTACAGAACATTTTGAACACGGTGTAAATAAAAGCAATTTAAAAGTCGAAACACTGGATTGTCACAGCCGGGACCAGATCCTGGCTCCTACCTGCTCGAAGCCCCGCGCGCTGCCGACTGAGCCACACTGATCAACGTTTGTGCGGCCATATATTTGTGCCTGATAATAATAATTGAGTTTCTTTTTTGGTAAGCTCACGACTCTTTCTAAGGAAGCATTCAATGATTTATTTTCGAATAAATTGTACGTCGAAAGTACTGTTGCATTTTTTAAGTCTTGGGGAAAGCAAAACCAACAAGGGTGGCACAATGCTTTTCTTTCGAAGCATCGCGTAAAAGGCTGTCCCACAAGACGTGCAAAAGACAATCATTTGTCTTTGCATTAAGACAATTTAAGTGCCGTCCGTCTGATTCAACCTCAGACAACGTACCAGCGTACACTACAGAGCCCAAACAATATTCTTCATACTTTTTTACTTCCTTTTACAAAAAAGGAAGTATTGTATTCGCGAAAAAATTTTCACTCAAAAATCGCCCTTAATTTCCATTTTGCTCACAACCAAATGAATGTTGAGTTTTTTTTTCGATTCGACCACATGCGGAAAAGTGCCTAAGAATGTATAGACACGCGAAATATCCATTTTGACCATCACCGAGGTAATTACAACGACTTTTCTCGTGACGTCTGTATGTATGTGCGTATGTGTGTATGTGCGTATGTGCGTATGTGCGTATGTATCTCGCATAACTCAAAAATGGTATGTCCTAGAAAGTTGAAATTTGGTACATAGACTCGTAGTGGGGTCTAGTTGTGCACCTCCCCTTTTGGTTGCTTTCGGATGTTCCTAAGGGGGTCTTTTGCACCTTTTTGGGGGGAAATCATTGTTAATTTCGATGTAAACTCAAGTGGCGTTATAATTTGTCGGACACTTGGCGATATATCGCCAGTCTTTTGGTCGCCAAGTTTTGTCGCCAACTTGGCGACAAATTTGGCGGAGTTTTTTTTTTTTTTTGGTTTCAATTTGGCCATTGTTGGTGATATTTAGAGAATAAATATTGAATCACATTAAAATAGCGAATAATGGGGAAATGACATTAAATTGGAGTAAAAGGAAGTCATGTGATGCACACATCAGCTCGTTGCTTTAAGTGATGTTACTTTTTCAGCAAATGATTGATTTTCTGTGTTATTTAAAGTATTTTGAAGATTTGAGCCTAGAAAGGGGGTGAATGTATTTTTTTACGCTCATTTAGATAGAATTCATTCATTTGATAGTCCAAAAGATATGTTGCATTGAAAAGCACCCGAGCAACGCCGAGTAGTAAACTAGTATATACATAAAGCAACCGAACAATAAGATTGTATATGACTCCATGTTTCATCAATTGTGCTCATCATGTGTATAGTCTGTTATTCATGCACTTATCGTACAGTAAAATGGGGTTAATAGGAACACTTTTCAACTTTAAAAACAAAAAAAAAAGTTATTCGAAATTCGAAAAAAATATTTTTTAAGGATAGAAACTACGGTCTTCTGTTCTTGCATTTTTAAGAAAAAAAAAAAAAAACGAGCTGATGTGTGCATCACATGACTTCCTTTTACACCAATTTAATGCTATTTCCCTATTATTGCAATTTTAATGGGATTCTCTCTCTAACTCTTTAAATATCACTAGCAATGGCCACATTGAAAGCAGATTTTAAAAAAAAAAAAAAATCGCCAAATTTTTCGCCAAGTTGGCGACAAAACTTGGCAACCAAAAGACTGGCGATATATCGCCAAGTGACCGCCAAATTATAACACCACTTGAGTTTGCATCGAAATTAACAATGATTTCCCCCCAAAAAGGTGCAAAAGACCCCTTTAGAAACACCCGAATGCAACCAAAATAGGAGGTGCACAACTAGACCCCACTACGAGTCTATGTACCAAATTTCAACTTTCTAGGACATACCATTTTTGAGTTATGCGAGATACATACGCACATACGCACATACGCACATACACACATACGCACATACATACAGACGTCACGAGAAAAGTCGTTGTAATTACCTCGATGATGGTCAAAATGGATATTTCGCGTGTCTATACATTCTTAGGCACTTTTCCGCATGTGGTCGAATCGAAAAAAAAACTCAACATTCATTTGGGGGTGAGCAAAATGGAAATTAAGGGCGATTTTTGAGTGAAAATTTTTTCGCGAATACAATACTTCCTTTTTTGTAAAAGGAAGTAAAAAACGAACAGTTTTTATTTACACTATATCACCAAAAGTATTGGGGCACTTTCAAAAAATCATTTTCATGGACTTCTCGAAGAATAAGAGACCATAATTGCTCTACAGATTTTTTCACTTAAAAGGAGTACTCCCGCTGTCATTTTCCAATACAAATTAATTAGCCTATGCATTTAAGAAATCAGCAACAAATTGAAGAAAGCAAAAATATTTTTAGATCCTTCTTGATCGTAAATAGCTGGGGATAAGCTGCAAATTTCAGATAATAGTAAGCCTAATATGTACAATTATTTTACATACTTTCGAGAAAGTATCACTGATATTCATAAAGATATAGGAACTTCTTTTAAAACTACGAATTTTTATTGATGGGTTAGCCGATGACACGCTTTTCACCAAAACTTACCAATCTTTCAGAAATGTTGACAACACACAAGAGAAGTGCAATACTTATATTTGAAGTTGAAATGTTGAAAATTTGATGAAATATTAACATTTAAAGCAAGTAATTTTTCACTGTGCATGCGCGAAAGATGGTAATTTATCAACCGACTTCAAAAAAGGAGGTTATGATTTCGTATTGCAGCTTTTTGTGTGTTTTTTAATTATTCCAACACCTAGTGGACCGATTTGAATTTTTTTCTTTTTTTTGTTTGGAAGATTATACTTCCCAGATGGTCCCATTTTAATTTGGTCTGGATCTGATAAGGGGTCAGGGAGAAATTCAAGAAACTTTAAATTTCATACGTCATGGTTACGTGGTGTTGCTGTGATTCGTGTATTTTCACACCTAAGCTTTTGGCTTTCTCTTGAACGATATTTAATTCTCGCGGCACATGGATGATAAATTTTCTCAACTCTGCGCCGCATGGTAATTTTTTATTATAGGTGTTACTAATGTATTTATTACTGCGTAGCAAAGCAGTAAATTAAATATATTTTGCTACTTTAACAGTTGAATCAATTACCTTAATATTTTATTTACTAATAAATAACTTTATTTAGGCACTAAAATATAAAGTTCTTTATTTACTATTCCAATTTTTAAATATATTTAGTGTTCAATTGAGGATGAATTGAATACAGAACATCCTCCCCCACGATTTAATTTATATTCTTTAATAATATACATTATAACTGTGTATGATTTCTGAAGTTTGACCAATATTCTGAATTTACTATTTCACGATGCCGCCAGTACAATTTGGAATTAGGGTTATATTAATTAGCAGGCTTAAAAGGAGGAAGATCTGAACTCGTCGGATTTGTTTTTCCTTTGTACAATGTTCCATAAATACTCGAAGACACCTGTACACAGGGGCGTGCACAGGGGGGGGGGGAGGGACACCTGTTGGCCCGAGCCTGGAGGGGGCCCAATATTTTTGTAACTAACGGTGAAATATAGGAGTAAACAATATGGAGAGGGGCCCGGAAAAGTCATTTGTGATGGGCTCCAAAATTTCTGTGCACGCCCCTGCCTGTACCGATAAAGAAAAGTCTTTTTGTTTGAAACAGCAGAGTTCCTCGGCGGTCTAATGTTAATCAAGTTCATGTTTGAAGAAATTAAAGGAACTCTTTAAATATCATACTCTCATTTAAATTGATTTGTACTTTATTAACTTTGTACATTGTCTCACTTAGTGAACCGGTTTTTATGCTTTTTTTTCTTTTTTGTTTAGTGGTGGTTTTGTTTAGGAGTGGTTAACTTAGGTTCCAAATCTTTGATTTACCCTATTTGTTCTGTAGGGAAAAGTTAAGGGTAAAAAAAAAATAAATTTCATGCAATTTCCCTTACAAACGGTTAAATATAAAACCCATTGATAAACAAAGTAGCGTAAGTATAAACCTAACGTAACTGAGTAGGTTTAGTTTTTAAAGACTAATTTCGCGTATAGTTAAATTAGTGTTTAATCCAGGATTCGGTGGGTTGTCATTTACGTTATGTAGTTGTTTAAGGGAGGCTCCGACTTTAAATGGTTATTAAAAATTAAGAGACCGTATATAATTAGTTAGGTATTTAAAATAATTCATCGTATAGTAATTTAAATCAGTGTTTATTTTATAATTTGGTGTTTAGTTTAGTTGATTTTTGTACTGGAATTGTAAAATAAATTTCATTTTTATGTTTGGGTAGGAAATAGAATGTAAGTGTAATCAGTTATTTTTTGCTTTTTAGTTCCTGGGTATTTTTTGAAGGCGGTTTTTTTATTTAAAAGTAATTTATAACTTTTATAAGCTAAACCCCAACTATATTCCCAAGCACTTAGGCAATGGCTCGGTGGGAGTCGTTCACGAGTTGAAACATTTGCTTGCAATCGCTTCAGTGTGGTTCATGATAAAAATATTTGTGAACGATCCCTTACGATTCGTCACCTATCCAAAAGCTATTCAAATTCGACTCTCATTAGATCGCTGATAACCTTCTGAATTTTTAACATACTGAACTGGAATTTTATTATGAGTTTGTGAATCTAGTTGGAGTTAAGATTATAAAAGTTATAAATTATCATCTTTAGCGCATGCGCAGTGAAAACTAATTTCTTTAAACGTTTATGTTTCATTAAATTTCAAACATTTTAACTTCAAATGTTTAGATAATAAGTAAGTGTCCAATCAGCGAAAAGATGTAAAAGATCAATTAAATTGCATCAAAGTTCCATTAAAATGGAAAATAATCACCTAAATCCGATTACTTTTTTTTTTCAATCTCGTGCGAAAAAAGTTACTTTAAGACTTGAGAAAAGCCTTTAACAGTCAGACGAAAAGCAATATATGATATATACGCCATAATAGCTATCGACAGGTAGATGAGATGAAACACTAAATATGCACTGAATTGAGTTAATGAAAGTTTTCATACATGTTACTAAAACGTTTATTACTTGTTTTTTATTCAACTTAGAAATTTCGAACAGATGCCATTTCTAGCAGAAAAATCAACGCTTTCGATGGACATATAATATTAATATGTGCAAGAATTTTTTTACCCTCATGTTATAGAATTGTATGAAAATTGTGTCATTGGAATTTAAAAATAAAATAACCAATGTATTTTTTTTTTCGAACAAGGCGGAATGGCCTTCTCTGGAAGTCCTGCATCCAACGGTACTGGTGTTGACCTGGTAGATATTGCCAGCTCGGAGGAGATAGAGTTCGGAGGAGACACACAGACAGACGCGCACAGCAGTTAATATTATAGATTAACGTGCGCTAAAAAAAAAAAACCCCTCGAATTCCCTGGACAAGTCGTAAGGTAAAGTGCATTTCTTATAGAAGGTTCTAATACAAACATTATTTTGTTCCTCTCAGAGCAGAGTTCCATCGTTGTCTTTTGACGCTTCCAGAATATCAATATTATGTGCAAGTATGCTATTTTGCTGTGTCCCTCCCGATAAATGTACACTTTGTACATATGTGTAGCAACTTTATAACGGATGAAATAGCATATATGGTCAATACATCTGTACTCTTTAATGACGTGAATTGTCATTTTACTATTTCTGTAGAATAATGTTATCTTAAACTCACCTGTGCAATTCCTCGAACACATTGGACAAACATCAAAAAATAAGGGCTCACGTTAGCTGTTAATGGAGTAATCGCCGTTGTGAAGGATGAAATGAATGTACCAATGATAAGTATTGTTCTGGGTCCAAAGGTTTCTGCCAGTGTTCCACCAATTATCAAAAACAACACATAACCAGCAAATCCAGCTCCTAAAATTCCACTTTGGATTTTCGGGCTCCAATTGTACTTACTGATTTGCTAAAAGAGAAAATATATCATTATGTAGGACAATGCTCGTACTTTCATATTCCTTAAGTACCTATTCTTTAATTTTGCATAGTAATCACTTTGCAAATTTATCCCACGTGTGTGTATTCATTGAAGCATCGTCATTAAATACCAGATTAATTTTCTACAAATTGTTTGATATGTTTGGTGACTTGTTTTCAGTTGGGACATATTGCCTGATGGAGTGGGGCGTATAGCTCTGGTTTTGCTGTGGTAACGCTATTTTTTTTTAATAATAAATAATTTATTTAGTTTTTTTTCCGTACAGATCGATTTTATTGACATCTGCGCCTACATTGAGAAAGGTAGGATGTTAAGATAAAATTTTTGTTATGCTTAAATTTTAACTTTTTTTTCTTAAGTCGAGATTTTTCGCTTCACCTACCTTTACTTTCATTTGTTTCAGTTATACACGGATAAACTGCATAAAAAAACATACACAGCAAAGAGTTTGATACTTCATGATAGTGAAATTGTCATTGCAAAAGGTCATAATCGTCAATGCTGTTTTTTCTTCCTACCTCATTTTTTCCGTAATTTTCTAAACAGGACTCATAGTTAAAATTTTCAACTCTGGTGATCAAATGTTAAAAAAAATTTTTATACAAAATTTTCTTTTTAATTAGCCGACAGTCAAAGAAAAATTTCAATGTTATTTTTAAATTATAAGTATAAGGTTTTCAAGTTACGTATCGGTATCTAAAAAACCTCAAACTCGTAAATTAAAGATAAATTGTTATACTTGACCATGCAAAAGTTCATTAATAATATCTGTCGATGCATTTGAGACTCGTTGAATATTAAAATTTTCGTAATCTGAGAAATCCACCATTGCTACTATGGCAACACTCATATTGATTCTGTGAGCATTCAAAAGAAAATAAACTGCGAATCCATGCATAGCGATGGTGTAGCGTCGTTTCCAAAAATATTCTTTAGTTCCTACAAAGAAAAAGATCGAAATGAGCAATTTGTTCATTGAAAGTGAATAACTATGTAAAACAAATGTATTAATTGAATTACTTATGTAACTGGCTACGACACTAAATAATTTATAAACTGTCTCTGCCTCTTGTCGTGCCTACTCTTCAAGTTTTGGTGACGTTGGGCACTGTTTCAGCCACTGAATGTCCATGACGAAGCTCGTGTACAATCACAGTTGTTGCTTTGAGATGTTTCATAAAGAGCCTAAATGTTTCCTGTAATACAACTGGTGGTTATATAGTACGTGGAGTACTGTGCTTTATATTATTGGAATGCCTGGAGACTTTAACGCTGCAACAGTAATACTAACAATCTGAAGAGATTGCCTATATATGTTTGAGGTAAATAATTTTGGGGCAATCCAACATATCAAGGGGTAGAAGTGTGAATACTTCGCTCATCGTGTTGGTTTCTGAGGTAGAAGTTTCGCTTCGAATGCTGAGGTCATGGTTTCGATTCCCACCGGGGCTAGGGGTGTTATTTCCTCTCTTTGTGCTGTAATGTTTTCTTGTGTTGTCTTAAAGGTTGATAAAAAAAAGTCCAACCTCTGCAGGCAATGATTAATTATTAACTATGACATGGTAACAACGACGTGTTGGCAAGTCTTGAATTAAGATACATATAATGCAACCAAATGCCACTCTGATTCAATTTTTGAACTGGTATGAAGCTTACTTTTGGGGGTGGGGGAGAATCGCTCACTTTCGTGGAATCTTTAATATTAAGACACATTTCGCGATTTACAACGATTCTTGTTTCTTTGGGTCAAAAGCTCATGTAATAGCGACTAAGGTTTTGTGAGATTTGAGCATGCGTTTATGTGAATTTTTCGCATGTAAAGTTTTATAAAACTCATGAAGCATAATCTACTAGTTTTTCAAAAATTCCTTAGAAACTTTTTTTTCTTCTTTCAAACTGAATTATGCATAAATTTATTACTTAAATTCTACCTTCAATTTAGTTCTGAAATATAGCGATTTATTATTTTTATTCATACGCTGAAAATGTATAAATAAGGATTGATTTAGTGGATATATGTTGGTTACTAAAATTAGTTCTTCCGTAAAAGACATGAAAATGTTGAGCATAAGTTTAAAAATCAAAATCAACTACAGGGTCGTCCTGAACTAAACGAGATATCTTTCCTATACATAAACTACTTTTAACTTGATACTTAACTCAAGTTTTTGCCTTGATATTGCCCCGAAACATACTTTTCATCTTTTGGTAGCCATGATTTCGAGAAACGAGTGAAGCATTTGCACTCAAAAATGATACTAATATCTATTTCAAAAAAGGTAAAATCCTACCCTCTCAATTTGTTCGACTCTGAATTCTAACTATCACAATCCTCTGCAATACTCAACTAAACGAATTTTTAAAATAAAAAAAAGATGTAAAACAATTAAGTGTATAATAATTGAGATGAGTTACAATGTAAGAAACTCGCCAATTACTTCAAAAATGAATTGTTAAAAAAAAAAAAATCAACATAATTTCACTACGTTATCTTTTTTTACAGGAACATTAATATCATAAAAACTCAAAGAATCTTATTTACTTCGTTTGAAAAAAAAAAAACTTTTACTTTTTATTTTTTTTTTCAAGATACAAGGAAGACAACTTAAAAATTCAAAAGGATAATTTGATAAGGTGAATCCGCCATTTGTAGTTGTAACCAAAGAAAGCAAAATAAACAGTACTGTCTATAAAGGAGCAAAAATAGTTGCAAGGGATAAGGAATCTTCTCCTAGTTCAATTTTTAGCAACACTACAGCTCCTGTGCTAAGCTTTCTTAGACCAAATACAACTTAGATGAAACAGAAAAGCACAGGATGGATTAAAATTGCTATAGAAAAATTTAATTTTTTAAAAAAAGGTGAAAAAAAACTTGCTGATCTGTAGGTGGCTGTAACGGAACATAATATACTAATAATCCAAACTTACCCTCTTCGTACTGTTGGTCTATATTTACATATTCGCTTACATTTTGGAAAACATAACTTGCTTTCCATTTACTTAAGCTGTTACACGTGTCTATTTTTTCCCTTGTATTTTTCATTGTGATTAAGGAGCAAAACTTGTTCAAATAAAGAGAGCCATTTCATTTGCACTTGCAAATCTAGAGAAAAAGAAATAAATGTATCTTAGCCCAGTATTTATACATATGTATATATTTTTTGTCATATTAGAAATTCGAAATATGCATCTAGGATTAACGTTTCCTAAAATAGAGTTTTTACACGTTAAAGCAGTGGCGTAGCCAAAGGGGGTAGGTAACCAAGCACTGGCTCCTCCCGAAATGTTCGTTATTGATGTGATAGTACTTATTTATGTGGAAATTTTATTTAGCGTTTTTTTTTTCACTTCATTTCAGAAACTGCACTTTCTTTTCTAAATAATGTCTGACATTTTAACTGATGTCACCAATGATTGCCTAAAAATGCATGTTTAGGCTTTCAATTTTCCAAAATTCCTATGAAAGAGCAACTATTCCTTGCTCCACCATTCTAACATTGCTGCATCCTATAGCTGCATTTTTAAAACTTCAATGTAAAAAACATTCTGAAACCCTCACATCTCAAATCCTCTGACCTTTCTCCAAATCTCCTCAAAAACAGGGTAAAATGCGTTTGTAGAACGTCAGTTTCTGAAATTTCTTCTTAGTGGGGAGTCATGTTTTGTGTAGTCAGAAACAACATAACCCAGCTAGCCTTGAGATTCTTTTGACTCAGCGGGAAAGCAATAGATTACCATCAGAAAGGTAACTGGATACATCCCACCAAGGACACATTGCTCACTCCCATCACTTCCACATCCGTATGCCACATATCGGCGACTGGGTAACACAACTGATGAAGAACTATAAAGTAGCATAGTGTCGTACATAACCTCACCCTTCCCCTTTGTCACATGTCTAGCTATTTTTAACAGATTTTATTAGCTTCACTTGTATGTTTGTGAGTAACTCTCCTTTGGACTAAGAGCTAGTGGCTTATTACTGTTAGTACATTCCACCACTTTATGAGCGTTCGTAGCCGAGCGGTCTAAGGCGCGGGTCTTCTCTGACGTCCACCTCCGGGAATCATTGGGCTTGCGTTCTAATCACTTCTACACCGAAATTAAAAATTAAAATTATAATCTTGCAACTCAATGTGCGACCACTTTTTGTGATCGGATTCTTTTAAATTTGGAATGCAACCTCCGACCCGATGACAATGCAATATTCTATAAAATTTATTAACGATAAGTTATTAGTTTATTCTAATTAACACGCTTTTATTAGCTTAACTTGCATGTTTGTGGGTCCAGCTATCCTTTGAACAAATAGCCAGTGGCTTATTAGAATTACTTACAACGTACTAATCAGACGTGATTTGCACATAACTTTACCAGAAAGCATTAAAAATGTCTGATGCAAATAATGCAATAGAATACTAAGATACATTCCATTATAAAATCGAATACACGCACAAAGATTTCATTTAAGAGTTACAAGTGTTAGCAATATTTAGTACCTAAATCTTATTTGAAAAAAATAATAGTTTAAAAAACTAAAAAAAAACACGCTTTAGTAACAAAATGAACTAAAAAGTTTAAAATATTCTTTGGATGTCAAGTATATAAAGTAATTGGCCAAACACTTAATCTTACTGTAATAAAAAAAGCATGGGTGGGGGCTGCCTATTTACATTTTGCATGGATAACAAGTGGAAGAAATTTAAAAGTGTTTGGTCAATTACTTTATATACTTGTCATCCAAAGATTATTTTTAACTTTTTAGTTCATTTTGCTACTAAAACGTGTCTTTTTAATTTTTTAAACTATTATTTTATTCATAAATATTTTCTTGTTAAAAAACGCGTGAAGTCACATTTCTTACTACCCCCTCCCTTCCGCTTGAAACAAAATGTCCCAATTTCACGAGCTCCCTCCCGCCTCAAAGCGTGACATCATTTGTAGACAGTCCCTAAATAAGCGCATCGCGGTCCCATAATCATGCCTGTTTTTGCCATACGTTTTCAGAACGTACGGCAAGTGCTGCAACACGTATGACAGGGGTCGAGGCGATGATTTCATAACCGCTTGGTGACAAACTTGAGTGCAAAATGACACGTGCGTACTGCTTCTTTGAAAAGGATCATGCATTTTTCGTATGTGTTTGTACTATTTTGTCACCCATCTGTATATACATTTGAACGCAGAGTCGAATTATCGTACATTTGAGAAACTCGGCAAAACTTTCATAAATGAATACTGTCTGTAGCCACCGGTATCCATCAGTTCTGACCATAAGTTTCTAAACCTTGTGGTTTCAGGTGCGGAATCGAAGTTGAATATCGCATTAAGAAGATTTCAATCTGAGGTTCGTTTGACCAAAATTAAACTACTTTTGTAATATAGGGAGCGTTATAGTTTAGGAATGCATAAAATGCATTGTAATTCTGCAATAGGGGGAGAAAAGAAATAAATTAAACTAGCTAATAGGTTTTTTGAAAACAGAGTTTAGAAACAAACTAAAGAATCAGCTTACCTCGCTTTTGTTTTCTTTTGAATGAACCAAATAAAAATCCCCGGCTCCGTTGCTTTAGTTATGATAGGGCAGTAAAAATGACAAAGAATTTGATTTATTTAACAGTTCTGAAAATATAACCGAATTGAAAGAAAGTACGCGTAGTTTCAACAATAACTCGCATTTTAGCTAGGACTGCTTATTTGCTTTTAATTTGGCTACGAGAAAAATATACCTTTTTTAATGGATTTCAGGTGTGTTTCAAATATTTGCGCCATAAGCTAAATCTTACATCTCGTTTCTGTAAAGCAAAAATGAATTAATCTATGTGCCGGGTCATACTCGCTTAGTATTTGTCAGATAAACGCGTTATACAGGGTTAGCATAAAAAAATATCCCGCTTTAAAAATTTATATTTCATAAACTATTACACTTAGCATTATAAATAATACATAAAAATAAAGATAAACTGAAAGTTTTTTTTTTTTTTTTTCACTTACAAATATTTGATTTGTGCCCCTTTCGTAACCTGACACACATCTATAACATACATTTTGGAGTGTTTCGCTGTCATTTTTTTGCAATGCTACACATACGCGATCATTCCGTTCTTGCCAACGTTGCTACAATGGTGTTTAAACACTCTCTGTGACGAAACCTCATTAAAAAAATCACACGGAGTTAGGATTGAGGATTTGGGTGGCCATCACGAAAAGGGTAAATCATTATCACCTACCCGGCCATCCAGCGTTGTGGAACGTCAGTGGCATGGCAAGGTGGGGGGTATGCGGATAAACCCCCAACCCCCAAAGGTCTTGGTTTCAACATTGTTTCCAATCCAAATACAGTAGTTACTACACGTGGAAGGACTGTTGTGACCAAAAAAAACCTTCCAAAAGGAATATCTGGCTGCACTAGTGCGGAACGTGCCCATTTAAGTAATTGCGCATGTAAAAAATACTTTCACGGTTTATCATTATTTTTATGTATTATTTATAGTGGTAAGTACATATATGTTTATGCAATATATAAATTTTTAAAACCAGGATATTCTTTTATGCTAACCCTGTATAATACTACACACATTTTAATACTTGACTGTATGGCTTTATAGAATTGTTGAAATTTTGTAAGAAACACCCAGTTAAAAATAGATATGACTAAAGCTTTCTCATAAAAGCATTTTTTTTTCAACCACAAGTAGTGCATAAAATGAAAAAGAGTACAGGTAGTCAGGGTCGCAGAGATCAAAGAACCTTGTCACTTATGTCGCCGGCCAACCCCCCCCCCCCCCCCCCAGAAATTAAAAAAGAAGAAAAGAAAAGAAAAAGAAAGAAAATAGAAGAAAAAATAAAGGAAAAGGGAAAAAAAGAAACAAATTCAAAAGTGCTTATTAGAAAACAATGAACACTATTTTAAGTGCCTTAACAGTAAATGCCTGAAAACTAAATTTTACTTTATCTTAACGTTTTCGCTTATTCGGAGTTTCCCTTCCCCCTTTTCTTTCTTTCTTTTTTTTCCTTCATTTCTTTCTTTCTTTTTTCTTTATTCTTTGCGTCAGTGTCGCCGCCCCCCCCCCCAAGGCCCAGGCCCCTAGTTTCCAACTAGGCTGACATGGCTTCTTGTCGGACTAGCAAGTAGTGAAACAATTGTGTTCTCCTTCTAAACAGATTAATAGTATTCAGTAGAAGTAAGATAAAAGCAGGCAATAGCAAAAGAACTTCCAAAATATTGTTTTCGGGATCAAATAAATGGCAAGTCATGAAATAGATGAGTCACAAAAAACGTAACATAAGCAAAATGCTGCAAAAACGCGAGAACGTTAGTTTTGCATTTTTGATTCACAGGATCTATCAAGGAGATGAATGTGGCACATTTTGGATCTCTTTCTCCTTTGTATTTGCAAAACATTTGAAAGTGCAAGGTTTACAATCACATTATCCTAAATTTTCAAGATTTTCAATTATTTGGAAACATTTTTTTCAAGTACTTTTCCTTTTTTTAAGTAACGATTCTCGCATTGTTTCGAGATTTGGGAGCCCCCAATAAGACGGGTGACTTTAAGCCAGCGGTCGGATCAAAGTTCAACTGGAAAGCTGTGGGTGGGAGGTGATGTATGCACAATAGATTTAAAATACTGTATTGCACACAAACGGTTAAGTTGAGACTGTGCTGACTACTAATTGCAGGTTAACTCTTATAAAAACATACTTTGATATTTACGAAAAAGTTGTTTTAAATTGCTAAAATAATATTATGTGAACACTATTAACTTACATCAAAATATTTTAAATCAACTATTATTGCTAGCTTTAAAATAGATAAAATGATGAGAGTAAAAAATCCAGTAAGCACTTTAAAACTTTGAAAGTTTTTCAAAATAACTATCGATTTTGGTGTTAAACCTAGGGCTGCAGAATCAGAGAAACAATGACCGACTCCAGACTCTTACGCTCTGATAACTTAATTTTGATCCAGAAAATTGTGTTTTCCATAACAATCTAACTGGAAGCAACATCCAAAGTATTACCACGATCGACTGAAAACGGGCTCGAGATCGACCGGTCGATCGCGATCGACGGGTTAGCTTAGGGCCTAAGCTATAGCTTGTTTATCTTAAAAGTAAATTCGGTCTTGCGAAATACTAAAAATTAAATTTCGGGAAAGAAAACCCCTTTTTGTTCCTACCTTCTCCCTATAGCCTTGTTCCCATTGCAAGCATCTACAGAATTTAAGAAATTATTGCAGATAAAACTAAACAAATTACCACTACATTCACCGTCAGCCTGACACCATTCATGCCTGAAATCACGAGTTTTAAAAACTTATGATGGAGACTGCAACGGGTACGTGGTTGAAACCATAATTTAGAAACGAAATTTTTTCTGAAGTTTCTCCCTTACAAAATCTCGACTCTGCGTGTAGGAGCACAATGCATCCGTGGCCCTGTAATTAGGAAACAAAGTGTATAATAACAAGGAATAATATTAGTTTTGGAGAAATGGTTGATTTAATTTTTTACCATCCATCAACCGTTACTTTTGTGTGCCTATATTACACAGTACAGAGCCAAAAGCATAATCCTCCTAGAAAGATAATTAATTAGTTTCTCATGAAAAGATGAAACACTGAAAAGGTACTTAAGGGGTATACTCATTTCGGTGTAAAAATTCCATTTAACTTGCACTTTACTCTGCATTTCAAATCTGAATTATAAAGAGGTAGGTACTGCTAAAATTTGTTACAAGGACGTAACTATGCCTACATAGCTCTACTAATTAAAGTCTCAAATGGAATGCAATTTATTTTTTACTAAGAACAAGAACAAATTAAAAAATTTCTAACTATTATCATCGTAAAATGATTTTGATTGTTTTAATGACTTTTTTTAAAGTCAGTATAGCAGTTAAAAATCCATCACTGTTAGAAAAAACAATAAAATTTTACTGTAAAATTTTATCGTAGAATAAATGAGAGTTAAAAAACGCAACATGCAAGCAGCAGGTTGGATCTCGGTCTCTTCGCATAGACTGGTGACTGTGCTGACCACCATACCATTTGAGACAATAGAGTGAAGGGAAATACAGTGTTATGTGCTTTGCACTGTAAGTCACGTGTTGTATCAATTTGAGCAGCAATAGTTTATTTTTTTCTGTACAACTTAATGTAAATTTTTTTCTGCGCTGTAAACACTCCATTTTGCGGTAATATTCATCATAAAAGCTTACTGAATTATTAACTGTGCATTTATGACGCAAATCTCATCTAGTGCGTCAAAGATTTTTTTTTTTCTCGTTTTAACTAGTACATTCAACCAATGAATTAATCTTGCCTGACATGCTCATTTAAAGTTTGTTTGAAGAGCTTGAAGACAGGAAACGCTTTTGTGCGAAGTGAAAATATTATTGTTTATAAACAAAGAAAACTATAAAGCACGTCAACTTCCAAAGCATACACTTTGAATGCAAAATTAAAATTTATTCTGATGTAATATTTAGAGCGATAAAAATTTAAATAGTTAGAAGTAAAAACAAAAGAGGAGGCAATCTTGCAATGGTTCCCAACGTTCTCCCCCTTGCGAACCCCTTCCAAAATTCCGAAGGAAGTTGGCGAGCCTCTTGGGCACTAGGTAATAAGTAACAAGCAAAAAAACAAACGTGTGCACACACACACAGACAATAAAATTTCGGAGATTTTTTTTTAGTTTGATACTACTCCACATACTTTATAACAAGAACGAAAACATAATTACAAAATATAGAGTTACAAATATTGCTACGAACTAAAATGATCGCAAAAACATGAATACAAAACAAAGTCACCAGATAATAAACACAGTGAATCAGATTTCT
This sequence comes from Uloborus diversus, assembly GCF_026930045.1. Taxonomy (NCBI): domain Eukaryota; kingdom Metazoa; phylum Arthropoda; class Arachnida; order Araneae; family Uloboridae; genus Uloborus; species Uloborus diversus. The sequence continues at coordinate 71,120,013 of NC_072737.1, read as the reverse complement.
GTGACAGATTTCTGTGTTGAACTTCAATAAACTTTGAAAAACATTTTTTTAAATGAAATATTTGTAGAACAAAGTTTGACTGAAATTTTTCTGGCACAAGGATATATTTATCTTTATCACTAAATCAGAAGTCAATTAAAAATGATCTTAAAAATACCTTTCAGGGCGCTGTCTCAGATTAACTTAATAAACTTTTTTTCTTCCAGTAAAATGAGAAAGATCTCTAGGTTGAAATCTTCTTGAAAAGGCCTACGAGCCTAGCTTTTTAATAAAGATATAGTGCGCATATTAATTGTTTGATTACTGAAGAATTTTCTTTTAATTACGCTGTAAGTGCGGAGTAAAATGCGTATATTGAAAACTAATAGAAGTGTCAACTTTTCAATATACGCATTTACTCTAATTTTTACACAAAAGGTGATTTTTAACGAAACAAAATTTTAAGTTCACTTACTACAAGTGAAATTTTCTACACAAATCTCATAAAATCCATACAGCGCAAATTAAAGTGCATGGTTAAATTCCGTTGGTTTTATTTTTACTGCGAAACCTCACACTGCCAAACTTTCACCCACGAAAATTTTCTAAAGTAATTAATTTCTCATACTTACTGTGGTATTTTTGGGTTGCTAGCCATTCTTTCTCTTTTCCTACAATAAAGCTCGAAAAAAATTGTATCTATGTAGTGTGAAAATTATAGCAACCAACAACAGCGCGATCTCACTTCTATGCATTTTTGACTCAACACACGGGAAGAGCGATAACTCTTCTTCGGACTCAAATGGCGAAGAAACTAAACTTCAAAACGTTTGAGACGCTCGCATTTGCCCCATGTAATGTTTTCATCTAGTTTAATCAACTTTTCCGATCAAAAGCTTCTGAGGAAACGAACGCTTTCAAATTCTTTCATCTGAGTACATTGTATTCACAAGTAGAGCTTTTTCAGCATCTCTTCAGGGCTACCATTCTCAATGAAAGCGCTCAAACCGGCGCTTTACAATGACACGCTAAGTTCTTTAAATGCAAAATATGTCAGCAAGTATGCAATTATTTTCATGCTGAGAGTATCGAATGTGTGAGACCAAAATTAAAAAGAGAGCACAATTTGCTTGAAACTGCTTGAACATGAGACTTTATCAAAAACACAGACATATTAAAACTCCGCCATTACAATATTTTTTTTCGCGAACCCCCAGAAAACCGAACAAGAACTCTAGATTTCTAAGTTTTTAAATATCTAAATCTTTGATTTTTTTTTTTTTTTACGCTAAAAAAAATATTTTGGAGCTAGTAATAGGAAAAAATAATTATTGCTTTTAGTTATTTAATGCAGTCACTAATGTTTGATGGAACATAAATTTTACAACTTTGGCTCACGAAGGGATATCATAAATAACTGTTTACTGAACCAGAAATGCAATTGTTACATAGCCACACCAATAGTGGAGCAGTGAATTAATTTAGAGCTTGCACATTCAACAGAAAAATAAACGCTAAAGGAATGGTAATTATCGGTAGCATCGATAGCCACTGTATTCAGCGGAAGTTTTATAGTTGGGGTTCAAGTAGAGACGCAGCTGGCAAAAGCAAACTTAGATATACGGTCATTAAAAGTTGATTTTCTCAGTATGATTTTTAACTTTGTGTTAGAAATACAGCATAAAATGAGTTTCATTTTCTTTTTCGAGTAAGGTATAATGCTAGAGAGTAATAATACAAACTTGTGACAGCAACTATTGTTAGGAATTCTAAATCATGTAATGAATTCTTTATGTTTGTTGTGCACACATGAGAATATGCGTATAGATACGTGTTACCCCGAGTATACTCGTGTAAAGAGGTACATTTGTATTTCGACGTGTATATACTAGGGTGGGTCGATTTTGACTTTTTTTTTGAAATCGAAAACGCCTGTGAAGGGAAAAGTTGTGTATTGGCATCAAATGCTCGCATAAAATTTTTTTAGGAAATCAAAATATATTTAGATCCCCCGCCAGCCCCTTAAAGTTTGGTCAAATATGTAAAAATTGACATTTTTTAATTAAAAAAAAATCTTATGTATAATACTTTTAATCGCCTATGGTGGGGAAAGTTGTTTATTGACATCTAATGCTCATACAATTTTTTTTTTTTTTGGTAATCAAAATATATTTAGATCCCTCACCAGTCCCTTGAAATTTCACCAAATATGGAAAAATTAACATTTTATTTGTTATTTTTTAAATTTCTCATGTTACAGTTTTTTAATCACCCGTAGTGAAAATGATTGCCTAGTAAGATTCTTCACTCATAAGTAATAATAATAATAATATTCAAGCTCCGCTCAACCGCCGAAATTTGGAATATTTTCATAATTTTTAAAATCTTGACGTTTTAAAGCAAAAATTTTATCCAACACTTTTTTTTTAAAATTTAAGCATTTTTTACACTTTATTTTTCTATAAAACACTGTAGAATTCTTCAGGATTAAAACATATACATTAAAGACCAGAAGTCCGTCGTCGCAGTTTTACAGCAGCTCTTCGCTCATTTTCCCGAAGAATTAGGGGGAAATGACTAAGAATTCACCTCGGAGTTTTTTGTAATAAAGAAGTTTTACACCTTATACATTGCTTTGTTCTCAAATTTTGGCATTAACTTTCGGGAAGCCAATGTTGTAGGTATAAAGCCACCATGGCGTGTGGCTCCACAAACAGATAAAGATGCTTCTGTCACCAACCTAACTGCTCTTTCTACCGCTTGTGTATGGAATGGTTGTAGAGACGGGTAATCCAGTTGTTAAAAGCGAACATTTATTGTAAATTGCAACAAAACACATTACCATTAAAAGAAATAAATATAAATTAATCAGTTCCATCTCGGAATAATCTAACATTTACACAACACCTCAATCCAGATACCGCGAGCTAGCCAACTCAGCTGGAGACTTTTAAATAAACTTTGCCAGATTTGCATGCGCTGTTTCTCTGAGTTTAGGCCGTTGCCACAGACTCCCTCACCAGTCTCACAAGACTATTGGGAGACGAAAACGTACTTTGCGGCCAAACCTTGTTGTAACTCCAGGAGTCCTTGGATTGGAATCTCCAGCAATTAAAAATGCTGGTTTTAAGCGATCGATGTGAACGATCTTTTCCTTGTCGTTCACCGAAATCAAAAAGTTCTTGTCCATTCTCTTTAGGACCTCATAAGGCCCTTCGTATGGCGGCTGCAATGATTTTTTTACAGCATCTAAGCGCACAAAAACATGTGTACAGTTTTGCAGATCTTTAGGGATATAAATCCGTTGTTGACCATGCCGAATAGGGGTAGATGGACTTAGCGAGCTAATCAGTCTTTGAAGACGTGCAACGTAGTCAGGCATATTAGATAAAGTTTTTTCTTCATACAACTGTCCAAGTAACCGTAGAGTTGACCCATAAGTCAGCTGTGCCGCGGACGCGCCAAGGTCTTCACGTAACGTAGATCTGAGTCCCAACAGCACTAATGGAAGTGCTTCAACCCAATCGGATTTGTAACACATCAAAGCTTGCTTCAATGGTCGGTGCAGTCTTTCCACCAGACCGTTACTTTGGGGTCTGTACGGCGATGTCCTTGCTAATTTTATGCCAAGCATCTTTGATAGACTCGTAAAAAGTTCAGATTCAAACTGTCTGCCCCTGTCACATGTTATCCTTTGCGGAGTACCAAATCGAAAAGCCCATGACTGTACGAAAGCACGAGCTACCGTTTCTGCTGTTATATCAGTAATTGGCACAACTTCAGGCCACCGCGTAAATCTATCCACTATAGTCAAGCAATACTTAAAATTTTGAACTTGTGTTAGTGGACCTATTATGTCTAAATGAATATGAGAAAATCTCTCATCCGGAACTAAAAATTGAACTAACGGGGATTTAGTATGCAAATGTACTTTAGTCTGCTGACACGGAACACAAGCTCTGCACCAAGCAGTTATATCTTTGTTTATATTTGGCCAGACATATTTGCTATCGATAAGACGTTTTGTAGCACGTATGCCGGGGTGAGACAAACCGTGCATTGTATCAAAAATTTTACGCCTTAGAATTTGCGGAACAAAGAATCTATTATAATTTCCTGATGTATCACAATATAGAGATTTATCGGTACCAGGCATAGGAATTTTAGCTAATTTACCACTGTACTTAATTCGTCCCTCTAAAACGTCCTGAAGTTCTTCATCCTCAGATTGTGATTTTTCCCACATTTCTATATCATCTAGAGATGAAAATGTGATCTCCGATATTCGCGATAGGCTGTCCGCAACCAAATTTCCCTTACCAGGTAAATATCTGATATCCGTAGTAAATTGAGATATGAAATCCAACTGACGGATAGTTCGGGGGGGAGGATTTTTCATGTTTCCGCCGAAATGCGAAAGTTAGAGGTTTGTGGTCTACATACAAAATAAATTTCCTTGCCTCTAACATATATCGAAAATACTGAATTGCACTATATGCTGCCAACAATTCTCTGTCATAAGTTGAATATTTACATTGAGTAGCCGATAGTTTCTTTGAAAAAAAACCTAAAGGCTTGGGACCTTCGGGGGATAATTCATGCAATATACCACCCATCGCAAAATCACTGCAATCAGTTGTTAAAGCAAGTTCTGCATTAGTAGAAGGGTGATAAAGCAAAGTCGCTTCCGCTAAAGCACTTTTAATTTTTTCAAAGCTTGTTTCTGAAGCAGTCTCCCACGGAATTTCCCTCTTATCTCGTTTTTTTGTTTTAATTAAAAACTTATGAAGTGGCGCTAAAATCACGGCGATATCTGGAATAAAGCGATGATAATAGTTTACCATACCCAAAAAACGTCTAAGTTCAGAAATAGTTTTGGGTTTAGGGAACTCTACCACTGCCTTCACCTTTTTTGGATCTGGCATACACCCCTTACTGTTTATCATATGTCCTAAAAAAATTATAGTTTCTTTCCCAAATTCACATTTTGATTCGTTTATAACGATCCCGTAGTTAATGAAACGTTTAAAAATTTCTTCTAAATGTTTTTTATGCTGCTGGTGATTTTCACTCGCGATTAAAATGTCATCCAGGTATGGAAAACAGAAATTCAACCCTCTCAAAACCTCATCCAAAAAGCGTTGAAATGTTTGTGCTGCTGAACATAACCCGAAGTTTAGAAACGGAAATTCATATAACCCAAAAGGTGTTATTATAGCCGTTTTCGGAATATCAGGGGGGTTCACAGGAATCTGGTGATACGCCCTTATTAAGTCAACTTTCGAGAATATTTTCTTCCTGTGTAAAATGCTAACACAATCTTGAATGTGAGGAATTGGATATTTGTCCTGAACTGTTATACGATTTAGTGCTCTGTAATCGCCAGTTGGTCTCCAGTCATACTCGCCTTTTGGGACCATATGCAGAGGACTAGACCAATTACTTTTTGACGGTCTACAAATCCCTTTGTCAAGCATATATTCAAATTCCTGTTTAGCTATTTGAAGTTGCGTTGGGTGTAACCGTCGCGCTTTAGCTGAAACAGGGGGTCCCTCAGTCGGAATGAAATGAACTGTATTATGTTTCATTACCTTTTGTGAACGAACATTAAGTTGTGTAATCTCAATATATTTCTTTAACAATTCTTGATATTCAGAATTCCCATAAATTGTTTTCACATTCGGAACCTTGCAAAATATCGATCGACCGCTTGCACTAAATTTAGTCACCGGATCTAAAATACGCCTTTTCTTTAAATCGACTAGCAATTCAAAATGCTGCAAAAAGTCCGCCCCTATTATAGGCTTTGTAACGTCAGCTATGATAAACGGCCATCTCAATCTGCGTCCTAACCCGAAATCTAAATTTAATAACTTAGTACCGTAAGTATCAATCCCAGATCCATTTGCAGCGTACAAAGTGAATTCTTTTTTTCCGCTGTCTAAATTCAAAAAGGATTTTGGGTAACAAGAAACATCACTACCTGTGTCAATTAGATAGCTCGTTTGAGTTAAAATATCAGTGATATACAGTCTGCGACTAAATCCTGTTTTAGTAAAAGTCATAGAAACTTCCGACGATTTTGAAAAATTTGAAAATTTCGCTTCAAAAGCGCATGGTTTTACACATTTGGTAGCTTTGTCTTTAAATTTAAAATGATACCAACATAACCAATTATTCCGCTTTTCAGCTCTCAAATTAAATTGTTTACGGCCCTGAGATCGATTTGGAGACCTTGAGCGACTGCGCGTTTTTACAATTTTAGTAAGTTCGTCTACTTTCAGTTGCAATTGTTCCAACTGAATTTTAGTACTACACTGTTAAAAATTTTCCGGAAAATTTACGGTAATTGTTACTGGCATCCATGTTGCCAGTAACTATTACCGTAAAAATCAAATGTTGCTGTAAAATTTTACGGTTTCCTCGGTAGGCCACAGCAACCAGTTGGCGCTGGGATCGCTTATTTCTCCGGTATAAATTACCGTAAAAATCAGCGATGCGTCGGCGATGCAATTTTCCAGTAACAATTACCAGAAAATCTTCCTGAATTTTTAACAGTGTAGCAGTTTGGTATTTAAAAGTTTGCTTATCAATTGAGTTTACAACCAACCCAGTATATTCGCAAATCTTGTCTGCCATTTCCGCTAACTTTTCTAAATTTTCAGAACTGACCGCTAAAATTGTTTGCACTGGTACCGGTAACCTACGAAGCCAAATATTTTTTAAAAAATCATCATCTACATGACTCTCACTTAATTCTTTCATTTTTCGTAATAACATAAATGGAGATTTGTCACCTAATTCTAAGTCTTCAATTAATGGCTTTACTTTACGACTCTGAGAAAATTCGAACTCCGCTAACAATCTTTGTTTAAGTGCGGTGTATGATTTTTCTGGCGGCTGACATAAAATATCGGTAGCATGAGACAAAGTTTCTGCATCTAGCGACGCAACCAAATGATCGAATTGCGTTTGTTCAACCGTAACGCCAGCTAACCTAAAACTAGCTTCAAGTTGTACAAAAAATAACTTCGCATTATTAGGCCAAAAATTAGGTACTTTTACAGAAACCCTATTGCAACTTAAGTTTTCAGCACTTACTTCCTTTTGAGTCAAATTTAAATTCTCGTTTGTTTCCATACTAACATGAAACAAATATTTACTGAATTTGTAACATGAACAACTAATAGCTTAGGTACAATGCTACACTCAAGAACCTCAAAGGACACATGCACAGAAAAGCAAGACAGTTGAAAAAAATTGAAGTTTTTCGTCGAAATAAATTACCTTCCGGCGAATTGCTGCGACACATTCTTTCTTGAAATCATTTCGCTACCAACTGATAACTGCGTGTTCGGGTCACCAATGTAGAGACGGGTAATCCAGTTGTTAAAAGCGAACATTTATTGTAAATTGCAACAAAACACATTACCATTAAAAGAAATAAATATAAATTAATCAGTTCCATCTCGGAATAATCTAAAATTTACACAACACCTCAATCCAGATACCGCGAGCTAGCCAACTCAGCTGGAGACTTTTAAATAAACTTTGCCAGATTTGCATGCGCTGTTTCTCTGAGTTTAGGCCGTTGCCACATGGTAAATTCCACAACTCACTTTCAATAACGTCACCCGTTTCAGCTACTTTCTCAAGTTCCGCATTGGGTATATGTTTGGTGAGTGGAGGATCTGTAAGGATACAATCTTGCCAATTTATCAATTTTGTATAGTCTTTGGCTTGAAAATTTAGAGGTGGAATGACAAAATCGCGAACAGTTTCATTAGAAGAGTTCGGGCCTTCTGGATTGTTCTGTAGCCTACTTTCCTTACTGAGGATCGTGTGTCGTTGATCATGGCTATCAGCAGGTTTTCTGGATGACCAAAAAAAAAAAAAAAAACCATTCCTTTGTATAACAGGGTCAACTACTGATTTCAGATCATCACTAAGATATCTTGAGTAGTGGATAACTTCCCAACGATGATGTGCACCGGCTGTGCATGAAGGCTCAGTTTAAATCAAAAACCATACTTTTGCATACACTTTCATAATGTATTCTACAATAGCCTCTATTTCCAGCGATGATTCTTTTGTACCAACAAACAAACGAAGTACTCTGCTTTTGTAAACCACCTATTCTGAGATAGCTTTCCTGGTGATTTGGTGGACAGTGATGTTGAACAATTTCCTGAACATATTGCTTGACATATTTAATACAATTATTTTTGGTCAGGGCCAAGTCCGTCTGTATCAACTGTTGACAAATCAAAAGCGATTTTTTTAAAAGTTGATAATTGGTACCTGCTTACATGTGCCAAGAAGCTTCCGTATAAGACCATTATATGTAAAAGGATCTGTAGTGCTTCCATCAAAATATTATAACAGATAGCGTAAAGGTACTCATTGGCGTGCAATTGACATATGAGCCACTGCAACGGCCTTTTTAAATGCAACTCAAACAGTCTTATTACACCACCTTTCACACCAGTATTGACTGCTGTTCCATCTGATCCTACTGCAGTTAAATCCGCAGTAGATACTTGGGTTGTTTTTAAATAGTCTAAAATGCTTGATAACACTTCATTCGTTGTACCAATTCTTCTGCTCTGAGTTTTTCGTTACGATTTCTATTTGGTTCATATATGCTTGGCTAAGTGCCAAGAACAGGCCGATTTCTCATACTGGGGATGGGTGATTTAAAAAGTTTCATTATATCACAGAGAAGAAGAAAAATAAACATTCGGAGGAATCACACCATCTGTCTCTTTGACAGTTAAGACTAAGCAGAAGGAGCAAAGAAAAAAGGCAAAACGCGCAATTTCAGACTCCCGGCAGGGGTGGTATACGTAATATGATATGATAATTATTTTGTTCACAAACAAAGGGTCTTACTATTTACTATTTACACCATAGGTTATTAAAAAAATACATAAGAAATGAAAAAAAAAAGTTTTAAAAAAATGTCAATTTTTACATATTTAGCGAAACTTCAGGGACCTGGCAGAAGGTATAAATATATTTCAATTACCAAAAAAATTTTTTTATGAACATTAGATGTCAATACACAACTTTTCCCACCACAGGCGATTAAAAGTATTATGCAAAAGATTTTTTAAAAATGTTTTAAAAATGTCAATTTTTACATATTTGGCCAAACTTTAAGGGGCTAGCGAGGGATCTAAATATATTTTGATTTCCAAAAAAAAATTTTGTGCGAGCATTTGATGTCAATACACAACTTTTCCCACCACAGGCGTTTTCGATTTCAAAAAAAAGTCAAAATCGACCCACCCTAGTATATACATATTCAAGCATGCATATACGAGAAAGTACGTGTATATACTAGTATGTTCGTGTACACATTAGAATATGCGTATATATATATGTGTTTCCCCGAGTATACTCGTGTAAAGAGGTACATTTGTATTTGTACGTGTGTATACATATTTATGCGTGCATATACGAGAAGGTACGTGTATATACAAGTATGTTCATGTACACACGAGAATATATGTAAACATACGTGTTACCCCGAGTATACTCGTGTACAGAGGTAAATTTCTATTTAAACGTGTATATACATATTGATGCATGCATATAAGAGAAAATACGTGTATATACGAGTAAGTACGTGTACACACGACAATAGGCATATAGATACTTGTTTAACCCGAGGATACTCGTTTATGATGGCACATTTGTATTTCTACGTGTATTTGCATATTTATGCGTTTATAAACGAGTAACTACGTGTATATACGAGTATGTGCGTGTACACACGATAATATGCGTATACATACGTGTTACCACGAGTATACTCGTGTACAGAGGTAAATTTGCTTTTAATTGTGTATATACATACTTATGCGTGCACACAAGCGAAAATACGTGTATGTACTTGTACACATGAGAATATGCGTATAGATACGTGTTACTCCGAGTTTACACGTGTAAAGAGGTACATTTGTATTTCTACGTGTGTAAGCATATTTAAGCGTGCATTTTCGAGAAAGTGCGTGTATAGACAAGTTTGTTCGTGTACACACGAGAATATGCGTATGGATGTGTGCTAACCCGAGTACACTCGTGCAAAGAGGAGAATTTGTATTTAAGATTGTACAGTCACTCAAAATATTTTTCGAGCGACGGGACCCCTGAGAAAAAATCGATAATGAAAAAAAAAACAAAATATCGATAGTATATTATATTTTAACCGATCTTTAAAATAAAAGATCACCAAATTAATTACAGTCTACTTTTCTTTTTTTTTACAACTGCGAAAATTGGTTTGCTCCGGGTTTTAAAAAAAAAAAAAAAAAAAAAAAAAAAAAAAAAAAAAACAGAAAACATCAAATTAATTACAGTCATGACATTTTTTTCTTTACAAACTCTGTGATTGCGAAGATTGGTTCTGTAAACGGAAATATTTATATAATTAATAATATTACAGTAAAACCTCTGTGTATCCGGAGGACCAAAGACAATTCTTTTTAATAAAAAAAAAAACTTTATTATACATTCTTAAATAAAAAAAAATATACATGGGGACCCAAATATTACACATCATGGTATAAATTTTCTACTTCTTTTACAAACTCTGTATAATAATGTTCTATGTCGTTCTGGGTCGGAGCTGGAGTAGCCGGTTCAAACAATTTTGTATCATTATACGCGTCATCGATAGTCGACCATAACAGGTCAAAATCGATCGGTCGATTGGAATCATCTGCCAGAGCACTCGAAGATGGAATAGCGTTCGAAAAGTCATCTGCCAGAGCACTCGAAGATGGAGTAGCATTGTTCGAAAAGTCATTTGCCAGAGCACTCGAAGATGGAGTAGCATTGTTCGAAAAGTCATTTGCCAGAGCATTCAAAGATGGAGTAGCGTTCGAAAAGTCATCTGCCAGAACATTCGAAAAATCATTTGCCAGAGCACTCGAAGATGGAGTAGTCGAAAAGTCATCTGTCAGAACATTCGAAAAATCATTTGCCAGAGCACTCGAAGATGGAGTAGCGTTCGAAAAGTCATTTGCCAGAGCATTCAAAGATGGAGTAGCATTCAAAGAACAACTCAAAGTGTAAGATGCTGCTGCCGCCGCCGCCGCATTCGAAACGCGAGGCTCGATCACTATAGGTAAAAAAAAATACCTGGTTTTCGCCTCGTTGTTCGGGTCGCGTCTCACTTTTAAATGCTTCGATCGTTTTTTCCCTCTCGTCATCGAATCTCGAAAGGCCAAATTTGGTCAAGATTCGATCGGCGAGCGCAATCTCGATCCGAAAAAACGAGAACAGACATTTTTGGGGAGCCGTGATACAGTAAATGGTTCCGGGAGGAATGGCGTACGTCTTTCCGGCTTGCAGGACAAATTTCTCGAACCGAGCATAGTCAAAACTATCGAAATGTCTCTCTTGTATCACGCCCCCCATCGAGGAATTTTTCAGCACGTGATAAAAAAGCGGCACGGTTTTCAACTGGACGACGTGATATTCGTCGGCGGGCACGGACCGGTATCCGGTCGTGAAATCTCTTTTCACCAAATACGTGTTTTTATAAAAAAAAACACAACCGCTGATCGCTGTATCGTTTCCTGTTCCTTTCGCGCAGCATTTTTTTCGCGTCTTCCGAGTAACGCGGTTCTTCCTCCATGCCGGTGGGTAGTCTCATTTTCGAAATCATCTTGCTCCAATCGCGAGGTTTCTGATGACAACATCGCACTAGTCCACAATGCAGAGAACGTTCGAAATTGGCTTCCAGAAGCGAGTTTTTTTCGTACACTCGAGTATAATGAACCATGGTGGATTTCATGAAAAAAATGAAAGGTGTCGCGGAAGATTTAAATCTTTGCGCAAACTCGGAAGGTACGACTCTCGTACCCATGGTGTCCAGGTCCAATCTTTCCAAATCCAGCACATCGTCGGGAGAAGATACGCGTGCAGCAAGAAAAAACGTCGTACATGACCGACGCCAGCTCCGACTCTGTTGCGAGTGTTTTTTTTTTTTTTTAATTTCATTTATATATGTGTGTGAGACCGGAAACGGAGAGCCCCTCAATGCGTGATGGGCGGTCTCTTTCCGTCCACAAACATTCGCGTCGCCAACATCATCCGGAATCGGTGACAATCATCGTCTCTACAGCTGGGACACACGCGTTCCGGAAAATATTCGTTACGTAAATCCCACATGCATTTCACTTTCACGCTAGTTATCGATTTACCGGTATCGATCACATGTTTCTTCAGTAAATCGTGAGTCAGACCGTCCGCGGCGACGAAAAAACCAGAAGAACATCGCAACCGTTCCACGTCGTATAACATAAAATTGAGATCGAAAGGTCCGTCTCGACTCAAATAAGCGAACCCGTTACTCACGGAGTGACCCTTTTTCGGATGAGCCGCCACGAAAGTGGGAACATTAGCAAAATAAGAGATCGGTCGTCTCTCGGCTCTCAGTTTATTTCTAAACACCCGTCCGAATTGTTCGTACGGAGTGGATTCGGAAACGTATTCCGTATTCGACTCGTGCCACGCAGGAGAGGGAGAACGACGAACCGGTTCGGCGGTCGTCGTCGGTGGCGGCGGCGTAACTGGACGAAAATCAGACAATTCTTCGTTCGAAGGATGAAGTTTTATTTGATCTTCCATAGAAGTCTCTCGTATAAAGATTTTTTTTTAGACATCTTTCAAAACAGTTTTTTCATGTTCGTTGAATATATACGTAACACTGGGTCTGTTCATAAACCCAATAACCGTGATAATAAATGATACGATACTTATTTTAATCACCGATTTTATAAACGTGTGAATATCGTTGTTGTCGACTAGTTCATATATAACATCACGATTGAACAGCACTAAAATTATTAGAAAAACTTGAAATTGAGATTGGATAAAATCGAACATTTTTTTGTTAAACCAAACAACGCTTTACAGAGAATCTGCTCGAACGAAAACGGATGGACGAGTTTAACACATTTCACCTGATATATACTGTCACTAAAGGAAAAAAAAAAAAATTTTTTTTTTTTTCAACAGTTACCCTTTCGACTTTTCCAAAAGTTACTTTCTCGACCATCAACACATTTGAAAAAAAGGGAGGAGCCAAAAAAAAAAAATTCTTTTTTTTTTTTTTTTTTTAAACCTCATTTCGAATCGTCACTCTCTGAATTACTCGACTCGTCCTCGCTTTCTTCATCGATGTTTTTTTCTTTATCGAGTTTTGCCTTTTTACGTTTTTTTTTATTCTGATCGCTTCTGCTCCATTTCTCTCTGATCGCTTTCAAGTGACCGTCTACCCGCGACAAATAGTACTCGACGTAGTGCACATCTTCTTTCACGCCTTTTTTTTTCGATCGACAAAATTGAAACTTTTGCTATCATTTTAGAAATTCTTACCTTTACACTAAGGAAACTAATTTTACGCTAGGAAACTAATTTTCACTATTTACAACTGTCGTATTTAAAAAAAAAGCGCTAACTCAGACAATAAAATTTCAAAATGTGATAACTGTTAGGTTTTTTTCCGATCGAAAAAATTGAAACTTTTGTTATTATTTTAGAAATTCTTTGCTTTACACTAGGAAACTAATTTTATACTATTTACAACTGTTATATTTAAAAAAGCGCAAACTCAGAAAATAAATTTTCAAAATGTGATAACTGACAGATCCCGATAACTTTAAGAACAGACATGACCGAGAAAAAAAAAAAAAAAAAAAAAAAATTTTTCTCCTCCTCTTTTTCAAATGTGTGGGCGGTCGAAAGGTCAACTAACTGACAGATCCCGATAACTTTAAGAACAGACATGACCAATTTTTTTTTTTTTTTTTTTGGCTCTTCCCCTTTTCAAATGTGTTGGTGGTCGAAAGGTCAACTGTTTGTTGGAAAGGAAGAAACTGTTACGTTTTTTTTTTCGATCGACAAAATTGAAACTTTTGCTATTATTTTAGAAACTCTTAGCTTTACACTATTAAACTAATTTTATACTATTTACAATTGTCGTATTTAAAAAAAAAGCGCAAACTCAGAAAATAAATTTTTAAAATGTGATAACTGACAGATCCCGACAACTTTAACAAAAATTAGTATAATAAAGGGTTTAATATATTTATCTTCATCGGACACATATTAATAATAATAATAATAATAAAAACAATTAATCATTATAATAATAATAGTATATAAATATAGGGTAACTTTGCCCCCCTCTTATGGGTATAATATAGACAGCATATTTTCGTATTCCGGTCTCATTTCAGATAAAATGAGTCCGACGAAAATAAATATATCATACCCTTTGTTTTACCACACCACTATTTACAACTGTCGTATTTTTAAAAAAAATCGCTGACTCGGTTAGACAATAAATTTTCAAAATGTGATAACTGTTACGTTTTTTTTCGAATGACAAAATTGAAATTTTTGCTATTATTTTAGAAATTCTTACCCTTACGCTAGGAAACTTATTTTACGCTACGTTTTTTTTCGAATGACAAAATTGAAACTTTTGCTATTACTTTAGAAATTCTTACCTTTACGCTAGGAAACTAATTTTTCATCTCCATACGATACCACTATTTACAACTGTCGTATTTATAAAAAAAAACGCTAACTCAGACAATAAAATTTCAAAAAATGTGATAACTGTTAGGTTTCTTTCCCGATCGAAAAAAATTGAAACTTTTGCTATTATTTTAGAAATTCTTACTTTTACAGTAGGAAACTTATTTTACGCTACGTTTTTTTTTTCGAATGACAAAATTGAAACTTTTGCTATTACTTTAGAAATTCTTACCTTTACGCTAGGAAACTAATTTTACATCTCCATACGATACCACTATTTACAACTGTCGTATTTTTAAAAAAAACGCTAACTCAGACAATAAAATTTCAAAAAATGTGATAACTGTTAGGTTTCTTTCCCGATCGAAAAAATTGAAACTTTTGCTATTATTTTAGAAATTCTTACTTTTACACTAGGAAACTAATTTTACATCTCCATACGATACCACTATTTACAACTGTCGTATTTTTTTTAAAAAAAAGCTCTAACTCAGACAATAAAATTTCAAAAAATGTGATAACTGTTAGGTTTTTTTCCCGATCGAAAAAATTGAAACTTTTGCTATTATTTTAGAAATTCTTACCTTTTTGCTAGGAAACTAATTTTCACTATCGACGACTGTCGTATTTTTAAAAAAAGCGCTAACTCGGTTAGACAATAAATTTTCAAAATATGATAACTCCCGACAACTTTAAGAACAGACAAGACCGAAATTTTCAAATGTATTGGTGGTCGACTGTTGAAAAAAATTGAAAGGCTAACAGTTGAAAAAAAAAGAACTGACATGACCGAGAGAAAGGTTAACTGTTGAAAAAGACTTTAAATTTGTATAATATATGTATCTTCATCGGACTAATATAAATAATAATAACAATAATTAATCATTATAATAATAATAGTATATAAATATAGGGTAACTTTGCCCCCTCTTAATGGGTATAATATAGATAGCATATTTTCGTATTCCGGGCTCATTTCAGATAAAAAGAGTCCGACGAAAATAAATATATCATACCCTTTGATCTACCACACCACTACTGTTAAGTTTTTTTTTTCTCGATCGACAAAACTGAAACTTTTGCTATTATTTTAGAAATTCTTAGCTTTACTCTAGGAAACTAATTTTCACTATTTACAAGCGCAAACTCAGACAATAAATTTTTTTTTTTTCAAAATGTGATAACTGTTACGGACAAAATTGAAACTTTTGATATTATTTTTAGAAATTCTTAGCTTTACACTTGGAAATTGAAGAGAGAGAGAGAAAATTAGATCTTTTATCGTTTATTTTTTTTACACACACACACATATATACACACAGATTCGATTCATCGACGAAGAACAAAAAAATATTTTCGACACATTAAAAACTATACGGCGTTTTTACAATATAGCTACACACTGAAAAAATATATATAATTACCGATTATAAGGTTCCTTTTTTTTACACAATTAAAAACAATAAATCGTATTGTGTCCATTGCAGTTCCCTTTTTTTAAAATCACAGATTTCAAAAAAAATCGGTAAGCCAACACATTCTCCAATGCACAATGGTAGTCGCTGCACACAGTCTTGTGTAGCTCACATGGTTTAACCGATAATGTTTTTCGTTGGTTATTCACTGCCAGGTTTTTCGTGAATAACTGGTAGATCGTATCTACCCGAGGCATCCCTAAAAGTTCAACATCCACACTTTCGAATCCCATCGAGTCCAGCAACTCTTTTACCACATTACTCCGCTGGCCTTTGTAGCCCCACACCGTTCGAGATCCCTCGGCGTTTCTTTGAAAACATGCCAGGTGATATTTAATCCATGCTGGTATCGTGACATTCTCTTCCCTTTTTTCGGGATACAGAGATAGTCCGTCTCGATAATTTTGTAGATAAAGAAGTGATGCATAGTCTTTTGATGTGAATTGAACTGTCTTCAACTCTTTCGTTAGATCTACCGTGAAATGATCGTAGTCGTAATCGGTTTCACCAATAGTCGTCATTGCAATTTCACGAAAATGAAATTTTCCATTAATGTAAAATCCTTTCGCGTCAATCAAACCAAAAATTCGTGAACTTTCCATTTCAAAATAAACTGACTCGAGCGAAAGAGAGAGAGAGAGAGAGAGATAGATAATGCTTCGAGCTTACCGTTTTTATATTCCGATTCGACCTCGTTTCTCAGGACGTGACGTCATTTCCTTTTTCGCACGAAACCGATTGCTCTTCTGCAACGTTCTCGTAACTACCACGATCGCGATAAATACATCCTTCCCTTTTCGCACGAAAGGTTAACTGTCGAAAAAAAACAAGTCCAAAATGTCCCATTACAGGGGTCTCAGTTAGACATCGAAAAAATGTTAGTGTTACACTAGGAAGCTAATTTTTACTTCTCGATATACCGTTGTATTTTTTTTCCAACTATATTTATATGAATGTATTTTTTTTTCTCTAATCATCAAATGAACTTACCTCTTTTTTTTTATCCACACATCACTTTCAATAAAACACAAACAAGTCATCACCCTGAACACTTAAATGATAATTTTTCCTCTGCGACAATTTTAGTTTCAGCGCTCTCATCGAGTTGCCAGTTCTATTCGATTTAAAATATTCGGGTAAAATTGTCCCGGCCGACCGTATTTTACAGCTGTATTCGTTAAACAGGACGTTTGACGCCGTCTCTTCTTCTTTTTCTTGTTCTCGATCGATAGGTGTGGGAGGCAAGGATTCCTCGGTGTTTTCGCATTTCATTTCAATCTGTTGAATGTCCAAATCGACTTGGATCGGCGGTTCTTCTTCTTCTTCTTCTCCGATCCGATCCACACTTAAATTTTCTCTTTCAAACGCACAAAAGTCTGCGAGCATTTTCAGTCTATTGTTCGACGGACTCGATAGATTCTCGAGTATGGGCATTTTCGGAGAAGGAGGGCTCGATGAACCATCATTTTCGGCACGTCTCTTGTAGTCGATTTTCATCGGAACTCGTTTTCTTTCGTAGTCGATATTTATGTTGGAGGTGGAGAGATCGATGGGAGTCGGTGGAAATTCCACGAGATACGAGACGGGATCGCATGACGACGACACTCGAGGAGTAGGAGGAGGAGCGATTGCTTCGGGCACTCTCGGATCGACGAGTCGATGAGTTTCCACGTATCTTTTGCTGCACAGACACAAATGTTCCCCGTGGGCCATTTTCGTGCCCTTTTTTCACTCGTACTCTCTGCACCAAACACATGTCTGTAGCGGATAAATAAAATGTATAAATTTGCAATGATTCTCAAAGTCCGCCACGAGAACGACACTTTCGCAGACGACGCAAAGAGTTTTTCGGTCTTCTTGCCGACTCAAAAAGTTACGATATCGTCCGTACGACATTGTCGAGAATGAATACGAAATAATCGTTGCGAGTCGAGATATTTATATCGATCGGAGCCGGAAAACACACAACAATCCGAGATCACAGGAAACGTTAACGTTCTGTAGATGAATGGAGGGAAAAAAAAAAAAAAAATTTTTTTTTTTTTTCCTCCTCTCCTCGTTAGATTATAATGTTCGTCTCCCCAAAATATTGCTTGCAATTCGATACAAATATGATTCCCGTTTATTGGAATGTAAGCAGACAAAATGGTATCGTGTATGATGTCTACGTTCATCTTACGGCATTTTTCATTTTCTTGGACAAGTACGTGTTTACCTGTCCTACCGACATGTTTATGATAATTAGTGGTACTTTCGAACAAGAACCGATTTACGCTACCTTTCGAAAGGAAAAGGCTATATTTTCATTCGATCCCGATAATAATTGCAAGGCAACGCAATTATTCGTGCAGAAATATTCTACCGTAACTGATTCAATTTGGTTATCGAATCTCGATGATATATGTGCTATGACTAAAGCGATGGATGTAAAATATTTGACCTGTACTTTAGACGATGCGAATAAAAAAAAAATTCAAGTTTGTATTATATCGACACGAGATGACCTTTATAATAAGCTCGAAATGAAAATGATTTCAAAAATTGGATATTTTGATACTTACTCTCTGAGAAAAAAAGGTGACGGTTTGGTGGATTTATTCGATGATGGAAAAAGAGATAAAGATTATATGCGTGACCGATTATATACGCGGTTTGAAAAAGCGTCAATGTGCAGGTTCTGAAAAAAAAATCTTTTAAGGTCTACGTTGAAAAGGCGATTTTCGACCAAAATTCACTTTTTCTTCTCAAAATAGTTTTATTCAACAGCACCATTCTTTAAGACATTTTGGTTCTACGCGGCTCACGTTATAAGCATTTGACGTCTGCAGTATAACGCGTGTTAAGTCGAATCTTTACTTACGTAGAATGCAATTATTTCTCGATACTGGCTACGGAAAAACATGATTTTGCAAAATTCTATTCGAGCATGAAATTTGACATGTCTGTCTTGTGAGACTATGCTCCGAACCTAGTCGGATACCTCAAGCAGACTCTGTTCTCTATACTGAAGTATAAAATTTTTCTAATGTGTAAGTCATGTTTCCACACACAAAATCAGCTGTATAAAAAAATTAATTTCGAATATGAGACTGCAGTTAGATGTATAGAATAAGTGGTAAAAATTTTTAAAGTCTAACATAATTTAGTTTCTGAGAAAAAGGAACATTTAATTTCAAAAATACCATTTCGAGGTGCAAAAAATGTTTGCTAAACTGTTCATACGAGGCGTGTTTTTAAAGTAAGTTCCGTTTTTTATGGAACGAGTACAGACAGAGCTAAGTATAATTTAGTGCACCACCCTTACGCTATTTTTCGACATTGCTCCCGTGATTTTCCAAGCATTTGTCACAGGTTTTTGTATACCTATTCGTACAAAGTTACCGCCCGTTTAGTCAACCTCTTACAGGGCTTTGGCTGGGGGGGCGTTTTTGAACATCCTTACCTCGCTCGCAGCATCTTTCATTTGTTTCGGCATCTAAAGTCTTTTCCAAGGTGATCTGTGGCACATGAGCTCAGAGAATCCCATGGCTGACTACACAGTCGGCAATTTTCTATGAACAAAAACCTGTACCACGCTATGACAAATGTTTGGAAAATCACGGGAGCAATGTCAAAAAAAAAAATTGCGAAAGGATGGTAGATTTTTGTGCAATAAATTTCTTTGCTCTCGTTCTTTTTTTATACCAAAACGGAACTTACTTTAAAAATACGCCTCATAGAATGCAGGTAGATTAGATCATTTACATTGATATTTATTTAAAACAACATACAATATCATATTTACAACTGTAAAATACAATATTTACACACCACCCCTCATAATTTGTTTGTGTACACATGAAGAGAGAGTGCACGAAATAATACCGATACGGTGTCTAAAGCACAATGGTCGGGAAGAATTCTCGTATGCATTCGATACCGTTTCACGCAGTCCATACCACAAGAAAAATTTTCTCTATGTCGGGAAAGAAACAGTCTATATTTGAGTTGGTCTCGGAGTCGCCCGACCTCTCGCTGATCCAAAAAATTTCCAGCCGCAAGGAAGCCCTTTGCTTCTATGAGGACATTTTCTAGCAGCAGAGGATATCCGGTTTCCTCTTTGTATCACGCACTAAAATGAACAAACAGGAAATGCGTTTCCTCGCGCAGAGGATATCCAGTTTCCTCTTTGCACGACATATCTCTCTCTATATATATATATATGTGTGTGTGTGTAAAAAAGAAAAGACACGACCATGTTTACGAATCTCGACCGATTTCGCGATTTGGAGCGAGTGATCGGAATAGGGAAGTTGCAACCTATTAAATGTTCATATTTTGGCTATTGCATATTGTTAATTGACCCTCAAAACTAAAAAATTCACCATCGCCGAATTTTAAAACACCGTGGTTGATTTTTAATGAATTTTTAAAAATCCACGCGCAAAAGTGCGCTCTTCTGAAACGTCACGAGTCTACGTCACAGGGCGCGAATGGGCAGCCTTCCGCCGAAGATCCCTTGTTTTTCGCTAGGGACATTTTGAGCGCGCTGATATTTTTATTTTTTAGAAATTCAATAATCCTTTTGAACACACTATGGAGGCCGGATTCGTTAAAGCACAATCTAAATAATCTTCCCCAAATAATATCAATGGTGATATTCGAATATTTCCGAGAGGATGAGAGGTTTAATGTTCCAGAAACGCGAGGAGATAAGCCTTTTACGTTTCATCTTCGAAGTCGAATGCACGTTCTTCGATTTCTCCCATGACATGGGAACCGGTTCGCTAGCGTTTCTCTCCTATCGGACGTCACTTCCTATGCCATCTGACGTCACAGGCGCTTGAACTTTAAAAATTAATTTAAAAAAAACTACTTATCGTATCGCAAAAATTTTTTCACCTATGATGTTCATACATGTTACTCTATCATATAAAAATAAAATTGAAAAATCGAAAACTTCCCTATTGCAGATGCTCAGGGGATTTACGTGGACGGATTCGTGCCCCGCGAACTGTCGATTATGTGTTGTTACGGTAATAACTTCACTTCTCGCCATTGGTTTGTTGATGTGTCTCGAGTTCTCTTTTCGACGAAGACGGCTGACGAAAAAACGATCCGTCGAGTGCGCGAAAGAAAACACGTCAACGGACTCCCGCTCCTGAGCGAACGACGAGAATGCACTATAGAACCCCATGAAATCGATACAAATATCCTGGAATTTCGAGCAAGGTATTTGACTTTCCCAGGTAGCGAAGAAAAAATGATAGCGTGTCGAACGACCGAAATGAGAAACATTTTGACGAGATGCGGTATTCCCTACCTCGATGTACGAGATTATGAATATCCGGACCAAATACTCGAACACCATGCGTTGGCGAGTCATCGGATATGGTACACGTTACCGAACTGCATGCCCGATTCGAATCATTTGTGTACCATGGATCAGGTGTCTGCAATGCACTTTTGGATCAGGAAAAGACTCAACCCGTTCGATGACATCGATTTTAGACATTTTGAAATTCAAATTGGCAAATACCATTTCGACGTGGATGATCTGTTTTCCGATATAATTTGTGATAGTCACGTGGACGATCATCACCAACTCATGACTATTTTTTGAGAGTGTGCGCGTCATCGGATCAGGTATGCAATGCACTGTAAAACAAATACGATCTGTTTCCCGACAGATGGCTATTTTTTTGATTGTCGTAATAAATTTTGTTTCTCTCTCATGTCACTCTTTTTTCGACGAGATCTCACACTGCACGATTTAACCTATATACCACGTCTCGTAAAGATCACTTAAAAAAGTTGTCTGGGGACGTGTCAAATTTTTGAATTCATTTGAATATGAGGATGAGTTTTGTTTTATTTATTATAGTGACTTAAAATAAGTTTCAGTGTCCGCAAGGGACTTTTCAAAGTTATCACTTACTTTTTTTTATAAAAAAAAGGTCTTCTAATTAAAATTTTGTAATGAAATT
Organism: Uloborus diversus; assembly: GCF_026930045.1. Taxonomy (NCBI): domain Eukaryota; kingdom Metazoa; phylum Arthropoda; class Arachnida; order Araneae; family Uloboridae; genus Uloborus; species Uloborus diversus. The sequence continues at coordinate 71,098,034 of NC_072737.1, read as the reverse complement.
TTATAATTAAGTTTGTCCCCTTAAGTTAAATTTCAAGCGGAATGGCGTTTGGAGTCATGTAGTAACAATGCATGATCAAAACTTAATTTTGAAGCTATAAATTTTAAACTTAATAAAAACTGTTAAAAATACTCCACGCGATTTTTTTAAGCGATGCTCCGAAGGTCGTTAAGGGGTATATCGTCATTTGCACAGACTTTTTTTGAAATATGAGAAAGATTTTACTTTAGGAGAGATGCATGGAATAGGTGGTCAAAGCCTGAGTTATTGCAATTTAAAAGGGGACTTTAAAAAAATTTGATTTCTTGATTTTTATGCGTGTTTTTAAAGTAAGTTCCGTTTTTATATAAAAAAGGAACGAGTACAGATAGAGCTAAGTATAATTTAGTGCACAAAAATCTACCACCCTTACGCTATTTTTCGACATTGCTCCCGTGATTTTCCAAGCATTTGTCACAGGTTTTTGTATACCTATTCGTACAAAGTTACCGCCCGTTTAGTCAACCTCTTACAGGGCTTTGGCTGGGGGGCGTTTTTGAACATCCTCACCTCGCTCGCAGCATCTTTCATTTGTTTCGGCATCTAAAGTCTTTTCCAAGGTGGTCTGTGGCACATGAGCTCAGAGAATCCCATGGCTGACTACACAGGCGGCAATTTTCTATGAACAAAAACCTGTACCACGCTATGACAAATGTTTGGAAAATCACGGGAACAATGTCAAAAAAATAGCGTAAGGATGGTAAATTTTTGTGCAATAAATTTCTTTGCTCTCGTTCTTTTTTTTTATATCAAAACGGAACTTACTTTAAAAAATACGCCTCGTATGTTTTGAAACTCTATTTCAATACCTTTTTTTAACTAAATTGTCTTAGGCTCTGACCACCTATTTCATGCATCTAATTGCATATCCAAAAATATTTTTTTATAGAGCTGATTTCGTGTTTCCTTTCTGTAAAATGTTACTTCAGTATAGACAGGAAAAATTTCATAAATGCATCTTAAGCAGTTTTTTTTTCAAAACATGAACCTGTGCACCCAACACCGAGCGATTCGGAGAAATTTCACACATTTGAAAATTAAATGTTTCAGGGGACAGCTCGAAGCGATTTTTCGAAAAATAAAGTAAATTTTTTCTATTCCAGCCCATATAAATTTGCTAGGGTGTGTTTATCTTTATTAATAGCCGAAACCCCGTTAAACCTTAATACATACCCACCACCAAAGTAACATAGTCTTTCCGATTTTCACGACAGACCGAGCGATTCACATATACCCCACATCTAATTACTAGTGTCGATCAAAAAAAATCAATTTTCAGGTTTTAAATTTCAAACACCAGAGTTCTGGAGACATATTTTAGAACAATAAGGAAAGAAAACAAACAACAAGAGAAGAAAAAAAAAACTTACCAGTGTTTTTCTTTTTTTTATTATTGCTCCAGTTGTTTACATTTTTTTTTAACTCGTATCGTACTAAATCATCCAACAACTGGTTCTTGCACTCCAGTTTGCGTTTTTTCAATAATTCGACATGACGGATTATACATTCGCACGAAACAATGTCATTTTCGTACTCCCGCACGACTCGTTGCAAACACTCGTACAAAATCTGTTGGTCCTGGTCGGTTTGGGGAGCGTCCACAGGCACCAATGCCATCGAAGTATCCTTTTCAATTTTTTCACTCAAGCAACTCGTGAGATGAGACGCGTGTTTCATTTTAGATCTGCTTTGCCAGGAATATCTTCCGTCACACCAGGCTCATCCCAGCTCGGGATCCACTCCGACATCATAACGTAACTTTTTTTTTTTATAATGTTTCTCGAAATGTTTGACAGGCACTCGTTCACCACAACGTTCACACTCGAGGAGCACGTCCTTGTGTTTCCTCTTGTAATTTTCATATTGGGAATATAGATACGCTTTAATGTCACCGTCGTACCCAAGTTTGGGCGTAGAAGACACGCCGAAATTTTCCATCGAGTCCTCGAGACGACGCGGAGAAAACAGGTCACCACCAGGCAGTTTATCATCAGGTAGGCTATCATCAGGCAGGTCACTCGATGCGGGAATGTTCTGGGGATTGAATACGGGAGTGTTCGGAGGAGAATATGCCAGTGGAACGGGAAAGTCTCCAGAGGTCGATGGTTGTGCATAGAATCCATAGTGTCGAGCGTCGTCAGAAGGCTCGAAACGTTCCAGGATCGCGTTTAAATCGCGAGAAGCCACGTTGTTCAAAACATGTGGGGGGACGAATGTAGACATGACTACTTGCAGCAAATGCACGACAGATCCATTTGCGAATCTAATTTATACTCATATCCGGGAAGGGAAAACAGAGAGAGAGGAGAGTTATTTGGAGGAGGAGCAAAAAAAGAAAAAAAAAATTCGAAAAAATAAAATAAAATATTTTTTTTTCGATTTTTTTTTTTTCCCGCATTTGTCACCGAATCCAGATTATGTGGGCGACGCGGATATTGACCGAATGGCCTGCGCGTTTTAGCTTTATTATTAGTAAATATAAAAATAAATTCTCCAGGCTTAAAGATTGAAATAGAAAAAAAAATTTATCGAAAAATCGCTTCGAGACGCATGCTACAACATACTTTTGTGTCAAATTTCGTGAAAAAATCGCTTCGAGACGCATACACGCTACAATGTTCCAAATTTCGTGAAAAATTGACCGAATGGCCTGCGCGTTTTAGCTTTATTATTAGTAAATATAAAAATAAATTCTCTAGGCTTAAAAATTGAAATATAAAAAAAAAATTATCATAAAATCGCTTCGAGACGCATGCTACAACATACTTTTGCGTCAAATTTCGTGAAAAAATCGCTTCGAGACGCATACGCGCTACAATGTTCCAAATTTTGTGAAAATTGACCGACTGGCCTGCGCGTTTTAGCCTTATTATTAGTAAATATAAAAATAAATTCTCCAGGCTTAAAAATTGAAATAGAAAAAAAAATTATCGAAAAATCGCTTCCAGGCGCATGCTACAACATACTTTTGTGTCAAATTTCGTGAAAAAATCGCTTCGAGACGCATACACGCTACAATGTTCCAAATTTCGTGTGAAAATTGACCGAATGGTCTGCGCGTTTTAGCTTTATTATTAGTAAATATAAAAATAAATTCTCCAGGCTTAAAAATTGAAAGAGAAAAAAAAATTTATCGAAAAATCGCTTCGAGACGCATGCTACAACATACTTTTGTATCAAATTTCGTGAAAAAATCGCTTCGAGACGCATACACGCTACAATGTTCCAAATTTCGTGAAAATTGACCGAATGGCCTGCACGTTTTAGTTTTATTATTAGTAAATATAAAAATAAATTTTCCAGGCTTAAAAATTGAAATAGAAAAAAAAAATTATCGAAAAATCGCTTCGAGGCGCATGCACCCCCCCATGCTACAACATACTTTTGTGTCAAATTTCGTGAAAAATCTGTTCTGCGATAAATATTTTCATACTGTCCTTAAAAAATGCCCACTTTTCGGAAAGAAGGGTAACTTTGATATTCATTCTAACTTTTTTTCATGCACGCACAACTTGTTCTGTTTTTTTTGTGCAAATATTAACGTTACGCTGGAATTTTGAGATATGGCATAAAAGTTTGTGAGTTTATTAGCATGCAAAATAACCTAAATATTTTTTTAAGCGCTCTTATAAACTTTAATGTATACCCAGTTTTATCAAACTACTTCCAAAGTAGCATATTAATTTCACGATGATTAAATTCGGCATTACAAAAATATATAATATACACAGAGAGAGAGAGAGAGAGAGATAAATAAATATTTAAAACACTTTTACTTTGCTGTAAATAGCTTGCAACAAAACGTTCTACCCGACAGCCTTTGGGAAGTTATGAAAACCATTTCACGTATGTGCACTATGTGACAAAAATGCCACGACATTGGACACTAATGTATAGAGAAAAAACGGTATAAAAATTTATGAATTCCGAATTCAACATCCTGAAAATGACTGCTTCAAACTAAAATTGTCCCATGGTACGTATTTTATTTTTTCTGTGGTCGATGGATGTTTACTTGTTTGAATTTGTAATTGATGCTCATATTTATATGCAAGTCTCAAAACGAATAGATTAAATTTACAAATGTTACATTTCGAGATATCCATTGAATCGGTTTGAACACGTTCATATTTACATGCAAGTCTCAAAACAAACGCACACCGTAAATTGCTTTCAAATTTAGGAAATGAGAGAAATTTATTCATTTGAAAAAAGATTTTTCAGAGTCTTTTGGTTATTTTGACCCATATGAAAATTAAATTGTCAAATCATACACTACTCGTCTGCTAATGAGATCATTAGAGATGCAAAAAAGAAAACTGGGAAATATTTGCATAACCAATAATATTACAGTAAAACGTCTGTGTATCCGAACTGACTGGAACCTAAGACAATTCGGATGCTCCGGGTAATACGGATATACACTTTAAAAAAAAAAAAACATTTCTAAAAAAATGCATCTAAAAACTTTAATATACATTCTAAAAAAAACAAAAATATATTAGACATTTTCTACATTTTTTTTAAAAAAAATCAGCGTAATAATGTTATATGTCGTTCTGGGTCGGAGCTGGAATAGATGATTCAAACAATTTTGCATCATTATACGCGTCATCGATAGTCGGCCATAACTCTTCAAAGTTAATCGGTCGATTTGAATCTTCATCATTCCAAGAGATTGGCGACACGGCCGGCCTGTATGGAGCACCATAAGAGATTTGCGAACATAACTCGTCCAAATCTATAGTCGAACATAAATCATCCAAATCGAGCGGTCGATTGGAATCTGCCAGAGCACTCGAAGATGGAGTAGCGTTCAAAAAATCATCTGCCAGAGCACTCGAATATGGAGTAGCATTCGAAAAATCATCTGCCAGAGCACTCGAAGATGGAGTAGCACTCAAAGAACAACTCAAAGTGTAAGATGCTGCCACCGCCGCCGCATTCGAAACGCGAGGCTCGATCACTATAGGTAAAAAAATTACCTGGTTTTCGCCTCGTTGCTGCCGTTGTTCGGGTCGCGTCGTCGTCTCGAGTTCACTTTCCATCACGTCATCGAATCTCGAAAGGCCAAATTTGGTCAAAATTCGGTCGGCGAGTGCAATCTCGATCCGAAAAAACGAGAACAGACATTTTTGGGGAGCCGTGATACAGTAAATGATTCCAGGAGGAATGGCGTACGTCTTTCCGGCTTGCAGGAGAAATTTCTCGAACCGAGCATAGTCAAAACTATCGAAATGTCTCTCTTGTATCACGATTTTTTCGCCCATCGAGGAAGAGGTATTTTTCAGCACGTGACAAAAAAGCGGCACGGTTTTCAATTGGACGACGTGATATTCGTCGGCGAGCACGGACCGGTATCCGGTCGTGAAATCTCTTTTCACCAAATACGTGTTTTTATAAAAAAAACACAACCGCTGATCGCTGTATCGTTTCTTTTTCTTTTCGCACAGCATTTTTTTCGCGTCTTCCGAGTAACGCGGTTCTTCCTCCATGCCGGTGGGTAGTCTCATTTTCGAAATCATCTTGCTCCAATCGCGAGGTTTCTGATGACAATATCGCACGAGTCCTGAATGCAGAGAACGTTCGCAATTGGCTTCCAGAAGCAAGTTTTTTTCGTCCACTACAGCATAATACACCATGGTGGATTTCATGAAAAAGATGAAAGGTGTCGCGGAAGATTTAAATCTTTGCGTAAACTCGGAAGGTACGACTCTCGTACCCATGGTATCCAGGTCCAATCTTTCCAAATCCAGCACATCGTCCGGGCAAGATATGCGTCCAGCAGGAAACACGTCGTACATGACTGACGCCAACTCCGACCCAAAACGACTGTTGCGAGCTTTTTTTATTTCATTTATATAAATGTGAGTGTGCGTGGGACCGGAAATAAGAAATCGACGAAGATCAGTCGTACTTCGAGAGAATTTTTTCTATTTTTATTTTCTCCCTTCTCTCTCAATGCGGGAGGGCGGTCTTTTTCTGCCCACTAATATCCGCGTCGCCCACATAATCCGGATTCGGTGACAAATGCGAAAAAAAAAAAAAAAAATTTTTTCTTGGCTCTTCCTCCAAATACCTCTCTTCTCTCTCTGTTTTCCCTTCCCGGCAATTTACGGACACTGAAACTTATTTTAAGTCACTATAATAAATAAAACAAAACTCATCCTCATATTCAAATAAATTCAAAAATTTGACACGTCCCCAGACAACTTTTTTAAGTGATCTTTACGAGACGTGGTATATAGGTTAAATCGTGCAGTGTGAGATCTCGTCGAAAAAAGAGTGACATGAGAGAGAAACAAAATTTATTACGACAATCAAAAAAATAGCCATCTGTCGGGAAACAGATCGTATTTGTTTTACAGTGCATTGCATACCTGATCCGATGACGCGCACACTCTCAAAAAATAGTCATGAGTTGGTGATGATCGTCCACGTGACTATCACAAATTATATCGGGAAACAGATCATCCACGTCGAAATGGTATTTGTCAATTTGAATTTCAAAATGTCTAAAATCGATGTCATCGAACGGGTTGAGTCTTTTCCTGATCCAAAAGTGCATTGCAGACACCTGATCCATGGTACACAAATGATTCGAATCGGGCATGCAGTTCGGTAACGTGTACCATATCCGATGACTCGCCAACGCATGGTGTTCGAGTATTTGGTCCGGATATTCATAATCTCGTACATCGAGGTAGGGAATACCGCATCTCGTCAAAATGTTTCTCATTTCGGTCGTTCGACACGCTATCATTTTTTCTTCGCTACCTGGGAAAGTCAAATACCTTGCTCGAAATTCCAGGATATTTGCATCGATTTCATGGGGTTCTATAGTGCATTCTCGTCGTTCGCTCAGGAGCGGGAGTCCGTTGACGTGTTTTCTTTCGCGCACTCGACGGATCGTTTTTTCGTCAGCCGTCTTCGTCGAAAAGAGAACTCGAGACACATCAACAAACCAATGGCGAGAAGTGAAGTTATTACCGTAACAACACATAATCGACAGTTCGCGGGGCACGAATCCGTCCACGTAAATCCCCTGAGCATCTGCAATTCCGATCACTCGCTCCAAATCGCGAAATCGGTCGAGATTCGTAAACATGGTCGTGTCTTTTCTTTTTTACACACACACACATATATATATAGAGAGAGATATGTCGTGCAAAGAGGAAACGGGATATCCTCTGCGCGAGGAAACGCATTTCCTGTTTGTTCATTTTAGTGCGTGATACAAAGAGGAAACGGGATATCCTCTGCTGCGAGAAAATGTCCTCATAGAAGCAAAGGGCTTCCTTGCGGCTGGAAATTTTTTGGATCAGCCAGAGGTCGGGCGACTCCGAGACCAACTCAAATATAGACTGTTTCTTTCCCGACATAGAGAAAATTTTTCTTGTGGTATGGACTGCGTGAAACGGTATCGAATGCATACGAGAATTCTTCCCGACCATTGTGCTTTAGACACTGTATCGGTATTATTTCGTGCACTCTCTCTTCATGTGTACACAAACAAATTATGAGGGGTGGTGTGTAAATATTGTATTTTACAGTCGTAAATATGATATTGTATGTTGTTTTAAATAAATATCAATGTAAATGATCTAATCTACCTGCATTCTATGAGGCGTATTTTTAAAGTAAGTTCCGTTTTGGTATAAAAAAAGAACGAGAGCAAAGAAATTTATTGCACAAAAATCTACCATCCTTTCGCTATTTTTTTTTTTTTTTGACATTGCTCCCGTGATTTTCCAAACATTTGTCATAGCGTGGTACAGGTTTTTGTTCATAGAAAATTGCCGCCTGTGTAGTCAGCCATGGGATTCTCTGAGCTCATGTGCCACAGACCACCTTGGAAAAGACTTTAGATGCCGAAACAAATGAAAGATGCTGCGAGCGAGGTAAGGATGTTCAAAAACGCCCAAATGTCTTAAAGAATGGTGCTGTTGAATAAAACTATTTTGAGAAGAAAAAGTGAATTTTGGTCGAAAATCGCCTTTTCAACGTAGACCTTAAAAGATTTTTTTTTCAGAACCTGCACATTGACGCTTTTTCAAACCGCGTATATAATCGGTCACGCATATAATCTTTATCTCTTTTTCCATCATCGAATAAATCCACCAAACCGTCACCTTTTTTTCTCAGAGAGTAAGTATCAAAATATCCAATTTTTCGAATCATTTTCATTTCGAGCTTATTATAAAGGTCATCTCGTGTCGATATAATACAAACATGAATTTTTTTTTTATTCGCATCGTCTAAAGTACAGGTCAAATATTTTACATCCATCGCTTTAGTCATAGCACATATATCATCGAGATTCGATAACCAAATTGAATCAGTTACGGTAGAATATTTCTGCACGAATAATTGCGTTGCCTTGCAATTATTATCGGGATCGAATGAAAATATAGCCTTTTCCTTTCGAAAGGTAGCGTAAATCGGTTCTTGTTCGAAAGTACCACTAATTATCATAAACATGTCGGTAGGACAGGTAAACACGTACTTGTCCAAGAAAATGAAAAATGCCGTAAGATGAACGTAGACATCATACACGATACCATTTTGTCTGCTTACATTACAATAAACGGGAATCATATTTGTATCGAATTGCAAGCAATATTTTGGGGAGACGAAAATTATAATCTAACGAGGAGAGGAGGAAAAAAAAAAAAAATTTTTTTTTTTTTTCCTCCATCCATCTACAGAACGTTAACGTTTCCTGTGATCTCGGATTGTTGTGTGTTTTCCGGCTCCGATCGATATAAATATCTCGACTCGCAACGATTATTTCGTATTCATTCTCGACAATGTCGTACGGACGATATCGTAACTTTTTGAGTCGGCAAGAAGACCGAAAAACTCTTTGCGTCGTCTGCGAAAGTGTCGTTCGCGTGGCGGACTTTGAGAATCATTGCAAATGTATACATTTTATTTATCCGCTACAGACATGTGTTTGGTGCAGAGAGTACGAGTGGAAAAAGGGCACGAAAATGGCCCACGGGGAACATTTGTGTCTGTGCAGCAAAAGATACGTGGAAACTCATCGACTCGTCGATCCGAGAGTGCCCGAAGCAATCGCTTCTCCTCCTACTCCTCGAGTGTCGTCGTTATGCGATCCCGTCTCGTATCTCGTGAAATTTCCACCGACTCCCATCGATCTCTCCACCTCCAACATAAATATCGACTACGAGAGAAAACGAGTTCCGATGAAAATCGACTACAAGAGACGTGCCGAAAATGATGGTTCATCGAGCCCTCCTTCTCCGAAAATGCCCATACTCGAGAATCTATCGAGTCCGTCGAACAATAGACTGAAAATGCTCGCGGACATTTGTGCGTTTGAAAGAGAAAATTTAAGTGTGGATCGGATCGGAGAAGAAGAAGAAGAAGAACCGCCGATCCAAGTCGATTTGGACATTCAACAGATTGAAATAAAATGCGAAAACACCGAGGAATCCTTGCCTCCCACACCTATCGATCGAGAACAAGAAAAAGAAAAAGCGACGGCGTCAAACGTCCTGTTTAACGAATACAGCTGTAAAATACGGTCGGCCGGGACAATTTTACCCGAATATCTTAAATCGAATAGAACTGGCAACTCGATGAGAGCGCTGAAACTAAAATTGTCACAGAGGAAAAATTATCATTTCAGTGTTCAGGGTGATGACTTGTTTGTGTTTTATTGAAAGTGATGTGTGGATAAAAAAAAAGAGGTAAGTTCATTTGATGATTAGAGAAAAAAAATACATTCATATAAATATAGTTGGAAAAAAAATACAACGGTGTATCGAGAAGTAAAAATTAGTTTCCTAGTGTAACACTAACATTTTTTCGATGTCTAACTGAGACCCCTGTAATGGGACATTTTGGACTTGTTTTTTTTTCAACAGTTAACCTTTCGTGCGAAAAGGGAAGGATGTATTTATCGAGATCGTGGTAGTTACGAGAACGTAGCGGAAGAGCAATCGGTTTCGTGCGAAAAAGGAAATGACGTCACGTCCTGAGAAACGAGGTCGAATCGGAATATAAAAACGGTAAGCTCGAAGCATTCTCTATCTCTCTCTCTCTCTCTCTCTTTCGCTCGAGTCAGTTTATTTTGAAATGGAAAGTTCACGAATTTTTGGTTTGATTGACGCGAAAGGATTTTACATTAATGGAAAATTTCATTTTCGTGAAATTGCAATGACGACTATTGGTGAAACCGATTACGACTACGATCATTTCACGGTAGATCTAACGAAAGAGTTGAAGACAGTTCAATTCACATCAAAAGACTATGCATCACTTCTTTATCTACAAAATTATCGAGACGGACTATCTCTGTATCCCGAAAAAAGGGAAGAGAATGTCACGATACCAGCATGGATTAAATATCACCTGGCATGTTTTCAAAGAAACGCCGAGGGATCTCGAACGGTGTGGGGCTACAAAGGCCAGCGGAGTAATGTGGTAAAAGAGTTGCTGGACTCGATGGGATTCGAAAGTGTGGATGTCGAACTTTTAGGGATGCCTCGGGTAGATACGATCTACCAGTTATTCACGAAAAACCTGGCAGTGAATAACCAACAAAAAACATTATCGGTTAAACCATGTGAGCTACACAAGACTGTGTGCAGCGACTACCATTGTGCATTGGAGAATGTGTTGGCTGACCGATTTTTTTTTTGAAATCTGTGATTTTAAAAAAAGGGAACTGCAATGGACACAATACGATTTATTGTTTTTAATTGTGTAAAAAAAAATGAACCTTATAATCGGTAATTATATATATTTTTTCAGTGTGTAGCTATATTGTAAAAACGCCGTATAGTTTTTAATGTGTCGAAAATATTTTTTTGTTCTTCGTCGATGAATCGAATCTGTGTGTATATATGTGTGTGTGTGTAAAAAAAATAAACGATAAAAGATCTAATTTTGTCTCTCTCTCTTCAATTTCCAAGTGTAAAGCTAAGAATTTCTAAAAATAATATCAAAATTTCAATTTTGTCCGTAACAGTTATCACATTTTGAAAAAAAAAAATTATTGTCTGAGTTTGCGCTTGTAAATAGTGAAAATTAGTTTCCAAGTGTAAAGCTAAGAATTTCTAAAAATAATATCAAAAGTTTCAATTTTGTCCGAACCAGTTATCACATTTTGAAAAAAAAAAAATTATTGTCTGAGTTTGCGCTTGTAAATAGTGAAAATTAGTTTCCTAGAGTAAAGCTAAGAATTTCTAAAATAATAGCAAAAGTTTCAATTTTGTCGATCGAGAAACTTAACAGTAGTGGTGTGGTAGAACAAAGGGTATGATATATTTATTTTCGTCGGGACTCATTTTGTCTGAAATGAGCCCGGAATACGAAAATATGCTATCTATATTATACCCATTAGGAGGGGGCAAAGTTACCCTATATTTATATACTATTATTATTATAATGATTAATTATTGTTATTATTATTAATATTAGTCCGATGAAGATACATATATTATACAAATTTAAAGTCTTTTTCAACAGTTAACCTTTCTCTCGGTCATGTCTGTTCTTTTTTTTTTTTTCAACTGTTAGCCTTTCAATTTTTTTCAACAGTCGACCACCAATACATTTGAAAATTTCGGTCTTGTCTGTTCTTAAAGTTGTCGGGAGTTATCATATTTTGAAAATTTATTGTCTAACCGAGTTAGCGCTTTTTTTAAAAATACGACAGTCGTCGATAGTGAAAATTAGCTTCCTAGCGTAAAGGTAAGAATTTCTAAAATAATAGCAAAAGTTTCAATTTTTTCGATCGGGAAAAAAACCTAACAGTTATCACATTTTTTGAAATTTTATTGTCTGAGTTAGCGCTTTTTTTTAAAAAAAAAATACGACAGTTGTAAATAGTGGTATCGTATGGAGATGTAAAATTAGTTTCCTAGCGTAAAGGTAAGAATTTCTAAAATAATAGCAAAAATTTCAATTTTGTCATTCGAAAAAAAACGTAGCGTAAAATAAGTGTAAAAGTAAGAATTTCTAAAATAATAGCAAAAGTTTCAATTTTTTCGATCGGGAAAGAAACCTAACAGTTATCACATTTTTTGAAATTTTATTGTCTGAGTTAGCGTTTTTTTTTAAAAAAAATACGACAGTTGTAAATAGTGGTATCGTATGGAGATGTAAAATTAGTTTCCTAGTGTAAAGCTAAGAGTTTCTAAAATAATAGCAAAAGTTTCAAATTTGTCGATCGAAAAAAAAACGTAACAGTTTCTTCCTTTCCAAAAAACAGTTGACCTTTCGACCACCAACACATTTGAAAAGGAGAGGAGCCAAAAAAAAAAAAATTGTCTTTTCCAACAGTTAGTCTTTCGACTTTTCCAACAGACACCTTTTCGACTACCAACACATTTGAAAAGGGGAGGAGCCCAAAAAAAATTTTTTTTTTTTTTTTTTTTTAATCTTTTCTCTCGGTCATGTTTGTTCTTAAAGTTGTCGTGATCTGTCAGTTATCAAATTTTGAAAATTTATTGTCTAACCAAGTTAGCGCTTTTTTTAAAATACGACAGTTGTAAATTGTGGTATCGTATGGAGTAGTTTACTAGTTTAAAGGTAAGAATTTCTAAAATTCTAGTAAAAGTTTCAATTTTGTCGTTTGAAAAAAAACGTAACAGTTATCACATTTTGAAAATTTTTTGTCTGAGTTAGCGCTTTTTTTTAAATACGACAGTCGTAAATAGTAAAAATTAGTTTCCTAGTGTAAAGCTAAGAGTTTCTAAAATAATAGCAAAAGTTTCAATTTTGTCGATCGGAAAAAAAACCTAACAGTTATCTCATTTTGATATTTTATTGTCTAAGTTAGCGCATTTTTTTTAAATACGACAGTCGTCGATAGTGAAAATTAGTTTCCTAGCGTAAAATTAGTTTCCTAGTGTAAAGGTAAGAATTTCTAAAATAATAGCAAAAGTTTCTATTTTGTCGATCGGAAAAAAAACCTAACAGTTATCACATTTTGATATTTTATTGTCTGAGTTAGCGCTTTTTTTTTAAATACGACAATCGTCGATAGTGAAAATTAGTTTCCTAGTGTAAAGGTAAGAATATCTAAAATAATAGCAAACAGTTGTCAATAGTGAAAATTAGTTTCCTAGTGTAAAGCTAAGAATTTCTAAAATAATAACAAAAGTTTCAATTTTTTCGATCGGAAAAAACCTAACAGTTATCTTATTTTGAAAAATTTATTGTCTAACCGAGTTAGTGCTATTTTTTTTAAAAAAAAATACGACAGTTGTAAATAGTGGTGTGGTAAAACAAAGGGTATGATATATTTATTTTCGTCGGACTCGTTTTATCTGAAATGAGACCGGAATACGAAAATATGCTGTCTATATTATACCCATAAGAGGGGGGCAAAGTTACCCTATATTTATATACTATTATTATTATAATAATGGTTAATTATTATTATTATTATTATTATTATTATTAATATGGGTCCGATGAAGATAAATATATTATACCCTTTATTATACTAATTTTTGTTAAAGTTGTCGGGATCTGTCAGTTATCACATTTTGAAAATTTATTTTCTGAGTTTGCGCTTTTTTTTTAAATACGACAATTGTAAATAGTGTAAAATTAGTTTCCTAGTGTAAAGCTAAGAGTTTCTAAAATAATAGCAAAAGTTTCAATTTTGTCGATCCAAAAAAAAAAAATTTTTTTTTTTTTTTTTTTCAAACAGTTAGTCTTTTGACTTTTCCAACAGATACCTTCTCGACTACAAACACATTTGAAAAAGGGAGGAGCCAAAAAAAAAAATATTTTTTTTTTTTTTTTTTTCAATCCTTTCTCTCGGTCATGCCTGTTCTTAAAGTTATCGGGAGTTATCACATTTTGAAAATTTATTTTTTTAACCGAGTTAGCGCTTTTTTAAATCAACAAATGTAAACAGTGGTATCGTATGGAGATGTAAAATTAGTTTCCTAGTTTAAAGGTAAGAATTTCTAAAATACTAGTAAAAGTTTCAATTTTGTCGTTTGAAAAAAAAAACGTAACAGTTATCACATTTTGAAAATTTATTGTCTGAGTTAGCGCTTTTTTATTTAAATACGACAGTCGTAGATAGTGAAAATTAGTTTCCTAGTGTAAAGCTAAAAATTTCTAAAATAATAGCAAAAGTTTCAATTTTGTCGTTTGAAAAAAAAACGTAACAGTTATCACATTTTGAAAATTTATTGTCTGAGTTAACGCTTTTTTTTTTTAAATACGACGGTCGTAGATAGTGAAAATTAGTTTCTTAGCGTAAAATTAGTTTTCTAGCGTAAAGCTAAGAATTTCTAAAATAATAGCAAAAGTTTCAATTTTGTCGTTCGAACAAAAACGTAACAGTTATCACATTTTGAAAATTTATTGTCTGAGTTAGCGCTTTTCTTTAAATACGACAGTTGTCAATAGTGAAAATTAGTTTCCTTGTGTAAAATTAGTTTTTTAGTGTAAAGGTAAGAGTTTCTAAAATAATAGCAAAAGTTTCAAATTTTTTCATTCGAAGAAAAACGTAACAGTTGTCACATTTTGAAAATTTATTGTCTAACCGAGTCAGCGATTTTAAACGATCGAACAAAAACGTAACAGTTATCACATTTTGAAAATTTATTGTCTGAGTTAGCACTTTTTTTTAAATACGACAGTTGTAAATAGTGAAAATTAGTTTCCTAGTGTAAAGCTAAGAATTTCTAAGTTGTCAATAGTGAAAATTAGTTTCTTAGTGTAAAGCTAAAAATTTCTAAAATAATAGCAAAAGTTTCAATTTTGTCGATCGAAAAAAAAACGTAACAGTTATCACATTTTGAAAATTTATTGTCTGAAATAGCGCTTTTTTTTAATACGACAGATGTAAAATTAGTCTCCTAGTGTAAAGCTAAGAATTTCTAAAATAATTGGTAACGGTTATCCTAACAGTTATCACATTTTGAAAAAATTTATTGTCTAACTAAGTTAATTATTAGAATTAAAATTAGTTTCCTAGTGTAAAGCTAAGAATTTCTAAAATAATTGGTAACGGTTATCCTAAGAGTTATCACATTTTGAAAAATTTATTGTCTAACTGAGTTAATTGTTAGAATTAAAATTAGTTTCCTAGTGTAAAGCTAAGAATTTCTAAAATAATTGGTAACGGTTATCCTAAGTGTTATCACATTTTGAAAAATTTATTGTCTAACCGAGTTAACGCTTTAAGGTAGAACAAAGGGTATGATATATTTATTTTCGTCGGACTCGATTTATCTGAAATGAGTCCGGAATACGAAAATATGCTATCTATATTATACCCATAAGAGGGGGGCAAAGTTACCCTATATTTATATACTATTATTATTAAAATGATTAATTATTGTTATTATTAATATGAGTCCGATGAAGATAACTATATTATATCCTTTATTATACAAATTTGAAATCCTTTCTCTCGGTCATGTCTTTTCCAACAGTTAACCTTTCAACCACCAACACATTTGAAAAAGGGGAGGAGAAAAAAAAAAATTTCCAACAGTTAGCTTTTCGACTTTTCCAAAAGTTACCTTCTCGACCATCAACACATTTGAAAAAAGGGGAGGAGCCAAAAAAATAATAATAATTTTTTTTTTTTTTTTAATTCTTTCTCTCGGTCATGTCTGTTCTTAAAGTTGTCGTGATCTGTCAGTTATCACATTTTGAAAATTTATTGTCTGAGTTAACGCTTTTTTTTTTAAATACGACGGTCGTAGATAGTGAAAATTAGTTTCTTAGCGTAAAATTAGTTTTCTAGTGTAAAGCTAAGAATTTCTAAAATAATAGCAAAAGTTTCCATTTGGTCGTTCGAACAAAAACGTAACAGTTATCACATTTTGAAAATTTATTGTCTGAGTTAGCGCTTTTCTTTAAATACGACAGTTGTCAATAGTGAAAATTAGTTTCCTTGTGTAAAATTAGTTTTTTAGTGTAAAGGTAAGAGTTTCTAAAATAATAGCAAAAGTTTCAAATTTTTTCATTCGAAGAAAAACGTAACAGTTGTCACATTTTGAAAATTTATTGTCTAACCGAGTCAGCGATTTTAAACGATCGAACAAAAACGTAACAGTTATCACATTTTGAAAATTTATTGTGTGAGTTAGCACTTTTTTTTAAATACGACAGTTGTAAATAGTGAAAATTAGTTTCCTAGTGTAAAGCTAAGAATTTCTAAGTTTTCAATAGTAAAAATTAGTTTCCTAGTGTAAAGCTAAGAATTTCTAAATTGTCAATAGTGAAAATTAGTTTCTTAGTGTAAAGCTAAAAATTTCTAAAATAATAGCAAAAGTTTCAATTTTGTCGATCGAAAAAAAAACGTAACAGTTATCACATTTTGAAAATTTATTGTCTGAAATAGCGCTTTTTTTTAATACGACAGATGTAAAATTAGTCTCCTAGTGTAAAGCTAAGAATTTCTAAAATAATTGGTAACGGTTATCCTAACAGTTATCACATTTTGAAAAAATTTATTGTCTAACTAAGTTAATTATTAGAATTAAAATTAGTTTCCTAGTGTAAAGCTAAGAATTTCTAAAATAATTGGTAACGGTTATCCTAAGAGTTATCACATTTTGAAAAATTTCTTGTCTAACTGAGTTAATTATTAGAATTAAAATTAGTTTCCTAGTGTAAAGCTAAGAATTTCTAAAATAATTGGTAACGGTTATCCTAAGTGTTATCACATTTTGAAAAATTTATTGTCTAACCGAGTTAACGCTTTAAGGTAGAACAAAGGGTATGATATATTTATTTTCGTCGGACTCGATTTATCTGAAATGAGTCCGGAATACGAAAATATGCTATCTATATTATACCCATAAGAGGGGGGCAAAGTTACCCTATATTTATATACTATTATTATTATAATGATTAATTATTGTTATTATTAATATGAGTCCGATGAAGATAACTATATTATATCCTTTATTATACAAATTTGAAATCCTTTCTCTCGGTCATGTCTTTTCCAACAGTTAACCTTTCAACCACCAACACATTTGAAAAAGGGGAGGAGAAAAAAAAAATTTCCAACAGTTAGCTTTTCGACTTTTCCAAAAGTTACCTTCTCGACCATCAACACATTTGAAAAAAGGGGAGGAGCCAAAAAAATAATAATAATTTTTTTTTTTTTTTTTTTAATTCTTTCTCTCGGTCATGTCTGTTCTTAAAGTTGTCGTGATCTGTCAGTTATCAAATTTTGAAAATTTATTGTCTAACCGAGTTAGCGCTTTTTTTAAAATACGACAGTTGTAAATTGTGGTATCGTATGGAGTAGTTTCCTAGTTTAAAGGTAAGAATTTCTAAAATTCTAGTAAAAGTTTCAATTTTGTCGTTTGAAAAAAAACGTAACAGTTATCACATTTTGAAAATTTATTGTCTGAAATAGCGCTTTTTTTTAATACGACAGATGTAAAATTAGTCTCCTAGTGTAAAGCTAAGAATTTCTAAAATAATTGGTAACGGTTATCCTAACAGTTATCACATTTTGAAAAAATTTATTGTCTAACTAAGTTAATTATTAGAATTAAAATTAGTTTCCTAGTGTAAAGCTAAGAATTTCTAAAATAATTGGTAACGGTTATCCTAAGAGTTATCACATTTTGAAAAATTTCTTGTCTAACTGAGTTAATTATTAGAATTAAAATTAGTTTCCTAGTGTAAAGCTAAGAATTTCTAAAATAATTGGTAACGGTTATCCTAAGTGTTATCACATTTTGAAAAATTTATTGTCTAACCGAGTTAACGCTTTAAGGTAGAACAAAGGGTATGATATATTTATTTTCGTCGGACTCGATTTATCTGAAATGAGTCCGGAATACGAAAATATGCTATCTATATTATACCCATAAGAGGGGGGCAAAGTTACCCTATATTTATATACTATTATTATTATAATGATTAATTATTGTTATTATTAATATGAGTCCGATGAAGATAACTATATTATATCCTTTATTATACAAATTTGAAATCCTTTCTCTCGGTCATGTCTTTTCCAACAGTTAACCTTTCAACCACCAACACATTTGAAAAAGGGGAGGAGAAAAAAAAAATTTCCAACAGTTAGCTTTTCGACTTTTCCAAAAGTTACCTTCTCGACCATCAACACATTTGAAAAAAGGGGAGGAGCCAAAAAAATAATAATAATTTTTTTTTTTTTTTTTTTAATTCTTTCTCTCGGTCATGTCTGTTCTTAAAGTTGTCGTGATCTGTCAGTTATCAAATTTTGAAAATTTATTGTCTAACCGAGTTAGCGCTTTTTTTAAAATACGACAGTTGTAAATTGTGGTATCGTATGGAGTAGTTTCCTAGTTTAAAGGTAAGAATTTCTAAAATTCTAGTAAAAGTTTCAATTTTGTCGTTTGAAAAAAAACGTAACAGTTATCACATTTTGAAAATTTATTGTCTGAGTTAGCGCTTTTTTTTTAAATACGACAGTCGTAAATAGTGAAAATTAGTTTCCTAGTGTAAAGCTAAGAGTTTCTAAAATAATAGCAAAAGTTTCAATTTTGTCGGTCGGAAAAAAAACCTAACAGTTATCACATTTTGATATTTTATTGTCTGAGTTAGCGCATTTTTTTTAAATACGACAGTCGTCGATAGTGAAAATTAGTTTCCTAGCGTAAAATTAGTTTCCAAGTGTAAAGGTAAGAATTTCTAAAATAATAGCAAAAGTTTCTATTTTGTCGATCGGAAAAAAAACCTAACAGTTATCACATTTTGATATTTTATTGTCTGAGTTAGCGCTTCTTTTAAATACGACAATCGTCGATAGTGAAAATTAGTTTCCTAGCGTAAAATTAGTTTTCGAGCGTAAAGCTAAGAATTTCTAAAATAATAGCAAACAGTTGTCAATAGTGAAAATTAGTTTTCTAGTGTAAAGGTAAGAATATCTAAATTAATAGCAAACAGTTGTCAATAGTGAAAATTAGTTTAATAGTGTAAAGCTAAGAATTTCTAAAATAATAACAAAAGTTTCAATTTTTTCGATCGGAAAAAAACCTAACAGTTATCACATTTTGAAAAATTTATTGTCTAACCGAGTTAGTGCTATTTTTTTTTAAAAAAATACGACAGTTGTAAATAGTGGTGTGGTAAAACAAAGGGTATGATATATTTATTTTCGTCGGACTCGTTTTATCTGAAATGAGACCGGAATACGAAAATATGCTGTCTATGTTATACCCATAAGAGGGGGGCAAAGTTACCCTATATTTATATACTATTATTATTATAATAATGATTAATTATTATTATTATTATTATTATTATTATTATTATTATTAATATGTGTCCGATGAAGATAAATATATTATACCCTTTATTATACTAATTTTTGTTAAAGTTGTCGGGATCTGCCAGTTATCACATTTTGAAAATTTATTTTCTGAGTTTGCACTTTTTTTTTAAATACGACAATTGTAAATAGTGTAAAATTAGTTTCCTAGTGTAAAGCTAAGAGTTTCTAAAATAATAGCAAAAGTTTCAATTTTGTCGATCCAAAAAAAAAAAAAAAAAAAAAAATTTTTTTTTTTTTTTTTTCAAACAGTTAGTCTTTCGACTTTTCCAACAGATACCTTCTCGACTACCAACACATTTGAAAAGGGGAGGAGCCAAAAAAAAAAAAAATTTTTTTTTTTTTCAATCCTTTCTCTCGGTCATGCCTGTTCTTAAAGTTGTCGGGAGTTATCACATTTTGAAAATTTATTTTTTTAACCGAGTTAGTGCTTTTTTAAATCAACAGTTGTAAACAGTGGTATCGTATGGAGATGTAAAATTAGTTTCCTAGTTTAAAGGTAAGAATTTCTAAAATACTAGTAAAAGTTTCAATTTTGTCGTTTGAAAAAAAAAACGTAACAGTTATCACATTTTGAAAATTTATTGTCTGAGTTAGCGCTTTTTTATTTAAATACGACAGTCGTAGATAGTGAAAATTAGTTTCCTAGTGTAAAGCTAAGAATTTCTAAAATAATAGCAAAAGTTTCAATTTTGTCGTTTGAAAAAAAAAACGTAACAGTTATCACATTTTGAAAATTTATTGTCTGAGTTAACGCTTTTTTTTTTAAATACGACGGTCGTAGATAGTGAAAATTAGTTTCCTAGCGTAAAATTAGTTTTCTAGTGTAAAGCTAAGAATTTCTAAAATAATAGCAAAAGTTTAAATTTTGTCGTTCGAACAAAAACGTAACAGTTATCACATTTTGAAAATTTATTGTCTGAGTTAGCGCTTTTCTTTAAATACGACAGTTGTCAATAGTGAAAATTAGTTTCCTAGTGTAAAATTAGTTTTTTAGTGTAAAGGTAAGAGTTTCTAAAATAATAGCAAAAGTTTCAAATTTTTTCATTCGAAAAAAAACGTAACAGTTATCACATTTTGAAAATTTATTGTCTAACCGAGTCAGCGATTTTAAACGATCGAACAAAAACGTAACAGTTATCACATTTTGAAAATTTATTGTCTGAGTTAGCACTTTTTTTTAAATACGACAGTTGTAAATAGTGAAAATTAGTTTCCTAGTGTAAAGCTAAGAATTTCTAAGTTTTCAATAGTAAAAATTAGTTTCCTAGTGTAAAGCTAAGAATTTCTAAGTTGTCAATAGTGAAAATTAGTTTCTTAGTGTAAAGCTAGAAATTTCTAAAATAATAGCAAAAGTTTCAATTTTGTCGATCGAAAAAAAAACGTAACAGTTATCACATTTTGAAAATTTATTGTCTGAAATAGCGCTTTTTTTTAATACGACAGATGTAAAATTAGTCTCCTAGTGTAAAGCTAAGAATTTCTAAAATAATTGGTAACGGTTATCCTAACAGTTATCACATTTTGAAAAAATTTATTGTCTAACTGAGTTAATTATTAGAATTAAAATTAGTTTCCTAGTGTAAAGCTAAGAATTTCTAAAATAATTGGTAACGGTTATCCTAAGAGTTATCACATTTTGAAAAATTTATTGTCTAACCGAGTTAGCGCTTTAAGGTAGAACAAAGGGTATGATATATTTATTTTCGTCGGGACTCGATTTATCTGAAATGAGTCCGGAATACGAAAATATGCTATCTATATTATACCCATAAGAGGGGGGCAAAGTTACCCTATATTTATATACTATTATTATTATAATGATTAATTATTGTTATTATTAATATGAGTCCGATGAAGATAACTATACTATATCCTTTATTATACAAATTTGAAATCCTTTCTCTCGGTCATGTCTTTTCCAACAGTTAACCTTTCAACCACCAACACATTTGAAAAAGTGGAGGAGAAAAATTTTTTTTTTTTTTCCAACAGTTAGCTTTTCGACTTTTCCAAAAGTTACCTTCTCGACCATCAACACATTTGAAAAAAGGGGATTAGCCAAAAAAAAAATTTTTTTTTTTTGGCTCCTCCCCTGCTGATCTTAAAGTTGTCGGGATCTGTTATAAAAAAAATTTGTTTTTTTTTTTTAAATATAAAAGCTGTTCTCGTGCGTCGACTCATAGCTTAAGGGTTACGAGACGCCGCCGCCGCTATGTCGTCGGCCGAGGATCTACAATATGCGCTGGACGCCGCCTTTTTGAAAGAATGTCGTCTCGCGAGAAGTGAAAACGACTATTTTTCTCTACGGACCATCCATTCTCGGGTCTTGGAACGTTGCGCTCGACTCTTGGGTGCTCGTCTTTCGAACGTCTATGGAACGACGACGGACTTTAAAATACATCCCCAGTGTCGACGACTCTTGCTCGTCCAGGAATGACTCCACAAACGAGTAAAAGTGCGGCTCAAGTCATTTCAAACCTAATTTTCACAGAAAAATATGCATGTTTCAATACTCAAATTTCTGACAGAAAGATAATGATAAGAAATTCTCTACCTGTTTTGAGTCACTTTTCCTCGTTTGTGGATTCATTTTCTTGGAATAATTGAAAACAACAGTAATACTTAAATATTGTCCTTTTGAACCAGAAAAGTTATTTTGTCCTTTTGAGAGCATTATGAAAAGTACTTAGTATTTTTTTTTTTTTTTTTAATCTGTTATTTTTCCGCTATTCTTGATATTTTATTTTTTAGAGGCCATCAAAAGTCGTTTTTGCTGTCAAATATGGGACTTTTAGACCGTTGCTTTTTGGCCAAAATCTATTTGAATTACGTTAATGGTAATTCATTTTACATTTTGATGTTGAAATACGCTGTTTCTTTTACGCTGTATTATGTTGCTGTGACTTAATAATTTAAATTATGGCAAACAGTTTAAAGTTCAATGTCAAATGGTAAATTTTAACTCATTTCAAACTGGGATAACTCGCTTAGGAGACAAAAACGCAAAATGAAATATGGCAAAATCTAATTATTGGAATTCCGCGAATATGAAAATGTAACTGTTATAATATGTTTCTTCACTCTTTATAGATTACAGCTCTTCAAAAATCATAAAAATGACATATTTAGACCCCTGTATAACAAAAGGGGATGAAATTAAAAATACATTTCTTCACCAATTGAATATTCCTTTCAAGTAATATGCATGCTGTATATATTGTTTTGTCTATTTGGTTAATAAAAAGGATGCAGTTATTTGAAATTAAGTAGTTTTGCTAGTTAGCGCACGCACTAAAAAAGTAAAAAAAAGTATGAAAATATCATTGCACCTTCTTAAATTAGGTATTTTATTCAGTACATAATATCTATGTAAGAAAGAATTATAAGAATTATATATTAAGTATTATTAAAGAATTATATATTAGTATTATATATTAAGTATAAAAATAATTAGTTTAATTAGATAACTTAAAAAT
The DNA here is from genome assembly GCF_026930045.1 of Uloborus diversus. Lineage (NCBI taxonomy): Eukaryota > Metazoa > Arthropoda > Arachnida > Araneae > Uloboridae > Uloborus > Uloborus diversus. The sequence continues at coordinate 71,075,222 of NC_072737.1, read as the reverse complement.
ATTTGGACATCAATGAGTGGTTTATACTTGATTGAAAATTCAAGTAGTTAATAAATAAACTATACTGACAATGTACACACCAAAGTTTGTTATATATACAAACATACTCTCTGTACACAAACTTATATTACTTGCCTTAAACATATGCAAAAAAAAAAAAAAAAAAATATCTACATAATTGAAAAAAAAGAAGGTGCGTTTTCAGCTTTTGCTTGAGTGTAGTTTTGAGAAAATGAACTTATACAGTAGTACTACTATAGTTCTTATGGTGACACAGTGTAGGACGTACTGAAATACTTTACTCAAAAATACTACAAAATTAGAAAGAACTTTGTTAATTTATGTAATCACAAAACGGATGTAAACTTGAGAGCTGAATGACATTTTTATGCAATAATGGACAATGTGACGGGAACAGAGGAGCCGTAAAAGGAATTGATACTAAGGCCGACTTGCAAAGAACTACTAGAAGTCGCATTTTTACTCCTACAGAAATATATACATTCTGCATTTTTGCTATTAGACATTGCATGTATCCTTGTGAACATTCAGTATACTGAACTAGCTGAAAAATGCTGCAAGAAAAGTTTGACATAAAATTCCCAATACAACAGCTAATCATTCCTTATGACACCTAGTTTTCCACAGAAAAATTATTGTCCACTAGCAATAGATATGAAGAATAGTGTATAACTAAAAAAATATCAAAAGAAAATGCCCATCATTACCACTGTAAACTTAGAGCCCCTGTCATTATCTTGATACTGGTACAGTTTCAAAACATCAAATTATGCGTATGCCTTGGAAAAGCGTTCCAATACCTCCCTTACTGTGTCACCATAAGAACTATAGTACTACTGCGTGATTTCATTTTCTCAAAACTACACTCAAACTCAAACAAGATAAAAATTTATACTTTTTAATTAAACTAAAATTTTGTATATAAAACGCTTTTGCATATGTTTCAGGCAAGTTACATAAGCTAATGTACAGGGGGAATTTTTGTATGTATTGCAAATTTTTGATTATACATTATCAGTATAAAATACATATTAACTAATTGAGCTGTCAATCAAATACGAACTACTCATTCATGTCCAAATATTTCTAAGTTATCAAATTAAAATAATTATTTTTATACTAACAATACGTTTTTTCAGTTTTATATATTATATTGAGTACAATATAGGGTAGTCTATGCGGTAACTACTTGAACTACGAATCAATTATTAACTGCTAAATCATATCCAACTTTTTCAGATATCAAAAAAATATATTAATTTTTTTTATTTACAATATGTTTTTTCAGTACATAGCTGTTGTATAGTATATAATATACACAATTAAAGAATATGCAATGATGTTTTCACTTTTTATTTCTGTTTTAGTGTGTGCGCTAATTAGCAAAAATACTCAATTTCAAATAACTGTATCCTTTTTACAAACAAACACACAAAACTGTACATGCAACATGCATAATACTTGAATGGAATATTCAACTGGTGAAGAAATTTATTTTTTAATTCCTCCCCTTTTGGTTCACAGGGTTCTAAAAATGTCATTTTTGTAATTTTTCTGATTTTTGAGAGATCTGTAACCTATAAAGGGTAAAATAAAACGTAACAACACTTACATTTTCTTGTTGGCATGACTCCAGTGATTAGTTTTTGCCATATTTCATTTTGGGTTTTTGTCCCCTAAGCGAGTTATCCCCCTTTAAAATGAATAAAAAGTTTACATTTGACACAGAACTTTAACCTGCCGCCATTATGAAATTCTTAAGTTACAGCTATTTAGCTCAGCGTTTAAGACTAATATTCCTTGTACTTTAACATCAAAATATAAAATTAATTAGCATAAACGTAATTCAAATCACAGGAAATAAAATTAGTGCATAGAACCAATAGATACCATAACTACAAATAAAAACTATTCATCGAACCATCAGACGGCAGCGCAGGAAATGAAATAGAGCATAAAACCATCTAAAGTCAGACCTGGAAGGAATAATAAAACACAGCGCCCTAAGATGGTAGCACTAGATTTAGATCACAGAGTCATCAGAATGCAGAACTAAAAAAAAAAAAACAGAATCAGATGGCAGCACTGGAAATTGAAGTTGGGCATAGAGTCATCAGATGGCAGCACTATAAAAACAGAAGAACCATCAGTTGCCAGCCCCAGAAATAAAAATAAAGCACAGAACCATTAGATGGCACCAAAAGAAATGAAAGACTGAATGAAAACAATCAGATGCAAGCAATAAAAAGAATATTTTGGAGCAAAACTCTCAGATGGGAGCACTAGACATTAAAGTAGGGCAATGAGCCATCAGATAGGAGTAGTGTAAAAAGAGGGCAACGAACCATCAGGCTCCAGCACTATAAATGAAAATAAGGAAGAGAACCATCAGATGGCAGCAGTAGAAAAAAAGGAACTATAACCCTCAGATGGCAGCACAACAAGTGAAAAGTGTGCATGAAACCACTAGATGCCAGCGTTAGAAAGAATAATAGGAAGTGGAACTCTCAGATGGCAGCACTAGAAAACAAAATAATGCATAGAACCATCAGGTGGCAGCACCAGAAATAAAAATAAAGCATAGAACCATCAGACGTACCAGAAATGAAATCAGTGCATAAAACCAATAGATGTCATTACTAAAAAATATAATTGTGAATGGAACCATCAGATGGGAACACTAGAAATGAAATAGGGCGAAGAACGATCAGATTAAACCATCTGATGGAAAGAAATTGTTAATGCCATCATTTGATAGCAGCGCTAGAAATAGAAATAGGGGCAAAGCGACATCAGATGGAAGCCATTAAAAAGACCGTGCACACACTAGAAATGAAAATTGTGCGTAAAAACAACAGATGGCAGGACTAGAAACGAAATAGGGAATACAACCATCAGATAGCTGCACTAGAAGGGATAATAGGGTAGACTATCTATTTATATAACTATCTATTTCTATCTTTTTAAATCTCTATCCATCCATCAATATACCTTTCTATCTATTTTTCTATCTATCTATCTATATATGTACTTATCTATATATCTATCTACTTATATATCTACTTATCTATCAATAAATTTATCGATATATCTATCTACCTACCTATTCTATCTCTATATTTATCTACCTATATATCTATTTACCTCTTATATTTTATATATCTATCTCTATATCTTCCTCTGTCTATTTATCTATCTATATACAAACATACATACATATCTACCTATCTATTCTCTCTTTGTATACATATTTCTATTTCTCTATCTCTCTATCTACCTGTCTATCTATCAAGAGAGATAAAGATATAGAAAGATAGATGCAGGTAGATAGGTTAACATTCAGATAGAGATATAGATAGATGAAAGATAAAACTCAGTAAAAAGTGCATTGTTTACAAAGACAAAAATAAAGAAATTATAAAATATATAATGAAATACATAAATAAATAAGCATATAAAACTATCTGCATTACAAAAAAGTACAAAAATGAAAATATCTCAAAGAAACTTCAAATTTCTTTTTAAATCAAAAGAAATTTTGCCATTGTTCATTCACTGGGTTTTTGCAACTTTTCGTACCCAGTGACTGAACGCCCCTCTACCTGAAAATCTACGCATTCTACATTGACTGAAACAATTTAAATCCATAGCCTAAATATGTATACTTAATTTTTCTTTCGTAGAGTTAAAAAATAAAAATTTATCGATAAAAATAATATGTATCAAAATAATTGCTAGCACGAAACCAGCCTTATTATTTTGAAAGAGAGAAAGAACGATTCATGTCAGTAAAAATTTCAAATTTTTTCCAGGAAAAAAATACGTATCTAAAGTAACCAATCAGGTGTCAGATAGCTTAGAATATCAATGAAGAACGCTTTTGTAGTGAATTTATTCAGAAAAAAAATTTTGGAAGCCTATTTTCTTTTAAAAAAAATGACGCGCTGTTCATTCACTGGGTGGTGTTCACTCACTGGTCGGTCTACTCTAGGACGCAAAACTCTCAGATGGCAGCACTAGAGATTTAAATAGCGCAAATAGCCATGAGATGGCAGCACTAAAAAAACAGGGTAAAGGACCATCAAGTGCAAGCAATTAATATGAAATTACTGCAAAAAACCATCACATGGCAGCAACAGAAATGAAAAAAATATATATATATATATTAATTTGAATTTTTGGCATCTTGAATTCATATTATGTTTTTCGCAATCACGAGCGTGTGTGTGTATGAATGCGCGTGTGTGTTTGTGTAGGCGCATGTGTGTGTGTGTATGTATGCATGTGCGTGCGTGTTGTGTATGCAGTACTATGTGTATACGCGTGTGTGTGTGTGTGTGTAGGCATATGTGTTTGTGTCTCTGCGCAGGCATAAATGTGTGTATGTGTGTGTGTATGCGCTTATGTGTAGGATATGGACGCAACCTGGAGACGGTTTCGCAAGAGGAGCAGCATCGTGAGGCCGGTCGACGCGACGGTGGTGCTGGCAGAGGGTGCTGGTGGGAAAATAAAATGATAGGAATTCAAAACAGTCAAAAGAGAACAATAAGCAATCGTGATTGCTCAATAAGGAAAAAAACATCAGATGGCAGCACTCGAGTAAAATTAGGGCCTAGAACAACACCACAGTAGAGGCCAGTGTCTCTAGTGTAATGCTGCCTAGAACTAGAAAGACACTGATACACAGTTTTAAATCTTACTTCCATTTTCTTTTGCAACGGGAGGGGGGGGGGTAAAAATTGGCTTCTGAAATGATACCTTATAATTCAAATAAGGAAAATAACCTAATTTAAACGGAATTTATTCAAATATTAAAAAATTTTTAGAATGGAAATGATCCGTTTAAGATCCGTCAAAAAAAAAAAACGGATACGGATGCAGGTCTTTATTTTCCCTCAGATATGCGGAACATCACTACTGGAAATGAAATAGAGCGAAAAACGATCAGATTAAACCATCTGATGGAAAGGAATTGGGAATAACATCATTAGATGGCAGCACTAGAAATAGAAATAGGGGCAAAGCGCCATCAGATGGCAGCCATTAAAAAGACAGTGCAAGCACTAGAAATGAAAATGGTGCGTAAAAGCAACAGATGGCAGTACTAGAAACGAAATAGGGAATACAACCATCAGATAGCTGCACTCGAAGGGATAATGGGACGCAGAACCCTCAGATGGCAGCACTAGAGATTTAAATTGCGCAAATAGCTATCAGATGGCAGCACTAAAAACACAGGGTAAAGAACCATCAAGTGCAAGCAATTAATATCAAATTAATGCAAAGAACCATCACATGGCAGCAACAGAAATGAAAATAAGGAATAACACATCAGATCCCAGAACTAGAATAAAATCAGGGCCTAGAACAACGCCACAGTAGAGGCAGGTGTCTAAAGTGTCATGCTGCCTAGAACCATCAGATAGTTGCTCTAATTATGAAGTTTGGACATTGAACCATCAAATGGTAGCACTAAAAATGAAAAGTGAGAATAAAAATATCAGATGACAGCACTAAAAGGAATAATGGCGCGTAGAACCATCAGATGGCAGCCTTAGAAATCGAAGTAGGACATAAAGCTATCAGATGGCAGCATTAAAATGAAAATAATGCATAGAAATAACTGATGGCAGCACCAGAAATGAAAATAGTGCATTTAACCATCAGATGGCAGCACTGCAAAGCAATTGGGAATAACACCATAAGATGGCAGTACCAGAAACAGAAATAGGGAAAAGCATTGTCAGACGGCAGCACTACAAATAAAAATAGGGCAAAGTTCCATCAGATGGCAGCACAAAAAACCGTGCAAGCACTCGAAATGAAAATAGGGCTTATAACCCCCAGATGGCAGCAGTAGAAATTTAAAAAATACAGAAAACAATTAGCTGTCAGCATTGCAAATAATGGTTGGGTCTAAATTATCAAATGGCAGCAATACAGTAGAAAAACGTGCATAGAATCATCAGATGGCAGCACTACAATCGAAAATTCTGCAAAGAACCATCAAAATGAAAATGAAATTTTGCGTAGAGCCATAAGATGGCAGCACTAGAAATGAAAATAAGGCAGAGAACCTTCAAATGGCAGCACTAGAAAACAAAATGATTCATCGAACCATCAGATGGTAGCACCAGAAATAAAAATAAAGCATAGAACACTCAGACGGCAGCAATAAAAATTAAAAGTGTGAATAAAACCATCAGATAGCAACACTTGAAGGAATATTAAGGCGTAGAACCCTCAGATGAAAGCGCTAAAATGAGAAGAATCGAGGTGCGAGAGCCAGAAAGGAAAGTAAGGAGTAGAACCATTAGATATCAACACCATAAATGAAATTATTGCATAAAACCAATAGATGTCATTACTAAAAAATATAATTGTGAATGGAACCATCAGATGGGAGCACTAAAAATGAAATAGGGCGAAGAACGATCAGATTAAACCATCTGGTCGAAAGAAATTGGGAATAATACCATCATTTGGTAGCAGAACTAGAAATAAAATAAGGGGCAAAGCGCCATCAGATGGCAGCCATTAAAAAGACAGTGCAAGCACTAGAAATGAAAATGGTGCGTAAAAGCAACAGATGGCAGTACTAGAAACGAAATAGGGAATACAACCATCAGATAGCTGCACTAGAAGGGATAATGGGACGCAGAACCCTCAGATGGCAGCACTAGAGATTTAAATTGCGCAAATAGCTATCAGATGGCAGCACTAAAAACACAGGGTAAAGAACCATCAAGTGCAAGCAATTAATATCAAATTAATGCAAAGAACCATCACATGGCAGCAACAGAAATGAAAATAAGGAATAACACATCAGATCCCAGAACTAGAATAAAATTAGAGCCTAGAACAACACCACAGTACAGGCAGGTGTTTCTAGTGTAATGCTGCCTAGAACTATCAGATAGTTGCTGTAAATATGAAGTTTGGACATGGAACCATCAGATAGCAGCACTAAAAAAATAATGGGGCGTAAAACCATTAGATGGCAGTCCTAGAATTTGAAGTATAACATAGAAGAGCCATCAGATGGCAGCATTAAAAATGAAAATAATGCATTGAACCATCTGATGGCAGCACCAGAAATAAAAATAGTGTATTAAACCGTAAAATTGCAACACTGCAAAGAAATTGGGAATAACACCATAAGATGGCAGTACCAGAAACAGGAATAGGGAAAAGCGCCGTCAGATGGCAGCACAAAAAATATAAAAAGTGCAAAGTTCCAACAGATGGCAGCACTAAAAAAATTGTGCAAGCACTCGAAATGAAAATTGGGCATATAACCCCCAGATGGCAGCACTAGAAATGAAAAAAAAGCAGAAAACTATTAGACTTTTGCTAGTATAAAGCTTGGGTATTAAACCATCAGATGGCAGCACTACAATCGAAAATTCTGTAAAAAACCATCAGATAGCAGGACTGCAAATGAAAAGCGTACATAGAACCATCAGATGGCAGCACTAGAAATGAAATTGTACGTAGAGTCATCAGATAGCAGCACTAGAAATGAAAATGATGCATTAACCATCAGATGGCAGCACCAGAAATCAAAATAAGGCATAGAACTATCAGATGGCAGCATTTCAAATAAAATTATGGCATACAACACCACCACTCTATAGACAGGTGTCTCTAGTGTGATGTTGGCTTGAACCATCAGATGGCAGCATTAAATTTGAAGTTTGGACATGGAGTCATCATATAATTCGGAACTCCAGCGCTCGAATACGCTACCTTGCGGTGATTTACAAAACTGCAAATGAAACTAAAACTTTGCCACGTTGCGTTCCATGTGTGTCTGTTGACGTAAACACAGGCAGTTTGTTCTGAGTATTTATTAACGCAATCGATGTGTCTTAGTTTGCTTTCAGCTACAGAAATCAATTCGTCCCTTAGTAGTATTCTCGAGCTTCTCAAAATAATGTTAGTTTTCATTATTTCCTTAATAATAGGTGAAAGCGAAAATTCTGGATTAACAAACTTGGATAACGTTATACAAGGTAAAAAATTTTATTGTTTTGTATGAATTTGTAAGAATATGGGAGTTTTTTTAATCTTAAATTAATTAAACTTACCATATTTTACAGCAGCATTTAGTTGGAATGGACAGTATGCAAAATATTTTCTTGAATATATTATCGTAGAACAAAATGAATAACCGAGAAAGAATTTACTTTATTCCTTTTATTCTCAGCTGAAAGGTTTCGCCAAATTTATTTAGGGTTATACTTTTGGTATTGTGCGAGCAAAGTAGCCTTGGCGAGATTTCGCGTTTTTAGTTAAACCATTTTTAATTTTTATCATGAGTGGAATAAAATGGTACAGTAAAACCTGTAAAGTTGACCACCCTTGTAAGTTGACCACCTGTCTATGTTGACCACTTTTGTCAGGAACGGAATTAGTCCTATCTCATATAATGAAGGAAAACCTCTGTAACTTGACCACCTCTCTATCTTGACCACCTGTCTATCTTGACCACTAATGTACGCCAAATTTGGTTTGGAGTATTGTAAAACACCCTTTGTAAATTGACCACTTGGTTTATTTTTTTAAACTTTTTTTCAGCAAATTATTTTATTTTATTATTTATTTATTTATTATTATTTTGATAGCTTTCTAAGAATGTTTTTTGATGCTTTGATGACAGACTAGCATTTTACTAACTAAACTTCAGCATAAAGCTTATGCTGCTCCTTATTCTCAACTTGCTTTTCATTTCTTGTTCTACTTGAGAAAGCTTTTTGTATTCTGTTCAATGAAAATAGGTGTCAGTAGAAAAGTTAGTCTTTTCTTTCAGTTGCAATACGTTGGGGCAACACAGGAATTGTGCTAAAAGGAGCAGGCACAGATCTATATCTTTTGGGCCACCCTGCAACGAAATATGTAGGACCTTTCCCTAGTGGCCAAAAGTGTCTATTTGTAAAGTGAATAAGTCTTAGTGCTAGTTTTTTTTTCCTCAATTTCTAGGGCCATTAGCCCTTTTAAGGACGCGTTCCCCTCACACTGCGGGTGCGCGGAACTGCGCTTGCTAATGAGTGAAGTTAAATGTTTCTGGTGCAAGGGATTAAGATATAGTAAATTTTTATTTTAACTTCTTGAACTGGGAGAGTCGAACTTGTTGCTCTTTGTGCTATAAGTTTTACATAAAAAAGACTTCAAAAAGAAAGTTAATTGAACTTGAGATTAATAAAAAGTATATAATATTAAAATTAATTGAAAATGGAGAAAGCCAGAAAAAATTAGCTGGCATATATGGAATTTCTAAAACTACAGTGTCTAATATAGTTAAAAACGAGGAAAAAATAACTAACTTATTTGAATAGTATTTTTAATTATTGTTTCACTTTCAATAATGTTAAACAATGAAAGTGAGTTGAATAGAAGGATTAAGGGTGAATTCCTTTAAAAAATGAATACATGGTGCAAGAAATGACGAAAAAAAAAAAAAAATACCACCCTTTATAAGTTGACCACCTGTCTAAGTTGACCGCTAAAGTACTGCACCGCGAGTGGTCAACTTACACAGGTTTCACTGTAGTAAGATTACAGAATTCGATAAGTGAAAGGAAATAATGGTCAATCAACTGAAAAGAAAATTACCACCATATATCCGTGAGAATTTTGTTGATGATTTGCATAACATGACACAATTAAATCGCAGTTCAGAAATTAGAAAAATCGAAACAGAAAATTTTTAAATGAACCGATTCGGGAATTTGAGAGAAATAACTCGGCTACAAATGGAAAACAATAAGCGCTAGCCAAGCAAGGCAAAAAAGTATCATCTTCTTTCGATAACGATTTGTAATGTCATATTGAATTTTCTAGCATTAATTGTTATTCTTGTCAGGCCACAGTTATTATTTAGTTTTATCAAGAATTGATAAATATCGAATTCAACATCGTGGAAATAGCTGCTTAGAACTACGGACTACGTAGTTTGCATTAATCTTTGACGTTTAGTAATGCTTCTTGAATTCTCATTTCTTTCTACGTGGGCCAGAATATCCACAAGACTTTGAAAATTAATTTAAGAAGAATAAAGCGAAAAAATGATACGTACGAACAAAAATCACAACACTTTTAGCATTTTCTTCGTTACCATGTGCGTTTGTTTTAGTTTTCAAGTCCGCCATTAGACAGTGACTTCAGTGCCCCCTATAGTTCGTTGGAGTTGCGAATAGTACTTAAAACGAAAATCGTGCATAAAAGCATCAAATGGTAGCACTGGGAGGAATAATGGGGCGCTGAACCCTCAAATGGCAGCAATAGAGATCGAAGTGAGACGTAGAGCCATCAAATGGCAGCACGAGAAATGCAAATAATGCACAGAACCATCTGATGGCAGCATCAGAAATTAAATTAGTGTATTAAACCATTAAATGGCGGCACTAGAAAGAAATTGGGAACAACACCATAAGATGGCAGCACTAGAAATTAAATTAGTGTATCAAACCATTAAATGGCGGCACTAGAAAGAAATTGGGAATAACACCATAAGATGGCAGCACTAGAAATAAAATTAGGGCAAAGCTCCATCAGACGGCAGTACTAAAAATAAAGTGCAAGCATTGAGTAAAACTAAAGCATATGGCAGCACTAGAAATTAAAAAATGCAGACAACTCTCAGACGTCAACACTACAAATGAAGATTGGAAATACAACTATCAGATGGACGCACTAGAAGGAATAAAGGTGAGCAGTAGGACTCGACCGATGCATCGGCGCCGATGGTTCAACAATTTAGCCATCGGCATCGGCATCGGCAGCCGAAGCTAACTTGCAGGAAACATCGGCCCATCGGCCTTAAAAAACATCGAAAAGCCGATGGAATTGGCCGATGTTTTTGAAAAAAAAAGGACCTTTGCTGTTTTACCTTTTAAATAAAGTAAAGGGAGTGTGTGCTTTCATATAAAATTCTTTACTTAAATTTCAGTATGACACCCCTATCAGTCACCCCTGAAAGAGTTTTTAATACTGCATTCTCAGGTACCAAACAAGTTAATTATTGCGTTTTTTCTAGCAGCTGGATGTACGTATGTATCTCTCATAAGTTATAACTAAAAAATGGTAAGCTGTAGAAGGATAAATTTTCGCATGTGGGGTGTGCGTACTTTCCAGTTGTGCACTTAACTTTTTCTTTTCGATCGCGTGTTCTGAAAAGCCAGTTTACTCATTTTTTGTGGCAATAAGAGCCACATTATTTTGAAGTTCAGACAAGGTGTGGCAGTGACCATTTTTGATTTTTCTAATTTTTTTATATGTCAAAGTAGGTCATGAGAAGTGAACATTCTGAAATTTTTAGCCTTCCAAAAAAATTTTTTCGGTCGTTAAAAATTCCCAAAATTTGAGGTTTTGCAGCGCTTTTTTAGAAAAATTCGAAAAGTAGCATTTCAGTGTGCTTTAGTTCCTTACAGAAACACCACCCCACGGTTATGTTTATATTTATTGGTTGTATAGTATCTAGTGAGGATGACTTCATAGTTATTTTGGTTGGGGATTGTTGCTTTCTTCAGATAAGGGGTCGCAAAGTATGGATTTTATCCGATTTCGCGCAAGTTTAACCTAGGTTAAACTTGCGCGAAATCGGATAAAATCTATACTTTGCGACCCCTTATCTGAAGAAAGCAACAATCCCCAACCAAATTAACTATGAAGTCATCCTCACTAGATACTGTACAACCAATAAATATAAACATAACCGTGGGGTGGTGTTTCTGTAAAGAACTAAAGCACACTGAAATTAACTCAAAACAGCATCACTAGGAAAAAAACCTTTTATATATTACGGTAACTGGCTATGTGTAAAACATCATGAAAAAGGAAACAGCATAGGATCTCTTCTTGTTTTCTAGAAAATAATTTTTTTGTAGCTCATTTTATGCGTTTTCTCGTGCGTAAAATGTGTGTATAGTATGCAGATTAGATCTGCTAAAACTTAAAGTATGTAGTAGGAATGTATATATGTGTGAATAGAGAAAGAGAAAAAGATTAGCAATACTTTATTTTTCTGATTTTTACAAATTGATGGTATTTTAATTGCAGGTAAATCAGAAAACGATAAATCGATATCATATGTGTGTGTGTTATATATATATATATATATATATATATATATATATATATATATATATATATATATATATATATATATATATATATATATATATATATATATTTATATTGATTTATCGTATCAATCCCAAAATAATTATTTTTTATTTATGTCCATAGTAGTGGATGAAATTTCATGAATAATATCTGCTTCACTTTCCTCTAAATGTCTATTTTCTATGTCATCTTTAAATACCTGTTTAGAGTTCTGTTTCTTATGGTCTTGGTCAGGCATCTACCAGTCAACAAGGAGAAAACAAAGAAGAAAACATTTTGTCTATCTCATGTGAGGGGTGGGCTCTCCCAACTCGTAAAAGTACACGATTTTCACTCAAACAAGGAGAGTTTCTTTAAGAAAAGTTCCTTTATGGTGAGAAAACCGGGAGAAATCAGACGCCCGACCAAGTAGAACATGCAATGAGAACAGAGATGACTGAAGACATGAAAATATTCCAACCGAACAATATCTGACAAAAAGTCAAATTCAAGCTGCTTTTAGCCGATATACAAAGCAAAAAAAAAAAAGCAAATAATACTGATATATCAAGAACCGACAGCCTTTTAGAGGTATTTGAAGATAACATAAAAAATAGACATTTAGAGGAAAGTGAAGCAGATATTGTTCATGAAATTTCTTCCATTGCTATGGACATAAATAAATAAATAAATAAATAAGAAAGAATTATTTTGGGATTGATACGATAAAACGATAAATCAATATATACACACACACACACACACACACATATATATATATATATATATATATATATATATATATATATATATATATATATATATATATATATATATATATATATATATATATATATATATATATATATATATATATATATATATAACACACACACATATGATATCGATTTATCGTTTTCTGATTTACCTGCAATTAAAATACCATCAATCTGTAAAAATCAGAAAAATAAAGTAGTGCTAGTCTTTTTCTCTTTCTTTATACATACATATATGCATTTTTACTACATCCTTTAAGTTTTAGCAGATCTAATCTGCATACTGGACACACGTTTTACTCACGAGAAAACGCATAAAATGAGCTACAAAAAAAATTATTTTCCAGAAAACAGGAACAGATCATATGCTGTTTTCTTTTTCATGATGTTTTACACATAGCCAGGTACCATAATATATAAAAGGTTTTTTTTTCCTAGTGATGCTGTTTTGAGTTAATTGTGATCAAAAAAGCACAATTTTTGAAAATTTGAAAAATATCAGAGCATTTTTCTCCTAAAAAAAATTAAACCTCAAACAAAGTTTGTGCTATTTACTTTCTTCATAGTATAAACTTTCTGTATATATCACATTTTTTTAAGGGGGTGGCTTTTTGGGGGGAAATAACGCAGGTTAAACTTGCGCGAAAACGGATAAAATCCATACTTTGCGATCCCTTATCTGAAGAAAGCAACAATCCCCAACCAAAATAACTATGAATTCATCATCACTAGATACAGTACAACCAATAAATATAAACATGACCGTGAGGTGGTGTTTCTGTAAAGAGCTATAGCGCACTGAAATGCGACTTATAGAATTTTTCTAAAAAAGCATTGCAAAACCTCAAACTTTGGGAATTTTTAACGAGCGAAAAAAATTTTTGGAAGGCTAAAAATTTCAGAATGTTTACTTCTTATGACCTACTTTGACACATAAAAAAAAATTAGGAAAATCAAAAATGGTCACTGCCAAAATTTCCGTTTTTTGTCTGAATTTCAAAATAATGGCTCTTAATTACTTATTTCAGCGCAAAACTAATATAGCGTCTCAGACTGACGATCATTTGGTGATATATTGCCGAATTGGAGACCATGGAAACAAATATGAGATGGCGAAATCGGTTTTTGTGTCATTTTATTAGATTCCCGTTGAACCGACGGTAATTTTTAATTTTTCGACATTTGTAATATGAATCACAGTAATTCAGTCTTTTCTGTATCGCTTCGGCGGAGTTACAAGTTTGGGGGCCGTCGAAATACATTTTGGGGTGCTATGTCTCCATCATAGAAGTTGTAAAACATTTATCAGAATCATTTTTGTAACTCCTACGGTGCCCCTATGGTTATGAGGCCTCTCGCGCAATTGTAACATTTGCTTTGTTTTAAATCCGCCATTGCACGTCAAACCAAACTCGGGTGAAAGTTTTGAAAGGATTTTTCTGCTCAATGCTTATGATTATTTTGAACTCTATTTTTTACGACTATTTTTTTTTTAATTTCCGAAAACACTTGCGTCCCTCTCTCCTCCCACTCCCTCAATTTCTGAAATTAAACTGTAGTTGTACTTCTGAGTTGTTTAAAACTAATACCATTCATAAAATTAGAGATTATTTTTCAAACTTTATCTATTGTTTAGAAAGAATTTAGAGCATTAATGCAAGGAATTGATAAAAGACGTTTTGAATGGTGTCATAATTTGGAAATCAAAGGGACTTTTGAATTTTTTCTTCAGAAGTGCTGAAGTAGATTCAGAAACTCTTCCGAGGGGTTGGTGGTAGCGGTTCTACACTAAAACGAGCTGATGTGTGCATCACAGGACTTCTTTTTACACCAACTTAATGTTATTTCCCCATTATTGGCAATTTTAGTGTGATTCAATAGTTAACTCTCTAAATATCACCAACAGTGGCCAAATTGAAACCAGATTTTAAAAAAAAAAAATATTTTTTTTAAATCGCCAAATTTGTCGCCAAGTTGGTAACAGAACTTGGCGACCAAAAGACTGGCATATTATCGTCAAGTGTCCGCCAAATTATAACACCACTTGAGTTTGCATCGAAATTAACAATGATTTCCCCCCAAAAAAGGGGCAAAAGCCCCCTTTTAAAACACCCGATTGCAACCAAAAGGAGAGGTGCACAACTGGACTCCACTAGGAGTCTACGTGCCACATTTCAACTTTCTAGGACATACCGTTCTTGAGTTATGCGACATACATACGCACATACATACATACATACATACGTACATACGAACGTCACGAGAAAATTCGTTGTAATTAACTCGGGGAGTGTCAAAATTGATATTTCGGGGGACTATACGTTCTTAGGCACTTACCCGCGTGTGGTCGGGTTAAAAAAAAAAAAAAAAAAAAAAAAAACCTCAACATTCATTCAGGAGTGAGTAAAATGGAAATTAAGGCTGATTTTTGAGTGAAATTTTTTTTGCGAATACAATACTTCCTTTTTTGTAAAAGGAAGTAAAAATGAGGCCGAAGTGTGAGTTACTCCAAAATCAGAGGGTGACCCCCCTAACCCACCCTCGTTGTTTCAAGCATTTCTTAAATATTTAGCAATTATTTATTTTAGTCAAGAAATGTCATTTTGCGTATTTCTCATACTTGTTTCACCTATATTTCGTAATGCGCTATCTTTTTTGCATCATTAATAGCGATCGATTTTTTTTTCTGTTGTAAGTAGCTATTTTTATGTAGTTATATAAAATCAATGAATAAGATATTTTCGTTTTTTATTGAAAAGTTTCAAGGATTTTCTATTATGCATTTTTTTTAAATTTCATAAAATTATTGTTAAATTGAAAAATTTAATTTGAACTTGTTTGTAAAGCTTCATAAAAGATTAAACAATCAAACTGTTCAATATTATATGTGCAAACATTAGATCAAGTAGTATTTGTATTCAGTTATTAACTTGGTGTAAATATTGAGTTTGTTTATTGTAGCTGCTTTTTAAGAACCTCGTTCTTTTCATGGCTATTTCTTTTTTCAGCAAAATTTATGTCACTGTTATTGCTTTTATGAAAAATGTAAACTTTTCTATTCATAAATTTTAAATAAGTATAAAAATATTCCTATTTCGATTTAATATTGTAATCATCTGTTACCTTTTTTGTTTAATTTGATGACTAAAAAATGTCACGTGCAATCTTTCCACTTTAATTGCGTAATTTTTTGACGGTTCCATAGTTTTATTCTTATTTTTTTAATGATTCAACAACATAATTTAATGTTTTTTTAACTATGTTTAATGTATTTAAATCCATACATTATTACAATATTACTGAAATCTTAGTTGTATGTTCAATTAAAAAAACAAACAAATCAATTGGTTATTAAACAGTCTCTTTGTTTTTCTTTCTTTTTCTTTCTTTCTTTCTTTTTTTTTTGGCTGTTGTTCTTTCTCTTTCATCATACAGCAGTCAAAACAAGGAGAAGCAAAAACACACCCTAAACAGACGTAGTACGATCCAAAAGTTCGGGGACAAGCTGTATAAAACTTTACCCAGATTAGTTTACATTACCGAAGCACATCCACCTTCAAAAGGTCACCTTGAGGGACTATGTACTTCTGCCAGTGTTCATATAAATTTTGGGAACACGCCTGGAAGCCATTTTTTGCTACCTTCTATGATGCAGCTTTATCTTCTCCTGGCGGAAGAAAGCGGCGTCTATGCAAATGTTTTTTTTGCTGGGAACAGGTAAAAGTCACATGGAGCTAACTCCGACGAAACGTTAGTTTATTTGTTTGTCATATCAGAGCATTGACCAATCAAACCGTGCATCCTCAACATGAAAGTCGCTTTCTTTCCCACGATGAAGTTAAAGCAGCAGCGCAAGAGGCCTTACAGGAAGTTGCGAAAAATGTCTTCCAGGAGTGTTTCTAAAAGCTGCACGAACGTTGGCAGAAGTGCATAGTCGTTCAAGCTGACTATTATGTAGATAGATGTGCTTCGGTAATGTGAACTATTCAAGGTAAGGTTTTATAAAACTTGTCTCGAACTTTTAGATCATGCTACGCACGTATGAGTTTTCAACTTACTATTTCATAACGTTTTTGAGTGACGCAAGTTTACGCGCATGAAGACATCACAAGAGAATTTGCGATAATTAACTAAGGAGACGTTCAAAATAGATATTTCGGTCATCTATATGTTCTTAGGTACATATGCATGTACAGTTTTTGAGATTACAATTTCTTATTCGTAGAAAGGAAGTAAAGTGAAATGAATCAATGATCCTTTAAATCCCAGACAATCTTATCAATTTATTTCTGTTTGATTTTTTATTATTATTTTTTTTGCCATCGGCCAACGGCATCGGCCATCGGCAATCGGCCATTTGGAGGAAAACAATCGGCAATCGGCCATCTTTGAACAATCGGCCAACAATCGGCATCGGCCCATCGGCCAAAAAATGCCATCGGTCGAGCCCTAGTGAGCAGAACCCTCAGATGGCAGCACTAGGAATCGAAGTAGGACATAGAGCCATCAGATGGCAACACTAAATAGGAAATAATGCACAGAACCATCTGATGGCAGTATCAGAAATGGAATTAGTGCATTACGAGTAAACTATCGGATATCAGCACTGGAAAGAAATATGGAACAACACCATTAGATCACAGCACTAGAAATAGATTTAGGGCAAAGCGCATCAGATGGCAGTGCTAAGAAACAGTGCAAGCACTAGAAATAAAAATAGGGCATAACCACCAGATAGCAGCATCAGATATGATAAAAATGCACAACAATGTCAGACGTCAGCATTACAAATGAAGTTTGGGAATAAAACAATCAGATGGCAGCACTGCAATTGAAAAGTGTTCATAGAATCATCAGATGGCAGCACTACAATTGAGGCAGTGAGAAGCTAAGGGATGTAAGTGGACAGTTTCAAGTTTTGAGTAAAACGCGTAAAAAGATTACGTCCTACGTAAGCTTTCATTCATTTTTTTTCTAAATCATTCTGTACAGCAGCACGTATCCGGGCTACTAGTACTTTCGCTTTTCCCAAGACAGAGGAGGGGTTCACCTACCATTTGTACTGGTTATCTCCAAATTTTTAATTTTGCCACTTGCATCCCTTTGCTTCTCACTACCTCAATTGAAAATGGTGCAAAGAACCATCAGATAGCAGGACTGCAAATGAAAATTGTAATCTAGAAATGAAAAAAAAACCGAAAAAAAGCCGTTAGATGGCCGCACTAGAAATGAAACACCCAAATAAAATCATCAGATGGCAGCACTAAAAATGATTACCAAATAAAACTGTTTGATGGCAGCACTAGAAATGAAATACCGAATAAAACCGTTAGATGGCAGCACTAGTTGGAATAATAATGTTCAGAATCATTAGATAGCAGCACTAAAAAAACAAAGCAAGGAACTATAGTGCATAGAGAAGTGTCGTTCGCAAGACGAAAAGTGAGGTCAAATCTGTGGAAAATCCAGAGAGCGCTGCTCCCACGAAGCACGCAATGCAGGGTTGGCAAGGTTTTGGACACTAGGGTAAAAACCACGATAGAAACCCTAGTTTTTACCGTCCTGTCCAAAACCCTTGTGTCCAAAGCTGTCCGAAAGTGTCCAAAACTTTTCTTTTTTAGAAAAGTTGTATTTTGTGAGAAAAACATCAAAAACACAATAAAATGTATCAAAGTAATGTTTTATATTGAACATTTATTCAAAGAGAACATTCAACTTATTTATGCAGCTGATTTCAATCTAGTTACGTAGAAGTTGAATTCTTGATTAAAATTTCAATTTGTATGCATGAGTTTTATTTATATTTTTTTTATTGAAATTAGTAACCAATTTTTTTCTATGTTTATGCATGTTCAAACCAAAGCAGAGTTGGCAAGCTTTTTACCATCCTGTTCAAAACCCTTGGGTCCAAAAGTGTCCAAAAGTGTCCAAAACAGTGTTTTGAGTAACTAAATTTTGTGAGAAAATATCAACAGAAAAAACAATATGTGTCAAAATTATATTTAGTTATTGTTTTTATTCAATGTGAACTTTCAAGTATAAATATGTGTAACTTATTTATACAGCTGACTTTTAATCTAGTTACGCAGAAAATAAATTCTTCGTTAAAAATTTCAATTTGTACCCATGAGTTTTTTCTCCATGTGGACGTCATTCATTTCCGTTGAAGGGGTGATTTTAGGCAGCTTAGTTTTGTAATGGCCGGGCTTGAGAGACCCGATTTGAGTTCTCCCGGGTTAATGAAAATAACAGCAATAGAAGGCTATCTAAATGCAAACAAAATCCTGAAAACAAAGTTTTAACAATATCAATTAGTTTTGATTTTTACAATATATCTTACAAGAAGGCTGCCACGAAACTTACTACTTCCATTCAGTTTTTTCTTGAACCAAGATAAAGTCAAACTATTGTAAATAACACGAGTGTTTTTATTTTTTTGAAAAATTATTTTTCTTTTCTGTAACTCGAAAGATTAATAAACTACCTATTTCACCCCACATACCCATTCCACCCCACCTGACCATATAAATAACATGCAAAAGAAGAAAATATTTGTCTTATATAGCATTTAAAAAGGGGAAAAAAAGTAAGAACAAAATAATTGAAACAATTGTAATCTTATGAAGAACTACTTTTCCGAATAAAAATTTTCGAGTTCTACTTTCAGAAAGATCAAAATCTAAAAAAACTGCTTACTTTTTTCTTTTCTTTGGTAATTTATTTTAAGTAAGAAACAAAATGAAAGTAATTTAACTATTGCTTTAATGCATTCAATACTTTTATTAGCGGATGTTTTACAGTTAGTGTGTATGCTACCGTGCACGATGCACGTACCCTAAGGTAAATTTTCAGAAACGGCCGTTAAAAGAGTGATTTTGCTCAGTGTGATTTTTATTTCTGCGTTTGAAATACAGAAGTTGTTTAAGCATCAATTGATATTTTTCTATTGTAAATAAAATGTAAAATGTCGGATGAAATATTTTCCTCGATTTTATATAAAAAATGATCATTTTATTTCTTTTAAAAATTTGCAGCATTTCTTTTTCCATCGTTTATCTTATTTAACTAAAACAGTGATTTAATAACAATGTTATTAAAATTTTCCAATTGAAGTATTTCTTTCTTCTTTGAAGTGTACGGAGAATGCTATTTTAAGCATATTATAACTTCTTTAGCTGAACATTTTTTTGGTTTAATCTTAAATATTAATTTAAAAATGACTTGACATATTTTAAAATATCTAAGTAAATAAACATATAGTGAAGAGTGACAGCCGTTATATATTTAATTTAATAATAATAATAATAATAATAATAATAAACTGTGTGTCGATAAAGACAGAAAATAGCAGTGAAACTTTTGCATTGCAGAGAAGCACTAATTTGGGGGAAGGGTTGTATTTTCCGTCAATTTGACAAACTCGATGAACTAGTGGCTAGACTAGAATCCCATCAGAAGACAGTCAAGCTATCCTCCATTTTGGTTCTAAGAGCAGTTTAGATCCAGACTTATTTCAAGTTCTGATAAATGCTTTTGACTATAGTCACACTTTGCTATGTCATAAAAATAACCGAGGAAAAGTTCTCAGAAAAATATACTCTATTTTAATTGTGCTCTTAAATAGCAAATCCCCTGTTCATCACATGAGGAACGAAGTCTTTCTTGCTCTTCTTGTAGAAATACGAAAATGCTGTTTCAAGCTTCAGATGGTGCTTGTGAAAAGATTCGTTTTATGAGCGGCAAAAGTTGGAAAACGTCTGCGGTTTTATCTCTTAATCCTGCTAAATATCATGCGATATCTAGACCGCGGGATTCTAGACCCAGGATTTCGGGATTAAAAATGTCTTCATCATGAATACGCGGTCTTCCGAAGACGGCGCCTCTGCTTTAGCTTTTATATTGGAATAAATTCCTGAAATATTTATTTATTGAGTAGAATGCAGAGCCTTAGCAAGAGGTACCCACCCCCAAGAATCATGCTCCCCCTTCGTAATTTTAACAAACATCCCCCAAAACGCGAACCCCATATTAAAACAAAACAACTTCTCTAAACTAATATTTTTCTTTAATATCGTAAAATAAATCCCAAATTTACCATTTTTTATATCGAATTTTAATATTCAAACTGCAAGCTTTAATGAACACCCATGTAATGAATAAAATTTATTTGACAATCAATCTTTACGATAAAATAAGTTCAATCCAAAAAAAAGTATAAACTGCGAAATTAGCATGTAATAGCTCATTTAAAGCAATCCAGAATAAAAAGTATTGCGTCAGGGTTGGGTTTTGAACAGTCCAAAACTGGTTTTGGACAGGAAATGTTTTTTTTACCGTCCAAAACTGTCTAAAACTCTCCAAAATAGTCCGAAACTGTCTTAAACTGTCCAAAAGTATGCTAAAGCTAAAGGGGTGTAATCTAATCAATTCGTAATGCACAAAGAGAGATATTAATGATGTTTAATTAATGAATATTTGGTAATATTTCTCTCCAAAATGTTCATTTGAAAATATCTTTAAACACATTGCCAATAACTCTATTACATAAAAACTTCTTTATGCAACAGTTGGTAGAGTTATGAAAGGAAATTTACCAAGACAGCTAATTTCAGTTCCATTTATAGCTCAAAGGAATATTATTAAATGTGCAATATTTAGGTGGGGAAAAAACACAGCTTAATTTTTTTTAATGATTTTTGCAAATAAGTTTTGCATGATGTTTTAATGAAAATTATTTTTAAAATCAGATTAAAGAACAAGAAATTGATGATTGAACACTTATATTCTAAAATTTATGCTACTCTTTTTTTTAGTTCATATTTTGAATATAATACATTCCGTAACTGCAAAAAATTGTGATTTATTGCATTCATGTCAATTACTAAAAAGGTGACCTACGTACTGACCACATGCTTTTCAGGAATGTACATTCCCCCTTTCCCCAGAAAATTCCGGTTCGAGCCTCAGAGGCCCGGAGCGAGCGCTCACGCATTTCATTTTAGATTGTAATGCAAAGGAAGAGGTTGTAAAATGCATCGCAATTTAAGCTACAAAGATGAAATGAAGAGGTTGCAGACCTTGTTAGTTGTGGTTTCAACTGATGAGGACTCCCTTAATGAAGATGATGATGAAGAAGAAGTTGACACAGAACAGTATAGCAAACATCAGTCATGCTTAGAAGAAGATTTAGATTCATGTATCATAAAACTTTCTTAAACCTTACTCTTTAAAACATATTTTAGAGGCTGTTTATCTATTTATAATTCAGTGTTGAAAACACATTTTTTTTTTCTATTTTGCAAACTCAATTTATTGAAATAACCACTCCGAGCCTACGGAGCCCCCCCCCCCCCCCCCCCGCGAGCTTTCGTGTGACGAAAAGTACCGCGAGTTCTCCCATGTTAAAGGTATCCTCGGTTCCATACATTTTAAGAAATATGTTAAAATGTTTTAAGTGGGGTGGAATGGGTATAATATTAGGCTTCTTGACATAGGCTGTGAAATTAACATTTTTTCTCATTAAAAGTTATTCTCTGAAGTAAGTTGTTCATTTTATCAAAAGTTTTATATTCTGAAATCCTTATATTATGGAGTTGCTTATGGTTGCACTAAATTTGGTTGGGTGGAAGACACAATCTTTAAAGAATGGTTCAAACGTTTCGCAAGGCATCTGAAAAGACATGCAAGCCAGCTGATCTATGAAACTGTAAAGCATGCTATCGATAGTGAAATTATCATTTGCCTACCGCCATACAATAACTAGACAACATCAGAGCTGAATAAATAAATTGAAAATCAGTCTGATCAAACTCTCATTCGGGCTAAGATTATGTTGAAATACAGAAGATTGGGTGCTAATTGAATACAGTGTTGAGAAATTTAAAAAGTATTTTATTGCTCACGTTCTAGAACATTTATATACTTGTGCTTGTGTTGTAAAAATTCTTAAGAAGTCTTTGAGGGGAAGTTTTTTCACCTCCTCCAATAAAGTGAAAATGGAGATTGAAGACAACAGATCATCAAATCTAAGTCAGCCAATCCTCAATAATCGTGGCCATCATTCCTTTAATTGCAGCAAAATTACAGACTAATAGGTTTTTACCCTTATACTAATATATTTTTGTGAAAAAAATAATAAATTAATTCTTGTTTTCACTCTGAAATTTAATTTAAAACAATACTACCCATATTCAGTAAATTACCGCCCATTAGCCAGGGCTAAAGCAGAAATACGTGAAATACACCGCCAGCTTAGTCATTTCCAGCCGAGGACTGCAGTTTCGTGCTTATTAGCACTCATCAGCCCGGCATAGGAAAGTGACTGAGCTGGAGATGGAAAACCTGGTGTATTTCACGTAATACTACCCATTTCACCCCACCCCTTGGGGTGGAATGGGTATAAAAACAGACTTTGAAATGATAGCTTTTTCACTAAATAATAAAATTATTTCAGTAATAATAACTATGGATATGTGAAGTGTATTGTTGAAATGTAAAAACTCAGTTAAGATTTTTTAATTGTTGGATATCAATTTTGAATAGTTAGACAATAAAGTAAGACAAAACAAAGTTACAAGAAGCACAATTTGTCTTACTTTACTGTTCAGCACGAAGGTATTTATTTATCTTAGTGAGACAATAATTTCAAAAATGCCTGTTTTTATACCCATTCCACCCCACCTGACCCTACTTAAGAAGTTGACTTTGCATCATTATCTTCTCTTGTAAAATTTTTACTACAGTGGGCTCTCTCTATCTGAACACTCTCTAATGTGAACAACCCGATATTCTGAACACATTTTGATGGTCCCAGCAAAACTCCATAGACTTAACATAGGCTGTTCTCTCAGTACTCTGAACACCCTGTAATGTGAACACTCTAGTATTATGAACGCTATTTTTAACCCTCTTCAATAATTACCTCTCTTCATACTGAATATGTTCACAATCAGTACTCGGGAATTCTAATGAACCAAATTGGAAAACCTAAAATATCTTCACAATTTTATTACAATGACTGAAGAGCATTAGGAAGATGAAGAGAAGAAGAAGAAAAAGTATTTTTGTGGATATTGCTGCATTACAAAAAATCATTCAGCAGAGAAGTATGAGCCCGAAGTTTTTGCCGCTGAACAGTGTATTTCCAGAATTCAACCATTTTATCGAGTAGTATTCAAGCAATTTAAAGTACGATTACCTACAACCAATATGCGGCCGGAAACCTTTTCGCTTAAACGATTGGATGATCACACGTACCGTGTACGAAAATACACAATGCAAATACAAATTAAAATTAGCCTTTTTTACGGGTGATGCACCGATAACTGTATTTAAATATTTTTTAGTTGAATGCTACGTTAAAACCTTTTTTTTTTTTTTTTTGAAATTAAAAAAGAAAGAAAGAAAGAAAAAAACGCAAGAGTTTAGGTCCTACTGAGTTTAATTTGACATTGAACTTGCTACCAATCCCAAAATTCAGCACCTCTTATCTTAAAAACCGGTATGGCTCGATTAGCAAAGTGCTGAACGTGGTCCATTAATGCAATACAATACATATGCATGCATTTACAATCTTCGTATATCTGAACCCTTTTGTTCAGTCCCATGAATGTTCAAAATAGCGAGAGTTCACTGTATTTTCACTTCACACCAAATTGTTTTTCTTATTTCAAGTTTTTCAGATCAACCTCAAGAGTCCTATTACAAAAGAACAAGGCAGAAATGGAGAATCAATACACACTACTCTCAGCATTTATGATTTTTCTGAAACATTTCTGGTAATTTCCTCTAAGGTCCTCCCCCTGAAGACGTATATTTTTTTCTTTTCCCCTAAAAACAGTTTTTCGGATCTGAAAAAATTAGTAAAGTGGGACCCGACAAAGAAGACACGGTGCATACGAATCGCATTGCAGATTTATCTTCAGTAAAGAAGCTTACATTTACTGATATAATTGAGATTGGAAATGAAATGAAGATTGTTTATAATATAGCATTAATGCTATTTATACGTTTGATTGGTGTGTTGAATTTCCATGGTCAGTTCTAGTAATAATGTTGTTGTTGTTGTCTTGTTGGTTGTAATGAGTTTATTGACGCAAGAGCCTTAATAGGCTACTAGCTGCATCGCCCGGCTTTGCGCGGTCTACCTCGAAAATAAAAGGTGTGTCAAGTGACGCGTGTTCAACAATCAGGCTTGAACAAAAAAAAAATCAGTAAAATTTTGTGGTAGATTGCCGAAAAATAACCAAAAAGGAAGCATTTTAAATTCTCTGATTTCAGGAAAAGCCTCAAAACAAAAGTCAAAACTTTATTTGCTCATATTCGAGAAAAAGATGGCAACACACAGTTATCTTTTCTCAATGATTTTCTTCCATAGAGTAAAGAAATTACAAATGTATATTTCTTTACTCTATGTTTTCTTCACGCTACAAATTTTAATAAAAACAGTGTTACAGAAAGTTGCGATGAAGCACGGAATAATAATTTGAATAGAGGAAAGCCTTCGAAAAATAGGGATTTTATGTTGAAATCTAAGTCTTATAATTAATGGTTTTTAATTGATACCTCCGCTAATCATTATCGGAGAATTCTGTTAAATAGCCAAACATAAAGACTGGAAAATTAGGAATCTATCGATACTTGGCTCAATGGTTAGTTCATTGGTGTTCTGGAGAAGTAACTTGAACATACATACATAGATACATACGCTCAGTTTTTAATTATATAAGATACTGCAATGCTATTTTGCTACTAGGCTGGCAATTTAGGATGAGCTGCTTCACTTTTCCAACTGTACCGAAACATGATGTGAAGTCCGACTTCCACAGTACACACATGCCAAAAGGACCCGTTATAAGGACCAGTAATAATATGCTGCTAATAAGAGTTTTTTTTAATTACATTTTTCCGATCGAAGCATATTATTAATTTCTATTTTTTTATGCTTATTTAAAAATGTATTCCCTAATAAACTATTTTTGATAAAAGTTTCACATTGTTTTGCGAATAAATTTTGTTTGTATTTCTTTCTAATTATAATAAAAATTACAAATAAAAAAAAAAACTTTGAATTTTCACGTTTTGAATTCAAATTAGGTTTTTTGGAATGAACTTTTTGGAAATAGTTCCTCCCTATTTTTTCAGTTTTCTACAATTTCATAGCCATTATTTTGATTTGGAGGGGGAAGAGTGCATTATATTAACCATTACCATTGTTCTATAGAGGGGGAAAATAAATGAAAATAAACATTTGTAGTGAATAAAAAAACTTAGGGTGTATTTCCCCAAAAGTTGTTATAAAAATCATTAAAAACAATCTTTTCTTCTGATTTTTCTTGATTATACTGCTAGGGAGTTTGAAAAAAAAAAGAGGTATCAAATAATTTTTCAAGAAATATTTTAATCTGATTTTATAGCAGCAAATTCAAGAATTGAATATGAAAACTCAATACGAAAACCAAAAATAGAAAATAATCATGCTCCATTATGAGCTCACTTAATTTAATTTTCAATCTTAATTAAATCTGTGGCTGTTAGTTTCTTTACTGATGATCTGTGGTGTGATTCGTATCCAACATGCGAAGCTTCAAGATTTTTTTTTTTTTTTTTTACTTTTTACAAAGTGAACATATTTTCGGAAGCAAGTCTTACAGTGAGACCGATGCTCTGGTTTAACATCAAAAATAAATAAAAAAAATGCGGGGAAAAAAACAAAAAAAGATTGTTTTTAATGATTTTTATGACAATTTTTGGGAAAATTCACCCCAAGTCTTCTTTATTCGATACAAATGTTTATTTTCTTTTATTTCCACCCTCTATAGAACAATGACAATGGTTAATATAATGATCTCTTTCTCCTCCAAATCAAAATAATGGCTATGAGATTGTAGGAAACTAAAAAAATGAGGAGGAACTATTTCCAAAAAGTCCTTTCCAAAAAACCTAGTTCAAATTCAAGACGTGAAAACTCGAAGGTTTTTTTATTTTTAATTTTTATTATAATTTTATTAAAGACAAATTGGTTTGATTACTTGCATAACTGACCTTCTATGTAACCTTGAAGAGACTTGGAAGAAACTTGTTATAGGTCATATAAAAAACCTCTTGTGAATGTTCCAAATTTTAAGGGCTGTGGGACTTACTGTACCGTCTTGAGATGTTTACAGGAAATTTTAGCAAAATAAATTAGAAAAAAAAATAATAATTTGAAATTATTTTTATTTTAAAAAACACCGCTTCGACGTACACATTACAGTGAGCTGAAAAAAAGGAAATTTTCGGTAAGCAACTTATTAATATTTTTAAAAAAAGGTTGTGTGTTGACACTCTACATATGGGAAAAAATACTTTAAAAATAGATATTTATGTCTTTAGATTGCGCATGAGTTCCAAAATTGGAAAAAATAACAAAAACCGGTCAATTTTCAAAATGTTTTATGAAAACACAAATGTTTAAAACGTGTTGAATTTAGTTCAAATTCTTCCTTTTAACATATCTTCAAAATTATTTGCACTCCTTTGCAATTATGAATTCGGGCACAAACCTGAAATTTACGTGAAATTTACCAAAAATTGTTTTTTTTTAAACTTTTTGACAAATTGCTGGGGTACGGGGTAGGGAATGAAATGAATCATAACTTTCCTTATCAGATATTGAATTAATCAAGTACACTTTTGTGAAGTTATGATCTAAAAAGAAACACTTGGTCTGAAAAAAAAAAAAAAAGAAAAGAAAACATATGGCGTAAAAATAATTATCAATTCAATCCCCAGGTAAACCGTGATACTAGTATACTGTTAATCTTATGTACAGTGTAGGTGGAGGAGGGGATATACTTCGTCTTATTTTAAAGAACATTTACCCCATTTAAAAAAGCCTATTATTCATTTTGTTTTATTTTATTTTATTTTTATTTATTTATTTTTTTTAAACTGAAAAAAAGAAAAAGATTAAAAGTGGTGGTGCCGGGGGGGGGGGGGGGGGTTACCAATCTACAAGTTCATGCCAGTTCATTTCAAGCATAGTCATGTTTGTTTACTACTCATTTGACCATCACCAGTAAAGGAATCCCATAATTAACTAAGTATAATCTGAAAAATATCATTATTTCTTAAGTCAAATTTTATTCAAATATTCATAAAAATGTGATCCCATTGAGATCCCAACTTGAAATTTCGCATAAATAAAGAAAAAATACACAAAATGTTTTGGGATTTTTTTTAAAGAATATTCATCGCATGTTTTCTGAGAAATTTAAATTTAATTTTTTTAAAATGAAATTTTTTACAAAATTAGTCATGCTGCATATCATATTAAACAGCAACTAATGTACTTTAAAATGCTTTTTACCAAATCTTTCTATCTATATTTAGTGCTGAGTTATCATCCATTTTATGTTCAAGCATCCATGAAAAAAAGAGGGGTTTTCCAAAAATCAAAGTTTTATAAATAAAAAATAAAAGTGATAAAAATCTAAAAATTTGAACTTTTGATTGCCTTGAAGGATACAATCAATGAGCGAAATTTCAAAGAAATGCAAAATTGTGAGTGAACAAATCTCTCAAATTTTGGATCACTTGACATGGAATGACCCGTAAGTGAAAATAAGCGTCCAACATTATAAAGCACAACAGATAGTTCGGAATATTCAATTCATACTTTATCGAAATATCCATTATAAAAAAAGGCGTGTATACATGTTATTTAATAACAAAAGAATATCAGTTTCATTTTAAGAATGCATTTTTTTAATTAAAAATAATAAAATCCGATGAAGAGCTTTGAGTAAATAAACTATATGCATTTTATTTTTGCTAGCATTAGATTAATTTCTGTTCAGATTAAGTCAATGATGCAATTGCAATTTCATTGTGATATTGACTGCTGAAATCCCCAATCAATAGAGTAAAGTCATCCAATAGGTGAGTTTACGAATTAATTGTAACGACCCAATTATGGCAATTATCCAATTTATCCTATTCCTTACCTGGTGCAAAGCACCAGGTAAGGAATAGGTTCAAAATTCAACGTGCAGTTTTCCGATTTTTCCCTGCCTGAGGATTTTTTTCATATCAAACTAACCTGAAAGTTCACTATATGGTTGTATTTTCTTGTATGGGGTACCTTTTTTGATGGGTGGAACAGTATGAATATTGCAACCTATGCAGTTATTAGATATTTTAACTTTGATGCTAACAAACTAGCAACCGTCTGGTCAAAAGCTAGGCTTAAAAATATACAGGATAGTTAAAATAAAAATTTTAAAGTGCTCAGAGGATTATAGCTCCGCTTCAACTTGACGGATCTGAAGGATTCGTCAAATATAGGTTATATAGATCATATGGACGAGTTTTTTTTTTTTTTTTTAATAAAACGAAGTTTAAAATTTCTCTGTCAGGTGGCACTTTAACGGCGTAAAGATAAAAAATGATAATTAAAAATTAAAGAATAACGCATAAATTATTTATTAAAACGCATTTGCTCTCCATGTGTGCATCTTATCTTGCCGGTCCATAATATGCTAAAAGCATATCATCGTAATGTTAACAGCCTCACGTCCCATATAGGGTTATTCCGGAAGAGTAGGACAACGTTTTTTCTTCGCTCTCTGAGAGCTGTACGTTTGCTTATATTCTACTATTGATTGTACATACATATAGCGTATGATTTTTCTTACAAAAATAATAATGTAGAAGGTTATATCTTTAAAGCAATTCCTGTTATGAAGTTTTGAAATTTTTGCTATACCCGAAGAAATTCGGTCTCACCCGAAGTATACCGAGTCAGATGGACCATTTGAGTAGGAGGGACGGACCACAATAAAATTCTTAAATAATTGCACATTTATTGTTGTTTATTTTCATTACATTTTTTAAAATTAATCCTAAAATCTATCAGAATTTACGTAAGCAGACTGTGGCGACATTTTAATTGGTGCTCCAGGAGGTATTTCATCTAGCAACTCATCTTTTATATTGTTTCCTTTCAAATCAGAATAAGGATTAAAAAATATTCCCTTGCCATTACAACATGCTAAAAGTGGAATAGTTCTTCCTTTTACTCTAAATACAATAAATACATTCATTTTCGCTTCTTTAATGACCACTACTTCGCCGAGCCTATTATTCAACTGTAAAACAGTTTCATCTATATTAAAGATTCAAAGAAGCTTTTCAAAAAGATCATTTTCTGGGGTACTACCAAGGTACTTCCTTAAGAAAACCTTTGAACACGCATTTTTTTTCTTCAACGATTTTAACGGCATTTTTCAAATTAGCTACAGTCCATTCCCGCTCGTTTATGAACTTTTTCTAATATGGGTAGTTGACATATTCTAAAAACAGAAAAATATCGTCTTTTGGAATTAGTAATTCAGTTCTTTGAAAATCAATGTTTGAAAAATTCAAGGTTGTATTCAAGGTCCATCTCTCTTGTATAGACATGGTTCACTTATCCCGTCTTAACGTGATACATCTCTCCCGATTGTCTGGGTGAAAAGTACAACACCCTCTAACATTTTACTCTGGATTTCACGTCGCCATTTCAGGTTATTAGGAAGTCGACATGCATCCAGACATTACAACAGCAAAAGCAGTTAGATTACATTAAATACAATAGCTTAGATTGTATAGTTCTAATTATGTAAAAAAAAAATATTCGACTTACAATAAGAAACAATGGTTTTTAGCTAAACAAATACTTTGTTTTATGAGAAGCAAACAGCAGCATGTCATACAAGATATCTTTCCGTACCTGACCAAAATAGTAGTTTCATCTATTGAGAGGCGCAATAACGAAATTTGTGACTGGTCCACCTCACACGGTGTTCCATCTCTCCCGAAATTACACTATTAGAAAAAAAATTAGAGAAAAAATGGCGTAGGATGCTATCTTTCATTAGCATTTCAAGTCCGCTTCATTGTTACACTCATTGATAAACACAAAAGGTGAGAGAAACCAAACAACCAGAAGTCACAAGGGTTATAGCTGGTGACCTTGCTGGACAAGCAATTGGGAGAATACACGAGATGAACGTTCGTCGAGATAGTTGGCGAAAATCATAGCCTGTATTCGTTTCACCATCGAGCAATTGCTCCGTCATACGGAGGTGGCTTAACAGTCAATTCATCTTTTCTAAAGCATTGCGCTTATTCAATTAGAAAACAAACCTTACGATTAATGCGCGCTCTATCTTGTTCATAAACATGTTCACTGTGGATTAATAGATTCTTTTGAACTAAGCATATCCCCTTAAAGGAGAAGTAACGCTAGCTACTCATCGCGTACGCCATGGTTTTTCTCATCCCAACGTTGCGTAAGGCTGTTGACAATTCGGTTTTACACTTTCAACACAATATTGACCGGCAAGGTGTGCGATAGAGCAGATACGTGTGTCAATAAAAATTTAAAAAACAGTATTTGATTTTTTAACTGTTGTTATTTTTCCTTTTATGTCGTTAAAGCGCCACCGGGCGAAAAAATTTTAGAAAACTTTTTTTTTCTGAGCAATCACGAATTTTTTATTAGGCTCACTTGACCGGTGTTGACATTGCTCTGATTTTTCAGATTACCATGACGACGAGGATATATCTTTGTCGTTGTTTTAACATTTATTAGGAGGACAAAATTCCCTCACCTTGGTTAGAAACTGTTTTCGTTCAATCAAGGCTTAATTTGAGCAGATTTTACTTTTAAAAAAAGGCGTGAGTGAAAATTACGTTTTTCAGGGAAGAAAATCAATGTAGATGAACTTAAAAAGCAAAACTACAAAATTTCCAGATTTCTAATCCCTGTCATTTAAAATCAATAAGAAATCAAAATACTCTAAGTGTATACACTAAATTTATATCATATATTTGAAGTTTCATTGAAATTCGTCCAGTAAAACCGAAGCTATAGACCTCTGAGTAGTGTTAGTTTAATTTTAATCACTCTGTTGTATATGGATATTGAATAATAGTAGCAAATTAAGTTAGGGTTTGATTTGTTATTTCTTATCGCGCTAAAAAAAAAAGTTCATTTCTTCAGGAAACATTAAACTTGTAGATGTTTGTCATGTTTAATTTTGAAAAAATCCTAATTATAACAATTAGTAAAATCCTGTACAATATGCAGGTTAAACGGCTAGTTACAATAAATGTAACTAGCCATAATGAGTAATGTATATAATAACATATTAGTAAATACATAAATACCATATGTATTTACTAATATGTTATTATATATCCATGTAATAACATATTAGTAAAACCAAAAAAATTTGGTATGGCCAACAACTATCCCAATTACTTCGAAAAAGTATAGTAATTGGTGACTCACAATTTTAACGTTGATTCTATTTGAATTTCTCTAAATATTGCTAAACTGACACTGAACTTGGCACCTTTGCCGCTAAGCTGTAGAAAAAAAATTGGGAAACAAAAACAAGGAAGCTTTTTAGACAACTGTTCTGAGTTTCGTATGGTAAAGATCATTTCTCCGTAGAATCAAAAAACCCAATTAATCGAAGAGTAAATCTTGGAACCGACAATATTTGTTTAAGCATGGACGACACAACTTGGTTCCTTTCATCTTTCAATACTATTTTTGTGGTCAAAGATTGTTACCAATTCCGTGCAGCTTCAAGCTTTCTTTAAATGACGACACAGCTCTTGAGAAAACACAGGAGATTTATTTACAACTATGTACAAGAAATATCGTTAACAACTGCTAAATAAACCATAGCAATTAGGCAAATGTCGATTAACACCGTATACTCAACGGTCAACTACGTATTTATATCAAAATGCGCAAAAACACAGCGCAAGGCAAAACGCACTTTCCAAAGCAAGAACTAAAACGAGACTAACTCATCCCCCCGTCGGCTGTGGCTATTAATAAATCCTAAAGGAGTTTCCATAAAATTCGAAACTATTCTCGATATTTTCTTTTTATTCCATTCACAAATCTTAGCGTGCAGAAATGGAGAGACCGTATACTTCATTCGAATGTAAGGGGGTTGTATATTCATTACAAGAAACTATTTACAGGTTACGATACTAAGATAACTTTAGATGAAAGATAATGGAATAAACGCCAAATTTAGCTCGATTACAACAAATTAATCACAAAAATAATTACTATTTACAGAATTTGTAACAATATATACATCTATTCTGTTTTTCAGTTTGTCAGCACTAATATTTAAAACATCATTAACTTTTAATTCCATTCATTATTCCACTCATTATTCCATATTTTTCTGTATTGTAACGTGTTTGTATTATTTATTCCAACCTCTGTAGATAACACTTGAATATTCAATACATATTTATTTTACTTGCCGTGTCAAAATGCAACTCAAATAACGAGCCGTGGTACACACTTGTGTTTACCATTATTGCATGTCAATTTTGCCTGTTTCCCTCTTTAAACTTCTCGTGACATTTTATTTGCATTCACGCTACCGGTTTATCACCAAACGTGATGAAAACGAATCAAAAAGACCTGAAGAATGAAAACCATATTTTCCCTATTTATTATTTGGTGGCGATAAAATTCAACAGAAAAGCACGACCTTTCAGTTCTATTCAATAACTACCTCACAATGGATTCATTTTGAAGGAAGCTTTTAAAGGATTCATTTTACACATTTGCAAAAGGAAAGTGCTTTTTCTTTTGTCAATTTCGATCTGTTTGAATAAAAATATTAACACCTTTGTGCAAAATATTTTTTCATAAAAAAAACCTCAATGAAATATATGCTTGACACACAATATATATGTGATAACTTTGCATCAAAATACCCAACAATAAATGTTCGATCTAGTAACTTAGTTCTGTCTTTTGAAATGAAAATGCACTGCAATAATTTCAGTAAATTAAGCCCAACGTTTGGGTTTCTCTTCTGTTTCGGGCTCTGTATGCTTGGGAACGTATCTGCAAGCTCATATAATGTTGACGAAGCATACCGATTTTATTTTGACTGCTTTTTCGACATAGTTTGTGAAAGAAGTAAGTGAATTTTTTCCTACATCTAACATTCCTCAATGAAAGTTAATTTTCGTAAATTCTAACGTAACAAATTGGAAAACAATACTGGCGTGATTATTTGTGTTGTTTAACAATCTTCTTCAACAGAGTAGTAGTTATTGTCAGGGACACCCCGAATTTAAACTTTGGGAGTGCGGAAATTATCTATTTGCCGAATGGTACTCCAAATTTCGCCGAATGATGATAATTTTGCCGAATGGAACTCCAAATTTCGTCGAGCAATAATAACTTTACCGAATGTAACTCCAAGTTTGGCAGAATGGAACTCCAAATTTCGTCGAGCGATCATAACTTTACCGAATGTAACTCCAAATTTTGCAGAATGGAACTCCAAATTCACGCAATGATGATAATTTGCCAAATAGAACTACAAATTTCACCCAATGATGAAAATTTTGCCAAATAGAACTCCAAATTCTGCCGAATAATGATAATTTTGCAGAATGGAACTCCAAATTTCGCCAAATGATGATAATTTGACTAATAGAACTTCAAATTCTGCTGAATAATGATAATTTTGCAGAATCGTCATTCAACACCC
Source organism: Uloborus diversus (assembly GCF_026930045.1). Classification (NCBI taxonomy): domain Eukaryota; kingdom Metazoa; phylum Arthropoda; class Arachnida; order Araneae; family Uloboridae; genus Uloborus; species Uloborus diversus. The sequence goes on along the minus strand of NC_072737.1, from coordinate 71,040,748 downwards.
GCCCTTAATCGCTTATTACTAAACAACACAATGACATAAGTTCATGCAATTTAAATTTAGGAAGAGCCTTAGTAAACATATCAGCAATTTGTTTATCAGTAGAAACATATTCAATATATATATTTTCAACATTTAAAATATTTCTAATAAACTTTAACTTAACATCAATATGTTTCAATCTACCAGAGCTATTTTCATTAGTTATACATTTGATTGCAGACTGATTATCTTCATATATGACAATGTTATTTACAGTAAGAAATTCACATGCAATATTTTTATAATACACTAGATCTAATAAAGACTTACCAACTGCGAGTACCTCAGCTTCAGTAGAAGAAACAGCTATTGAACTTTGTTTCTTCACGCTCCATAAAATTGGACACTTTTTATAAAAAATAACGTAACCTGAAACTGATTTGCGATCACGCGGATCTGATGCCCAATCTGAATCAACATACATAGATAAATCAACATTAGAGTCACAACACTTACTATACACAATTTTATAATCCTATGTACCTTTTAAATATCGTAAAATTCTTTTAAGTCCGTTCCAAGCCGATTCTGTTGGATTCTCCTGCAATTGGCTGAGACAGTTCACAGCGAACAGTATATCGGGTCGTGTTGTCATCGCAAGATACAATAAAGATCCAACTAGTTCACGGTAAGGTCCTTTGAAGATAGTTCCTTCCTCAAAGTCAGCTGGAGTTGACTTTGCTTCTAAAGGTGTTGCACTCGGCTTGCACTCACTCATGTTAAATCTCTTCAATAGTTTAAGAATATACTCCTTTTGATCTAGCACTAATTTAGTAGAAGTAAATTCCAAACGAATTCCTAAAAATTCAGAAGCTGGTTCGAGTTTGGACATCTGAAATTCATTTTGAAGAAGTTTAATCACAATCATTATTTTTGAAACATCTGATCCAGCGATAAGAATATCATCAACGTATAAACAAATTATTATTTTTCTTCCATTCACAATTCTGATGAAAATACACGGTTCCGAGTTTAGCTGCTTAAAATTAATTTTTAACATAAATTGCGAAAATCTGAAGAACCATTGTCTAGGAGCTTGTTTTAATCCGTATAAACTTTTATTTAATTTGCATACTCTGCCAGATGAATCGTTGAATCCTTGCGGTTGTTCCATAAAAACAATTTCTTGCAACTCACCATTCCGAAAAGCTGTTTTCACATCCATCACATAAGCCATTAAATCCTCTTGAAGAATCGAAACAAGAACTAATCGTAAACAAGGCATTCCAATGACTGGCGAATAAGTTTGTACGTATTCCTTCTGCTGGTCTCCCTTTGCGCAAAGTCTGGCTTTGAGAGTTCCGTTTCTTTTCTTCCTAAACACCCTCTTACACTTTATGGGGGTTGCGTTATCAGGGAGATCTACCAGTTCCCAAGTTTTGTTTATCTGGATGGAGCGCAATTCTTCCCCCATCGCGACTTTCCACTGGGCTTGTTGTTCTTCAGGTAGTCTTGAGATGTTATAAAAGGTCAACGTCTCTTCTGACGTGTACATTGCTTCAAATCGTTCTGGTTTTTTACTTTTTCTTTCTAATCGTCGGGGTGCAGCTGCGGGCGTTTTGGTTTCGTTTTCTCCTAACTCTTTATTTACGTTTCTGTCGTGTTTTTCCTCGTCTTTTTCTTTTCTTTTCAGGAGCTCGTCTGGTGAATTACTTCTATCTTGCACATATACTTTATTTTCATTGAAGCGAACATTACGTGACACAATAACTCTGTGCGTATCAGGATCCATTAATCGATATCCCCTGCTAGAATATCCAATGAAGATCATTCGTTTAGATTTCGGATCTAATTTTTGTCTGCGAGTATCAGGAATTTTGGCATAAGCATCACAACCAAATAATTTTATTTGATTTAAATCCGGTTTCTGGGAATATTTTAGTTCAAAGGGTGACATTTCATTTATGCTTGAACTAGGGATTCTGTTATGAATATATGCTGCAACTTGAATAGCATATCCCCAACAGTAAATTTGCATCATATAAAAGTGCACGGGCTTTATCAAAAAGTGATCTGTTCATCCGCTCTGAAATTCCGTTCAATTCGTGAGTATAAGGGGGGCAGGGATCTATCGTAACTCCAAGTTTATTTGCTATCACTTTAAGTTCACCTGAAACATATTCCTGGGCATTGTCACAACGAATTTTTCGAACGCTTTCATTCAATTTGAGAAACTTTTTGATTTCCACGGGAACATCACTTTTCTTTTTAAGAAGACGAACTTCACAAAAACGAGAATAATCATCAACTAATGTTAACACATACCTTTCACCCGCTTGAGTTGGTGGGTTGACCGGACCGCATAGATCAGAATGGATGGGAGCTTTTTCTCTACTTCGGTTTCCTATTCCTATAGGGTTCGCGGACTGCTTCGCTAACACACAGTTTTCACATAATTTTTCGCTTATTGGTAATCCTAGTTTGCTCAGAACATGGTTTCCGGAGTGTCCTAACCTGCGATGCCACAGTTCACCTCCATCTTTTTCTGCAACAAAGGAGTTTGAAATGAAGGGAACAAAATCACTTGCATATTGACCTTTTGAATTCAGCTTGCACAAAACGAAGTTTGTACTTCCCTTTTCAATAACTGCTTCGTCATTTTTGAAGCTCACAGTGTATCCAGCTTTTTGTATCTGTTTCACTGAAATGAGGTTTCCATTTAGTACTGGAACATATAACACATCTTTCAGTAGGATCTCCTGCACACCGTCATCTAATACACCGCGAATAGTTCCTATTCCTTTTACTTCCAGTTTACTGGTTTTTGCAACGCATGACACAGTTCCTGAGGATGGTTTTAACTCCTCAAACCATTCCCGATGTGCACACATATGAGCTGTAGATCTGCTATCTACTATAAATGACCGATGTTCTACTTCGCCAACAACGAAAGTCACTGCAACTGCTCCATCCTTTGATGATGCATTTTTTTCTGTCTGGACTGTGCAGTTCCTCTTAAAATGTCCTTTTCTTCCGCACTGGTAGTAAACTATGTTACTTCTACAAAATTTCGCAATGTGCCCTGTTTTGCGACACTTGTTACACACTACCCGATGATTTGTAGAAATGGCTGCACCGTTTGATGACTCTGTTTTCCAAGATTTGGGCTCCGAGACTCGACGATCTCTCATCAGCGCTTCAGCATCCAGAAGACGACCGCAAACCAACTCTAAAGTCAAGTTCTCCGAAAGCTGATTTTCTATTGCCGATTTCGATGCGTCATACTCTGCTGGAAGAGACATCAAAAGATAGACAATACTGTCCATGTCACTCACTTTTACGCCACATGATTTTAGCTGGGAAACTAGCCTGTTCATTTCATCAATATGCTCCTGCATGGATGAGTCCTTTTTCATTTTCAAAGTTGAAAGTCTCTTTCTAACCAATATCTGACTGACCGCTCCTTCTCGAACATAGATCGATTTCAATTTTGCAATTACTTCAGCACAAGTCTTTTCTTCCGAAAGCGAAACTAAAACCTTATCACGAAGAAATGATAACATCAAGGCATAGGCCTTCTTACTCGCTAAAAGTTCATTAGCTTTCGAAGAATCCGCTTCACGTTCCAAATACACCTCTAAATTCTTTGCTGCGAAAACCACTTCCATTCTCCTGCACCACAGAGAGAAATTCCTTCCGTCAAAAGGCTCAACGGAATATTTTATCTCGTCTCCCATGTTACTCCGCTACTGCAGTGATTTAGTAGCTGGGTGAAACTTAGAACTAACCACGCTCTGCTGTTGAAAGGTTGTGTAAAGCAGAGATTCAGACAGCTGAACATAAACAAATACGTTTAATACGAAACATGGGGACACACATACAACAAGACATAGAGAAATGTAGTGAAGCCCTGATAAATAGACTGCGGCTCTTTAAATAGAATAGAGGGCAGATTTTCAGTATCCAATGATGTTTCTCAAATAGCAATAAGCTTTCTCCTAAGTCCGATGGTGGATTAAAGAAGAGATTTCGCGAACTCCGTGGAAAGCTGCAAATGTCTCTTCCAATAAGAAATAAGCACAGTTCTTTCTTTTAAACCAATGGAGAAAGCGATTACATTCAACACTTACTTTAAAGAGTAGAGGCAATTTGAGATATTTCTATTTGCTGTGCAAGAAGTCGTAAAGATAACCTAAGAGAATGTCAAGTAATCAAACTTCAATATCGAACGATATTGCACATTTTTTCCTACACAAAGGTAAGTTTGGACTTAACCCCTTTAAATGAAATAAGGATAGTCCGGATCGTCATGAACTCATAAGAGAAAGTTCACAATTATGAGCGTTTCCTTCCAGAAAATACAGAGATTTGATCATTTTTATAAGGGAAGTGTGTGTAAGTCATAGCAAGTCTGTATTTATACACTTGTATACATACTTCTAGTAGACAGTAGAGTATATTTTGTGTAACTCCATACAGCTGAAAAGTAAAGAAATAATAATTAAGTGCAACAGTGTTAATTTTACCAGTCATATCCACTTTTGTGGAGGCCAATATACATTTTTCATAGCGCGTGAGGCCTTTTATCCGACATCACTGCAAGAATATGAAATTTTTGTGTGGCAGTGATTATGGCCACTGGTGGATACATGGCGATTATCATAAGGGTTATGACCTCCCCTATACCGTCGACAACAGTATCCGTCCACATTGTGTTCAAACACTTTATGCATAAAATGTAAAGGATTAAAGTATCTTTTTAATTCGTAAATTATTTTTGAAAGTAAATATTTGAACTACTACTTCGTTTCATTGCCAATGAAATTAATTTGCAACGTTTGTCCCCAATTAGGTGCCTTGTTTCTCGCCAATTTGGTGCTTTTTATTTAACCCCCAAACAGGCTCAAAAATTTTCGTACCAGAAACCATAGTTTCGTTCATGGAGGGAGGAGGGGGTATTCTATAGCATGTCCCCCCCCCAAAAAAAAATAATTTTCTGTATCCGCCCCTGATTATGACTGATGAACTAAATGATCATTGAAAGTCGTAGAAAGAAAGTATTTTCATGCGAGTTACATAAAGTCCTTAAGGAAAGATTTTTTTATACCAGAGTAAAAATGACTGCTGAACGGAAAGAGTATGAATCTTCAGATAAGGAATGGTTCGATGGTATTACCTTCCATTAATTCCGAGTTAAACAAAAGCTGGGATAACGTAGCAGTTTTGAATTTAAAAAGCATTACATTCAATTTCCATTATTTGCGCAGCAAAACTGTACGTTTATATATCAATTATTCCGCTTAATTAAAAAGAAGAAAAAAAACTATCGGCTACCCAAACAATGGTGTCTCAAAAATGAATTCCAGTTCACACACACAATTGGCAGTTATATTAGATACTCAAAATTTTGATTAAAATATACATTTACTGCTGAAAGTGGAAATTTAACAACATAAAAGTAATCTATATTCGATCGTCGCCACATTGAATCAGAACTACTTTGTAGTTATGAGAAATAGTCTTCAGCCTGTTGACACAAATGATCTGTACTCCATCTCCATGCAAAAAAAAAAAAAAAAAAAAATCAGCCTGACGGTTGATCCAGAAAATGATGGATGAACGTTTTTTAATTTCTTTATTTTCTTTGCTTTCGAATTTGGAATTTCCTGACGGTTAATTTTTGGTAAAATTTAAAATCAGCAATTTTTATTGATATTAAATACTTAGAATATAATAGTGAAACATACGTATGAGCTTGAAGAAATGGACATCGAATAGCATATTAGCAGCCTCTTCCGACACGTTGATGAGCAAGAGAAGTGAGCAATTTTATCTCTATCAGCATTTTCTGAAGGTGTTTGAATGCAACCATGTAGCTATGAAAGAGTAAGTTATTAGTCGCTTCGTTTAAAATATTACTTTTATATTTACAGAAGTTCCATTACTTTTCAAAGACTGCGTCTCAAAATTAGACAACAAGGTAAGTTACTCTATTTAGCTTCCTTTGAACGAAATCAATCAACCTTTTTCAATTTGAAACATTTTCAGAAAACTCCTTCGCATTAAAACACGAGGGGAAATGCAGCACGAAAATAAGGTTCTAACTTATAACTGAAATTGGGTACATGTTTTCTCTTACATGTACAATGTACACAAAATTTCCTTCTTCATTAGAAGAGAGAAAAATAACCGTGTTTCTCACATTTATGATTTTTATGAGAATAAAATGCTCTATGTAATGATAGATAGGTATTTTTAAATATATACATAGTATTATTTCATAGATTTTCATACATAGGCGTAAATCAGGGTGGAGGAGGCAAGTGCTTCCTACTTTTTTGAGTCGTGACCAGAGTTATTATTTTGCCCCTTAGTTTTTAAGCAAAAGATTTTTTTAATTGTTTTTCAAATAATCTATGCCTTATTTTCAAATTATAATAAAATATCATTCGTATATTACCAATGCAATTGTAATGAACTATATGCAAAAGTTGCATCTTTGTAGTCAACCACCAATTAGTAATTTCAACCCATAGTTTATCTGTTTTAAACTGCACCACAGTGGCGCAATAAATAGCCCAGAAGAGGTTCGAATACCGGATCCCTAAGTGATGATGACACCCCCCCCCCTCCCAATATCTAGAGGCCTAGTTTACTAAAATCCTAGTTTACTAAAATCCTGTAATCTTAGTTAACTAAAATCCTGTAACCCGAGTTTACCACCTAAATGTAGTAAACTAGGATTACAGGATTTGGACAATGAGTGTTTTCGAGAAAAAGCGGAAATGTTGCTGCATTTCCGAAGTTTTTCTCAAAGCGAAATTTACTTTTAATAGTTTAACTTGTCCTCACATAAATGAATTTACAACCATGTAATAGACGGGTCAAAACAGAACAGTGGCGACCCCAGAAAGGAGGCTCACGGGGCTCGTCCTCCCCTCCAAAATGCTGAGTTGAATGTTTTTCAAAAGTATTCTTTATTATTGATGAGAAGATAAGAATACTTCTTTGGGAAACAAAATGATTTTTATAAATTAATATTAAAATTTGGGAAAATCTTAATTTCTTTCAAAAATAAATCTTTGAATTAAAAATACTTGAAAGTTACAGTTCATTGATCAGCTAATCGCCCCCTCTCCCACCTGTCCTATTTATACTCTTCTTTTTCTAGTTCGTCAGAAAATAGGAAAAATGCGGCTCCTCTGAAGCCCCCCCCCCCCCCACCTTTCTCCCACACACACCGAAATCATTATGGAGCATCTGAAATTTAGTTTTCAGGTCTTCGTCGCGAATTTTCCAGGGGAAAGCTTTCAATTACCGAACAACATCGAAAATCGCTTAAAATTGCGTTTTTATAGAACTTCAGTTTCGAAAAATTACTGGCCCTAATATTAAAAAATATGGCTTTACAACCGCGTTTTTAAGACTTGAATTTCAGAAAATATTCGAGCAAGGGTCCCTATACCACCTTTCTCCAATATCATAAGCTATTCGATTTCTTAAACAACACTTACAAAAATTTTAAGTGGAATAGCCTCTGAATATAAAACATTGCTTTAGTTTTTGACACCTAAATTTTGAAAATTCTACCAGGGAAGAGCTTCAGGACCTTCTTCCATTAAAATCTTCAACGATTGTCTAAAATTGCGTTTTTGAAACTTCAATTTCGGAAACTTGCACGGGGAGGAGAAGCTGATTTCGACCAAAAATATCGATCGGGGACAGTCCCTAAGCTCTATCCCTTACCCAAAGGTTGATAAATATGGCCTACAATTGCGTTTTTAAAGCTTCAGTTACTAGAAATTTCCGCTGAGACCCCTGTGTGTTTTGTTCTCCTAGCATCAGCGAACAAAGTTTAAAATTGCGTTTTTAAAGCTACAAGTTTCAACATTTTTCCGTTAGAGAACTCCCCCTATTAAATAAAAAAAATGTCTTCCTTTTTTCAATATGCCCCTTCCCCTAAAAACTTTTTTCTGGGGTGCCACTGAAATAGAATGTCTCTTGCAGCATTTTAATTGGATGGCAGAATATGAATCAAATAAAATTCCCTTTAAGACAAAGTTTGCCCCCCCCCCCCCCCACTTTAGGTGGCCAAGTTACACCTCTGTTTACATAGAAGTGTATTATCGTCTGCCAAAACGCGTTGTTAAAAATATTATTATTACCCCAGACCAGATTCTCACATTTCCTATCGTAACAATGCTCAGTCTGTCAAGAATTTTGGCAAGAAGAGAGCTATTATTAGAATATAAAAGTACCAAGTGACCACTTGCGTGTACAAATTTTATAGAAGTTAACTTTTAGTATTGGACTCTTTTGAAAGAGTGAGAGATTAAAAGATTTCCAGCTGATAGAATTAAATGAATATACTACTCGAGAAAGTGTGCCATTTACTCGGGAGTAGACGTGTCTAGTGGAGATCCGCAAAGGCTCTGACGTGGGAATCTACTTTTAAATATTCTGTAATCTTGTGTTTCAGTTATTGTTACTTGCCTTCAACATGTTCTGTTCTACAACCAAGAAAACACTTCATTGATGAGAATTTTATGTTGATGTAATGACCCCACTTATCGCATTAGCATTAGTTTTTGCAAAATCCGTCATATAGCAGTGATTCCCCTTTCAGTAATCCAGATGTTAGACTCCATTCTAGGGATAGGTAAGTTAATCATTATTTCTGTTTTGATTACGAGACACGTATTCGTTGTGTTTTTATCAAGGTAGGTAAGTTTCTAACGCTATCAGTTCTCCGTGTGGTGACCAGAGCAAAATAGTCTCAACGTAGTCCATGCGCGTCGTAAAAGGCGATTAAAATGGATATTAATCTAAAGTGTGAGGCACCGTGCTGATGGATGGATAGCATCTGGGTTGTATGATGTCTTAAACGGTTCCCTAGGAACCGGCAAAACCTCGTTGTAATTACCCTTGCACTCGTACAGGGTGGTTATGCGGGTGTTGACCTTTTACCCCTCGCAGTTCCCAGCTCCTATGGAGCTGGTCACTAGCTTGATGGAGAGAACCAGCAATCTTGCTGCTGGAGGAGGTGAGGGTGCAGGTCAGCGACCCACCGACTGAAGGGGGTGAGGGCGAATTTCTGCGATCCCGCTGACTCTGCAATAGGGAGCAGGTGGTACTCATTTATGCACAAAAATGCAACAGGCAGGAGACGGGAGGCGAGAGCCACAGGGCTAGACATTCCTGAAAAGGTAGGAGAAACCAAACGTCTCTGATCGAAGGTTTCAACTCCTTCCCCCCGCACAAACTGCTGCATCTTAAAGAGTAAAGACATGTCAACCACAGTCCTATGCTCACGCAGTGTGTATGTTTAAGATGGCTGTTATGAGACCGTCCAAGAGGTTATCTCGCGATGACATTGAACATATTCAGCTTGTCATTCTAAGGAGGACAGTCCTGATTCTTTCTGAGGATCGCTGCCATAAATGCAGTTGGCTTCTTAGCAAAAATAGTATCAGGAAGGCTTTTGGTTTTTGTACTGGTCTTTACACCTTAAAGCGGCACCTTGCTATAATGGGTGTCAGTAATGATCCAATTTGCATAGGTTACCTCTTTAAGGAGGAAACTATTACTCACACCCTGTGTGATTATGAAGTGTTTTCTGCCTATAGGTTTGAACACCTTGGTCATCATTTGCTTGAACCATGCGAGATTCATGATATTCCTATTAGATGTTTGCTGAACTTTGCTTCAGCTACTGGTCTGTTTCAAAAATTCTGTTTGGAGACTAGTGAAATAGACCTCTGGTCGCAGTGCTTGGTTCGGTTGAGCTCTCTTTTCATTCATTTCATTTCATTTCATTCAAAGCTATCAGTTCAAGTGAACCGAATGACTCAATTCTTCGTTGAATTCTGCATGAATTTTCGCTGAGAATTTGTAATGAAACAGATTTTGGTTTGAATTGAAGTTTAACTTAAACGCTATTTCAATAGAATCATACTTTCGATAAAATTTTGAGATTGGTGAAATGCCTCCCCCCCCCCCAATCTGTAAAAGTTGGGAATTTTGAAGCGGGTATTGTTCTGTATTTTCAGGAATCTGAAGTAAAGACATGCGTAAATACTTACTTATCTCGCAATACGTTCAAAAGGAGTGCGTTGGAAGGGGGGGGGGCATTTTGCTGGATTTCAGTAGAAATAAATGTAGATTTTCATTTTTTGCATTCAACGATTTTTTACGCTTAACTGCATTTGTCACCACACTTTTATCCCTTTTTACTGATATCACTCACTTCCTGACCCAATCTTTTATACTTCTTGATATTTTCAAACTTTTCGAAGTCCTGAAAAAAGCTAGTTGGTGATCTTCACGAGAGATTAGTACTTGGAGAATTGTAATTTATGTACACTTGAAAAGGGTTTTTGTATTGAGGAACGTTTTTTTCGATAGCCAGGCAACTAGAGCAAAAAGTTTTTCAAAAAGACATTGGATTTAACAGAAATTGGGATGACAATCATTGATAAACCTGAGATAGACCATTACACCCTCATATACCTTATATTACTTTCTGCATCACCTACAGCTAACATTCAAGCATTAAAGTCTTGCATCTCACCTGTCGGTAACTTATTGAAAAACGAACATTCATTTTCTGCTGAGAAACAAAATCATTAACACAATCTATTAGGAAAAATGAAATTGCAGAAAATATACCTCTTGATCAAAATATAAAGATTAGTAACCCAAAAAAAGAAACTGAAAGATATTAAAATCTTTATGGTGAATGATTTTGAGAACAAAAATAACGCTGAAATTTGTCCTAAAACGAGGGAAAATCCTCTTAAAGTTTGATTGAATTAAAATTAATTGTGTTGTGATGCTCGAGAGTCGAATGACAGATCTAAAACCAATTAATGTTCTAAAGAAACTTTAGTCATGTTCGCTATAAATCAAAATTTCTTATTAAATAGTGTCAATAGACTTAAAAATTAAGTCTGTAAAAATAAATTCACATAGAAACAGCAAAAGATATACAGAATGAATGCTAAAAGAAAGCTGAAGCAAATGCCAGGCGAAGATTTTTTTTTGTATGACAAAAGTTCCTTATCTAAAATAGGTAACCTGACAAAATAAGTTAATAGTAATGTAAGTAAAAAATGTTTTCTTCTTTTAGACAAAAGAGGTAATTTACGAGTTGTTAATGCAAGCCGCTCCCCCAGGAAAAGAACATTTATGCGTTATGGACGTCTACTGGTCAAACGAACTAGCTCTAAAACTTGCTAATGAATTGGCTTGCAATTTCACTAAAGAAGATTTGGTAAGTACGCGCTTCACATTAAAAGTTGCTGTATTTTTTAATAAAAAAAGGTTTCTATGCATTGTTTATTTGTAAATTTTGCTGAAACGAAAAAGTAAACGGCTCAAGAACTTAGTAAACGGACGTGGGTAAACGGATGAAGAGCCAAAGAAGCCCTGAGGTAAATGGAAACAAACTCGGTTACCCCACTTGTGGTAATCTTGAAAGTAAGCAGTTTCAATTGAACCATATTTTTAATGCTCCTTTGGGTCTAGCCGAACTGTTTCCGGCACTGAAGTGTTTGAAACCACGGAAATCTCCAGGTGAAGATAACATTTTTGCAGAATTTCTCCTGCACTTAGGACCTCGTGCCTGTGAAACCATCTTAAAGCTATTCAATTTAATCTGGCATTCGGGAAATTTTCCCTCTCAATGGTGTAAATCCACTATCATCCCGATACATAAAAAAGAATAAGATCCAAGTATAGTGACAAACTACAGACCTATTTCCCTGACAAGCATTCTCTGCAAAACCATGGAGAGAATTATCCTGTGTAGACTGAACTGGTTTTTGGAAACCAACGGGATCTTGGTAGAAGAACAGGCTGGATTCAGGAAGTTTAGGTCAACCAACCAGCAAGTCTCATTGCTTAGTCAGAAAATAAAAGATGCTTTGGATAAAAGACAGATTCTCTCTGCGGTCTTCATTGACCTAAAGTCTGCTTACGACCTTGTTTGGAGAGAGAACCTCCTTGCGAAATTGTCTGACATCGGAATACGTTCCAATATGCTCAGATGGTTCGATGGTTTTATGAAAACTCGATTATGTAGAGCACGATACAACTATTCCTTGTCGAGATACAGAGCTCTTAAGACCGGCTTACCGCAGGGTGCAGTCTCCAGTTGTATACTTTTTAACATATACATCAATGATTTTATCAGTGAATTGAAAACGATTGACGGATTGCAATGCCTGCTTTATTCTGATTACCTTGTCATCTCGTCTACAGCCCCTAAGAACAAAGCCAAAGTCACCATAGAAGGGATTTTAGGAAAGGCTTTGTTAGTTCTTGAAAGATGGACAGATTCGAATAATATGAAGGTAAATCTTGAAAAGACTTTTGTTGAGTCTTTTTCACTGACGCATCAACCTTTTTACCCTCAAATTTTCTACAAAGGGTGTCAGATACCACTGACTGAAAACTTTATATACCTGAGCGTCAGTTTTGATAGAAAACTTACATGGGGGTCCCATGTGGAGGACATCACCCAACGTGCCATAAAAAGACTTAATCTCCTAAAAATATTAGCGGGTTCTAAATGGGGTTGTTCAAGAGACACGCTAAATTCTACATACAAAACTTATATTCTACCCATCCTTACTGCTGTGAGCCGCTGGTCACAGGACCAGAGCAAGTCCTTCAGCAGTGTGAGACTTTTCAAAATCAGGCTCTACGACTGATTACCGGAGCAGTGAAGACAACACCCATTGACTGCATGTTACTCAGCACTGATAATAGACTTCTAAAGATGATCTTTGAAGAAAGAGCTGTTCTCCTATGGGAAAGAATACTTAGAATCCCTGGGTGTCTGTCTCTGTGGAACCAGGACTCTCTGGTCGGCGGGAGAAACTTAAAATCACAAAAAGGTTTTCGCCAGGATGTAGCTGATATTTCTTCTAAACTAGATTTAAAATATGAGACTGAACAATTTCCTCCCTCCATAAACCCCATTTCTGAAAAAGGTTTCTCCATTCGTCTTAATTTGATTAAGAATGTGTTCAAAGCGGAGACAAATGATGTAGTGTTAAGAGCTCTTGCTCTCGAAACAATAGAATCCTGTTACCCCAAAGAGAAATGGTTGAGAATATATACTGACGGCTCTAAATTGAATGGATGTGTTAATACTGGTGCTGGTGTTTACTGTGAACTTTTTTCTTTTTACACCCCCATTGGCAACCATAGATCAGCTTTCGATGGCGAGATTGCTGCCATTTGCCAGGCCCTGTCGCAGCTCCAGCCACATTTAGACTCTTTTTCAAAAGCAGTTGTATTAACGGACTCAAAGGCTGCACTAAAAGCTATCGATACACCTAGCCAATCCCGAACTTTAACCACCGATAATTGTTTGAAGCTCCTTAACCGGCTTGCCAGAAATAATAAGACAGTTGTTCTTCAGTGGATTCCGGCCCACTGTGGAATCCAAGGTAATGAGATGGCCGATTTTTTGGCCAAAAAGGGAGCATCGGTTCTTCAGAGAACCAATCCTAAGCTTCCATTTAGTAACATCAAAAGCTTAATAAAGAAAACCTTTAAAGACACTTTTCACGAAGAACTCAAAAATCGCAACAGCAATAAACCATGGTTTGAGCTGATTCTGAATGTCCCTAATTGGTCTAGGATGAAATCTGTCGCCATGTTTCGTTTATTATCTGGCCATGATTGCCTACGAAAACATCTCTGTCGTATCAACGTGGTTCCTGACCCTTTCTGCACTTTGTGTGATCTCCACGAAGTAATGGACATGCCTCATTTGTCCAGATGTCCTGCTCTCCCTCGGACATCCATCTGGGAACGCTATTGGATTGCTTGTTTTCATTTATAGGTTTGTTGTTATCCTTTTGATGTTCAACTGTCTTTCTGGCGGTTTGACATACGAGCGGAATTTCACCTGGAAAAGGTCACCTTGGGAACATGGCTATCTGCTCGAAATGGTCAATACTTTTTATCTTGAAATTCCCTCCCCCTTTCGGAAGGAGATAAAAAGCACTTAATCCCTTTTGACCAGGACGTGCTGTCAAAGCTCAACCCCTTTCTTTTCAACGCGTGTCGCAGGGAAGAGTGGAACTCCTCCAGACATGCTGTCAAGGTCCGTCCCGCCCATTTCTCTCCTCAACACGTGTAGCAAACGAGTTGAATTCCTTTCAGCCAGTCGTGTTTTACTAATCACAACTTTCTGTAATATTTATGAAGTAATAATCTAGATTTTAAATCTCTGGAATTGCTATCTCCTACTACTGCTCTAAATTACTATTCACATATTTTATTATTGAATTTAACTACTCATATTCAACATTTATAAAACAATATTTGGAACAAGTTATTTCAATATGATATAGCTAAATGCATTTAGTTATGATTGTAATGTTTTGCATAACCTGAAATGATACGTAATAATAAAAAGCAATAAAGGAATTCCCTCCCCCCTTCCGCGCAACAGCAATTCGTTGTTTTTCTTTTAACGCTGGGGGAAAAAAGCACTGCAAATTTATACATCTATGCATACTTTTTACATACTATGTTTGTATATGTATATTTTTTTCTTTATTTGTGCATTTTTATGTTTCGAATCTCGCCATATTTGAGACTAAGTGATCGTAATAGCGGTATACCTAGGCTTGCCTTATTTCCTAAATGTTCTACCAGGACCCCCCCCCCCCCCCACCGTGGGTATTTCAAAAGGTACACACCCCGGCTGGTTTTCAGAGTGTTTTAGAAGCTCAATGCTATGGATAAATGATTACTAATTATCAGCCTAAACCACTAATAATAAATGATACATGACGCAAGCAGATACATTTAAACAATTTATTTTGTAAACGTTAATCTTTTGAAGTTACTTCAGCAAGAAATGAGGAATTGAATTTTGAACAATATTTACTTGTTTATTGGATTGGCTAGGACTTTTTTAGAAAGTCTTTTTTGTTTTAAATCTTTTTGTAAAATTCCTTACAAGCAAATCCGATAGTAATTTTATAGCTCATAAATTACAAATCTGTACCTCAGAGCTAAACTAACGTGATTCACATACGCTACTTTACAGGAGAGAAAAAAATATGTCATGTGAGTGCAATTTTCGAAAATATGTAAAATATCCGATATTTTCAATCAACGCAAGCTAATGTCTTCAAAATAGTAAATGCATCCTCAAATCACTCTTATTTATTATTATAATGTGCAGACTTAAAATTAAGGTTTCTTTAATTATTCATATCTAATATTCCATTTTACATTTTAGTCGATTTTAATAGAGTTAATATAGCGTTAGCTGTTCTACTCATTTGTCTTCTGTTAGCTACTTTTACACAGTTATATGATTCAAAAAAAAAACAATATGCAACAGTCAGGGGCATAGTCATAAGACATTTTCTTTTGTTCCAACCAATGGTTAACATTTAATTAGGTACTTTTAATATGCATTAAAATTGTTACATTACTAATAATTTTATGAATAAAAAAAATACATTATTTTGTTATATTAATGTGTAATAATACATCATAAAACTATAGTGCATAACTTTTTAGGTATTTTTAATAATAAATGAGCTATATTACTATGATTAATATAATTTTTATACTGAAAATACCGTAGTTGGAAAAATAAATATCGAAAATATCAAAATATCATGATATTTTCAGAACAAATATCGGATATATATCGGCGAACCCTAGCAGTAATAAACAGAAAATTCAAATTTTTGGACTTACGTCAGTCTGGCTACGAGGTACAGAAATGAAAAATTTATTATTTTAAATAATCCTTCACGGTTAATTATTTTTATATTTTTTAGTCATCTGTAATGAAACTTATATTTTACCGAGACGTGAAGTAAACTGGCGGGGACACTGGATTTTTGAATGAAAATCGGGACTGTCTAGGATCCCGTTTGAAAATCGGAAAACAAATACTAAATCCAACATTCACTGATTTATGGCGTATTTAACACAGCTATTATTAAAGAAACACTGACAATCACATGGGATCTAGTATGGGGCGCCTCGATGAGAGGCTCAGAAGGACAGTGTAACCTCCCCAAAAAATTCTCATTTGAAAAATGTGGAAACACGATTGCAACATTTAGATTCTTCTTTCAAATTTTAAAAATTGTTTTTAATGATGCATAATGTTGCTTCTCATTAGATGTTATGTAAGTATGATGTAATGTGCATGCTCATGTTTATCATTTGGAAAAAGTAGAACTTCATTCGAAAATTTGAGAATCCACCTCCCCCCCCCTCTCATTTTATTTCGGAGTGCCCCTGCTAGTAGTTAAGACCTAAGTGACCGAACTAGGTATCAAATCAAAGTTATGAAAACACAATTAAAGCAAAAAATAGTAAACAACGAAATACTTTTAAATTATAGTGGTAAAAAAAAAGTCGCAGCAAAAAAGTTGTTAAAATAATTTTACGAATTTTCATCCCCGTAAAAGGTTTATTAATTAGTATGAAGCATAAATTATGATGATTTTTCTATAAAAATCAAGGTTTTATAATTATTTTTGCTTAAGTTGTTCCAAGGAATTGAAAGATCATATGACTTGTATCAAGCAATCGCACAGATTAAATAGTGATTTGAGATAAATATCAGGCTTTGGGCAAATTGAGATCAATGAAAATTCTGGATTTGTTGCTTAATAAAGTACAAATAGTTAAGCTCTGCTGAAGTTTTATTTTAATTATAAAACGGTTTAAACCTTTATTTATTTTTCTCTATTTATTATTATTCCTTTTTTTACATAAAAGAATAGTTATAAATTCTCACTTAACCATTTCCCCATTTCCATCTTCCTACAAAATACTGTAGATCTTAAGCAACTCCATAGAAATTTCCTTTACTAAGAGTCAGGTCCCATTCTTCTGAATTTCTTCCCCCTCTTAATGAAAAAAATTCCGAGGCTCTTTATTTTTTATTGAAAAGAAAAAGCTACAAACGATTCAATTTTTGATTTTTTTTTTGAAAACTATTCATTTTCATATACTTTTCCATTTTTAATAACAATAAAAAAATATTATTATTGCTCTTTGCTAACAACTGAAGTTTTTTTTTTTTTTTGTATAAATGTTAACACAATAGCTGCCTGGTGTTGTGCAAAATTTTTGCTCTTACTATATATTGTTTATTTAGTTTTTTTTTTTTTTACTTATACAGAATTGAAATTGTATGCTAAGAGATAAATGTTTGTTTTTCTTTGTGATTAAGATAATTATAAGCTGAAGTATTAGACAGAATCGGTGAATTTAAAATGTTTCTGATATTAATGATTGAAATTTGCGACCAAAACCCAAGGCCAATCAGTTAGAGTAAATAAATTTGAAAAAATATCCCTTTTTTTTATATTTTTTATAATGTGTTTTGAGTACAACATCTGCCTAAATGTGCGTAAAACGCGACGTAAGTGCACATAAAAGTTGAAAATTGATCTTTTACGTGTACTCTTTGGTTTTTTTTTTTACAGCATTGTGATTTTATAACAGTTAAAGTTCCTAAATTATATGTTAGTAGCGAATAAAGCCGTAGCTATAAATTTATTTCCAAAAGGATACTTAGTTTGTTTTCGTTCAATTTGAAATCTCACGGCTTTTATTTATTAATTTATTTGAAATGTAATTGAATGTCATTGTCGTCGATTAAATTATGTTGCATCCATTTACAGCACAATCATTAATTAAATGTAAATTTTAAGCTTAGAAGAAAGAGAAGTGGATATTTCATTCTTGGAATCAAGTTTTGCTTTTAGCAGATGCTTTCAATAAATAGCAAGGAGGTTTGTTTAGAAATCTTTGCGTTGATAAGAAGGATGCACTGAACCTTGAAACCCCAACCTGATGAAAGGGTATTGTTTGCATGTGTGAATACAGAAGGTGGGCCCCTGCGCTCCGGGGTGCCGCTCTCAGGAGAGGGGAAAGGAAAAGCAGGATTCTACGCCTTGGACCGTTTGACAACGAAAATTTAGTGTCAGAAAAATACGTGTAAAACGCTAGCGACGTGATCTTGCTACGGCGTGATAAGACGTGCAAAACCGCCGGTAAGTTAAATGTGCCATTGGAAAAAAAAATATTTATGACCAGTTGGGGTTCAAGAAAAAAATGGGGCAAATGGAAACAAACTCTATTACCATACTTGTAGTAATTCTTGAAGGTAAGCTATTTCAATTGAACACCCTTTAGGTTTAAGGTCAGTTGGGGTAGAAAAAGGCATGAGGTAAATGGAAGCGAACTCTATCACCACACTTGTGGTAATTCTTGAAATTGAGCTATTTCAATTGAAACCAGTTTAAGGTCAATTGGGGAAAGAAAACCTGGGGTGAATGAAAAAAAACTTTATCATCACACTTGTGGGAATTCTTGAAACTAAGCTATTTCGATTAAACCCCATTTAAGGTCAATTGGGGCAAAAGAGAACATGGAGTAAATGCAAATAAACAAATTACCACAGTTATGGTAATTCTTGAAACTAAACTATTTCAAATGAATCCCATTCGAGGTCAGCTTGTAAAAGAAAACGTGGAGTAAATGGAAACAAACTGTATGACCACACTTATGAAAATTCTTGCAATTGAAACGTTGGTGAGTGAAGACTAGTAAAAAAGAAGATATTCTCTGAGAGTTTCACGTATTTCCAGTAACCATAAAATTAACAGTCGCTGAAATGCAGCACCAAGAGTAAGAAAAACTATTAAAATACTTATTACTATTGACAATTGTAGAAATTCAGCTAGTTACGTTACAGTTTCTAGAATTTTATTAAGGGTTTGATTTGTACCGCAATTCAATATAAAATTATGGATCATGATATTGTATCAGTCATTAAGTGTATAGAAGAGCCGCACATAGGAGTATTTGGCCAGTAAAACCGGATAAAAACCAAAATCCAAAAGTTTGACGAAAATTGTTTTAAACCTACTTTAATTCAAGTCAGATAACTGTTCTATCAAGGGACAGCAGTAAAAATCTCGCCTGTCACGTTTCCTTTGGTGTACGCTAGTCGGAAGTTAGACATTGTTGGATCCTCTCGCTTTTGCTTTCGACGCGTTTCATGCTACGTCTCCGTTTTATTGTTACTGTATTTGAATGCGATGAAATTTAGTAAAACAAACTTTTAATATGGAAAAGGGAGGTATGTAGCTCCATCTAAAATCCTGCTTCGTTGAATCATTTCGTCATTTGTCATTTTCTTACTCTGAAATTAAATCAAAATTGGATGTTTATTTTTCACTAAAATTTTTAGAAATTAAAGTTTTTGTTTACTTTCCGGGCCGAGCCGGGCTGTACTTTTGTTATGGGCATAAAATATAGACTGTCTGCTATGATATTCTGTAAAAACATCTTCCGCCTATTTCCGCCATTTTGTTTTTAAGGAGTTTAAAGTTGGTGAGTAAAATGTTCAGGAGTTCATGTTCAGGACACAATTGAAATATAAAAACTGTGTTAAGTTTACTGAAATTGGTTCAGAGTGAAGATATAAAAGCTGAATCAATTCAACTTAAATTGTTATTTAGTGGGCACAGTTATTTGCTCAATGATGCTGATTTTGCAGTTATAGAAGCTTATGCAAAAAAATTCCGTATATTTATAACCCTAATGACTAGTATCATATAATACAAAATAGTAAAAGAAAGAACCCTTTCAGAGTTGTCGAAATGAATCCACAAGAATTTCTTTCCACAAAACCATTGGAAGAAGCTGTTACCAACAGAAAAAAAATCAACAAGTGGACTAACAGTAAATTGGCTTAATATGAGATGGATAAAATTGGAAAGGTCAAACCCAAGCAGCATTAAGTTCAAACATAATTTTGACTAGGATGGTACCTTTTGTTGGATTAAAAAAAAAATAGGTAGGCCAGTAAATCAAAAAATATATAACTCAACCTATATTCAGAACAATTTCAAGAGAAACAAAAAAAAAACATATGTTTATTGAAGTATACACCTCCAACTAAACACGACTTTTACAGGTCATTAAGGACAACACATGGAGATCAAGATTTACATTTGAATAACTCGAAAGAAGATGGTGTTTGTTATGATGAATAAACATAAAACTTATGACCATAAATGTTATTTTACTATTTTTACATAATTTTCTTATATTTTTCATCTGCCAAAAGGTATAAGTCCTAAAAGTTTTAAGATGCTGTCATTATTTCAATGAATACTTACGTTTTTATTTACACATCCTGTACATCTCTTTTTTTTTTTTTTTTTGCAGAGTTTACATTTCGAAAAAAGATTTTATACACTTTTCTAATTAAATTAATAAACCAAGAATTTTAAAAACTAATGTATCAAAAAACATTAATTTTCTCAATTTTTGTGTTTTGGACTTAACCGCATTGGCTTCTGAGCGGCTCATATGATATCATGAAAGAATTCAAAGCCATGATACTGGATAAAAAGTTTACATTGTCGGAAGGAAAACTTGAGGAATTAGGGAAATAGGCAGATCATATTGAGTCGTGTTTCGAAGTATTTTTAAACCGAATTCAATTGTAAAGAGGCATCTGAATGCTATATTGATGATTGTATCTTGAAAAATAAAGAACAATGGCTAAGATATTTCATTACTGGTAGACAAAATCGGCGCAATTAGCAGAAACCATCAAAGTCCTTTCAAGAACCAAATTTGTGAAACTAAAGAACTACAAAATCAGGTACTTGTAGAAGAGATGACAAGTGTAGTTGGTATAAGCCAGTGCACTATAAAAATAGTAATAAATCCAAAATCATAAAATAACTAAATTCTTTACCAACTGGATCAATCAAACTTCGAAAGAACAACTATTTCCTCTATAATAATCTAACAGTTGTTATAAAACAGACACCTCAAGAGGCTCTCGCAATCTTTGCAGACAGAGACTTCCCTAGTGGGCATTGGGAAGAAATAAAAATGATAACAAAAGCAATTATCCCTAGACGTTCAAATGCAGAAAGTGTTTAGAAGGAATGTTACCCGGATGAGGACTCTGTACGAGTAGCAGATGCTGTCTCTGAAATTCAACTTCACGTACTGCTTGATCGCGATGGGTTACGACTGTATAATTACAATAGTACAGGGGGAGAAATGTCTTCAGTGAGAAAAATGCAAACTATGGTACTGATAGGGCTGTGATGGGTACCAGCAGACACAGTATAAACAAAAATTTTAAAACATTACCGAAAACGATGCAAATATTAAACAGAGCTCACACTACTCGTTGTAATTATTGATGGTGAAGGAACAAAATTACAAAGTATTATTCAAGATATTTAGATTTTGTCGACCTATACGAGTTAGGTTATCATCCTATGACTAAAGGTATACATAATTTTTTGATGCCAGGTGCTGCAGTTTACCTCTCAAGCAATCCAACCAATTGCTCAATTTTCTTAGAAGGCAGCTGTAACCCGAAATAAGCTCGCGCAGCGTCACCGAGTATATTTTTCACGAGTGGATTGTAAGAGATGCAGACTAAACAGACACTTATCAAATCCTATCCCCCACTAAAGAAGTGGTAATAGACGAGGCAAAAAGAACAAAGTCGTTTTCCATTGAAGCAGCAAATATAATGATCGCATGACGCAAAAGCAAGCAGTAATAAATACTACATGAGCAACCGTTTACAACCGTTAAGAGTATGGAAGAGAAAAAAAAGATAATTTTCTCAGAAATATCTTTTTTTCTTCATATAAACACCTTATTTTGATCTAGTAGCAAGTTTCAATGCAATATATGACAAAAAATCGCATCAAATAATTTTGTCCGGTTTTTTGATACAAATACTCCTATGTGAGCCGTCTAGTTTTCAAAACTGAGATCCCGATTATCAACGTATATATTATCCGTGCAGATTGATTACCACCTGGCTATCCTAAATTTGCTGTTTTCTGTCCCTTTTTAAAATAACTTACTGAACCTTACTGATACAAAAACATTCGTTACATCGCGTCTCACTATATTGCTCATTCGGATATACGGCGCTTTACCTTTGTCTCCGGAAATATTATACTTAAAAAAATATTGTTTCATAGGAAAAAACGGTCTAATGTGTACATCACATGAATACCTTTTTCACCTTTTTAATGATAATAGTGCATTGGAGTAAGCAAGGAAACACTTTAAACATTTTCACCCCTAGTTCGTCAAGAACCGATGCTGAAAAGCGTTTTAGAGAGATTAATTTTTCCAGTATCAAAAATTTTAACGTGATTCAATGGATTATTAACGGATAATTAACGTGATTCATTTCTGTAAATATCGCTAATAGCTCCAAATTACAACCAAATTCAAAAAATAAATATTTTTTGCCAAATTTATCGCCAACCTGGCGATAATGTCGCCAAGTTAGCGACAAAAACTTGGCAATATAAACCAAATATTCGCCAAATTATAACATCACTGGAGTTTGCATTGATATTAACGCTAATTTTTCCCCAAAAAATATGTAAAAGATCCCTTTTGGAACATCAGAATACAACTGAAAGGGGGAGGGGGCGCGACTAGACTCCACTGGGAATTTAGATACCAAATTTCAGTATGGATATTTCGGCCATTTATACGTTCATAGGCATGTATGCGGTAGGTTCGAAAGAAACCACTCAACATTCATTCGGGGATGAGTAAAATGGAAAATTAGGCCAAAATTTGAGAGAAATTACTTTCGCGAATACAATGCTTCCTTTACTATGTAAAGTTAAAATTATCTGTCTCAGAAAGTATTAGCTTCTTTTTCAATCAATAAACAAAACTAGTGGGTCTTCCACCAGACTAAATTCGCTGCAGTTTAAGCTGAAACTTTCGATTTGTATTCCACCATAAAACAAAAAACAAAAAAAAATTTTTTTTTTTTTTAAATTGATAAACTAGGGTTTTTTTTGTTAAATCACTATGATACGATAATGAACACAATCTTTTACTAGGTGCATATTATTCAATTTTTATCGTTACTGGCCTCAGATACATCGCGCTTTAGGATGTATCGCGCATTTTTGTTGTCTCCCGAAAAGAGCGACGTAACAAGAGGTTACTTTTCCATAATTGCACCCTTGCATTGGCAAGAAAATACTGATAAAATTGCAACTGCTGTGTTTGTATATTCATGAACAAGTATCTCGAAAACAAATAATCACTTTCAAGTTTAAAATTTACGACTACAGAATGTGATCTAAAAAGAACTTTCTCTATTTTGAACTAATTTTCGGTTATTAACGTTCAGTTATTTTTCTATTTTCTAAGTTAATTTAAGCATACATTATCTCGGATAGCTGGTTATTCAAAGTTATTGAAAGCTTCATTATAAAAAAATGTGATGTGCATGTATAACTTTTGAAATGTCTTTCGGTAAATAATGTTATTCTTTTAACTGCAGGAAGCGTTATCAGAAATCTTTGCTGGACCGCTTATACAACACTTTTCTGTAAGTATCTTTCGATAATGAGAGTTCAAATTTTAACACAGAATGATTTCAATTACGAATAACTCCTGTTTGCCAGAAAAAACTTTAAAACCATCCTTATTATAAGTACTTTAGAAACAATCTTTTACTTCAAACAGATTTTCATTTTGAGACCATTTCGAGATTAAATCTCCGAATGCAGAAATCTTTGCACCAGTTGGTTTATTTGCATAGAATTTGCAAGAATATCATATTTTGATCTCACTGCCGAAAAAAAAATGGGTCGTCTTTGGATTGTGATTGATAAGGGAAAGTGTAATAAAGGGTGTCCTAAAATTAACTCAAGATTTGAATTGGCCACTATTTTTTCCGTAAATTGTTGGCAGCCGTGAAAAAAGAACAATTTTACAGCGGAGAATTTAGGGTTAATAAAAATGGAGTGTTATGCTACCATACAGCCAGTGAAACAATTCAATTACTGCACGAGGAACAGTAATTGAACAATTTAATTACTGCATGAATCCTGGACTCTCTCGTTTTGGGGATCAGAACTGACAACCTAGATAGTGTGATTTAACACCATTAGATTTCTTCTTATGGGGTTCTTTGAAGTCAAAAGTCTATGTCAAAAAACCCACAACCACCTGTGCATTACCGTGTTGCGATATCGAGCGCCAATAACAGCAACTGCTTGAGCAGCCTAAACTTTCATTATTTTTGAAATAGTTCTTCAATAATGAAAACGCGTTACTGTATCGTTTAACACTCCATTTTTAATAACCCCTAAACTCGCCTCTGTCATATTGTTCTTTTTTCAGGGTTGCTATTAATTTACTTCAAAAATAGAGGCAAATACAAATCTTGCCTTAATTTGAGGATACCTTTACATTTAAGCAATACGGAGAAAGATTCAGAGCAAGGTTGCGAGGTGGCCATTGGCCAATTGATAAATTGTATAGCATTCTACAGAAAGTAGGGGAAAGGGAGGTTTGACCCATAGGGAGACTTGACAAACGGGTATTTTTGAAATGAAAAGGATATTTAGGGAAAACTTCTGTCATATTATTAATTGACTAAAGACGCAACAGTATTTTTCTGGATGAAGCCTTTTCAGAAATAATAAAGGTTTTCCAGAAATTCAATGTTAAATGATGCAACACCTTTGAAGTAAAGTTTGAAGATTTTTGAATTTGTTAAATTTTAATCACCAATTTTAAGGGAAATGAATTTTAAAATTGTAAATATTTTTTCCACTTTTGTAGCTATATATTGATATGCAGTAGTTTTATATAACTTTAATCTAAGTTGCTAGACATTTCAGGTAAACAAAAGAAAGCTACCTAGGAAATTTGAACAGAGCTAACTAGGAAGACTTGACCCAAGAACTAATTTGATGTCTTTGTTTAATTTGATGTTTTTTCAATGAGTTTTTATTCATGAATAGCTAAGATATTTTGATTGAGACCTAATGATTTGATTTTATTTAAGCAATAACTCTAACATTGTGAATAGAAAGGACCTGATTTTTTTTTACTTAATAAATGACTAAATATAAAATGTTTTGGTCAAATAAATTGTTTTTATTTGACAAATAACTAAAATACTAGTAGTCTTTTAGCCCAATGATTTGTTACTTAAAATATTGTTTAAGTCCAAGCTTATAAAGTTTTGAATTCGACTTCTGATTTTCGATAGAGTAAGATTAATTTTAAAAATATATGTAACACTTTTCCTTTTGTACGTTCACTTGAAGTATCACTTATTAAAAAAAAACCCTTCAAATTTGCGTTTTTGATTTCAGTATCTATGAGTCTTCTTACATTCATGGTCACGTCTTCCTAAGTGTTGTGTCAAATCTCCCTAGATATAGGAACAATATACCCACATCCTGATTTGAGGAATATAACTTTTTCTGCACCATTTCTACTTAGATCTGTGCTATCATTTTGAGTCATAATAATGTATGAAATAACAAACTATTTCTATATTTTTTTTTGTTCTAACTCTTCTTAAAAAATATGGAAAATAAAAAACCAAAAATTGGGTCAAGTCTCCCTAGTTTCACCTATTGAAAAGTGAACTTGTATTGGAAAATTGGAGAATGTTCCTGCTGAAGTGCACGCTCTAATCGTTGAGAATATAATTTGAGTAGAATTTGTTATAGAGTAAGAGCCCATGGGCGCCAGACCTACGTCATAGTAAAAATGCCCAAAATTTTTCTGCGTAAGGACATCACAGCATATATAAGGGTACGCTATTATTTAAGTTCAGTCACGCAGGCTTTGGCAGGAAACACGTAGCAAAGTTGCGTCGAAAACTGAATCATTCCATGTCAAGTGACCTCGTCGTCTCCACCCGACCATCTCCAATTTGTACGAAATATTACAGAGGTGCAGACATGTCTTTGAAACTCAATTGTGCAAATTTTTAGCTTGCACCTTTCTTACCTGCTGTGATGTCCTTGAGTAAAAAAAGTTTGGGGCTTTATACTATGACGTAGGTCTGACACTGGTGGGATCTTGGACTATAAGCTTTTAGCATTCAAGCGATTGCTCATAAATGCTAAAAGAGGAATTCATGTCCATTAAGGAAGAGGGTTACCTTTGACAGCCCCCGAAAATTTTGAACTTCAAAAAAAGTTCTGGCCCGAGATAAAGCTAGATAAAGATCACAATCTGGCAGCAATTTCTGACTTACAATTTTCTACAAAATCTTTTTATGTACTTTATCTTTGGAAGGGTACTAGGATTGTTGCGGTTTGTTTAATTAAAAGGAGGGTTTTTTTCTCAGTTTAAAACGATATGCTTAATTTTTAAATATGAGTTTGATTTTTCTTCCAATAATCTTTTGGGAAAATTTTTTTTTTCCTTTTCTCAAAAATGAATTTTCAAAACCTTTTTTACTGTTGGTAAGTACTGTTAAGTTGGATAGTATTTACAATTAATATCAAATTTGTAATAGTCACTAATGAAATTTAGGTGGTGTAGCTCAAATAAAGAAGTTAATAACGTATTCATCATGGCATTTCATTCACAATAACAACAAACTAAAATTTTTCTCAATAGTATAAAAGTGGATTTACCTGTGAAATTTTAATCCTGGATTCTTTTTTGAACGTTTATTAGTACAGTTGAAGGCTACACATGACACCATCATGTTGAAATCCCTTTGAAATTCGATGAAATAGAATAAAGAATTCAGAATCTTACGACATAGCCGAAAAAATTACTTCGTACATATAAGATGGTGGCGCAGTTACCGTAATAGCTTCAAAAAATGCCCTCCGTGTTCCATCCTGTTATTTCTACGTCCATTTATAGAACAGAAAAATAATCTTGCTCTTGACGAAGGCTGTGAAAGAATTCACTTTCACAACTTTCTTTTCTTTCCAAAACTTCTTCACAAACGACAAGCCCATCTTTTTTTTTGTGTGTGGGTGGGTGGGTTGTTTTCACTCATTTTCTTATATTTTATTTCATTGTTTCTTTTTTCATTCCAGAAAGTTTGTTCAAATCTTGATGGTCTTCAAGAATGTGAAAAGCTTGACGAATATAACGTGAGTATATTCAGGCAGTAATCGAAACCTTCTAAGCTGAGATGAAAAAATCGTTGACACCCAAACTAAAACAAGGTTTAAACATTAAATTTAAAAATGAGTTTACAAGCAAAAAATATGTTTACTTCCCATAAATTATTGATTTGAAACTTTTACGAACCCTCAAACCGGGCACGTAATATATATATATATATATATATATATATATATATATATATATATATATATATATATATATGAAAGAGAAGTACAAAGAGTCTGAAAAATGTAGTGTAAAAACCTTTAACGGAGAATGGTTACAAAAAGAGGGATCAGAATAGTATATTAAACCATATCCAGGAGGGCCAATAAAAGTGGTAGCAAGCACAGATGATCTGAAGGGATACCAGACAGTGATAAATGGAAACATCTGTCTGACATACTTACGCCAACATTACCAGATGATTCGAACCTTGGTCAGACAACCAAAACGCCGGTCAAAGACTTCTTCAGTCACTAAAAAAACTTAACCATGCTGTTCAGTTGTTTGAACTTCTTCAGCCAGTAAGAAAGCACAAACCTGCTGTTCTGGTGTCTGTACTTCTTCAGTCACCAAGAAAGCTGAAACCTTTTGCACAAGTGTCTGACCGAGAGTCGAATAATCAGATGAATACAAACGTTAGAGCAAATGTCTTTTTAGAGGAAAGAAGTTCACCTTGTTTCAACAAATGCTAGAATTTCTATTCTAAACAATTCGGTTTGTGCACATCATGTCTACTGGTGAAAATTTCGGTCAGCTGGCAACATTATGAACTGTTTTAGTTCTCAATTTGTGCTAGTTATATCTAATAAATGTTTCCCATTAATCAGTCTTACAGCAATTCCGATTTCCATCCCTGCTTCCACTTTCCGCTGACGCACAGGGTAGAATTTCGACCAAACGTTCACTAAACTATCTCGTTTTGAGATAGCACTCTCCCTTGGCTCAAAATGGGGGAAAGTTCTTCAACTTCTTGCTTGGTATCAGTGCTACAATTGCGAATTTCTCAGCCACCTTGAAGATTTTAACTTAACCCTCCTAAACTGACTTATTCGGTCTCACCTTTTCATCTTCGAAATCGTGACTTAGGTTCATTCTGAGCTCTGCTGGATTGAGGAAGGATTGAGGAATCCACTACTGTAACACCGACACCAAAAAGTTGGAAGAATTTTTCCGCATTTTGAACCAAAATAGACGATGTTACCTCAAAGCGCACTAGTTTTGTGGATCAAAATGCTGCACTATGTGACGTTTCAGGTTATCTACTTCTTTGCAATTCTCATTCCTTTAAATGTAATATTTCTCTCGTAAAGATGTTTTGCTATATATATAGGCACCCTTGTACATTGGACATAATGAGTTTAAAATATACATTTTAAAGTCAAAGCAAAAATTACTACACCGGTGATAAGAAAAAACATCATTTTCATTAAAATGCTTCAAAACATTTTAGTTTTTTTTTTTTTTTTCTATAAAATGAGAATTATGGTCACGTGCAAGAAGTTATACAATAGATATTTCTGTATAAGTTTTTTTTTAAATGAATAACTATTATTAACTCTACGTATACTCACAACAATTCCCGTTAATGAACAACAGAGTAATTCTGTGAGTTTGGAAGAAAAACGACGATTCCATATAATGACAAGAGTAGGAAACTTAAGCATAGAGTACAAAATGAATAATTGCAATAACCTCCAAAGAATAGTACCATGCAAAACTTTTAGAGTGACTTAACACTCAAATTGAAATTAATAATCAATATTGACTCATCAACGTATGTTTCCTAAGGTGCTGCTTAACCTATGCAAAATCAAAAACTTTACAGAGGTTGCTGGTGAAAATTTCAACAATGTCACTAATCTGGGACTGGATTTTCAGCACTTTCTTGGCATCATATTTCTTCAACTTAGCAACGTATAACGCCAAATGATCGCGGGTTTCATTATCATTAGCTACTTTCGTTTTATGTTAATTTTTTACTTTCATGTCTTCAAAAGAAATATCAGTTTAAAACGTTTCATTTCTTCAAAATAAAGAGTTTGTTTTCGTTCTTTTTTTTTTATTTTTATTTTTCTTATTTATTTTTTTTTAAGTTCAAAACTAATGTTTGCAAAGATTTTTGGAAAAAAAAATGTACTTTGCATTAATTGATGTTCTGGAAGCACAGATTAAAATAAATATTTTTTTTTTATTAGCAACAGAAAGTGAGACGACGGATGATATTGTTTTGCAGACTTAAAAATCGTTATTTGTTCTAATTTCTACACTTCAGAGCCATACTAACGTAAATCCAAAATTTGCGATTTCCCTTATAATTAGTGCATTGTATGTAGAGTGTAGAATTCTATTCCGCATCGAGTCATGTGAACGAATAGCTGGAAAAACTTTTGTAATTATCACCAGTGTTAGAAGAGCGCACGTCCCATCATTTTCATGCGCCAGAAAAACGTTTTCCCTCTCTCCTGTAAAGTAGAGATTACATGACTTGCGTTAGTCTGGTTCTAAGGTGCAGATTTTAAGAGTTCTTGCTATCATTTTTTAAATTTTTGTCTCGGCAAGGGACAAGGCGTTGAATGTCCACTTCTTCCGTCAGTTTACCCTATTTTTCGCCGATATTTAAAAGCCCTCCTAACCTTAGATATATCAAAAGGTAAGGTTGAAACTGAAAAACAGGGTCCTCTAGTTTAAATGTCCGAGAAAAGTAGGGGACACCATATTGTCTTCTCACTTCGTGCACATTGTTTAAAGTATTCTATTCTTGTTTACTGTAAAACTTTCGAAGGGCAGTGGACGCCGGTTAATTAAATCAACTGCTTTAATGAATCAAATCGTCAAAAACAGAGCAGAATCCTACTTGAATGAATTAGCAGCTTTGTTATATCAGCCGCTTTATAAAATCAAAACTGTTACGAAAAAACGTGATTCATATAAGCGGCGGCCACTGTAGTACTACATTAAAGGCGCATGCAGTTTGTCTCAACCAGCTGTATACTATCTTGAAGCTGTTCAATTTATGCAACATTTAAACTGAGTACAGTCGTCGAGAACTATAATATACCTAATTGCACTGTCTGGTATAGTGATTTTACCGTATCTACATTGCAAGCATTTTTTACCACTTTGATGAGTATTAAAGTGTCAAATTTAATGTATAATTTCCTTTTAAAGGTATGTTTCCATTCGTTGGTTGAAGAAAGCATGGTAGATGGCTACTGCAAATCAAAGGACAAAAGCATGTTTAATTTTGCAAAATGAAAGTGAGGATGAAACTTCAGAATGTTTTCACATTTCTACTTGCTGCTGAAAATTGAGTTCATAACTCTGATGATGCTGTTAACTTGAAATAAAATAAAGAAAACATCTAATTTGTCACTTATTTAAACAAGGACTTCACATGTCTTCAATAGATTCAAGACATCATACTGTCCATCCACGGATTGCATTTAATTTCCAAACGTCTAGATACGACGAATCTATGTGAATAAGGGGGTTAAGTAAAAATTTGATGCACGTATTCCGCTCATTTGAATGAGACTCTGCTTCTGCAAAAGCTGACATCAGTAAAAAATAATAGATTCGTCCATTTCCGGCTGTAAAACTGATGTTTGTCTTTTCATTCAATCCGTGGTCAGACAGTAGTCAATTTTTATACAGCATCAGGAATGGCTCCAAAAATTTAGAATTTCGGAAATAATAAAACAATACCTTTGTTATGTTTGAACAATGTCACTGTTTCACTAGTCCCTCTACGCTTAGAAATTTCCAAATCATGCTTAACAAATTGGGTAAAGTCTCTAGTTGTTAATTGGGACCGGGCACCAATTGTGGATGAAAGTATTTGCACCGTTTTTCAAGTTAGTAAAATTTGTCTCTTTGAGTACACGTATTATGAATCGATTCGAGAGGTTCAGTCACTTGGAGAGGAGGGAATGGACCCGGGCAGCATTTGTACACCAAAGTTTGAATTCAATAGCTTTAAAAAGAAAATGAGAAAAGTAGATTATATGTGCAAAATTGATTTTGTATATGAATGAGAGCTATCAAAAATTATTAGACATTTTCGCACATTTATATTGCATACAAACAGCTGTTCTATATGTGGACAAGAGCGCGAGAGTTTCTAAGGTAAACGGAAACATATACTTATTAAAAACTAGCTCTTACACGCGACTTCGCTCGCGTCCATGTAAATCTTGTTTCGATTCAGGTTTATGACCAATACAGGCTAGAGCCGCTATATAGATAGGCCGCCGCATCAGCTTAAGTTTTGCCATTTTGGATAGGATTTTTCATTGTTGCGCTGCTAGGGTTACCACAGCAAAGTTTCGGGTTTCGACAAATTTGCCGAAATAATATTTTATTTAATGAATAATTCACGTGCCGCTAATAATTGCTCACAGTGAAAGCGATAACTCGCCAGAAAAGACAACCACTCAAACACGCGCTCCGATCCAAAATGACTAATTTTAAGCTGATGCGCCGACTCGTATATACAGGAGCCTTAATACAGGCAGAAACCCAATAGTTACAAAGAAAGAAAAACTACATAATTTAAATGAGGAAAACTTATAGTACTAGAGAAAAGAAGTTAGGGAAGACAATTCTTAAAAATTTCTATTCGAATAAGGTCAACAGTTCTTAAACAAAGTTGACATTTCCCTTAAATCCCAGTCCCCGTCAAATGGTGCCCGGCGCTACGCCGGTTATCTAAATTAATGAATGTTTTTTTGCTGGAGAAAGGAATGGAGATTACGTGACTAATGTCGCTCATAAAAAATATAAGAAGAAAAACGCCTAAAACTGTAAAGGCAAATCCCAAAATAGAGTCAACAGCCATTACAAATCCTAATTCGAATTTAAATCCTAAAATGTCACTTTAGAGTTAGAACAACAAACCTTTAAAATCCTCATCAAAAGGAAGTCAACAATTTCTTAATAACATCAACGGCCTCGTTTAAAACACCAAAATGATCGGAATAAAAATCCCGTTAAAATCTGAGTAAGAATAAAAGTTTAAGGAAATTCCCATTTAAAAGAGGATACTCGCACATAAAACTTTACATTAAGTAAGAAAAAACATTCACTTACATCCCCATTAGAATAGCAACACCAGCCTTTTCACCACATCGGTTCTTTTTGAGCAATCACGATTGCTTATTGTTCTCACTTGACTGTTTTGAATTCCTGTGCTTTTATTTTCCCACCAGCACCCTCTGCCAGCACCACCGTCGCGTCGACCGGCCTCACGATGCTGCTCCTCTTGCGAAAACCGTCTCCAGGTTGGTCCATATCCTACACACACACGCTCATGCCTGCGCACAGACACAAACACACACTCCTACACACACACACATATACATACTAATGCCTGCACACAGACACAAACATATATGCCTACATAAACACACACACACATACACACACTCATGCCTGCACACACACACACGAACGCCTACACACAAACGCGCGTACACACACAGCACTGCATACTCAACACGCACACACATGCATTACATACACACACGCACCCACAGACATGCGCCTACACAAACACACACGCGCATTCATACACACAAACGCTCATGATTGCGAAAAACATAATTTGAATTCAAGATTGCAAAAATTCAAATTAATATATATATTTTTTAACTGATTTAAAAGTAGTTTCTCGAAATCGCGAAAAAGTCTTTTTTTTTTTGTATTGAACTGCTCGCTACTCTACTTTTTTTCCAAAGTAGTGCTCTACACTACAAACTACTAAAAATGTAGCTACTACAGTAGCGTCGCTACTTGTAGCGCGCTGCTTCCAACCACACTGTATAAATACTATAGAAACCACAAAAGTCAACTGTCCATTTTTCCTCTCCCTTAACTGCGGGAGAACTCAACAGATATCTATGGGACGGACAAGACGAATTCAACGCAGTTGGTTCTGTACCAAATATATGAACAATAAACCAGGATGACGAAAAGACTGACGACCTAAACCTGCTGTAACAATACAATACTACAATCCTCCCCCCTCTCTTTACTATGAACATTTGCTGCAAGTGAACTGGCTTTGATTGCTATTTTTTTACACAAGCACCGTAGAACTCCTATTACAATCTGCAGAACACTTCAACTTCTGTCTAGCAGCATCATGTCATTTTCACTGTTTTCGACATCCTCGAAAGTACTGAGTTCCTCCCTAACTTCTGGGTCCTTGTATTGATGTCTTGTTGCGCAGATGCCTCGTGTATTCTGCGGAGCCAGAAGCTTTTGGACCTAAGGTTTCTCAACACTAAAATGAAGCCCCAAAAATCCGGGATAATTGGCTTCACCATGATTTGAACTCTGTTCGGTTGCGTACCCGAACCTCATTGGAACACCACAGCGAAAGACAAAAATTCATCAAAATAATAGTAATACTAATAATAAAATAAATACGCAAAGTATTTTGTTCAGACATGACTTTAATGTACAAATCAGAGAGAACTGTAGATGTGTTGAGATCTCCCTGTTACCCACTGTTGAAATCTCAAATTACACAATTTTTGAGAACCACTAAAAACCAAAACCATTCATCGACACTGATTATTGTTGTCAATGCCAATGTTATAACTTAGGCTCTGTAAACTTGATGAACTTACTTCATTGGCTTCGAATATTTACTTGCTTAACCCGGTAAAACTCACATGCTAATTAACACACAAAAGGTTTAAGAACATTTTACCGAGCAAATTATCATAACGTGGAACATAGGCGAGCAAATGAACATAGCAAATTGGCGAGAAATTCATCATCCATTATTTGTAAATATACAAGCTAACCAAATGACCTTTTAATTTTCAACTACGGGCGAAGTCGTTCGGGTACCGCTAGTCTTTACTAATAATAAAGTAGAAAGTCCCTCTGTCTGTCCGGATCTCTCTCTGTCAGGATCTCTGTGACACGCATAGCGCCTAGACCGTTCGGCCGAATTTCATGAAATTTGGCACAAAGTTACTTTGTAGCATGGGGGTGTGCACCTCGAAGCGATTTTTCGAAAATTCGATTGTGTTCTTTTTCTATACCAATTTTAAGAAAAAAAATTCCTAGCAAATTATTACAACGTGGAATAGTAAATTACGAAATCATCATAGCGTGGATCCGTAACATGGGAGATCCATTTAACATAGCCAATTGGCGAGAACTTCATCATCCATTGTTTTTTAATATACAGGCGAACCAAATGCCCTTTTGATTTTCTACTACGAGCAAAGCCGTGCGGGTGCCACTAGTGAAGAATAAAAGAGTTCTTGCCTATGTGCATGCAGGACGCAGCAGCCCCTCACCTCGAATTCTCGGAAGTAAACACACTGCACATTAATTAATTTTGTGTACACAACGAGGTTCATAGTGTTACAAAACTATATTAAGTATACTGAGTATTTTTTTGAAAATCTAATGATAGTGTCGCAGCAGAGAGCGAAATTGTGAAAACACTAAAACGTAGAAAAGTTGGACTAAATTTAATTTGCAACTCCAGAGCTCGAATACGCTAGCTTGCAGTGATTAACAATACTACCGAACCAACAACCTTTCAACAGTTTATGGTGTAAAGTAATTTCAGAAGAATAGAAAAGAAAACTTCCCACAACACGATGAAAAATTACTGCCATTCACTAAGCTTTAAAACAAGTTTAAAAGTTACGGCATTTGTTTGTTTTACCTTTTTCATCCGGCATTAGACAGTGGCTGCAGCGCACGCTATAGTTTATTGGAGTTGCGAATAGTCAACATTCAAACTTTCAAGCAAAGGCTGAAATATAATATATCAAATGTTACAGTTTGCAGTCGATTTTACTAATTATGGAGTACCACTGTTTTATGAACTTGTTAAATAATAAATATGCTTGCGTTTATTCAGTAAAATCATTTAAAGTAAAAGTAAACGTTTGACGTTTGAGATTTTCATACAGTCACCAAATTTTGGGCAATCGTCCTTTCAATCTGATCAAATTGTCAAGGCCTAAAACATTTAGTGTTCAGAATATATTGACATTATTAGCATACTTTATGCTACATTGAACCCTCACCTGCTGGACTCTCTTGATGTAGTTAGTATGTGGTGAACTGATAAATAAGAGCGGTGAGAAAGGTTGTAACACTGGTGCAAGTGAAATTAGTTTATGTTTTTCTGTATTATCGGTAAGCATACGTTTTTAATATTATAATTACATTTAAAGGATTAATAAGGCATTGATTGCGATGAGTAAAACAGCTTGCAGTTTCCGGTGAATGGTAACCGATAGCGAGCACATGGCGGTAGCCAGAGTTGGGCAAATTTCAATTGCATGAAGAATTAAAGATTAACAATTGATTAATTGATAAACGTTACCACAACAACTAAGAATTGATCAATTGTAATTGTGGAAAATTACAATTAACGATTAATTAATTGTTAATTGTAGTTTGCTACAATTAACAATTGTCAATTGTTTTATGAATTTTAATTAAAACTAACTCTTAAAAAAAATACTAGTTTTGTATAATATACTGTGCAGGCGACAGGTCTACCTGGGACGTGGACGCTGGACGGATACCATATTATTATCTATTTAAATACACATGTTAGCAACTAATAAAAGATCAATGCTCAACAGTAACTTTATTACGAGCAATAAATTATTTACTGTAGCATATGACTTTTCCCACAAAATCTTATGTTTCCAGCGAAATTTACTCAGAAAAGGTATATTTCAATTAAAAATTCAGAAACATTTTTTTTCCTTTTTTTTTAACTAATAAAATTCTAAATAACATCTGAGAGAAATTTCAGAAACGTATATTAATTATATACATGATTATTATTTTTTTTTAACAGAGCTGTCTCTGAGACCTCACGTCCCCTGTTATGTCCTTCTTTCTCACCTCCCCTGTTATGGGTTAAACTAAAACAATGATTTACACAAATTTAAAACACTTAATTAAAACACAAACATTTACGTTTGGAAAAAGCTTGCCTAGACGAGCCTATTTCACGCGGCGAGCAAGCAATCAGCACTGAACGAAAATACGAAATTGAATAATACTTTTGACTCTGTACCCTGCGCTGTACCAATTGATACATAAAGTTAATTGTTAGTTTTAGTTGTTTCATAAAACAATTAAAAAAATTAATTGCAATTATTTTAATTGTGAAAAACGATTAACGTACATTAATCCAATTAAATTAATTGCAAAGTGCAATTAATTGTTCAATTGCAATTAATTTAATTGCAATTACTTTTTTACTCAATTAACAAGGCAATTGAAAAAATAATTGATTAATGCCCAACACTGGCGGTGACTCCTTATCATTGGGGCAAACTTAAGCAGGCAGAATTGTGAAAGCTACGCAAATCCCAATCACAGCATTACGACGCTGCCAGGGTAGTACTATAGTTAATAATTAAAATCCTAATATGTTATAAAAATACAACTCATACGAAAAATTAACACACTTAAACTAGGATAACAGTGTTTTCTTCACTAACTTCAAAAGTTCATTTTTATTAGTAAACTTGTTGTAGAAGTTTGGTGATAACATTTTTATTCCTAATGAATTTCAAATAGAATTTTACTTCCATAACTAAAAATAATAATGATAATGTAAGAAATGAAAACCAGACAAGAGCTCTGAACAATATATAGAACAATGAATAAATAAATTTAAAAAGAAAAAACGGGTAAAATATAATAGAAAAAAAAATAGATTTTATCGTGTCGGTTTTTTTTTTTTTTTTTTTTTAACGCGCACGCCGGAGGGTGAATCCATGAATTTCGTGATTTTCCGGAGGGGGTCCGAGGAGGTCTAAAGTTTGGAAATCTCCGAAATTGTGAATTAATACAAAAATAAGTGATTGAATGAACAAATAATTGAATTATTAACTGAAATAATGTGAATGAATAGTTAATAAAGGAATACGTAAGTGGTTTGATAAAGGATTGAATAAGTAAATGAAATGGACTGCTTCACTTTGCCCCATCTGCTTTGTCTCGCATGCACTTGACTAACTGCACAAAGCATTTAAAATACAAATAAGCTTAAAGTTAAACAAACAAATACTGCACTGAATATTAGGAAGTCTCAATTAATATTTAAGATGTTAATATCAAGAACCTGATCACATTTAATAATGACAAAAATAATTTTTGACTCCCAACAAAATATTACAATATGAGTATCAATTTTTGAAAATTGCTTGCTTTATCATATTCCTTGATTTTTAGAGGTAAGTTTTTCTTGACTGGAATAGACTACATGTGTTACTACATAGTTAAAATATGACTAGGCAGGTGGTGCTAAAATCAAAGTAAATATTTCACCATTTCACTTTGCTCACATTCCCCTAAATCGCAATTTAAGAGAGTTTATATTGATTAATTTAGCTCTTTTCCAAGAAATACTTAACATATTTCAAAAAAAAAAAAAAAAAAAAAACGAAACAAGGAAAAATCACTGGAAAGTCACTAAATACATACCCATATGAAATGTCACATGCTCTTGACCCAGACGTTTTCCAGGATGAAACTTGTAAGTTTTTCACATTTTACACAAGAGATTTTGGTTCTTTGGATGTGATCCCCAGTTGTATTTGGCCTACAGTTGCTTTTTTTTTTTTTTTTCAATAAATCGAATACGGTTTTTCAACAATTAAAAAAACCAATAACCGGAAGGTGCTCTTGAAAGAAAACATTTTTAAATTACGCTACTGAAGTTCGGGTTCAAGTTTGCTGAATTGCACATTCAAAAATAGAAGGTGCTAAAGGACTGGGGTTACTCAGGACTCCGCGCGACTTTTCTTGGGTTAATTTCTGAATTTAGAAGAGTTTCGATCAATAGCGATGAAGAATATTTTTCGGTCATGCCAATTCAGTGGCTTTCCATACGTCAAACTAGAGTACAGACCTTCTTTTCAAAGGGTTTTCCCATAATTTTTGAGATTTTCCCGGCGTTGAGATGCCCTTAAACTGCAAGAAATGTATTTTGTTGTGCATGCCAAGTAGATGGAGGCATTTTCGGTCCACAATGTATGACACATTGACACTTGCAATGTCATTCATCTATCATGCTGATAATACCATATTTTTTTTATTTGTTTTTGCTTTCCGTGTCATAATGCAGTCCTGAAAATTGCGCCTTGAGGGGCACTGCTTTCTGTTTGTCGTTATCGCATGTCACTTTGTTTATTTTCCGCTTGAGACCTTTGGTGATATTTTATTTGTATTTGAGCTACTGTTTTCACCAAACGTGATGAAAGTGAACTAAAGAATCGTGTGGAACAAAAACTTCTTTTTCCCTCAGTTGTTTAGCAGTAATAAAATTCTGCAGAATAGCACGGACTTCTATACAATAACCATCTCACACAATGTATTTATTTTTAAAATGTTTCTTCCTTTTGTCTTTGTTGGAGATGTTTAAACAAATGTATAAAATGTGTTCACTCAAAATATTTCATTCCATTATACCTTGATAATATGCGTTTATAAATGATAACTTTGTATCAAAATACATTGCAAAAAATCTGAGGTCGGTCCAGTTTAATTCTGTCGCTTAGAATGAACATGAACTGCAATAATTTCGTTAAGTTAGACCTAATGTTTGGATTTCTTTTCTGTTTTGGTATCTGCATGATCGGAAATGTATCTGCGGGCTCATATAATGCAGACGACATATACAGCTTTTATTACGACTGTTTTTCCGACATGCTGTGCGAACGAAGTAAGGGCCTTTACTTTCATTTCGAAGACGATAGTTTCCTCAACTTTGAACGTAGCATGTTAGAGAGTAGGATTAAAATGAAGTTTTAAAGTCATTGTTACTTGTCAATCCGTCAGGAATCTAGCTATAGAGATTGACAGCTGCCCTATAAAACGCATGTGCCTTGTTAATTTATTTCCGTACATTTTTCTGGTACAATAATGTAGATGTCCTACTGGTCGAACAGGATAAAGTATTGCGAGATTATACTATTTCATATTGTAAATAATAGGAGAGACAATTATGTAGTGATCACCTTTTGAGATACAGCACTCGCAGTGAACAAGAAATAAGGCTCGATTGCACCATCCCTTTTTAGCTGTTGGCGCACAAGTTAAATCAGCTCTTATACCCTCTAAAGATCTAAGGTCAACCAGTCAATCAATTTTTGTTTGATCCCGTTCATTGCTTCTCGAGATTTTCAGTCACAATCGAAGAGCAAGTGTTCGAAAAGTTTCATGAAAATCTGAGACGGTCAGGTTAAGATTTTTTTTCTGGGTTGAATTGATATGGAATGACCCTCTTAGAAACACAAATGATGTTTTTTGACCATATATTGTGAGACAAATTGCGTTACAAAAGGATTTTTTTTTCCAGGTATTAGATAATAAAACATGTACCAGAAAAAGAGAACGTTCTTAATGCTTAACTAACTAGATTTTTTTTTCTTTTTGTTTTAGAAGTGCCATTACGTGTGAAAGAATGCGTCGTAAAGGTACATAACAAGGTAAGTGTCTCCATTCAGCCTTCTTTAAAATCTTGATTTAACACAAACTCCAAATTTGCATGTCCGGAGTAAACTCAGAAACTATCAGATCTACTTTTTCGAAATTTTCCCATTTTGAGTAGGTTACTGATGGTAAGGCTTACAAACCGTTTAAAAAATCGAGGAATAGTTCTTTTTTTATTCAAACTTTAATTTTTGGACCACGGACCTTTCTGCAGGGTGTCCTGAAAAAGACTATTTTCAAAAATTTATAACAGGAAAACGGTAAATGATAAATAAATAATTCTTGCAGAAAATTCATGTGGTGGGCCGTAAATTCCCCCCCCCCCCCCTGAGTTCCAAATTTTAGTTGAAAACTTTTGCAATAGATGGCGCTGCAGATAGTAAGACCGTAAATAAAAAAAAATTTGAAAATTACACCATAATTTTTCGAAAATAATGAACAAAAGAACAAAACAATATTTTCAAACAATCGTCGGCTGTAATCCCACGTCGCAATCGGAGGAAAAAATCGGTGAATTTCAATTCTTCTTTTTTTGACTTACCGGTTTACTATGTGCATAGCTATGTGCTAAGCGCCATCTATTAAACCATTTTTGAATTAAAATTTTGAACACTGAGGGAAAACATTTAACGCCCACTACATGAATTTTCTGCAAGAATTTCTTTTTTATCGTAAACCGTTCTCCTGTTATAAATTTTTGAAAACAGTCAGTCTTTTTCAGGACACCTTGTATATGAAATAACTGTCGTATCGAAAGATTTTAGTTTTATTAGAAAAGAGTGGAAAAAATTCACTTCTAAACCCTTTTTTTTTTCTCTACCCGTGGGAAAAAAGAACGGACTCGTTTAATCAACGAACAAAAACGTTATGAGAATGTTGAATAAGTGAAAATCAATTCTTAGCTCGACATTTGAATCGCTGCCGATTGTCTAGAATGGTGCCGGAATTAATTCAAAATTACATTATAGTGCTTGAAAATTATCTTTCTAACAAAAAACTAACGTGAATGCAGCAAGATGAGAATAATTTACCGTAATTCCCAATACCAAAAAAAGTTTAATTTAGACTTATTGTCAAAGAATTGATTCGCTGAAATAGACAAAAATAAGTATAATAAAAAAATGCAACTGAAAATTTATTCAACGATTATAGCAATTGCAGGAATAAAGACATTTTTTTGCATTGCAAAAATTTTTTATTCACTGTGCCTCAAAGCCAATCCAACATAATACACATTATCACTACTTTTGAGGATAACGTAAAAACGTTTCTCTAGTGCATACGAATGTTGGACCTTGCGCTCTTATAACATTTGTTAATAAAGGGTGTTTTTTTAGAGGTATAGAACTTTAAGTTGGCAACAGTGTTCGATATGTGTGCCATTTTGATAGCTGTCACTTGTTTAGTGTTCAGTTTGGTTTGCCATTTCATCATGAATAGACAACAAGACGGTGCAACATGCCACAGAGCGCGTGTCACAAGTGATTTATTGAAAGAAACGTTCGGTAAACAAATAATTTCGCGTAATGGACACGTAAATTGGCCTGCAAGATCATGCGACTACCTTTTGTGGGGCTATGTGAAGTCTCTGGTCTACACCGATAAGCCACAGACGATTGACGCCTTGGAAGAGAACATTGGCCACCTTATCACTGACATAAGGCCTCCATTGCTGCAAAAAGTGAGAAAACTGGACTTTCCGATTGGACTTTCTCGGAGACAGCCGAGGTGGCCATATGCCAGAAATCATATTTAAATAAAAATGGCAAAGAATCATCTTTCGAATAAAGCAACATTCATGGCAATAAACAACATTTATCTGTGTTTTATTTGAACCTAAAGTTCTCTACTTCTAAAAAAACACCCTTTATTTATAAACATTTTTTTTTTCTTTTCTTTCTTTTCAGAATTACATTGTTATTGCTCAATGCGGAATACGATTCTTAATACAATGTAGTTATAAACAGAATATCGATAAGTGGATTTACGTTAGTCTGGCCCTGAGGTACAGATTTGTCGCTTGACTTTTAAAAAAGTAAATAATTGTGTTGTTTTAAAATATTTTACCTTTTAGACAAAAGACACCTTTTACGAACTTTTCAAAGAAGCCACTCCCCCAGAAAAACAACATTTATGCTTTATGGACGTTTTCTGGTCAGATGAAAACGCTGTAGAATTCAGTAATGAGATGTTTTGCAAGCTCAATGAAGAGCAAATGGTAAGTAAGAGCATCAAATAAATATTTATTTTTTATTTATTTTTTATTTATTTATTTATTTAATTAATTTATTTATTTATTTATTTTTTTGTATAAAGTCAGTTTTTAACATTTCTTCTTAATTTATTTTAATTTTAGACTTAGAAATAAAACTGAAATTTTTTATTCGGTTTGTAATTTAACTCGTGCAAACCCGATAATTATTTACATCTCAGTAGTAGTGCATACATTTATTTACAACTAAGCAGTAGTGTATACATATATGCCGAATTTCATCTTTCTATGCCTTGCCATTTTTCCGGAAAGAGCGATACAAATGCACACACACACACGCAAACTAACATCTTATTCTATTAGAGGAAAAGGTGTAAAAAGGGGCACAGAGGTGTAAATATGGGCACCCCTCCCTAGTGCTAAAGACTGGTGACGAGGACTGTTACTAATATAAGATAACAGAGAGCAGTTGAAGGCATTCTTTCAAGTAGGATGTAGTATGTGTGCAGCATGAGTTTTTGTTCAAATTGATGTTGACTGCAAACTTTTTAGAGAAGTGGGAAATCGTTTTATTTTCATGTTCTTATGTTTAGTTAAAAACAATTTCACAGTGATATCCGGAAAGCGGAGATCTTAAGCTACTTTTTGAAGCACACAAGGGTTGCGTTCAATGAGCGACCGGTTGCTCATCACATGACAAATAATGACGTCACCACCAATACTTTAGCATTGACTGATGTCATTAACTGTCACGTGATCAATCGACCAGTCGCAACCGTTTGAGCTCGTTAAACGAAAGCCATTAGTCATGCACGCTTCTACGTTTCATGTGATGGTGGCCATCTTTCTTACGTGTAGTTGGGGTAAATATGGCCCCCTTTTTAAAAAGTGCCCATAATAACATCCCCTCTTTTTTTTAACTAAAAAATTTATTTCTCAAGTGATGCTACTTGCATCTTTCATGATGTAAACTACTCTGGAGACACTCGGGGAGAAGTGTGAATGAAATGTGTTTCGTGCTAAATTTGAGTACACTTAGATTGTGCTGGGACTGAAAAGAACCAGTTATGTTTGCGATTCCTGAAAATATGTTTTCCCTGTAGGAAAAATTCTCCATAATTTTGCATAGTTTTATCCTGTTTTTAAACAATTTTGGTGAATTTATTTTATAGGTGCCCATATTTACAACCCATTTTTTCTGATGACTTTTTTAAAGCTTTTTATAAATTGTCGTTTCGAAATGAGATTGAATTTCAATGAAGACGATCTTCAAAAATCCACCTACATACTCCACAAGATATGCCAAGAATATAACATGACGATCTGAATCCCGAAAACTAAAACAATGGCATTTAGGGGAAAAGATCCAATTAGAAGTAAAATTGTTATTGATAATAGAATTATTGAACAGGTGAAGCACTTCAACTACGTAGAATGTGACATCCCCTTTGAACACGACAATGATGTTCAAAACAAACTACACAGTTTAACACTTATGTACAACCCTTATAAGAACCCTAAAGAGAAAAACGAGAAAGGAAACACAACTGCAGTTCTATAAAGTTATGGCGGTGCCAACCTTACTATGCAGTTCCGAAACATGGACTTTGAGCACTCAAGAAACTAGTAGAATTCGAGCAGCACAGATGAAGTATTTGCGATCACTGAAGAACTGCACTATCCTAGACAAAATAAGGAATGAATCTATTAGAAAGGAATCACAGATATTCGGCCTCAATAAAAAAAATTACGGAATATCGTTACGATTGGAAAAACCATGTTCGACGTATGACACGAGGGAGACTTCCAAGAGCTGCCTTTTATTACAGACCAAGCGGCATACGAGACCGTGGTTGGCCCAGGAAACGGTGGGGCGACAAAGAAGCCGGAACAGGCTATTTGTCTAATACTTAATGATGATGATGAAATGAAATTTGCGATATTAATCATTGCTTTGCCTTCTCGCTTTTAAGGTACTTGTCATAGTTGTTAACGAAAGACAAAAATCTAGAATTTTTCGAATCGAAAGTAACTTTAAACCAAAAACAAAAGAAGGTACCTATATTAACATTTTCCTCTATACCTGTAGATAGTTGTAAGTGGCGTTCTGTTTAACTAAAGGCCGTTTTGTTGTATATTCTACGCGCCGAATAAAGCGCTTGCATCTTGTCTCGATATTCCTTTGAAGCAACTTTGCTCAATTGCAGCTGTTTGGTTACAGCCCTTGGTCGTAGCTTAAGTAGCGACGTGCCCGACATCATGGGACTAAATGCCGCTTTCTTTCAATGTCTGCTATCATGAAGTAATGTCCTTTGCTTCTTGATTGCGGATTAACATAAAGTGAATAAGAAACCATAATGAAAAAATAATAATAATAATTTGAATTTTGAAATTTTGAATTCATATTATGTGTTTCGCAATCACGAGTTGCGACAGGACCCAACTCATTGGAGTTATTGTTTCTAGAAACGGCTCCTGTGCCTCCAAACCTGCCCCTCCTCCTGGGCGGTTAGGTGTGTATAGTTGTGTGTGTGCGTAGACCTGTGTGTACGCTCGTAGGCGTGTGTGTATGTGTGTGAAGGCATGTGTGTCTGTGTGTGAAGGCATGTGTGTCTGTGTGTGAAGGCATGTGTGTCTGTGTGTGAAGGCGTGTGTATGTGTGTGAAGGCGTGTGTATGTGTGTGAAGGCATGTGTGTCTGTGAAGACGTGTGTCTGTGTGTGAAGGCGTTTGTCTGTGTGTGAAGGCGTGTGCGAGCGTGCGTGTGTGTGTGTAGGACATGGACGCCGCAAACTAGGAGAAGCGGATTCGGAGGGACAGTGCTCAGGACCAGAAGAGCCGCGCCAGCAGAAGACGGCGGGCGGTGGTGGTGCAGAAGACCCTGGTCCAAGCTGAAAAAGGAACCGAACATCAAAGAGGGTCAAGTGAGAACAATAAGCAATCGTGATTGCTCAAAAACACACTATTTCACCATAGCAGGCATAGGAAGAATGCATCTTCTAGCACCAAGAAGGTGGACATGTTGCTACTTTACTCTACAGCTAGTGGTACCCGCACGGCTTTGCCCGTAGTTGAAAATTAAAAGGTCATTTGGTTCGTCTGTATATTTACAAATAATGGATGATGAATTTCTCGCCAATTTGCTGTGTTCATTTGCTTGCCCATGTTATAGTTCCACGCTGATAATTTGTTAATTTACTCGTTCA
The DNA here is from genome assembly GCF_026930045.1 of Uloborus diversus. Classification (NCBI taxonomy): domain Eukaryota; kingdom Metazoa; phylum Arthropoda; class Arachnida; order Araneae; family Uloboridae; genus Uloborus; species Uloborus diversus. Next base: position 70,995,869 of record NC_072737.1, on the reverse strand, counting down.
CGTTGTGATAATTTGCTCGGTAAAATTTTCTTAAAATTGGAATAGAAAAAGAACAAAATCGAATTTTCAAAAAATCGTTCCGAGGTGCATACCCTCATGCTATAAACTAATTCTGTGCCAAATTTCATGAAAATCGGCTGAACGGTCTAGGCGCCATGCGCGTCACAGAGATCCTGACAGCCAGACAGAGAGACTTTCAGCTTTATTATTAGTAATAAAGAAAATATTCAGAGCTTTTTCTGGATAACCTGTGCGGTTTTGTCTTTACAATGTTCAAGATTCATCGGCAGCATTTAACGATAAATCCAGCCAAAGCTACGCAGATCGGCTCAGAACAAAAGGCACAGCATGCTGGCAGAGGGAATTTTGGCACTTCATGACAAGGGAAGGGTTCACACCGTAACTCATATATCAGCTTTATTGACTCCCTTGGCTAGGACGTTTCGGACCTCCCTAGCACTGGTTATACCTCATGACAAACAATTTTTCCCCCTTTTGATATCTCAAATATCATCGAACGACCGATACGACTGAATTCAGTTCGACAAACGAGAATCTCAAGAAACGTTTGAAATTCAGTTTTAAAACTACAGTTTATCGCAAACCTTTTGCTGTTTCTTTTCCTCCTCATAGACTATCGTTTCATCCTCCTCGTCAAAAATATTCTGTTTTTAATATTTTCGCTTTCGGTGCTATTAATATCTGTTTTTCACCGGAACTTCTTAAAGAGCAGCTTAACTATCTTAAAGCTGAGGCAATTGATAGAGACTCTCCGATTACTTTGATTCCATTTATAAAAAGCTGTCTAATAAATCCTCTCTCAAAATCAATGTTCTCAACAGAACTTTCATCACAAAGAATTCGGTTGCTTTGTCGTAATTTCCATTTGTCAGTTATCAGATTGTTATGATTCTTAAACGTTTACAGTTCCAAGTGGCGTTCTTTCCTATTGATACACTTTCGTTCTCTTTTCTTACAGATTTATTCCACAAGATATAATTGTTATGGAATTTATACAACTAATAGCAGTTGCAATCTTACCTATATAGATCAAACTTGGTGTGCTTTCAAATTTCGCTTAAAAGGGCATTAAAGTTTTCTGAAAAACCATTTAATATGTCTATTCGAACATTGTTGAGATTCAAATCACTCTATCGATTTTAACTGATATAAAATTATCCGAAAATACCACAATTACTCAAATCTTCATTGAGAATATTTCCATATCTTAAGGAATTGTTCTAACATAGTAAACAATCTTAAAGCTATTTCGTATTATTCTGCTCTGGCTTCCATTTTTTATAGTTTTGTTTTTGTTTTTAAAATTTAGTCCTTTTTTTTCCATCGATTTTTATCTACCTTGCATGCTTTATTATTTTTTCTCTTCATTTTAAATTATCTTGCTTAGTTATTTTTTAACTTGTAATCGATTTTGTAACACGCAGTTGGCATTTTCCCTTTCTTCTATTTGTCTTTTTCCGAAATTTTTGTGTTTACGTTTCAGTTTCTTTTCTCTTTCATTCTACTTTTTCTTTTCTTGCAGTTCACGGTTAATGAAATTGTCTTATTTGTTTTAGAGGCTAAACCTTCCGCAGATATAAATTCCTTTTCGCTTACGTTGAGTACCAGTGAGAAAGCTCATATTCATTGTTTACATCCCTATTGGTTCTTTATTGATTTATAATTTTCTCATTGGTGTTCTGTTGAATCGCTATTTTACCTTTTTTAGCTGTTTAATTTTCTGTTTCGTTGCTTTTGTCGAACATCTCTTCATCCAAACGCTCGCATCTTTTGCATTGAAAAAAGGGTTCATTGGAACGCCGATACAGGTGTCTGTAGTAATCTGCAATTTTGCGCAATTAAACGTTGTTATTTCTCACATTTCTTTTCAGGCACAAAGATGTTTTTTTCAACTCAGCTGTTTAGAATTTCTGAAAACACCACTTTACTAAACATTGTATCAGTCATTTTATAATGGTATTTTTTTGTAACATATTTAATATAAATACAGTGTTTTAAGGCCGTCTGTCAATGACAAATAATTTTTAAAAATCATCAAAAATGGACTAGCGCTTCAAGTATATGGAGGCTTTAAACTTTTCAAAGTAATGTCTCACTTTGTGCGTATTGCAGATACGATTTGCCCGCTAAGCACATTTGTTTAGGAAGCATTCACGTATTAACTTCGTCCAAACATTTAATTAACTAAGTAAATGGAAGATCCTCTGCGTAGACAATTATTTCGAATCCCTTCTCAATTTGAACACCTTTTTGAAAAGTTGTCGTGTTGGTACCACATATCAGTAACTTCAAAAGCAGTACGAGTTCTGAAGTACAGAAAGCATTACTACCACAACCAGAACTTTTGTATCTATTGAAATGCCTTTCGGTAAATAATAACATTCTTGTTTTCTTCTGCAGGCCAAGTTGTCAGAAGTCTTTGATGAGCCGATAATGGAGTATGCTTCCGTAAGTATCTTTTAAGAAATGGTACTGCGTGTTTAAATGCAGAAGGGCTATTCCACCGTCACGTGTGGAACAAAAATACGCTTAAATTTCATTAACATTTCGTCATATCTCTTAATATTTTAATGAAACAGGGGTAACATTTTTTTAATCTTGACGTTTGATACAAAGATACTAATGACACAATTATATTTTTATTAAAAAATTTTGTTATTTAAAATAAAATTTATTTACATGCGTCAAGTGCGGGGCATCCAAAGTAAACCTATGGGAACTTGCTTATGAATAAGCTAATATTTTTGCTCTATTAATACAACAATGACGAAACAAATTGTAGATTTTCAAAGCTGTGGTTCCAACGTTAAGGAAAAATGTCTCATTAGTTTAGAAATAATTATTTAAACCATTGAAAAAATAATATATATATGCTCATTCCATTGAAAATGGTCATTTTGTCCCACACGTGACAGTTTCTACATTTCATAAAAAAGAAATAATTTTTGAAGAAAGTTTTTGCTTAAGAAGTCACACATGCGTTTGTGATTTCTTAAGCAACAAAATTTTGTTCATCATCCTATTAAATTATTCTTTTCCGTGGAATGGCCCACAATGATTTTAATCATTGTCTAAAGTGAAAAAAATGATTGCCCTTTTTCTCCGAACAATTTTTGAAAGGGGAAATAAAGAAAATGCAGAAAAAAGCTGAAAACTTTAATAGCAATTCGTCCTTTCGCAATTTCTTTTATAGTGGACAAATCTTGTTCCATATATATGCCGGTGCATTGCTTGTTGGAGCCTTTCTTGCATTTCCTGCTTCAGGCAATTGGTGTTTAGGCAACCACTAGGTCTCAAAGCGTGAGCTAACTAAACGTGCTCGTGAAGAATATTCTAGTATAAATCAACATGAGCATATATGAATGCATCAGCATGAGCAAGAGTCCATGTTTAGTCTATAAAATGATCGAAACGGTCATTTGATATGCAAAGATTATTATCCGTCAAACATTCATAAAAGAAATGCATGCGAAGAGATTCTGTGTTTGGAGTGTGGTACCTCTGGATGGACACAAATACCTCCATGTTTTTCCAAGGAGGACCGTGAAGCTCAGGTTTACAGAGATGACATCCTTGATGCTCATGTGCACCCATATGCCAGGGCAATAGACGATGCTTCGCTGTTACAGGACAAAAAGGCAAGCAGGCTTGTATCGTAGATGATTATCTTCAACAGGCACATGGAATGGCCAGCTCGTTCGTAGGACTTGCATCCTATCGAGCACGTTTGGGATACTTTAGGGTGGCGTCTAGCTGTTTTCAATCCGCCCTTTCTGACTCTTGTCACACTTGCAACTGCTTTGCAAGAAAAATGACTCGAATGACTCTCTTATCCTATGGACCGCGTAACTGATTGCATCACACATCGCTGTATGCGTCATATTTCCCCTTGTGGGGATCATATTCCATATTGAAGGTACTTTTCCTATAGAAATTGACGTCTTCGGTTTGCTTATTTTATACAGGAGCTAGTTTCCATACCACAATTGTCTGGTAATTTCTTATTTTATACCTTACTATGTGCTGTATATTGTGGATAAGTTTCGTGAAGTTCTACATGTTTGAGTAATAGTCATTTTTGTAATATTTCCTTAATTGATAATAACTAGTCGCGAACAAATGACCTTTGTCAATCATTTGATAAAACGATTTTGGTGAGGTGAAAAAAATATACTTCTAGTATATTTTCGTTATGTGATTGAGAAAGTAAAAATAACAAGCTTTGCAATCTTTAAGGCAACTCTGCTCTTGGCAAATTTCAATTGAAGTTAAATCAAGACACGTTGTTGTCTCTAACCAATGGCTGCTGAAAAAAGTAAAACTAAGATCCATCCATTTACGTAGGATGTGACCTGTTCAATAAGACATCTATCTACCTTGGCCGAATAAAATTAAAATGTTTCACTTCTTTGGCTAATTTCTTAAATTCCAAGTTGACATATTCAGCTCTAGAACCAATAACACACTTTCAAATTTCGATCTTCAACTGTCCTTTCCGTATCGTCCCTCTACGAAAATGGAAAATTCTAAAACAAGGCGGGGCGGAGGTTCAACTCTTCGCTGTCATACTTAATACAGTATATGATTTGATGCTTTTCATCATTCGGAAAATCAAAGGTTTACATTATGTGAAACAAAATAAACCAACTGGAGGCAGTCTTGTTTACAATGACACAATTGACTTGTTCAATGTTAATTAACGTCAGGGTCGTCGGAAATGCTTACAAGACTACTCCATTGAACACATTTCTGCTCCGAAGAAATTTCAGAATTGTTAGGTGCAGACAGCACTAGTCATAGCGTTATCTCTTCATGGGCGCCCATATGCACAACTGTAGGGGAGCTCAGATATTTTCCCCATGGTTTAGCATTATATTTTCCCTTTGGAAACCGATTTCAGTAGAGATTCGAGTTAATTAAAATTGACATTTTTAATAACTTAGTCATTAATGGCTAGGGAAGAAATGTTTTACACTTTTGCAAAGAAAAAAAGTACTAAAAGCAAGGAAGTTCTGTGTTTTTTTTGGGGGGGGGGGACCTTGAGTCCCCACTTGCCCCCTTATATGGGAGCCCATGTCCTTGGTGAACTAAACACTATAAACCCAGAAAATATTTACGTTATTGACAAAAAAACGTGGAATTCTTCGTTATTTCAATTGATTTTCAATTTAAATTCTCAAACATTTTAATTGATATTATTTATATTAAAATTTTTAATGATATTAAAATTACATCAACATTACTTTTGTTTCATCACAGAGAGTTTGCTCAACTCTTGATGGTGTCCAAGAATGTCAAGACCTTCAAGAATACAATGTAAGTACGTACATTCACGTAGTAATCAAAACATGTTGAGCTAAGATACGAGCGAAATTGTCAACTAATATGAAGCAAGATTTCAATATCAGTATAATTATAGTCAACAAGCAGCGACAAAATTAAAAATTTTAAAAACCCTCGACTGAGTCGCAACTGTAGAATCAAGAGGAAAAAATTAAAATCCTGCCTTATATTGTTAAAAATAAATCTCAAGTATTTTATTTGCTATGAAATAGAAACTGACATCAGGTAAAATTTTTAAATCAATGCGTTTCATTTCCTTGTCGGCCAACAATGAATTCGTTTATCAATCGCATGAATAAAGGCTTAGCCGTTTTTAAAAACTGCTTCGAATTCTATGAAACGTGGAAGTTCCAAACACATTCTATCAGACGCGAGAAAAAATTCTCTTTATTTTGGCATTGCGGTGAAAATACAGTTTAATTTTTAAAAAATTAACTGTATTTTCACCGCAAAAATCACGAAAAACCTTTTAGAGGTTTTATTTAATATCTTCGTTAAAATTAATGTCATCCAAGACGCAACCTAGCTAAGAACACTCTCGATCAACTCTCCTTTCAAACTTTTTTTTTTCCAACATCGGTCCTTCCGTTTATGCGCTAGAAAGCCAGACAAACACACAGATACGTCAACTTTATAACCCCCTTCCTTTGTGTGCCGGGGGTTAAAAAATAAAGTGTATTCAAATCCTTTGAAACTTTAACACGAATCTATCACAATCCACAAACCAAGAACGTAAATAGAATGCTGTGCAGGAGATAAGGTAAAACGAATTTAAATTTTTATATCACTAAGTCTAAACAGGCATCGCTACACCTGCGGTTAAGGCAAACATTAATGTAGTTAAAATGTTGTAAAGCGTTTTTATTTACTTATTCTTCATAAAATAAAAAACTGAATGTTCTACTCATGTACACTAGTAAGAAGTTATGCTCATAAAATTGAGACTTAAATTCAGTTTTTCTAAAGGAATATTTCACGTGTTTACATCAATTCTAATCGATTAAGAGCATTATAACGCTGCGCGTTTTTAAGATAAACAGAGCAATCCATAGAGAACTTTCAGCGAAAAATTACGAAAACTTTTAAAGAATAGAAAATTAAAAATATTTTGCTATGAATTAAAATTTATGAGAAAAAATTCTCAATTTGTTCGAATAGAGTAAACGGTTTCACCGATTGGTTGATTTGATGACGTCACGGTGAATGTCCATAGGATGTTTTCATTAGCTTTCATCAACCTCTTTGAACGCACTTGGTTAGTCACCGGTTAAGCGCGGTTACTTGGTTACTCTATTCGAACATACCCTCTGTAATTTAATGGTGACTCACTCATTCATCAATGATTCCATTGAGGCTTCAAACCAATGCAGGAACGACGTTTTTACAGAGATTGTCAATAGAAATCGCGTTAATGGTTTAACATGGAGTTCTATAAGAATGATTTGGTGTTTCTATTTTTCAGTCCCAAATTTGTCATCAACTTAATGCTACACCGTCAAATAGTAACTACACGTTGACCAAAAGCTTTTAAATACATTCAATTTCTTGTCATCTTTTACCATGCTTTAAATAATGTTTTTGAAACATAGATTAAAATATATGCAGGGTGTATCAAAACTCTTCGGCAAAACTTTAAGGAGTATTAAGGGGACGATAAGAAGCAAGATCATATAGCAGCATATTGCAGCAAACACAATGCTGATGCTCTAAATGCACGCAAAGCCAGAAACTGATAAATGCAAAAGAAGTTAAAAATTAATTGCTCAAAGACAATTTTTAACAACATTTTAGTTTTTAAGAAAGAGTTAGAGCAGTTTGAAAATTTACGACCTGGAGTAGCTTTAATATATGCGTCGCAACACATTAAATTTTTTGTCAAAACCTGCTGTCAACAAATTTCAATAACCACTTAAAACCGTTATTAAAAACTGAAATGTCGTGTAAAATTGTCTTTGTGTAATAAATTTGTATCCTGTTTTGTATCCATCAGTTTCTGGCTTTGTGTGCATGTAGCACGTCAGCATTGTGTTTGCCACCATATGTTCCAATATGATTCTTTCTTCTTATCCTCCCCTCTAACGTCCCTTAAAGTTTTGCCCAAGGTTTTAGTCTCAATCTGTATGTATTATATATATATATAGTTGTTGATATATAGTATATATATATAGTAGAGTTGATATATATATATATATATATATATATATATATATATATATATATATATATATATATATATATATATATATATATATATATATATAGATTTTACCTGATCTACATTTCACATTTTCTTAGTCCTTTTGATTGAAATAAATTCGTTGAATTTCAATTGCATTTTCTTTTAAAGGCATGTATCCATTCATTAATTGAAGAAAGCATGGAAGAAGGATATTGCAAATCAGTGGACAAGAGTGAGTTTGCTTTTACAAAATGAAACTGAAGAAGGAAGTTCAAAATGATTTCACAGTTCTACTGGATGTACAAAATTAAGTACATAATCACTATTGTATTGTAATTTTTTATTCATTAACTTGAAGTGAAATAAAGAAATCATTATAGTCAGTTATCGAACACTGGGAATCACGTGTCTTTTTCTCGAGTTGATATATTCAAAAATCAACTATGATGTATTAATTAACTGTCAAAGAAGACTTATCAATCATTAGCAAACATGCCCAGCGTTGCCAGGGTCACTAATGATATTGAGAAACAATTTATACTTCCCTTTATGTATTTTTAGCACTACCCCGCGGTTTCATTCGCGTTAATACGACAACAATATATAAAAAAACTATTTTAAGTACATCACGCTGTGATATATATATGATATATAGTAAAAGAATACACACCCTTATCCACATCGATGTTTTCCGTTAGATATTTGAAAAGAAATATATTTCAATAGAACATAATTGAATCCCCTTGATTTATAAATTAATTTTTAAATGAGCTGGTTAATAAAAGCTGAATATCTTCCCGCCCGCAGCTGGGTTCGAACCCGAGACCCTAGGTTTTCTGGCCGAGAGCTTTACAGCCTGAGCTTTCGGGCAACAAAAGTTCAAGCTACTGATGCATCATAATTATTATTTAATTTCAATTTTTTACTGCTCCACTCCTATTAGTCATAGCGTAACGTTATATAGCCTTTGAATTTCCTCAATTAATGAACTATTCGACACAAAAAGTATTTTTCAATTCGAACTAGTATTTCCCGAGATTAACGCGTTCAAACACTCTTCAGCTAAATATTATTAGTAGATATAACGTACTGAAAGCCTATAAAATTGATCAAAAGAAAATAAATTAGCTTTGTTCTGCACTTTTACTCCAATGGGATGCTTGCAATCATCTAGACTAAGAATGTAAGACTAATAATCGTTCACAATCATGGTTTGGACAGTACTGACCTAAACATTCTTTGAAAATATCCTTATAAACGAAAAAAAAAAAAAAAAACTCTTAAAAGCAACAAAAATGACCTCAAAATAAAATATAACGCCTTTTAAGTTAACGGGAAGACGATGGAGGTTTTCCTTGATTGTTATTTTTTAACTGTAAATCGTAACTTTTATTTCTAAATATAATGTTAAAGTATGTAATCATGCATTATCATTTCAAAAAAAAAAAAAAAACAATATCAGTTAAAATAATAACGTATTTAAAAAAAATACATAAATACCTGATAAGCTTCATAAGAAATTATATATCTCTAGTTTTAATCTTCGAAAGCATCAGAATTTCATTTTATTATCGAAAGTTTTTCAATATCATCAATAGAAAGTGTGTTGTCCAATTTCAAGTTCTGTAATCTTGAAAAAACTCCGTTTTGCGTCAGCATTTGTCAATGGAGCATCCAGTTTAACGTTTAAAGTCTGCCTTTTTTTTCAGTTAAAATGCTCGAACTTTGCTTGAAAGCACGATATCCAGCGTAATTTTTCAAGCGAAATGCTCTTAAAAATAAAAAATGAACCTTGAAAATTCCATTTAAAAAATCTACAAAATACAAGAAACAAATTGAAAAATATTCACATAACCCAAAAAGAAATTTTAAAATGCTCAAAAACAATAATAATGCTGCTGAAAGTGTTAAAAAAAAATCTAAATATATATATTGCATTTATCATCAACATCCTAGCTCTATATAACATATAGGGTAAAGTCAACAGTAGTAGGGGTTGTTCAATCATCTCCTAGATTCATGGCCGATCCAGAGAAATAACTATAAGAATAACTACTAACAATAGTACAGCACTCAAAAAAAAAAAAGAGCATGGGTTACTCATGACTTTAGAAGTTAAATAGTATCAAAACTGATGATTTTGAAAAAAAGATCAAGATCAACGAGTCAATAACTTTGCAACACAGCTGTAGTTTCAGCCCATATGATGTAGTTCTAGATCAATGTTAGAAGTCTATGGTACCTAATCAACTTTAATTAAACTGTCACTTGAAGCGAAAAAAGAAGGTTCAAAATTGTAGTTCCTTTGGATATAGTATCCTTGAATAAACCACTAAATACAGACCTTTTTTTATTGCTATAATTTGTTTCTTTATTCCATCTTTTTTATCAGTTTCACATGCAGCTATTAACTGCTATGACCAGTGTCCTCTAACCGTTTCTTTAGAACTCCATTTACGAGGAATTATTGTGAATTCACCAAAGGATCAATATTTTAATCTGATGATCCATGGACATTTTTAACCAGTTGGTCTTATACAGTCAGGTTCAAGGAAATACAATTCAGGGCTTCTTCATCACTCCCAAGTGCAAAATTGAAGAACAAAAAAATTAAAATAAGTTTTAAACTGCTTTTTATTTTATTTTTTCGAAAAGAAGTTTTTTAGTTTTAAATGTTTCTGTTTAAATTAGGTATGTAGCAATCAGGTGCTACTGATCATTGCTGAAACCGTTGACCACAAAACAGAACAGTGTATAGTGCAGCTCTGGTTAGTTGAGCTGTGACCTTGACTATGTTTACCTGTTTTACGGAAGTTTAATAAAAAATAGACGTGTTATTGGCCCGGATTTTAGTTGGAATATTTTTTAAAAACTACTAAGAACGTTTCTCAACTCAACTTAGCGCCAATTACCCCTCCCTATTTACCGGAACAGAGGTAAAAATTGTTAGAGTCGGAGCCCAACTTCTCAGAGCCTCACTATATTAAAATCCTCAAAAAACTTATTTTTGTATGCTTTAATAAAGGACATTTGAATAGGCCTCAAGAAGAAGGACATTTGAATGGGCCTCTAGCAGAAGGACATTTGTAACAGTGGAAGGGCATATGTCACATTTAATCTTCATTAATATTTTGTCCTTCCTGTCCTAGAGGAAGGGAATATGTTACAAACAAAAAATAAAATTTTAACTCGTACCATGCGAGTATACCCTTCTTTCGAGGATCCATCAATCTATTCTTCTAACCATACATGTTTAAATTTACTTTTTAGTGTGTAAACCAATGGTCTACAAAATGTATATGAAAAAATTTTAACCTTCGTCGCAAGGTCTTATCATACGCTAGCGTTAAGTGCTTTTGTGCTTCAAACGAAACGCAAATGAGGTTGAAACATAGTCCCGTTCACATGAGACTTTCGTATCTCGCATATCATCGCTCTAGGTACGAAAAAACTGTTTGGAAAATTCACCGTCCACATGTAAAAAAAACCTTTCACCCGAGAAAACAGTTTTACCCAGCATCCTTAGCAGCTCGATTCGCATTGCAAACTCGTTTCGCATAGTACATTCTAGGAGAAAACCTAGCAAAAACCCTAGCAGAAGGCAAAAGAAAGACCCACATTTACCAGGGAAATAACCGGAATGTGGTGAAAAGCAAGTTTTATGCAGGGAAGAAAAACTCCACGTCAACGAGGCTATTAGTGAAAACAAATCGTTTCTATAACACGACAATGACCACTCTATAATCAAATATACACTTATGCAGCTCGGATTTCAAAACGAAACCAGTTCGTTGAGTGTAAGTCCATTTTACAAACCAGCCAACACATCAGGCCACTTGGATCAGAATTTCATTGTTGCAGAGCTACGGCTACAAGAGCAAAGCTTTAGGACATTGCCAAATCTCGTCAGATTAGTGAAACTAACTGCCAAAGAAAATGCATACACTTGCCGTACATTTTATTTTACTTATTTAAATTTCCTACACATCTAGAAAAAAGAAATTGTAGGGGGGGAAAAAAGATTTTCTGGATCTCCAGCAGTGGAGTCTGGTTATGTTTCGAAAATTTCAAATATCCTTCCCCCCCCCCTCCAAATGTGTTGTAAAGACACACGAAGGAAGTAAAACTTTAATCTTCTCTTTTTTTTTTACATTCTGAACTGTGTGTGTGTCATTTCACCCGTTCGTTTTTTCTCATGCCACGCCCTCTTGTTCTTTCCGCTCCTGGCTTAGGCATATTCACAAAATAATTATATATTTTAGAAAATGGATTACAAACAGCAAGAAAACTGAACAATATTCAAAATCCGCTTTTTGATTGTTGTGAGAAACGATGTTTTCCAATTAGAAAGTTAATTTTTCTAATAAAAGTTAAACTAATTTCAAGGTTGAAATTAAGCAATGTAGATTACGCTTCAAACTGATGACTTGACTTGAATTATATGCTTGCTTAAGTTCAGCCGTTAAATGAATTTGTTAAATTTCGCAACAATTAAAAAACCACCTACGTCACTTCCTGCACAAAAAAAGCTGCAGATAACACTTTCAGAGCCCTCACATAATAAGTGTCACTTCAAAAACGCAACCACACGAACACGCGCTCTGATCCAAAATAGCGGATGGGTTGGCTTAAGGGAGAGTTTTCTAGTTTCATTTGCCAACTTTCAAATGTAGATGGCGCAGAATTTCACTCGGTTTTAAAGGGGGGGGGGGGGAATAAAGGTCCCTCTCTAAACAGCTTCACACAGAGGGAAGTAATTAGGCGTTAATAGCTGTCACGGGAACCGACCCCTCTCCCTTCAGGCAAATGCAAAGACGAAGACCGGTTTGCTCTTTCAACATTTCTCTAGAGGAGCAAATGGTCAAATTTTAGCTTCGGAGCGATTTTTGTGATGCAGTTATAGGAATTAGTTTTTCTGAAAGGTATTGACACCAGGGCCCAATTTCCCAATAGGCAGAGTAGGCAGCTGCCTAGGGCGGTAAATTTTTCAGGGGCCGGCAAATTTCGCTTTAACCACACATTTTTTTCAATTCTTTTCTTGGTCTTAAAAGTAAAATATTAGTATTTTTTCATTTTTCGAAGATATTTTTTCTCATCATTTAATAATTATTACTTTCACACATCTTATGAAAATCAAATGTTTTTCAATTATGGTAATTAATCAGCGTAAAATAGTAAGTGAAGACGAAAAGCAGGTGTTAATTTCAGAAAGTGTCGTTGCGTTTATCCAGAAGTCGCAACAAGATTGGAGTTTGATTATGATTTTAGTGCTATACTTAGGTTTATTCAGGGCTGGTTTCTTGAGTGACTGACGTTTATTTTCGTTTTTACATTATTAATATTTAAAAAATTGTTTTCTGTTAATATTAAGTCTCGGAGATAAATAAAAATGAATGACGAGCGAAAAAGGCTGACTGCTTTTAAATAAAGGAAACATGCTAAATGGAAACATGTTAATAAACATTAAAAACCGAAAAACAAAAAAGAGTCATCAAAATTTTTTTAAACATATGTTTCTTTTTTCAAATGGGCAGTTTTCAAAAGCGGAAACTTTTGCAAAGTAATCCAGCTACAATTTACTAATGAAGTACCATTGAACAGTGAGGAGTGGTAAGAACACAAGAGAGTGAACGTAATAACAGAGTAAATTATTCAAATCGTTGATTCGTAGATTGAAAAAAAAAAAAAAATAATAGAATAAAGATGCTGCTATAAATAAAGATGACAACTGATAAAATGGTTAACGCACAAGACATTAAAGTTCAGTGCTTATCAAAGATTCAACGATATAGATATTAAATAATTAAGCAAGGTTTGATTAAAACACAGTTTTGATCAAAAGAGCACGTAAAAGTAACTTTTTTTCAAAAAGTAACAGAATTCATTCGGAATGTAATCGTGTTCTTTTTTTTTTTTTTTTTTTTAAATTCTAAATTCAAAATGTCTTTTTGAGCAAACAATGAAACAACAAAAAAGTTTTTTTCTCTGAAAATAAAGATGCTGTCTCATGTGAAACATACTAACATGCTTAGCATTCGTTGGATTGTTGACCCACCTTGCCTTCTCAAATTTTACAACGTGCACCTTGAGTAAACAAGTTTTGGGTACCCCTGAATTTTGCTACAACTTTTTTTTTTTTTCAAACGCATGAACAATTACAGGAAGAGTTCATTCAACTTTCTGGCTTGGGATGGAAACATTACTAGATTTACACAATATGAATCTATGCAATATGAATGTGATTTTATTGTCCCTTAGATAGGGGGTCCGGGGGAAAATTGTAGTTTTAAAATCAGTTTTAGACGATCTCTGGTGATGTTAGGGGGATAAAAGGTTTGTTGTGCCCTTCGCGGAAATTTTTCAATATTGAAACTTTAAAAACGCAATTGTAGATAGTCGAACGTTGTTTGAAAAAGGGCTTTCCTTTGTTTTCAAAATTGTAGTTCTAAAAACACAGTTTTAGACTATCTGTGATAATGTTAGGAAAAGGAGATCCTAGGGCTCACCCCAGGAAAATTTTCAAAATTAAAGTTTTAAAAATGCTATCTATGGTTGGGGGAAAAGCAGTTTTCTGAAATTGAAGCTCTAAAATCGCAAGCCGACCTTTGTAACGTTAAGAAAAAGTTTTCAGAAGCTCTTCCGGAATTTTCTCGAAATTGAAGCCCTGAAAATCAAATTTAACACGATTTTTTAATAATGTTGACGAGAATGGAGGGGGGGGGAGAGGGGTGCTCCACTTAAATTTTCGAACTTGTAACTTTGAAAACGCAGTTTTGATAGATCTCGATAATATTAGTGGGAATTGAATTTCGGTGCCATTCCCCCCGCAAATGTTTGAAATTGATACGCCAAAAACGCAATTCTAGGCTTGTCTTTAATCGTGTTAAGAAAAGAGGGGGTAATCAGGGGATCTCTCCTAAAAAATTTTCAAAATTGCAGTACTACAACCGCAGTTTTAGATGACTCTTAATGACAAAGAGGGTGCTATTCTGGCGCTGCGGTGAGGAGCGCTCTCCTGGAAGTTTTTCAAAATCTAAAATTTTTTCTAAAATTGAAGTTGCATATCCAAAAAAAGATGAATCAGACACCCCGTGACAGATATGTTTCGAAAATTCTCAAAAATTGATTCAGCTATTCAGTACACATCGAAAATCAGAACTCAAGAATTTTCATAAATCAAGTATCCTTCCTTTTATACATATCAGATATAGAAGAAAGTAAATATGATTTTCGAAAAATAATTTGAACACTTTAAGAACAGACTGTTCTACCTCCATCAGCGAAAACCAACATCACTGAAACTTTTAATAAAAATCATCTAATGATAAATTGAAACAATCAGTTTAAAAATGGTAGAGAAGATAAAAATGGTAGAGAGTAGTAAAGTGAAATGAAAAATTCTTCATAAGCCTGAACTCGTTAATGAAGACAATACATTAATTGTCGATTGGAGGGATAAAAAATATGTTATTCGCAAAATTCAAAACTAGTTCTTAACGATTGTCGAGGTGCAAATGAATCAATGGAAGACTGGAGCATACTGCTCAGAATTATCACAAACAACAAAACATTTTTGACCTCTCTCCCTATCATCATTTTTAAAACACGCATTCAACATGCAAAATTGTGCTACTTCCAGAAAATTTATAAAAAAATTGAAAAGAAATCAAATCGTCTGATCCAGCTTTGAAACGGACATCAACTCCATGCCGTCTGTGATGTTCCCTTCATTGAAAAAGAGACACGGTCATTAAATTTTGGAAAGAATCGTCGGTAGGCCGTCGCTAGGTCAAAAAACTGAGGAGGGCGGAGAGTACGCTTTCGGCGGTCCGTTAATTATTTCAAACGCATGTTCCAATATGCAGAGAGAGAGAGAGAGAAGATTTGCCTTATGGTTCAGCAGGGATAGTCGTATTACTAGACCTTAGTACTAGCACGATAAATTTAATTGTAAGGATAATATTCAATCAGAATTAAGGGGTGTCGGAGGGCTACCTTCTTGCATTATTTTGAAATTGAAGACATAAAAACGCAGTTTTAGATTATATTTTAAGTTTGGGAGGATGGGGGAGAGTAGGTCCAAGATAGCCTCTCCCGATAATTTTTCCAAATTTAAGTTCTCAACACAATCGTACGTTATATTTAATTATGTTCAGAAGAGGGGGTACGGGGCTCACCCCCGGGAATTTTAAAGATTGTTATTTGAAAAGCACAGTTTTAGACGACCTATGGTGATGTTAAGGGAGGAAGAGACTCTTGGTCATCGTTCTATAATTTTTCAAAATGCAAACTTCAACCACGCATTCCCATTTGTGAATTATTCGTGATTGTGACACGTAAAGGGGAGTCTGGAGGCTCTCTCCCGAAAAAAATCTGAAAATTTTAGTTCGAAAAATGCAGTTTTAGATGACCTATGGTGATCAGTGGCATAGCTACACTTTCTGCCGCCCGGGGCAATTTATTTTATATCCGATGAACCGTTTTTTTTTTTTTTTAATTGAAGTGAATGAATTACGAGCAGCATTTAATTATCAATTCCAGTTTAGTGAAACATTTTCTGCTCTTCAAATTGCATGTGAAACAATTGTCAATATTAAGTAAGTCCATTTCCTAATTATGATATTTTTCTATTTACTGTGTATCCGATGAACCGTCTTTTATTTTATTATTGAAGTGAATAAATCTCGTGTATTATTTTGTTTTATTTTATGGTTAAATGTAACATTTTCCCCTTTGTATGATATGTATATATCTATCTTGAGAAGTGTGAAAAGATGCATCACACGGTATGATGCATATTTACTGCATAACACAGTGCATTGTGTACAATCCCTTAGAGGCAATTCTAAAAAGAACTAACTTACGTAGTGCATGGTTCGAAGGAATCCCATTGCTAGTTTCAATGTGTGAATTTTAGGATGAAAAATCAGCCGATAAAAGTGGTAAACTGCAGCAGTGCCCACAGGGGGGGGGGGGGGTATTATGGCGCAAGTTGCGCCATCGAAATTTTTGGGGGGGATTTTTTTTCCTGAAGGTTTTTTTTCCTTTAGAACATGAAAATTTTTAATTTTGGAAAGAAAAAATATTCAAACTCATTCAACAAGAAATAAATGCATTAATAATACTTTTTCTGCGTACACTTCAGGGCTATCACCGTAGCCCCCCCCCCCCCCCCCCCGTTTTTCAGAAGTGTGGCCGACAATTTCATTTTAGGGATGCAACTAACGAAGAAAAAGGAAAACTCTGCGTAGTTTAAAAAAATTAAAATAATAATTATAAATGAACAATTGAAATGGTGCACTACAGTTGTACTGTAAACTGTACAATTGATCCAGGAATGATATTTAACTTTAAAAGACGCAGATGGTGATGATTTATGTGATATTTATTATGTGATTTCATAACGTTTCCATTCTTCCTGGTTTCTTAAATTTACAATACAAGAACAGCTTCCATTTTCATAATTTTTGCATTTTGCTTAGAAACTACTCTGTGAACTTTTACGGATTTCCTTTTCTTGCTTTTTAATTGCATTGCAGATATGGAAAATTCACTCATAACTAATTGTCGTGCTACCTTCGACGCATTTTATAATTGTTCAAGCACATAATCTTTAGCTTTTCTTTATTTGTTAGAAACTTTCTCTTTTTCATTCTAGCTTCAATCTTTAAATGAAACAGTGCTTTTATGTGTCATTATATTTCATCAACTTTCCCATATAGAATGAAAAAAAAAAAATGGAAAATGAGGAGTAGTTATTTGTATAAGCGATGTTTAAACTAGTACGGTGTGGGAACTTCCGCTCTCAGTGATGCCAAAGGGATGAAGATCCATTACACACCGTGATTCCCTTCGGAAAATTTTCGTGTTGCGGGCGGAGAATTCGCGTTAGGTCTAAAATTCTTTACCGGGGGAAAAAATCGCGTTATAGCCATTTCGTGTAAGTCGGATCGCGTTGTAGCGGGAGTCGACTGTAAAAGCTATTTTGATGAGGTATGATTTTCTCCTTTAAATCGCAATGTCTCGAAATGGTATTTTTGAAACTAAATGTTCCTTTTTCTCATAAATTAAATTGTGTTAGGCTTTGAAATTTTTACCACCTATTCCATACATCTAACTGCCTATACTGAATTAAATTTTTTCTCATATTCAAAAAGTATTTTTTATGGGGCTGATTTTGTGTTGCAAAATGGCATTTTTGGAAACAAATACAGTAACTTACATATTAGAATTTTAAAAAAACCTAAGCTTTCTTTCTATAAAATTTTATTTCAGTATAGAGAAAAAGTCTACTTAAGGTACTGAAAAAATTTCATAATTGTATTTTTAATAGATTTTCAGAAAAAGGTACATGAACCTGTGCAAATCAACATTGATGGTATGATGGGTACTGACTCCCCTTATTTGGTCACTTATTACAAAACTTTTATTCAGACCAGAATGAATTTTATGTTCATTTTATAAAAGTACTTACTCACAACTCAAATAATAACTGCGATTAATCTTACTGCTTTATATCAGCAAATTTCCTATAAACAGTGAGTTTCAAACTGAGACATTCATTTAAGCAGAAGGTTTTTAATTAATGAATTGAAGTCTAAGTAAACCTTTCACATTCACATAAAGTAATGACTTTCGATGCACAACTTTTCATCCTCTTGAATCAGTATCTTTAATCGTTCCTGTATCAGTGAAAAAGAAAACCATCCAAATTCTGTAATATAGCAGTATCGGATCTAGGAAAGCGGCGACTTCCGAGTTTTTCAACATTAAGGGAGGCACCCAAGAACGGATCTAAAAGGAAATCATTACCCTCTTTGACAAGCCCAAAGAAACCATAAAATTGCATACCTAGATCTTTAAATTAGGAAAATTTCCTGTGCAGAGCGCCGGCCTCTAAGCTCCTGCCTGGTGTCACCAAAGTTTAAAATGCATTTTTAGGACTAATTTTAGAATTTTTTCTGGACAGAGCATATTCTTTATTTTTCTTCGTAATTAAATTCTTATTTTTCCTTTAAATACTTTTGACTGTTTCTCAACCAAAGGGTGGCAAATTGAGGAATCGCCCCGGGCGGCAGAAAGTGTAGCTACGCCACTGATCACCATAGAATACACTATGATTTTTCATTTATCTCATAAATAAAAATAAAAAAACATATATAAATGTTTTTCGTTTCAAAATAGCCAAAAAATCGCTTTTATTATTATTATTTATTTATTTTATTTTTTCCATTTTATTAGAGAATGGCATTCACAACAACAAAATACAGACCGACAAAATCAAAAATTGCGAATGAAATTAGCAAAAGGAACGCATTCAACCCCTTCTCGATGGGGAGTCGATTCCTTGGGCCCTCGGGAAACATCGTTATCAGACTTTGAAGAAAGGAGGAACTCGCAAGTGGCTCGCGTTGGGAAAAAGGGGAGAAAGCTAAAGTGATTTATGGTAGAGTTAATTAGGAAAAGTGCCAGACACTGGTATTTTTCAGATTTCTTACTTCAGCGACATCTGCATGAGGAAGTTGGAACTAAATGTCCGTAGATTGAACAAGTTTTTAAAACATCCACACTTTAAAATATAAAAATTGATTAAAATGAACTTTAAAAATTATCATAAAGACCCTCAAAGTCTTATGAATCATCGATGACTGTTTTTTTTCCCAATAGTATTACAGGATTTGTAGTAGGAAGCTAAGTTGCTCAGTTTTTAGTGCGTGTATGGTTGCTATTCTGAAACCGTCGCCAAGCGAGATTTTCAGTTAAAATTAATTTAAATTATAAAAACGCAAAATTTTTTTACAATATTATCTCAATCGATTCTAGACTGAAAATCACGTCGTATGCAACAAAGATCGGGAGGCTATTTGCTGTTGATTTTGATTACGGGAGTAGATTGATTTTCCCTTGGCGCCAATCTCTTGGGACAACAGCTGTTATCCCAAGAGATTGGCGCCAAGGGAAAATCAATCTACTCCCGTAATCAAAATCAACAGCAAATAGCCTCCCGATCTTTGTTGCATACGACGTGATTTTCAGTCTAGAATGGATTGAGATAATATAGTAGAAAAATTTTGCGTTTTTTCAATTTAAATTAAGTTTAAATGAAAATCTCGCTTGGCGACGGTTTCAGAATAGCAACCATACACGCACTAAAAACTGAACAACTTTGCGTCCTACTACAAATCCTGTAATAATATTGGAAAAAAAGCAGTTATCGATGGTTCATAAGACTTTGAGGGTCTTGATGATTATTTTTAAATTTCATTTTCATCAATTTTTATATTTTAAAGTGTGGATGTTTTAGAAACTTGTCCAATTTTCGGGCATTTAGTTCCAATCTTCTCATGCAGGTGTCGCTAAAGTAAGAAATCTGAAAAATACGAGTATCTCCAACTTTTCCTAATTAACTCTACCATAAATCACTTCAGCTTTCTCCCCTTTTTCCCAACGCGAGCCACTTGCCCCAGGACTCTCTTGCCTGGCCACTTGCGAGCTCCTCCTTTCTTCAAAGTCTGATAACGATGTTTCCCGGGGGCCCACGGAATCGACTCCCCATCGAAAAGTGGTTTAATGCATTCCTTAGCTAATTTCAGCTTTTCACTGAGGCATTTCGCAATTTTTTAATTTTGTCGGTCTGTATTTTGTTGTTGTGAATGCCATGAATTTTCCATATCTGCAATGCAATTAAAAAGCAAGAAAAGGAAATGCGTAAAAGTTCACAGAGTAGTTTCTAAGCAAAATGCAAAAATTATGAAAATGGAAGCTGTTCTTGTATTGTAAATTTTAGAAACCAGGAAGAATGGAAACGTTATGAAATCACATAATAAATATCACATAAATCATCACCATCTGCGTCTTTTAAAGTTAAATATGATTCCTGGATTAATTGTACAGTTTACATAAACGGGGAGGGGGGCGGGGGGGGGAGCTACGGTGATGGCCCTGAAGCGTACGCGAAAAAAGTATTATAAATGCATTTATTTCTTGTTGAATGAGTTTGAATATTTTTTCTTTCCAAAATTAAAAAAATTCATGTTCTAAAGAAAAAGAAACCTTCAGGAAAAAAAATCCCCCCCAAAAATTTCGATGGCGCAACTTGCGTCATAATCCCCCCCCCCCCCCCTGTGGGCACCGCTGCAGTTTACCACTTTTATCGGCTGATTTTTCATCCTAAAATTCACACATTGAAACTAGCAATGGGACTCCTTCGAACCATGCACTACGTAAGTTAGTTCTTTTTAGAATTACCTCTAAGGGATTGTACACAATGCACTGTGTAGTCTATACATATAATAAAATAAGATGTTTGTGTGTGTGGCGCGCTTCCCGGGAAAACGGTAAGGCCTAGAAAGATGAAATTTGGCACACAGGTGCAGTTTTTGCTGAAGTTGTGCACCTCGGGCTTCGATTTTTGATATTTTAATTAGAAAAAAAGTTATTTAATGTTTTATGTGATTTTTAGCACTTTTAACCTCACAGACACCGAAACAATCGCGCCAGACAAATATTTTTGGTACTATAGTGTCGGAAATTTAATTTGAAATGTGATGAACAAAAAAATTTTGAAGATAGAGCAATTTTTGTATTTTTTATGAATTTTTGAAAAAACCTTTAATTTGCATGCTTTTCTGGGTTTATTTTTTTCTAATATCATCCTGCGAGAAGTATCAAAGCCTCATTTCTGAAATTTAAGTTGGTAATAGTAAAAACAGTTCGCCCTCTTCAAAAAAAAAAGTTCTTAAAATTACGCAATAGTATTTTTTTTTTTTTTTTACAATTTTTTAATGCTAAACACATCATGTCCTTTCACGCATCTGTCGAAAAAAGCGTTCTTCAATCTTTTATGCCTGTGACGTCACTACTTGGGTTTCGATTCGATATTTACGATGGAATCTTAATCGCAAGCAATGTTAATCTTTTTTTTTTTTACTATATAGCTTACTTCTACATTTTCTGACGTGATGACCACGTGTTTTTTCGGCAGCGCTTGCTTTCTTTCTTTCCTTTTTTTTTTTTTTTTGTTTTATTTATTGATTGCATTTATTTCTTTTTCCATCCCCCCCCCCCCCAAGCTGGACCTTTCGCTGTATCTGTATTACGTTACATTTCATAGTTGTGCGCATTAATTCAATAAAAACAGCGAGATTTTTTTTTATCTTTGTTAAACGCTACTTTTTGCACACTACGGGGAATTTGAGCTTTTTTTTTTTTTTTGCTCTACTTAAATAAAAAAAGCGGTTTTTTTAATGTTTTTTGTTTTTATTAGGAAATGGGTGAGGAGGTCAAAATAAGTAGAGATGGATAAGAAAATGTAGAGATAGATTGTAAAGGTAGATAGCCGCCGAAGGCGGCAATCTTGGCGTAAAAATGTGAATGGCACAAAAAAAAGATAGAGATGCATTGATTAATACTGCTGCCAAATTTATTTAAACAACCGCCGAAGGTGGCAAACTTGAAGTAAAAAGGTAAATGACAAGTTAGCCAAACAGCCGCCGTAGGTGGCTGCTTGCACATTGGATGCCAATGCCTCCCTCCCTCCCCCACATACACCATGACTTTTAAAAAACAATGCTTTCACATAAAAGTGGAAGTGCTTTTTGTTATTATTCGACAAAATTTGCATGTAGAGTACGTCGTTTGTGTCTCCCCCTCCTTTAAAAATATTCCAAACGACGAAACTGGAGACAGATCTAGAAAATATTTTATTCAAATTATTAATGATATAGATAGATATAGATTGATTGACACCGCCACGAAATTTATTTAAGCAACCGCCGAAGGCGGCAACATTGGCGTAAAAAAAACGAATGATAATACTGATTTGTAGAGAAAAACATTGATTAATGTCGTCGCTAAATTGTTTAAGCAGCCGCCGTAGGCGGCACCCCTGGCGTAAAAAAGCGAATGGCATAAAAAGGCGGACCAGCTGGTCGCCGCAGGCGGCTAGTTTATGCAATAAATATGCATTACACCGTGTGATGCATCTTTTCACACCTCTCAAGATAAATATATACATATCATACAAAGGGGAAAATGTTGCATTTAACCAGAAAATAAAACAAAATAATACACGAGATTTATTCACTTCAATAATAAAAAAAGACGGTTCATCGAATACACAGTAAATAGAAAAATATCATAATTATGAAATGGACATACTTAATATTGACAATTGTTTCACATACAATTTGAAGAGCAGAAAATGTTTCACTAAACTGGAATTGATAATTAAATGCTGCTCGTAATTCATTCACTTCAATAAAATAAAAAAAAACGGTTCATCGGATATAAATTAAATCGCCCCGGGCGGCAGAAAGTGTAGCTATGCCACTGATCACCATAGATCATCTAAAATTGCATTTTTCGAATTAAAATTTTCAGATTTTTTTCGGGAGAGAGCCCCCAGACTCCCCTTTACGTGTCACAATCACGAATAATTCACAAATGGGAATGCGTGCTTGAAGTTTGCATTTTGAAAAATTATAGAACGATGACCAAGAGTCTCTTCCTCCCTTAACATCACCATAGGTCGTCTAAAACTGTGTTTTTCAAATAACAATCTTTAAAATTCCCGGGGGTGAGCCCCGTACCCCCTCTTCTGAACATAATTAAATATAACGTACGATTGTGTTGAGAACTTAAATTTGGAAAAATTATCGGGAGAGGCTATCTTGGACCTCCTCTCCCCCATCCTCCCAAACTTAAAATATAATCAAAAACTGCGTTTTTATGTCTTCAATTTCAAAATAATGCCCTCCGACACCCCTTAATTCTGATTGAATATTATCCTTACAATCAAATTTATAGTGCTAGTACTAAGATCTAGTAATACGACTATCCCTGCTGAACCATAAGCCAAATCTTCTCTCTCCCTGCATATTGGAACATGCGTTTGAAATAATTAACGGACCGCCGAAATCGTACTCCCCCCCCCCCTTCCCAGTTTTTTGACCTAGCGACGGCCTACCGACGATTCCTTTCCAAAATTTAATGACCGTGTCTCTCTTTCAATGAAGGGAACATCACAGACGGCATGGAGTTGATGTCCGTTTCAAAGCTGGATCAGATGATTTGATTTCTTTTCAATTTTTTTATAAATTTTCTGGAAGTAGCATAATTTTGCATGTTGAATGCGTGTTTTAAAAATGATGAAAGAGAGAGAGGTCAAAAATGATTTACTGTTTGTGATAATTCTGAGCAGTACGCTCCAGTCTTCCATTGATTCATTTGCACCTCGACAATCGTTAAGAACTAGTTTTGAATTTTGCGAATAACGTATTTTTTTATCCCTCCAATCGATAACTAATGTATTGTCTTCATTAACGAGTTCAAGCATATGAAGAATTTTTCATTTCACTTTACTACCATCTTCTCTACCATTTTTAAACTGATTGTTTTAATTTATCATTAGATGATTTTTATTAAAACTTTCAGTGATGTTGGTTTTCGCTGATGGAGGTAGAACAGTCTGTTCTTAAAGTGTTCAAATTATTTTTCGAAAATCATATTTACTTTCTTCTATATCTGATATGTATAAAAGGAAGGATACTTGATTCATGAAAATTCCTGAGTTCTGATTTTCGATGTGTACTGAATAGCTGAATCAATTTGAGAGAATAAATTTTGGATTTTTGAAAAACTTCCAGGAGAGCGCCCCTCACCGTAGCGCCAGAATAGCACCCTCTTTGTCATTAAGAGTCATCTAAAACTGCTGTTGTAGTACTGCAATTTTGAAAATTTTTTAGGAGAGATCCCCTGATTACCCCCTCTTTTCTTAACACGATCAAAGACAAGCCTAGAATTGCGTTTTTGGTGTATCAATTTCAAACGTTTGCCGGGGGAATGGCACCGAAATTCAATTCCCACTAATATTATCAAGATCTATCAAAACTGCGTTTTCAAAGTTACAAGTTCGAATATTTAAATGGAGCACCCCTCTCCCCCCCCCCCCTCCATTCTCGTCAACATTATTAAAAAATCGTGTTAAATTTGATTTTTGGGGCTTCAATTTCGAGAAAATTCCGGAAGAGCTTCTGAAAACTCTTTTTCTTAACGTTACAAAGGTCGGCTACAATTGCGATTTTAGAGCTTCAATTTCAGAAAACTGCTTTTCCCCCAACCATAGATAGCATTTTTAAAACTTTAATTTTGAAAATTTTTCTGGGTTGAGCCCTCGGATCTCCTTTCCCTAACATTATCACAGATAGTCTAAAACTGTGTTTTTAGAACTACAATTTTGAAAACAATGGAAAGCCCTTTTTCAAACAATGTTAGACTATCTACAATTGCGTTTTTAAAGTTTCAATATTGAAAAATTTCCGGGAAGGGCAGAACAAACCTTTTATTCCCCTAACATCACCAGAGATCGTCTAAAACTGATTTTAAAACTACAATGTTCCCCCGGACCCCCTATCTAAGGGACGATAAAATCACATTCATATTGCATAGATTCATATTGTGTAAATCTAGTAATGTTTCCATTCCAAGCCAGAAAGTTGAATGAACTCTTCCTGTAAATGTTCATGCGTTTGAAGAAAAAAAAGTTGTAGTAAAATTCAGGGGTACCCAAAACTTGTTTACTCAAGGTGCATGTTGTAAAATTTTGGAAGGCAAGGTGGGTCAACAATCCAAACAACATTTCAGTTCAAAATGCTATTTGTTAGCACTACCCCCCTCCCCCCCATGAATGTGACTGGAAATTAAACACTCTAAAAACTGTTATATTTCACCAGATTCAAAAGCGAGAAACTTTTTTTTTTGGGGTGGGGGGGGGGGAATTTGCGCCATTGAGCTTGGGGGGGATGGGTACCCCTGTGCTGATGGGTGAGTGCTATCATCTAGTAGTGCAAGGAAAGTCAGTTTCTACAGGCGGTTAGTTTTAAATTCGAATGTAACAACTTACCCCGGTCTCCCCTACTGCAGGGAAGTTATCAAGCGATTCACATAAAAACAATTTAAATAATATTTACAATATGTATATTTATTTGCAATTATCAATTAATAGAGCATAGTTTTTTTTTTTCAGGGCCCTATAGCTTTATAAAACATGTTTTCTATCATTCTTTGAAGTTTTAAAACATTTCCTTGTAATGACAACGTACATGAATTACTGAAAAATGATACAGACTTGAGTTAAACCTATAAGGGAAAATATAATGATAGAAAACGGGGAGATAAAGAGTAACCGAGATTTTTCTCGAATGCTAAGCATGTTAGTATGTTTCTCATAAGACAGCATCTTTATTTTCAGAGAAAAAAAACTTTTTTGTTGTTTCATTGTTTGCTCAAAAAGACATTTTGAATTTAGAACTAAAAAAAAAACACGATTACATTCCGAATGAATTCTGTTACTTTTTGAAAAAAAGTTACTTTTACGTGCTCTTTTGATCAAAACTGTGTTTTAATCAAACCTAGCTTAATTATTTAATATCTATATCGTTGAATCTTTGATAAGCACTGAACTTCAATGTCTTGTGCGTTAACCATTTTATCAGTTGTCATCTTTATTTATAGCAGCATCTTTATTCTATTATTTTTTTTTCAATCTACGAATCAACGATTTGAATAATTTACTCTGTTATTACGTTCACTCTCTTGTGTTCTTACCACTCCTCACTGTTCAATGGTACTTCATTAGTAAATTGTAGCTGGATTACTTTGCAAAAGTTTCCGCTTTTGAAAACTGCCCATTTGAAAAAAAAAACATATCATGTTTAAAAAAATTTTGATGACTCTTTTTTGTTTTTCAGTTTTTATAAAGTTTATTAACATGTTTCCATTTAGCATGTTTCCTTTATTTAAAAGCAGTCAGCCTTTTTCACTCGTCATTCATTTTTATTTACCTCCGAGACTTAATATTAACAGAAAACAATTTTTAAATATTAATAATGTAAAAAAGAAAATAAACGTCAGTCACTCAAGAAACCAGCCCTGAATAAACCTAAGTATAGCTCTAAAATCATAGTCAAACTCGAATCTTGTTGCGACTTCTGGATAAACGCAACGACACTTTCTGAAATTAACACCTGCTTTTCGTCTTCACTTACTATTTTACGCTGATTAATTACCATGATTGAAAAACATTTGATTTTCATAAGATGTGTGAAAGTAATAATTATTAAATGATGAGAAAAAATATCTTCGAAAAATGAAAAAATACTAATATTTTACTTTTAAGACCAAAAAAAGAATTAAAAAAATGTGTGGTTAAAGCAAAATTTGCCGCCCCTGAAAAATTTGCCGCCCTAGGCAGCTGCCTACTCTGCCTATTTTGAAATTGGGCCCTGGTGTCAATACCTTTCAGAAAAACTAATTCCTATGACTGCATCACAAAAATCGCTCCGAAGCTAAAATTTGACCATTTGCTCCTCTAGAGAAATGTTGAAAGAGCAAACCGGTCTTCGTCTTTGCATTTGCCTGAAGGGAGAGGGGTTCGGTGATTCCCGTGACAGCTATTAACGCCTAATTACTTCCCTCTGTGTGAAGCTGTTTAGAGAGGGACCTTTATTTCCCCCCCCCCCCTTTAAAACCGAGTGAAATTCTGCGCCATCTACATTTGAAAGTTGGCAAATGAAACTAGAAAACTCTCCCTTAAGGCACCCATACGAGCTATACTATACGAGCCGACGCATCAGTTAACGTCATCCATTTTGGATCGGAGCGCGTGTTTGAGAGGTTGCCTTTTCTGGCAAGCAATCACATTTGGTGATTGTTCACTGCTAGAGCTGCTATATAGATAAGCTGATGCGTCGGCCTAAGTTTAGCCATTTTGGATCGGATGTTTCATTGTTGCCGAGCTAGGGTTATCACAGCAAAGTGTCGGATATCACCAAATTTGCCGAAAATAATATATTAATTAATAAACAATTCACGTGCTGCTAATAATTGCTCACAGTGAACAAACACCAAACGCGATTACTCGCCAGAAAAGGCAACCACTCAAACACGCGCTCCGATCCAAAATGGCTAATCTTAAGCTGTTGCATGGGCTTGTATATATAGGGGCATTATTCACTGCGATCGATTATTAGCGGCACGTGAATTGTTTATTAAATAAAGTATTATTTTCGGCTAATTGGGTAAAACCCGAAATTTTCCTCTGGTAACCCTAGCTCGGCAACAATGAAAAATCCGATCCAAAATGACTAAACTTTAGCTGATGCGTCGGCTTGTATATATGAGAGCTCTAGGTTGGCCCGTTGCCGTCTCTTTCGACTATAACGGTTGGCTTCTCTGCATAGTGGCTCTGGACGTGTCCCAGTAATATGTCTAATTTGAATTATAATTTGGTGGGCGTGATGAAAATAGAGTCAGCTGCAAAATTCATAGTTCTTCGGAAATTTTTCTCTCTAATGGATAGCTAAGCGACTGCTTTCTCACAACATGCGTTCCGTCGATGTCTTGCAAGGTGGACACACCTAAAAGAAAAGAAAAATCCACTTTAAATTCAAATTTACTCGTAAATATCGCTTAATATGCTCAATAAACTAACTTATGTGTTTATAACCACCCACCTATAGTTGAGGAAAACCTAACCTGGCAGCATTGTGAAGACTACGCATATCCTAATTACAGCATTGCTACGCTGCAAGGTTGCGTTTACTCCAACTAGAAATTCCGTAATTCATTTTACTTTTTTGTAGTGCCTAAGCCATTTTAATAATCAATTTTTTTTTGCCTTGCTTTTTGTTCAAATTATTTTAAGATAACAGAAAAACTTAAAGCTACCTTCTCTACATCAAAGTATTTTTAAAAAGCAGCAAAAAAGTAAGTTCTTGAGCAGAAGAAGAGATTCGCTGTAATTCCAAATACGAGTAAACAATTTTCAATGCAAACATAAAACCAACAACCTCAGATTTTTGAAAGTAATCACTACTGCGAATTACTAGTAATTCAATTTAAATAAAATTTCCTCACCAATGGTTAAATTGCTACCTGCATTAACGAAGCAAATAGTAACTACAATATTCATTTAAGTACTACTTCCATTAATGATCCAAAAGGTAATAAAGCTTTTTACGCATAAGCATACGAAATAGGATAATGTTTTGAAATAAGAATGAAAACAAAAGGTAAAAACTGAGGAAAGAAAGGCCAAACAATGGAAAAAATAAAAGAAAAAGAAATACGCAAAATACTGCAGATTTTTTGGTGCTGAAATGATGAAGAAACTTACAGAATAAGATAAAAGGCGCATTCATTTCCTTAAATTTTATAAAAGCATTAGGACAAATTTGAAACAAAAAATTACATTTTCTTCATAATTTTCAAAAATACAAGCGTTACTGTTGAACACGATGTATAACGCTTTGAAAGATGATTGAAGCAAATGGAAGGACCATCAAAAAAAAGTTCCATAATAAATTTTTGTGTTCAAACATTTTTTTTTTTTTTTTTTCAAAATTTTTCTCACAGTCTGCACAACCTGTAAGACAAATTTGATAGACTTACGTCCATTAGAACAAGCTCTAGATCAGTTCAAATGGGTTCACTTTAATGATAACCATCTTGTATTTTCATAGACAATAAAAGAAAATTGAAACGTATCAATCCAGCAAAAATCGCTAAAAAAAAGATACAAGTTGTAAAAAAATATACAGGGAGTTCCGTTTTGACCTGCAAGACCTGTATTTTCGCAACCGTTAGTGATAGATGTATTCTTCCAAATGAAAAAACTTTCAAAATCAGATGCAAAATTTAAATATTGAAAGTTTAAAATAAAAATAAGTCAAAAAGTACAAAATTTGACTTTTTATATGGGCCCCATGTCCCCTAACTTATATTCAGGGAAATAATCTCCAGTCAAAAACATTTCTAACACAAAAAGTTTGAAATTAGTACGACCAATATTCACCCAGATATGAAACGCAGCGTTTTGTGACATACACCACTTTTCACTCACCGTCAATAACGCCTTTTGAGGAAAAATATAATTTTAAATACATGTTAACTGCTATACTTGTGCATAGAGTATGGTTTTACAACTTGTTCGATGTTTTGTCGTGTGTTTTTGAGTATCATGGCGTAACATTTGCATTTATTTTTGAATAGCAATTAAAAATATAAATACCTTGTTTTTCTTACTTTGACGACCTGTTATTCTTCTGAAAGGGTGATAGGTTCCAATCTCATCTTTTTATGGTCCCTTAAAACTTTAAAATAGAATATCTCCCTGAATTTTGGTCTCACAAATGCCAAGTATTTTGTGTTAGTAATATCTTTCAATGGAGATTATTTCTTTAAATATAAGTTAGGGGACCTGGGGGCCCGTATAAAAAGTCAAATTTTGTATTTTTTGACTCATTTTTACTTTTGCGTGAAACTTTCAATACCTTAACTCTGCATCTGATTTTGAACATTTTTGCATTTGGAAGTATACACCTAGGACTAAAGGTTGCGAAAATAAAGGTCTTGCAGGTTAAAACGGAACACCCTGTATAATGAAGAATTGTGTTGGCTGATAAAAAAAGTCATTGTCTTATTTAACTCTTTTTCGATTATTCTCAAAACATTCCGAATACTCAAAAAAAGATCAAAACTTTATAGGACCTCTTCATTTAGTGCAAAGATTAATATAAGTATATATACAAGAATTATCTTGCCTGATAAAGCCATTGTCTGATCCAACTCGTTCTCCATTATTCTTAAAACATTTCTCACACCATTTTGACCCTAGAAATACAAAGTTCAGTTTTTAAAGTTGCGCTCTTGCTAATCGAATATTAAATGCACAAAAAAAAGTTCTCTTCACGCTTACACTATGCACAAGTCCCCATATCGCAGGTCGTCCAAAAAATACCGCTCTTGCTCCAAGCGACAGCGCTTTGAAGACATCCATGCCTGATCGAACCCCTCCGTCTAGGAATACCTCCGCTTGACCCTTGACTGCTTGTACTATCTCCGGAAGAGCGTCCAACTAAGTGGGAGAACATTCGAAGAGTTAGCAATAAGAATTTATGTCCTAATAACTAAATGTTCAAAGAATTAATAATAAGGATTTATGCACTTAAATGTTCAAAGAATTAATAATGGATTTTTGTAATGTAATGTGGGGCAATGTGAAATGGTGAAATAGTTACTCTGCTTTTAACGCCACCTTTCTAATAATATTTGAACCAGGGCCGATCCTAGGGTATCGGCCGCCCCTGTGCAAAGACCTAATGCGCCGCCCCTCAAGAGTAATTTGCATATTTTGACTAATCTTTGACGTCCATATAAATATTTCTTCAAATTTCTATATCAAGTTCGTTTTACGCGGGGGTTACGTTATACGAAAATGCCGCGTAAATTGAGACTTAATACTAGTGTTAAAATAGGGGTTTGGTACCGCAGATGACAAAATACTTCATTCTAGTGATGACTAATTGTGTAATAAGTTTAATGTGTACTTATATCGACTTCTTTGCACAACGTGCATAAAGAAAACACATATTAATTTCGTTTTCTGTTTATAAAGAGGAGCGGGTTATGATAGTCTTTTGGCAGCCATTAAGAACTTTTCTCTGTAATTCTTTGCAGAGCATTAACGCATCCATGACCACTTGCGTCATTTCCATGATAGAGTTTTTCCTTCACTAACAAATCAGACAGATCATTTCTATTGTCTAGGAATGGCTCAAAATTTTCAATGTGAACATTTTTGGTTGTGTGTCATCGATGACGGTATCCTCGTTGGTTTTGACCGCCTTTGTCACTCCTAAAAGCTCTTCTTCCAGTGAGTTCTGAACTGTGTGAGTTTAATAACTTTACTTCTTTAAAGAGCTCTGGAACCAATCGCATAAAATGTCTCTAGTGGCCCAAGCTCGATTATTAGCACACCAAAATGCTGTTTATTACGTGTAATCTGCAATATTTAGGAGTTTGGATTTTGGAAGAGGGGAAAATTTTATCTGTTTGCATTGCCGCATCCGCGTAAAAAAAAAAATAAAGGTGTGAAATCTTAAATCGTGTATAATTGAAATCGCGTAAAATAAACCCGCGTAAAACGAGGTACAATTTATATCTTTGAAGAAAGTAATAGATACCAAATTTACTAGTCGTAAAAACGCATTTTATAGTCTGTCTTCGGTGACATCAAGGAAAGGACGTAGGGGGGGGGGGGGGAATCAGGGGAGGGGAGATTGCTCCCAGAAAATTATCGAAATTGGCGTACCAAAAATAGTTTTAGTAATCTTTGGTTGTGTTTGGTTGCAAAGAAAAAAGAGTCGGATATATTCAAGGCGCATGGAAGAAATTTTCGAAATTGACGCTGTTTTAGGAAATACCGCTATTTTAGCAACTTTTTCGAGACTTCAGGGGAAAAGTAATGTTGGAGTTCTCTTCTAAAAATCTTTCAAAATTGAAATCAATTCGAAGCTTTATTTGTGACCGCAGCTTAGGAAAGATCGGCACTCTTCCCGAAAATTTTCCGAAACTGAAGTTTTAAACAAGCAGTTTTGTGTTATCTTTGTTGACGTTGCTCGAGGGAAGGAGATTCAATCATCTCCCATTGAAATTTTTCGAAATTGAAGTTTAAAACGCAAATTTAGGCTGTCTTTGGTGACGGTATTGGATCAGACGGCTTTCCTCCGGTAATTTCTCGGCACTATTGTTTCAAAAAACCATTTTTTTCTATATTTGAAAACGATAGAGGAAACGTGAAAATATTCCGAACCAAAATATTTTTCGGAACTAAAATCCATTTTAGTCTATTTTTGGGAAGGAAGGGTTTTGGGGCTCCCAAGCGGATATTTCTAAAAGCGCAATTTTATGCTATCTTTGGTGACGTTAACAAAACTGGGAAGCTTCGGCGGATCTTTCGGATATTTTTCGATATTAATATCTGAAAAACACAACTATAAACTTTTTTCCACCTCACTTCGACGATTGACGGGTATATGCCCTAGCGTCGTGAAAAGTTACATAAGCCAGGCAGTTCTCCTCCAGAGTTTTTTAGAAATTGAAGTCCCAAAATCGTATTTAAGGCATTGTTTGATAACGATGGGACAAAGAGCGGACGGGGGTTCAATGTGCCCTCATGAACTGTTTTTTGCAACTGTAGTCAATTTCAAACTGAGGGGGTGGGATTAGGGGCCTCTCTAAAGACGCTAACTGAGACTATCTTTGGTAGTAATGTTTGGGAATGAATTTTGGGGCCCTCCATCGCAAAAATTTCGAAAAAGAAATACGAAAAATGTCCTTAAGCAATTTTTGATGACATTAAGAAGGGCTGTCCTCTGAAAACACATTTTGGATTTTAAAGTCAACATTTTCAGGCTATGTTTGATTAAGTTAAATTGGAAGGGGTGAATCAGAGATTTAATTGGGTCCTTAAGATCGGTGGTTCAAACAGCAAAATTTCCCGAAATTAAAGTCCTAAAAGCGCTATTTTAAACCTTCTTTAGTCTAGTCAAAGAGGTCATGGCATTCTTTTGGATCTTCGTTTTGGAGCTACGTTTAAATTTACTACCCGGGGCAGTTCATTCGAGATTTTAATTCGAAAAACATGCTGTAAAGGGGGAAAATTACAAAATTTTAGTTTGTCACTCATATATGTTTGACTCTCAGGGGAGTCACAATTTTCCACTGTCTCTCCACGCATCCGCGATTGTTAAAAACAGAATTTGTTGTTTGAAATGCTTGCGAGAGTATCTAATCAGTATACCTTTTTTTAAATATGACATAAAATATGTCTTCATTGTTTAGGTCTATAAAAGCTTGGGGGTAAACATTAGTGGCCGCCCTGGCAGGGGCGTAGCTAAGGGGGGGGGTTTGGGGACAACCCCCCCCCCCGAAATGTTTGTCTCAAAAAAAAGGAGAGAGAGAGAAAGAAAGAAAAGAGAAGAGAAAGAAAAGAGAAGAGAAAGAAAAGAGAAGAGAAGGAAAAGAGAAGAGAAAAAAAGATAAGAGAAAAAGAAGAGAAGAGAAAAGAAAAAAAAATCAAAACGACTTTTTTTCTGAATAACAATGGTCAAAAACTCACTTTGCTCTCCCCCCCCCCCTCAGTGCCATTCAAAATCGGCTCCATGAGTGACCCTCAAGCCTAAAGACGCCTCACTCCTCACTCTGCTGCGACATTTTTTTGATAATTGAGTGAAATTTCACACTTTGCTTTAGAAATGAGATTGATTTGTTAAATCCACGTATATGTTGCCTTTTTTTGTCATAGATTCTGCAAATTTTTAAATATGTTTAATTTTTTGAGCGGCGCAGTGGAAATATTACATACAGTTGAATCTGTATATTTCGAATTTCACAGGAAGTAAAAAAATCGAGATAAAGAGGTTTTAAGATCCACTTAAGGGCTTTAAGAAACTTTATAGAAATTTGGAATATGATGGTAAAAATTTGAAATCGATACTAAAGACAATATGGGCTCTTGATCAAAATTCCTCTGTATTAGTTTCGTTAGGTCTTTATTCTATTATTACATTATTAAATGCTTTATTGCGAGTTTAAGGAATCATTTTGACAGTAAAAGAAACTTTAAGCGTATCTTTTTCAAGAAAGTCTTTTATTACTTTTTGTGCCTGATTTTTTTCTGTTTTTTTTTATTTATTTATTACTTATTTATCCTCTTGAGGTTAGCAATCGCTGCAAATCTAACCTGGCCAATATTCTAGGATTTTCCTTTTTTCGTTACTTGAAAAAATCTTAAACTTTCTTTTCACTCCTATCATCTCGGTTTTCTATAAGGAAACATAATTTTAAGAAAGAGGGCTACCAAAGAACAGTACTAAATCAGATAACCGAGCAAAATGGCTTTTAACTTGAATGAGTTTTTACCATGAACTTGAAATACTCATCCATAATGCAACTAATACTCAACCTGTGAATTTCAGCCCTTTACTCTTCTTCCAAGAAAGTGCTCGAAACGACTGTCCTTTTGTTAATCTTCCTAGAAAACCTATTAGTGGCATATTAACTCCCTTTTTTGCCCCCTCAGCCCTTTCTGTTTCGAGTTGAAGAAAATGCTTTTGCTTGCTGGATTGGGATTCGAATCCGAAAATGATAGCATAGCCGGAATTCGAGACATAAGGTTTTTGTTGGACCTTTGCTAACCAGAGTATTCACTGCAAAATAACATCGATTTGTCGAAAATGTCAGCCAATATTTACTGCGTATTCTTTTAAATACGTGCAGTCTGAACTATTTAGAATAGTATATTCTAAGTGAACGTTGTTGTATAATGAAGCAAGCAAAACTGATAACAAGCTTTTTAAAACCCAAAGAAAAAAACGTAAATGACGAAAATGGTTGCTCTAAAAAGAGAAAGTTAACACCGTCTGAAGAAAACGAAGTAGTCTGCAGAAGCAGCATTAATCCCATCGAACCCTACTGAAGGAAATTTTATTTTAATTTAAAAGAAAAACTGCATAGCATTACGGGAATAAAATGTTTAAAAACGAAATGAATCTAGACTGTTCTGTACTATTTCTGTTAGCTTGGTACGCATTAAAAAGTAGAAAATAACACTCGAAAATTGATGTTGCTCTCTCAAATAGATGTTTATGTAAATTCTAAAGCAGCTAATAAAATTAAAAATAAAAACTTGAGAGGAGAACAGAGGGTATGCAGCTTAGTGTAAATAACTTTCTACCGCCTATAATTTCTTCCCCCTTTTTTTAATTCAAATTTTAGTAACTGCTTTTGAATTAGCATAAATGTAAATGCATATAAAAAGCAACATATAAATATAACGATATGAAAAGTCATTTCATTTTTTGCAGGTTATAATCAAGAAATCTTTTTTATTTTATTTCATGCTTTTAGTGCGAACCAAGTTACTAAAAATAGTCTGACCACCGACGAGATTGAAAGTCAAACATTCAGTTTACAGGCGGAAATGGATGCATCGATTAGCTTTCAGCGATGCCAGCTTTTGTAGATGTGTGTAAAGCCTCTAAATTAAGCAGTCACACTGAAATGAACGGAACACGCTCATCAGATATTTGATTTTCCCTCTGATTTGGATAGACTGGTTTTGACTAGACTCGTTGCTAGAAGTTTCACTTTAAATTAAATGGAGGAAAAAGAAATAAAAGTTAAATTTTCCAAAACATTATAAAAAAAAATCAATAAATAAAAAAATTCCTTGCTTTTGTTTTGTTTGACACAAGTATCGAACTTGGGGCACCCCATTCCAAAGTATGTAATATTCACCTTCCTCTTATTATTTTTTTAGTACTGAAAAAAGTTTACACACATATTACATCTATCTATTTATCTATCTATCTATCTATTATTTTATTATATATATATATATATATATATATATATATATATAATAAAATAAGTAACCCCCCCCCGAAAGTCGGGTCTAGCTACGCCTCTGCGCCCTGGGGTCTGATTGCTCCTTTTAGAAGGCACCCTTTCATCCTTCAGGAGGAGGCCATTTCCCTCATCTCCCTTCCCCCGTATCCATGCCCGATTACCGGTTCTGTCATAAATTTTGCAACCAAATGAAGCATGTGTGTAAAGAGTAGATATTAAAGGACAATAAACCAACACAATGTTCCCTAACAATCTATTTTTCTTAAACTATTACATGATGTCGGGAAATCGGCACTTACATCGGCATAATTGAACATTTAAAATTCAGCACATTTATTTGACTTATTATAAGTTATCTTTTGAGAGATTCTTGAGGAATTTTGCTTGATTAAAAGAACTATATGATGCGCCCCGCGGCCGCCCCTTGCTTTGGCCGCCGTTATGCGGTGCACACTCTGCACACCTGCTAAGATCGGCCCTGATTTGAACTGCGTTTTAACACATGTAGTCTACTCCAATCAAGAAAAAGTTTCCTCTGAAAATCAAAGACGATGATAATACAGCAACCCACACAACATAAACTGGTGGAATAGACGTTGAAAAGTCGTCGAATCTGGTCCAAACACTCGTCTATAACTGATCTAAAAACCGTCCCTAACTCGTCGAAATGTCCCCTCATAACAGTGGAAAGTCGTCTTTACACGACACGACTACAATGGATGTAATATGGCGGAATCAGATCAATAATGGACGATATCCATAGCGCTAGGTAACGTTTCCAAGTACCGTTATAGATAATCTAAAAAACGTCTTCTAGGTGCGCTTATTAACGAAGCACACCTTTTTTTTTTAATTCTGGACTCTTTATTGTAATGTTTATACGACACATGACATTTTCCTTAACCTTTTAACATTCATACATTTTTCTCTAATCTGCCAGTCCAATTTTTTAGTACTTATTGCAATTACACTATTAAACTTAAGACCTTATTTTCAACTTTTCATGTGTGTAAGCTTATTTTTTTATCCAACAGTCTTATTTCCATATATCATTTTGAAACAGAAATCATCAACAAGATGAATAAGCTTACCGAAATCAATAAGGCGCTTGAAAACAGACGCTAAAATATCAGAAGTAAAAAGCGGCGGTGCTGCTCAACGTACGTTGAAGCACGTGCTTCAACACTAATAACATAGCAACAAGTGTTGCCAATTATGTCAATAAATTATAAATATCATCATTGTCATTAATATTTTTTAAAAATATAGTTCTAGCCCTTTAACCGTTGTTACATGAACTAATGAACTATTTTTAATTCACTTTTTGCAGCATTTAGCACCACCGCAATCCGCTTTCACCCATCACTGTTTGTGTTGATTCTACTGGACACTTCTATTCGACGTTTAGTAGACGACCCTTGTGGATGATCTAATTTACGTATGTAAAGGATGACTAATAGATGTCTAATTATAGACGTTTAGTAGAACATCTAGAAATAACGTTTATTAGTCGTAGAATAGAT
Source organism: Uloborus diversus (assembly GCF_026930045.1). Taxonomy (NCBI): domain Eukaryota; kingdom Metazoa; phylum Arthropoda; class Arachnida; order Araneae; family Uloboridae; genus Uloborus; species Uloborus diversus. The sequence goes on along the minus strand of NC_072737.1, from coordinate 70,958,552 downwards.
ATCACCTTTAGATGTAGATGAGTATAGATGAGTTTCGACGAGAAATAGTCGTTTTATGGACGAGTGTGCTGTGTGGGAATTTTCAAAAGTTGCTCATATTGTAGTATTTTGATGTAAGTCAATAATTATTTTGTAACTATTAAATGATAGAGTTCACGTTATTAACATATTAAATATTAATTGAGAACTACTAATATTCGGTGCAGTATTTATTTAGTTAATAGTTAGCTTACTTGTATTTTAAATAATTTGTACAGTTAGTCAAGTTTATGCGGGGCAAAGTGGAATAGTTAATTTCATTTAGTGATTGAATCCTTTATCATATCCCTTAGATGTTCATGTATTAATTATTTCATTTATAATCCATCATTTAATAATTCCCTTATATTTATTCATTCATTCATTTTCTTATTCATTCACTATTTTATTCACTCATTTACTTTTTCTTATAGATTATCTTATTTATTTATTCTTTCATTCATTTATTCCTACTCTTATTTACTCATTTATTTGATAAAACAAAACTATATATGTAAAAATGGATGTTGGTAAATATGTAGGCATGTACGTATGTATGTTGCCGCTAAACTTGGAAACTACCCGGCCGATTTGGCTTTAAATTTAAAAGTTTGTTCATATTGGTACTAGGAAGGTTAATAAATCGGTTCGAAAAGAATTTGATTGAAGGTTCTTTTATTCCAATTTACTTCTCAATTTTCGCATAAATTCCCTAATTAGTCCAGTCAATAGATACATTTTACCTTGCAAAAAATGGGGTCAAAGATTTTATTTTTTTAATTTGTACATATTGGTGCCGACATGGAAAAACCAAGTTATCCAACACGAAAGACTCCGGGAGAACTTTTGGGGGCCGAAAAACCACAAAAATTTATGACTTTTTTGTTTTTTCCAAAATATCTCCGAAATGGTTCAACTTAGAAAAAAGTTTTAAATGCAAAGTTTAAAGAACATAAAATTTCCTACAACTTTTGTATTTACAACTTTTTTGTAGCACAAATAACAAGCTTGCTATAGCTCTTTGAAAATAGGCAGTTTTCCTCCACTCCGAAAAAAAAAGTTTTCACACCGAAAGCAAGGTGTCATAATTATTAGAACTTGAATAGAAACTTTAGTTTCAGAGAGTTTATCGACAGTTAGAGTAGTTTGAGTTTCTTACTCACCCCCCCCCCCCCCCCCCGCTGGACACAGAGTAGCAATTCTGGCTAACAGATTAGTTCCCACCAGACTCCAAAAACAAACGATGTATTATGAAACTGAAATACATATATACACATTCATTTAAAGCACATACGACGATGCAATAATAAAAAAAAACCTTCCCCACTGCTCACGAACTAACTTTTCTGATCTGACAGAGGTAGTCTTCATCAGACTCCAATAATAGATGATATATTGCTATTTGTAACTGGATTAGACAATATATACATTCATTTGAGGGATATAATTCGTACATTCTAGTCTAATTATTGCAATCAAAGATGCGATTTTTAAACATTACTGTGAAGGAATGAATATTAGGCAACTAATAAGCAAACAATCAACACAGTTATGCATCCTATGCTCTGATACAATAATAATAATAAACCCTCCCCCACCGCTCACGAACTAATATTTCTAGTCTGACAGATGTAGTCTTCAGTCAGACTCCAATAACATATGATTTATATTGCAGTTTGTGGTTGAATTACATAATCTTCTTATTCATAATTCGTACCATCTATTCTATTACAAGCGAAAATGTAATATTCGAATATAAATCTGAATGAATAAATATTAGGGTGATAATAAGCAAACAATAGACATAATAATGCATAAATAAAGGTACAATAGTAATACGTAATGAACACTTTGAAAAAATTCTGCAGAAACTGACATTTTGAGGCATGAAAAACCCAAAAGAATTACCTTTCACAATGAAAATCCAACTGTAGAAGCTTAATACAGATTAATTACCGACAGAATAATACAGATCTAAATTACAGAGAGATTCATTCGACCTTAAAGCAAATAGAGAAAGGACAACAAAATACGCTGTTCATCTTCTTCGAAGCCGTTTTGAAGGCCCAGGTTTTCCCGGTTCAGAATCTATAGGAGGTAGAAAGAAGCTGTGGTCCTTTAATTGTTCATCTCCTTGTTGCGGTAATTCCAAAAGCTCCTGGAACAAATCATCTTCTTCAGCAGCTCATCCAAAGATGAAATTTCTGCAACATTTTCACAATTTGTGATACTGCAGTGTTTGCACGTGCTGTAGCATTTTAAACCTGCCTTGTGACAAGAACAGGCTCCAGTACAATTTTTCTTGCAGGTACTAGGTACAATCTTCAAAAGATTCTGAGTAACTGAATCTCTTTTCGTGTTAACATGCATTAGACCTTGCGTTCTGCGTTCCCAACCCCATTTCTCTGGATCAACTGTGTTGCCTAACCAACTTTGAATTTGGTGGTAGAACCGATATGAGTGATAACGTCCAGCATCCCCCCTCCCCGCACGTTAGAGGTAGCCCTGCAAGATTTATCTTAGCCCTGTATACTAGTTTTATAAAAAGATTAAATTGCAAAGTATCCTAAGATAGGTTCAAATACTTTACGTCACCTGTGTATAATATTTGCAAAATGTTTTCTCCAGCTGCAGCTAAGGCATCATGATGACAGATTGGGTTCATAAATACTTCAACAGCTTCCTTTATTTCAGGTTTTTTTTTTTTTTTGACTATTTTCTACAACTTAATTTTGCCTTGGCCAAAGATTGCCGAAGTCGTATCACCCCCACTAAACACATGGATGAAAAGAATATTGTTGGGGTCAAACTTAAAAGAATTAGTGGGGGGAAAAACAAATCACAAGCATTCCCTCCTCCAGGTTTTAAAAAGAACAAGTTGCTGAAAGGCTGTCCTGAAGCTGTCATCAGCACCAACAGATCTATATCCTCTCGCCCACTATAACAACCTTTTCAATTTATTTTGCCTTTGAAAGAGCAGTAAGTAAGTCGGCATCATCTTGAGTCTGCCTAACTTCAATGCCACACTCTTCGAAATATGTCTCAAGAAGTTGAATAAGACAATTCTTGTTGTTATAATTTGCCAGAAATCTTTCTTGAGGAATTTAGTTAACATGTTAGGTTCAACCATTACTTCAAGGGAAGAGATTGATTGCTCATTGATATGGCTTTTGTGACAGGCAGTGTGAATTGTCACTTCTTTTAAGAACTTCAAAAAACGCCGATGTTCTTCATTTTGCCGTTTTGCGCTGCATCTTTGAAGATTTTCTATTCCCTTCTCCTTCAATCTTTATTTCGCATTCATGCAAACTGATTTCGCAAATAATAATAAAACACTTTGGTTAGGCGTAATCATTTCTAGGGAAAAAAATTGTAATACAGAACACACAAATTGATAAAACACACTCTCGCTCAAACCCTGAAGTTACCAACATGAGTAGCTATTAAGTCGATTCATCTCATTTGGAGAAAAAAAAAGGGGGGGGGATGGAATGGGGGTGTCTTGTTTAAGTTAAAGGGAACGAAGGCATTTACCCTCAGCTGTGAAAGACAAATGATTTCCAACGTCACACTGCCGGCGTTTCTCCTTTTTTCCTCCGTTTACGATGCGCTTTCACGCACTTCTCTGAAGGAGTTCAGAAAAAGTGTGACTTTCAAGAAGCTGTAACTCGCTTGCTTTTCATGCCACAAAAATGTTGTAATGACAAAAGTTGAAGGAAATTTAATCCTCTTTAACATTTGCATTGGAAGTTTTTTTGTAATTTTAACCATTTTTGAGATATTTTGGAAATACCACAAAAAGTCACAAATTTTGGGGGGTTTTCAGCCCCCAAAACTTCTCCCGAGGTCTTTCGTGTTGGATAACTTGGTTTTTTCATATTGGCAAAAGCATACACAAATTTAAAAAATAAAATCTTTGACCCCATTTTTTGTAAGGCAAGCCCGTTTTTTTTCTACCTATTGACTGGACTATAATATGGGGGTGAAAAAGTACTTGCACATTTTAACTTTATCTGTCCATCGAATGCGCTGGTTTTTTGGCTGAAGATGAATGGCATCTGTTCGAAATTTCTTAGTTGAATAAAAAACGAGCTATACGCATTTTAATTCCATGTTCGAATGCTTTCATCAACCCAATTCAGTATTTAGGGTATCATCTCAACTCCCTGTCGATAGTTAGAATTGTTGAATATTTTTGCTTTTCGTCTGACTGTTCAAGGTTTTTCTCAAGTCAAATTTTTAAGTAACGTTTTTCTACAAGATTAGCAAAAAATAAATAGATTTCGCTGGTTATTTTAAAATTTTAGTAGACTTTTAATGCAATTAATGGTCTTTTTATTTATTTGTGCTGATTGGACACTTACTCATTATCTAATCTAGCAGCAGAATCTTGCCAAACTATTTGCAGAAAAATCTTGGTAGCTGAGGTATTTGGCAATTTCTTTCAACTGTCGCTGTTTTTGAAGACGAAAACTACGTAATAATGTTTCTCTGCTTTCACCATGTAATCAACATATCACAGTTTAAAGAAACTTTAAAACTTTCGATAATGTGTAAAATAATCCACGAACTAAATTAGCCGAACCATAGACAGCACAAAAACTCGCATTAATTTGTCTTTTCGCACAATTTCAAACAATCGCCAATTTTTTTCTACTTATTTTGAAAACATTTCGAATGGAAATGTTAAGTGTCCTTTTATAGTGACCAAAAGTATATCAGCATTTCGCGACAATATTTCTTTGACGAAAATTAGTAAAAAAAACCGTTTTACAAAGTAAGGAGGAAAGCATTATCCAAGGTGTCCCAAAACGATTACCGCAAACTTGGTAACATTTTAAATCGCACCAAGAACCCACAATAATTGAAATTTCCCAAAATAACTAAAGCAAAATATTAGGGGATTATAGGCGACTCATTTTTTAAACAGTTCGTACTTCAATAGCCATATAGAGAAGGTTTTAGACATAGTAGACCCTCGTTTTACGCGGGTTTATTTTACGCGGTTTCGATTATACGCGGTTTAAGATTTGACACCTTTATTTTATTTTACGCGGATGATTTCGGTTTTACGCGGATGCGGCAATGCAAACAGATAAAATTTTCCCTTCTTTCAAAATCCAAACTCATAAAAATTGCATATTACGCATAATCAACTGCATTTTGGTGTGCTAATAATCGAGCTTGGACCACAGGAGATATTTCATGCGATTTGTTTCAGAGCTCTTTCCCGGAGTAAAGTCATTAAACTCACACAGCTCAGAATCACTGGAAGAAAGGCTTTTAGGAGTGACAAAGGAGGCCAAAACCAAAGAGGATACTGACGTTGGTGACGCACAACCAAAAACGTTAACATTGAAAATTTTGAGCCATTCCTAGACAATAGAAATGATCTTTCTGATTTGTTAGTGAAGCAAGATTATATCATGGAAATGACGCAAGTAATCATGGATGCGTTAATGCTTTGCAAAGAATTACAGAGAAAAAATTTTAATGACTGCCAAAAGACTATCATAGCCATCTCCTCTTTGTAAACAGAACACGAAATTAGTTTATGTTTTCTTTTTACATGTAGTGCATAAAAGTCGATATAAGTAAAACAAAGGTCTACTGTATCGGAAATTCTTCAAATTTTTATGTGCTTACATTTCGTACTTCCGTTTCTAAATGAATACTATTTTGTTCTTTATACTTATTGCTAATTTAGTTTTATGAGAAAGGAAGGAATTCGATTTTTAATCACGTCAAAGCGGTGTATTTTGATTTCTTTCAGTTAAAATGAAAACAAATGAAACTAGCAATTGTTTCTCATAATTATTACTGACTCAGGCAACGCAGTATATTTTTGCAAATCTTTTATAATCAAATAAAAAATATTTCATTAGAAAAATAATTTACTTTTCACTTCGCCCCATGAAAAAACAGGTGAAAAATTGTAAACTTTTTCTTGAAGGTACAAACTTACTGCCAAAAATAAAAAAATATTGCGTCAATGCACGTCTTATTATGAAATATATTGTTCTTTCTTTCTATACCGTAATTTTCAGAACAAATTTCGAATTTGTTTATTTTGGAAAAAGTTTTCGAAAACTATTTAACTCATTGAGAAGGAATAGATGGAGAGAGTGCAACCCTACTATCCCGATACGGCAACAGTACCATGTGACTTGGGGAGCAATTTCGAGTTGACCGTAACCGCTGAAGAAGTTTTCATTAGCTGAAGCCATGCATGATAACAACCTTTAATTGTAGAAGAGAAAAATTAGATTTATAGTAATAGTGTGGTATTTTAGCATTGTAAACTGTGAGGGAAAAGCCACACAAGGAGGGCCAATAACTTTCCCTAGCATGTACGAATGATTTTTACTTCTAAATAAAGAAAAAATAACATTTATATGCATTCAACGAGTACATATTCCACAGTTGCCTATAATTTTTAAATTTTTGGACTTATTTTACCTATAAAAATTATAAAACATTGTATACCTTGAGTGCAAATAACAGTTTAGTTCCACAAAAACATTTTTTACTTAACTAGTAATTATTTTAACGGCTCTTAAGCATTTTGTGTACATTAGCTTTGTTGGCGAGTATCTTCTCGCCAAGCTCCTGTGAACAGCATATACGCAAGAATAAAGATTTGCTATTTTTTATACTTCAATTTAAATACTAGTACGCCTGCGTATGAAATCATTTCAAAACATTGATTCCAATACATATGAATCCATAAATTTTCAGTCAATAACAGAACACTTTAAACTATTTGTACATGCCCGTCATTTTAGGAAATAATCAAAATACATAAAAAATGCAATTACATTATATTTTAAAATCGATTGCGTGCCAAAACGCGACAACTTCCCAACCAAACAAGTCGCCTGACCTGGGAAGCATTGGGTCCCAAGCTTATTTCACTGAGACATTTGCTATGACTCTCTCCATTAGTATTCCTTCTCCATGATTTCACTTTGCCCCACATTCCTCTACTTTATAACTAAATGTTCAAAAAGTTAACAATAAGGATTTATGCACTTATAACTAAATCTTCAAAGTATTCTTATATATATAATAGGGAATGATCGAGTAACGCTGACGTCATCAACAATAACATTTGCGCCACGACATGATAATTTGAAAACATTTTTTGGCACTATTTGACATGCAGGGAAATGATTTGTTTTGACGAGGCTGAACCGGATTCGGTAACTCAACTGATCCATTCCATTTCAGATCAGGCAGGGTCTGTCACATGACTATCCACGATTTTTTTGAAAAAATTACAGTAGTTACAACTAAGGGACATATGAAATATCCCAAAAAAATTTTCTTCAGTTACAGCCTATTAAAATTCTGAACAAAATCCGCCATTTTGGAAAAAACCGGCAAAACACTCCATTTGAAATGGACACTATTTCAAAAGTATTTAACCTACTTGAATTATTCTTTTTTCCAAAAATAAATAAGGACCCATATATCCTCTAGACATCGTTTTCGACAGTTTAGTCAGGTTTTTGATAAAGAAAAAAAATCATTTTTGCGGCAAAAAAACTGCATTTTTACCGATTTTGATTTTTTTTCTACATGAAAAAAAAGTTTTTTTACTAAACGGAGATGGCAGTCTAAAGCCCTTATATCATAGTTTCATAACATATTTTATTATAATCCTTGGATGCATACAGCCTCGGAAATAAAATTTAAAATTTTGAAGATTTTCAAAAATTAGCAATTTTTGAAGTGATTTTACTAAAAACCCATTTTTTTAAAATCTAAAAATTGGCTCATTTGAACCCCATATAATTCTTAACAAGTGGATGGACACCGCATCCCGTATTTTTTCCCATAAAATGTTTTATGATTTTTTGAAAGTGATCTTATCGCCCATGGCATGCATGTAAAATAAAAATTTCTAATAATTTCAGTCACGGAAAATCTGATTATATTAATGCCTAATAGTTACTATAATAGTGCACTTTATCAGCTGCAAATAAAATTTTACGGACTTTTAATAATATAGCAGAATCAAACCGCTTCTGATGACCCAGTCAATTCGTCTTTTTGTGCTTCGTTATATGAATATATTTTTCTGCTGATCAGCGCCTAATTGTTATGGTAGCTGAGCTCCCATACTTTCTTATTTGTTTCAGTCAAATTTTTGTATTTTTAACCGAATTCGGGCCACTTAAGCATTAAAATAAGTTCTGAAGACTATGGGGATCCTGCACTTCTTTTGTTAAAAATTGGATCCCTGGCTATAATAGCTACCTTTGGTGAGAGATCTGTTTGGTTACCTCAACTTACAACCACGTTCAATTGATTACTTCTCTCATAAAACAGGTGGACTTTTTAAATTCTTAAACTACAAGTGAGTTTTGCGGTTTGAATTTAGTATACATATTCTTACGTATAAAAGTAATCATACGAGGTAGGATCCAAAAATTATGTCACAACATTCGCCAATGACAACCAAAGCACGAAATTAAAATTAATCGTTTTAAATGCATTGTATTGTTCTTCCCTTTGATGATTTCCCCTATCGCGTAATTGAGTTGAAGGGAAAGAGAATTGAAAGAGAAAAAATATGATTCGTTGCTTTGGAGACAAAATAAACTAATATTTATAAAAATAAAAAAGGAAAGATTTTAACTGCTACTGATAAAGTACATCATTATCGTAGATATTAGTCATTAATATAATCACCAAAGGCTCTTCTATCTAAAGGCTATACACAGAGTCTTACAAAAAGACGAATTGACTGGATCATCAAAAGCGGTTTGTTACTGATATATTATTAAAAGTCAGTAAGATTTTAGTTGTTCCTGATAAATTGCACCATTACTGTAGCTATTAGGCATTAATATAGTCAGAATTTCAGCTACTGAAATTATTAGACATTTTTATTTTACATGCATGCAATGGGCGATAAGGTCACTTTCAAAAAATCATAAAACATTTTATGGGAAGAAATACGGGATGCGGTGTCTATCCACTTGTTAAGCATTATATGGGGTTCAAATGAGCTAATTTTTAGATTTTTTAAAAAATGGGTTTTTTGAGTAAAATCACTTCAAAAATCGCTAATTTTTGTAATTTTTCAAAATTTCAAATTTTACTTCCGAGGCTGTATGCATCCAAGGATTATAATAAAATATGTTATGAAACTATCATATAAGGGGTTTAGACTGCCATCTCCGTTTAGTAAAAAAACTTTTTTTTCATGGAGAAAAAAAATCATAAAATCGGTAAAAATGCAGTTTTTTTGCGGCAAAAAATTTTTTTCTTTATCAAAAAACCTAACTAAACTTTCAAAAACGATGTCTAGAGGATATATGGGTCCTTATTTTTAGAAAAAAAAATTATTCAAATAGGTTAAATACTTTTGAAATAGTGTCCATTTCAAATGGAGTGTTTTGCCGGTTTTTTCCAAAATGGCGGATTTTGTGCAGAATTTTAATAGGCTGTAACTGAAGAAAAAATTTCTTGCAAAATCCTTTTGGGATACTAACTTTTTGAAGCTATAATTTTGAAAATTTTCCGGGGGAGTGCCCCCGAACCCTCTTCTTCCCATCATCAGCAAGAATATTAATTTTTACTATGCAGGTGTTCGTATTATTGATTCTTTTTCTCCACATTCGTAAACGCAGTTCTCCTAATTTGAATACTCAAATTCTAATGGTGACTCCCTACTAAAACTAGAAGATGTATCCGCTCTATCTTTTATATCTGGAAAAAAAAACTTAAGGACGGTGGGAGCGTCTCCTCTTCAAGGAGCAAGTCTTAAGGGGGCCGGCTGACCTGTAAATGCCAGGGCCGGTTCATGTTGCCCCATCCGCCACTGTTAACGTTCAAGAACTATTTCTACATCATTAGTTTTACAGTCCAAAATAGTGTGGCTCTGATAGGTTAAACCATGCCCTTGACAATGTTTACCTCTTTTGGTGGAAAAAGTAAGGGTAATTGATGCTGAGTTGAGCTAAATTACTTTTGTAGCAGTTTTGCTAAAGTGCTCCAACTCAAATCCGCACCAATGACACGTGCCTTTTTCACTGAACTTTTTGAAATGAAATAAACCCTGTCAGGGTCATAGCTCAACTTATCATAATCACACTATGCGGAAGAGCTGGCGTACAGGGTGTTTCAGAAAGGACATAACTAAATGACTTCGAAACGAAATAAATGCGTAACATTGAGAGAGAAAACGTGAAATAAATGATGTGTAACAGATATTTGTTAAACACAAGTTTTCAAAAATAGTTCCAGTTTTGAACATAGGGTGCTGCAGTCACAAATGTTTTAAATAGGGTGTGAAAACGCGTTTAGTGACAGAGATTCAATCAAACTATAATGGTTTCGATATGATCACTTTTAATAGCAGTAACGTTATACAAATGAAGGGTCAAGTTCAAAGTCACTGGTTACAATGTTTGCATCCATTTCAGGAGAGAAGAGTGCCTTCGAACTTGACAGTTCTATTGCATAATATTGCTTTTGTGAAAGGTGGCCATATCTGACAAATCACAGGTGCGGTGTGATTTGACTTCAATTCAAAGTACTTTCGTACATTATTTTAAATACACTGACCTCTGACGTCAGTACACTTTGACGTCCAATTCTGGAATTATTTCTCAGAACAAATATACATTTCTGTCCAACATACCATTTTGCTCTTTTGTCATTTGAAAGTTGGTGAGTTCTTTCGAAATCGCTCTTTATATACCCCAACGTCAAGAAGCCTACCGCGAAGCCCTAATTTATAGTTTGTCTATCACAACTTTTGCGCAATTTTTTGCTTATTTGAACTTAAAAAAGTCTGTCTATTGCTAAAGCTTTACAGCATTCAATAAGAAAATAATAAATGCATCTATTACCGTTGCAGGAACTGTGTCAAGTTGTCTCCCACCATGATTTGATACTAATATTCCTGATGCGCCATTTTCAACTGCCAGTATAGCGTCTTCAGCTAAACAAATATACCAATAAAAATTTGAATAGCATAATAAAAATGTTGACTTTATGTGCAGCGTTAGCATATCGTCGTGGATGTGTGAAAATCGTTACATTTTTAAGCCCCGACACACAAAGGAAGAGGGTTATAAGTTTGACGTATCTGTTGCACTCTAGCGCCTAAACGGATGGACTGATTTTGAAAAAACAATTTTTGTTCGAAAGAAGAGTTGATAGAGAATGTTCTTAGCTAGGTTGCATCTTTGGATGACATTAATTAACGAAGATATTAATTTAAAACCTCTTAAAGGTTTTTCGTGATTTTTTTCAGTGAAAACACGGTTAAAAATTTTTAATTTAATATCAAAATAAAGAGAATTTTTTTCCGCATCTGATAGAATGTGTTTGAAACATCCATGTTTCATAGAATTCGAATTATAACGTTTTTTAAAGCAGTTTTAATAACGGCTAAGCCTTTATTCACGCGATTGATAACCGAATTCATTGTTGGCCGACAAGGAAGTAAAACGCAATGATTTAAAATTTTTATCTGTTGCTAGCTTCTATTTCATAGCAAATAAAATAATTGACATTGATTTTGAATAATATAAGGCTTTTAAAAGGATTTTCAATTTTCCCTCTTGATTCTACTACTTCCCTCTTCTCAGTCGGGGTTTTTTAATTTTTTTTAATTTTATCGTTGTTAATCTATCTAACTTGGTTATTAAGACTGCCACATTGAAGCAATCAATATTTAATAATAAAGACTTTCTGGAACTTTTAACAGGATCACTTTTCAGTGCGCAAATTTAAATTAATATGACAACCTTGAATTGAAGTACCAAGAAGCAAAGCGGCATAATTGCCAAAACTAAGATAGTGGGAAAAACTAGTACCGAAGAGAATATTTCCTTTTTAGCAAATGCTTAGCAATGTTCCAAAGTTTTAAAAACTATAACAACAATTCATCAAAAAGCACCACTTTATTTCAATAATCTGTTAGAAGTAAGAAATAATGAATAAAAGCATTTTGTTTTGATTTTTTTTTTCGACATGAGTCTTTAACCGTGTATGTTACTTCCGTCGACGTTTTCCACGTGTTTTACTTTGGAGACAAACACCTAATAATAGGACGCTACTGTCCGTGATGATTTTCAAAGGGGGGTTCCCCGAATTTGCGTAATGAAAAAAGTAAACCAAAAATACTTATGTCAGGAAACTCGATGAGAGTTGGAAAATGTGGCAAAATTACCTCTTGAGTCACCTAAAAGCAGAGATAACCCATATTGGAACTCGAGGCTATTGACCAGCAGCAATGTACATTGACCATGGTGCACGAGAAGAGCGTTTAATGGTGAATAGTAAATATAGTAAGTCCTAATTAGGGATTGCAATACCGGTATTTGGTGTTTTCAAAACGTGATACCGGGATACCGGTATTAGAAATTCCTCCAAAAATGGTCTAAAGCATATTGTTTCGTTGTCACATTTCATGATTTTGTGCATAAACTGTAATATTTATGAAAACTTATTGTGAAGAATATAAATTGAATTAACAAATGGTCATAATAAAAAATCAATAATAGTAAGAAACATAATGCATATACTGAACTATCTCAAAGTCTGAAACTCATGTTAGCGCACAACTTTCCTGAAGTTGAAAATACTCTTTTTGAATTCACTCAGGTCAGCAGTACTGTTACTGTTAACCATACGCGATACACCTCCAATAATTGCCACGAAGTCTCATCTTCAAATAATTCGGTCTCTTGCGTGTTATTTTTGGATAAATCCTTTTGTGTGTGTGTTTTTCTTTTGATTTTTTTTTTTTTTTTTTTTTTTTTTTTTTTTTTTTTGAATTTATAGCTAGTTGTAATTTATCCTCGAAAGACGATAATTTTCCAATATTGACATCATCTTCAACGATTTTCTCTCCACCAGGATAGGTTTGTGTTTGCATTTTATTAGCCTTTTAATTTGAAATTCACGATGAACTGAACAAAGTTTGATATTGTTAGTTTCTTTAATTCGTTTTCTTTGAAATTTTCTTTACAACTATAACTATGCAAATATCTGAAAATATGTTCCTGTTGATTACGCCTTACCTGTATAAACATTTTTAAAGTACTGTATAATTTCTTTTCGTATCTTGCCAAGTATAAAGCTAAATAGCGGGGCAGAACAATAATTACCATTTGTCATACTAACACGAAATGGTTTTTTTTTTTTTTTTAATTCAGTTTAGTTGAGGCAAATGTACTTTTGTTCAAAAAATCATAAAGTATTACTGTAATTGTGTGTTGGAATAAATTATTAATGGGACATACATTCGAAATTACAATTGTAATTTACTTTCACTAAAGTGAAAGTGAGTGATCAGGAAAACTGAAAAAATAAAAACATGGTGCACATCAGCGCACGAAAATGTAATTCATCTCACCATATAGCAAAGAAAAATGTCATTTTGCACTCTTTCCGATAATTTTATAAAATTATATTCTTTTAGTTCGTACTTCTGAAACCAAATTTTCAATAGATTGATTTTGGTTCTGTATCATGAAAAAAAAATGTACATTTTAAATAAAAGTAGCTATTTAATAATTTAAATTAAAAACTTTTTAAACAATTTATAAGTTTCATCAAATACCGAAAACACCGGTATTTTACCTCAGCAAATACCGGTATTACGAAATTGCAAAATTGCTGGAAATACCGGTATTCGGTATACCGGTATTGCAATCACTAGTCCTAATCGCTATTAAACGACGAATTCTTGATTAAGGACGATGTTCTCAGAACGTAACAATAAGGGAAACAAATAACAATCAATAAAGAAAAGGGGGGGAAAGTTCGATAAATCTCATTGTTCACTTTCCAGTTCGACAACTGTTCTTTCTTAAAAATCAGCATCACATTTTTCATTCATCAACTAGGAGAGGAGTTCCCAAAGTGGGTGCCACGGCATCACTTTGGGCTTTTCTATAGCACCACAGAGAGATGCGAAGGGAACCGCGAAGTGCCCACGAGATCAATATATATACACAAAACACATGGAGTAGGGTGTCATGAAAAAAAAATTCTTCGAATGGTGCCGAGAGGCGGAAAAGTTTGGGAATCTCTGAACTAAGAAGTAAAGAAACTTGTGAAATAAAATGATTTAAGGATTAAACGATGTTATTAGACCATTCCCAGCATGCAATGGCATAAGTTTTACACCACAAAATCGAATTTGTTTGTGAAGACCAAACGATTACAGCCCTGTGGGGGAGACCGTGGTACACAGGGCTTTAATACCGGTAACATTTGAATCAATTAGCAATTGACAATTTATTATCAATGTTTGCCATATTTAATTCATTGTTTGAGAGTGAATTAAATATGGCAAACTCTTTTCAGTTGATTAAAACTGTTAGCATGCCTGTCGCGAAATTCTCAAAACTTCTCAACACCAGATATATTTACTCATAGCATTACAGAAAAGAACACGCGTCAGAGAAAATATATTTACACATGCAAACAAAATCCTGGTGTAAACACATAGAAACAGAATTGCTATCAACAAATCAAAGGTTATAAACATTTTTTGTCAGAACAAAAAAAAACATTACATAAAAGAGCGTTGCAATTTTCGCAGAACGATATTGTAATTTTAACTTACATCCGAATAAAAAAAAGGGTTTAGAGACTTCTAATGATTATTAACTTTTAAATCTTACAAAACTTACGTACCAGTGAGGACTCCTTTCACCACTATTGGCAAACCAGTAAAAGTTTGAATCCATTGAATGTCCTTCCACGTGAGTGCAGGATCTAGCAGTTCTTGCTGAATTCCGACTCTCATATTGCCTCCAACATCTGGTATGAGCAAGTTCGGCAACCTGTACAGACTCGGAATTAGTGCTTCATTATCCCACTAAAGGAGCACGAATAAAATGCATAAATATTGACATGTCTCTTATATCCTATATATTTTGATTATTTAATCAAAGATTATCGAAAACTATAGTTTGACTCTATAACCGGAACTCTGAAGAAAGAATAAAGTAGTCCTATTTGTGTGTGTTAAAACGAGCTGATGTGTGCATCACATGACTTCCTTTCACGCAAATTTAATAATAATAGTGCCTTGGAGTAAGCAAAGAAACACTTTAAATATTTTCGTCCTAAGTTTGTTGTTAACCGAAACAAAAAAAACGTTTTACACAGAATAATTTTTCCAATATTGGCGATTTTAATGTGAACAGTAAACTCTCTAAATATCGCCAATAGTAGCCGAATTGACAATAGACCGGGATCCCTCGCCCTTTTTCGTTATTCATCACTAACAAGCTAATTTTCCGTTAGTAGCTTCATTTTGTCGAGACGCCAAACATTAGCCAGTACAAAAATTTTGTAAGTGGTAGCTAACAGGAGTAATAAGGACATAGTTTGTTGATTTGGCGGTAATCAAATATTTATAACTAGGTTTTTTTTTAATAATTCTCATAGTAATTATCTAAATTAGACGGAAAAAAATTGTCCTACAAAATGCACGATTTGATCCAAGACGTCCCACTTTTGCAACATGTACTATTTACGAAGACATGAAATATAATTACTAACCAGCTGAATTTTTTTTTTTTTTTGGTCATTTAGTTAATATTTATATAATTTACGACACACATTGTCCTACAAATTGCGCACTCCAAAGTTGTCAGTACCACAGAACCATTTTGTTTTCAAGTAACCGTAGGACACTAATATCACGTGATAGATTAGTGTGTTTTGTGCCCAAATAAAACAATGTCCAACGAGAAAACAGGTATATATCCCAAGTCCTACAGTAATTATTATTTTTGTTTTCCTATGTGAAACATAACGTAAAGTGAAAATATATTTATTGAAATAAATCAACTTTATTAACTTACATAAACAAAAAAAAAATTACTTTTACACAAAAAATAAATTAATTTTCATCTGACTCAGATAAATATTTTTCATCCTCGCTGCTAGTATCACTCTCATCTTCATCAGTATCTTCTTCATTTTGTTCGTCTGTGATATCTAAATCTGTAATAACATGAAAAAATTAAACCCCCAAGCGATGGCGCACCCTTTAAGTGTGACGGAGTACCCATCCAGAATAAAAGCCCTCAAAAAAGAAAGAACTACCCCTTGAAAAAACTGCCTTAAAAATTCCAATGACGCAATTTGTGCTGAGGAATTTTAATCTGTTTCTTTTTCAACATCTGGTACGTTGTCGTAGGAGGCTCCACTGCAGTGCCTGCACACGGATGAGCATTTCATCCTCGCCTTCCTGTAGCTGCAAGTATTCTCACAACATGTCTGGCAGCCGCAAGAAATCATTCCCCGGAGATGTTATGGGGCTGCGTTTCTGGCCATCCTTTTGTGGCTCAGGCCTTGTGACGTAGATACTATCTACCCACAGGAGAGAGGGTTCAGTGTGACTCCCAACCACGCGAAGATAGTTCACTAGCAGTTAAATAGAAAATTCTGAAAAAAAAGTTATTCATGAAGTGGATGCATGGATAATTAGTACCTGATGGTTTGGTCGCAAGGAGTGAAATCAAGCAGCGTTTCTTGTAGGAGGTAACCTGGCCAGATTGAAGCTGGTTTTCGTTGCAGCCCTTTTTACTGCATTTTGTTTAGTGTAGCGTTGGTGTCGAGAAAAACCTCAACTTCCTTTTTAACGTCTGGATATTTTTCGATTACGGACATCATTTGCTTCGTCCCTAAGCCAAGAAAGCAGGATGTAGAGTCACAACCACTAAATGCATGGATTAAAAGTAAAAGCTCCGGTTTCAATGAAGATCTTGAAGACGTGATGCTGGAATACATAGCATCTGATGATTTACCTCTTCCACATTTGTTAAAATAGATTTCACGTTGGTTTGAAATTGCACTGAGAGTGATTAGCAAGTCAATATTCCCACCAACAACTATCACAGCATCATAGGCAACAGCAACAGATGTAGTAATGATGAGCCTATTAGCATCTTTCTCTGCTTGAAATACTTAAATCTTGTGATTTCTCATTTTCGTTTTCAGAAAATTGATGAAACGAATTTGTTTTTCTCATTTGACAAGAACTTCTATTGACGAATCAGTGCTACGTTTGTCCCATCAAAGATTATCTCTGGCGATGAGTGTAACTTAGCTCATTTAAATTCAGATAGATTAAATTTAAATGAGCTAAGATTTAATATTTAAATTCCTCATCAGGCGAAGTTTTTTTCGATCTCGAAATGGAAAATGTCTTGTGGGCACAAAATATCAACGATAGATCGCCAACCCTTGATATGCATATGCCATCGCGATATGACGAGGCAGATACGGACGAACCTCGACTGGGGCCATCCAAGAGGGCTAAATTAACTTACATTGAATAACTCAACTGGATAATTGAATAAAAAATTAACTTAATGAAAGTATCTATTAAATCTTGTTGCGCTATTTATTTCATTATTCATATTGCAGCTTAACATTAAACATCATATTCCAAACCTTTTCGTTTTTTTAACATTCCATTGTAAAACATAAAAGGCTTCCATGACACAGCAGATTTAGAAATGAATGTATGAAATATTAGGGGGAGGGGAACCTGCTTAGGGTGCCCTCAAATCGCTTCAAAGTACACTAGAACGTGATGAGGGGTCGAAGGGGAAGAGGTTCTAAAGAAACGGGGTCAAAATTGATTTAGAATCACAAAATATAGCGAAAAATGGCTATTTTCAAAAAAAAAAAATCATAACTTTTGAGAAGCTATATCTCGAAAACTATTGGCTCTAGAAAAATGATTCTGGATTCATATTGCAGCAAATTTAGTCTACTTTAAAAACGTTTGTTAAAGGTATTATAAAACTTGTCGTTTAGGGTTAAAATCGCCAAAAACTACCGAAAAGACCGAAATTTCACAGTTTTTCGATTTTTAACTAGGATGCGTTCGGCCCTCGAGGTCACAAACTTGGATTATTTAATAGACTAATATCATAAACAACTCAGCAAAAAATCAGAACTACCAGATTTGACCCCCCCCCCCCCCCGTTTTGAACGACAAGGTTACTGGACTAATACTCCAGCTGTCATTTTCCAATAAAAGTTTAATCTAATATTCATTTAGGGGACCAGCAACAAATTGTAAAAACAAAAATAGATTTTTTATCATCCTTCAATGTAAAAAGCTGTGAATAAGCTATAAATTTCAGAAATAAGTAAACAAACTATGTAGAATTTATTTTTATAATTTCGTGAAAGTATCACTATACACAAAGAAATATGGGCATTTCTTTCAAAAATACAAATTTTATTTGAAGGTTTTCAAGTCACAACACGCAGTTTTCCGTCAAAGGTTACTATACATTCAGAATATGTGACAGCATAAAAGAGAAACATAGTAATAAAATTTGAAGTTAAAATATTGAAAATTTATTGAAATATAAACGTTTAAATCAGTTGAATTTTCACTGTGCAGATAGCAATTTATAATTTTCATAATCCAAAGCGACAGTAGATCCTGCAACTCATGGTACAATTCCAGCTCAACTTTTTAATTTTAAAGATATCATCAGCGATCTAATGAGCCAAATTTTAATAATTCTTGGATAAGCGACGAATCATTAGGGGTCGTCAAAACGGCAACACTTTCCTGTTATCGTGCAGAGTGATTCACGATAAAAAAGGATATTTGCGAATGGTCCCTCACGAGTCTTAGCCTACCCAAGAGTTATTAAAATTCGACTCATTAGATCCCAGATCACTTTTAACTTCAAATTTTATCATTATGTTTATCTTGTATGCTGTCATATATTCTGAAAGTTTAGTAACGTTTGATGGAAAACTGTGCTTGTTATGAGCCGAAAACCTTCAAATAAAATTTGTATTTTTGAAAGAAATACCCATATCTCTATGAGCAGTGGTTGGAAGTAGCGCGCTACAGGTAGCGACGCTACTGTAATAGCTACATTTTTTAGTAATTTGTAGTGTAGCGCACTACTTAAAAAAAAGTAGTGCCGTGAATAGTTCGATACAAAAAAAAAGTAGTTTGAAACTCTGAAAAGTACTCTTAAATAAAGTTTTAAAAAAAAGGTTCAAACGAATCTGACTGGTGCAAACGCTTTTACGAAAGTGCTTTTACACAAGTACATCAGCGGAAGCAATGAGAAATAAAACTCATAAAAATACGCGCTGACCTCAAACATATCATTTTGACGTCATACGTTCTGTTTGACGCCATTAGCTTGGCATCATAATTTTCATGTTTCGCCAATATTTGCATTCAATAGAGTTTGGCTTAGAAAGAAAAGTACATGAATAGGCTATAACTGATAATTTAGTAATTAATGCGTTTGTGTTTTCTGACTGCCAAGAATGTCCCGCAGATGAATGTTTTAGATTTGAAACAGATTATTTTTCTAACACTGTAAAAACACTTATTTTAGCGAAAATAAAGATATCGGTGATTTTGCAGTGAATTTCATATGAAGAAGCCGAAAGTTTGAAAAACAAAAATTATTTCGGGAGACTTAAGTTTTCGTGATTTCAATAGGTTAGCGAAAATTAAATCTTGCGAAAGTAAGTGCTTTTACAGTCTTCACCAAATCAAGAAACTATTGTAAATGTTATAGAAGAGGATGATATTGAACTGCCCTGGATGGCTTACAATACATACGAGTATTACAATGTTGCTTGAGAGCATTATGACGAAAATTTAAAAAAAAAAAAAAAAATAGATAATTCTTAATAATATTCCATGTCTAGATGAGCTAGTTTTTTAATCTAAAGCTTTTCTGTTCAATCCTCAAACGGCTATGTGTGAATGCTTTTTATTTCTCTCTTTTCTGAAAAGTAGCGAAGTATTTCAAAAGTGGTTTGTAGTTGCTACATTTAAAAAAAAGGAAGGTAGTTAATTACATTTCTAATAAAGTAGTTGTAGTTCGCTACAAAAAAAAATTTAGTTTTTTCAACCACTGTCCGTGAGTATAAGTGATACTTTTACGAAATAATAGAAATAAATTATACATAAACAATTTGTTAACTTATTTCTAAAATTTATTGCTTATTCCCTACTATTTACAATGAAGGATGATCAAAAACCTACCTTTGTTTTCTCAATTTGTTGCTGGTCCCCTGAATGAGTAGTAGATTAAATTTTTGCTGGAAAATGACAGCTGGAGTATACCTTTTATGTGAAAAATAATACAGGGCAATTGGTCTCTTATTCTTCGAGAAATCCGTAAAAATGTGAATTTTTGAAAGTGCCCCAATATTTTTTGTCATATAGTGTGGATATCCGCGTGTGGTCGAGTTGAAAAAAAAACTCAACATTCATTCAGGGGTGAGCAAAATGGAAATTAAGGAAAATTTTTGAGTTAAAATTTTTCGCGAATACAATTCTTCCTTTATTGTGCAAAAGAAGTATGTAAAAGGAAGTAAAAAGGGTGGGAAAAGCAGATTTGTTTTGCCAATAGCGAACTGCTCTAGTTACTAATCTTGTATCAATACAAGAGTTCTTTTTCCTTTTCCCCAAAGCATTAATGATCTATGTCAAGGAACATGGGCTCCCATATAGGGGAGCACGGGGGGGGGGGGCTCGACCCCCCCCCCCCCACCCCTCTCTTAGGAATTAGAAATTTCTTGCTTTTAGTACTTTTTTCTTTGCAAAAATGTAAAACCTTTCTTCTCCAGCCACTAATGAATGAGTTATTAAAAATGTAAAATTTCAATGACTCTAATCTGTCCTGAAATCGATTTCCATAGGGAAAATATCCTGCTAAACCATTGAGAAAATATCTGAGCCCCCTCCCCCTTACAATTTTGCATATGGGCGCCCATGTCAAGCATATGTATCTTGCTATCAGTGCCATACCCTGCCACGGGCAGATAAACGACAGTACCTGGAAAAATAAATTTTTGGAGAAATGTGTTCGGATTTTTACTCAACAGGGAAATGTTAGAAATAGACGTGTTTTTCGCGCTTTTCTTTAGCGGAAACCAAATAAACAAGGTTGTACAATATATGCCAAAAATGAAAAAGGAAAAATTTGCAGTTACTGCCCTTGGCTTGCCCATGGCAGTACTATACTCAATAGAGTGAACCTGTATGAAAGCGAGACTATAATTGATTCTTGAAGATTCAAAACAAAGATGTAATGAAAAAAGATGAACATTTTTAACTTCTTTCTCTGCTTCTATTTTATTTGAACGATAGGTAGTTTTGCGTTGGAATATTGTTTAAAATTTAAAAAAAACTCAGATGCTTTCCTTAAAAAAAAATTTAGAAAATTTTAGAGATGCCAACAGCGTGTCCTATTAACTACGTGTTGACCTCTTTCTCCCAAGGACGCGAGTTAAAAACCGACTCAAATCGGTTCGTTTTCAACATGCGGAAAACCACAAATGTGCATGTCGTATGCGACATGTTAACGATCTCTTGAGTCTTGGATATTCTCAGCTAAATTGAATTTCAAGTACAATATTGCGTCATTTCATCAGAGGAAAAGTGTCTCTATCTAGTGTAAAACTTTAAAAAGTTCTCGAGTGTTAATGATTATCCGCAACACGTGAAATAACGGATGGAGTTGAAATCAGCTGAGCAAACAGTGAGGAACCAATACGTAGTACCATTAGAAACAAACAACGAAGTTTTAAATGTAATTCAAAACTCACAAATAAAACCAAGCCAGCATCTTGATAAGCAAAAATAAAAGTGCAGAATATATTGTTACAGTAATGGTTCTTAATCTTTCAGAAATCGTGTACCCTCTTTTTCGCACTCGATGAGTGTGCGAAAGGTTTAAAATGAAAATTTGATTTTTCCCAAAACATTGCATGCAGAAGATATGCATGTATTCTGTATAACAACTGCTAATAAAATGTCTCTTAAACTTCTTTCGAAAAGAAAACAATGAATACAGAAGAACCACATTGTACTGATTAGTGGGGGACATGTTTTACATCAGTGTAATAGCATAGGAGCGGCATTGTGACATTTTCTTTTACACTTAGTATGATATGGAAAAGATAAGAAATAGCTAGATTAGAAAAGAAATTTTGAAAAAAAAGGAAAAATATTAAAGATATAAAAACTATACCATAATAACCGTTTATTCATGAAGGCCTACCCAAATTAGAAACTCAGACTAAAGTATGCTTAAAGTCACGTGGGTAAGTTTTCAACTTTTTGAAATAACACGTTTATTATACAGATAACTCACAATACACTATCTGGAAGAATGAGTGCCCATATGCAACATTTTAAAGGGAGGGGGGCTCAGATATTTTCCCGATGGTTTCGCAGGATATTTTCCCTATGGAAATCAATTTAAGTACAGGTTAGTTATTGAAATTTGACATCTTTAATTACTTATTCATTAATGGCTGGAGAAAAAACGTTTTACTTCTTTGCTTGCAAAGAAAAAAGTACTAAAAGCAATGAAGTTCTAATTCTAATGGGGGGAGCTTGAGCCCCACTTGCCCCCCCCCCCCATTGGGGCGCTTTTGTATGGAAGTAACTTTAATTTTTATTTCCTTCTTTTTGAATAAAAAAATCTGTTCCATCATTGGTTCTTTTAGCCTTGTTTTATTCTGTTTGAAATCTTACGTAGTTCCTTTTCTAATTTGCAGCAATTTTTTTTCACAGAATTTAAGGAACAGCAAGCTTTTCTTTCCCCGCATTTCATTATCTTGTTGAGGAATTTCAGCAACCATAGCTGCCATTAGTCCCAACTGTAATAACCTCAAGAAACGCAGTTAAAAAATTGCAAAAGCTGTACATTCATGCCAAAAGAATGCCCCTATGCATATGTAATAACACTCCATTAGAAAGAAGAAAATTTAACCGTTTATTTCAAAAACCAGTCAAGCGACAAACTCTAAAATTAAGAAAAAGCATTTTTACCTTCGTGTTAAAATTTTCTATAAGGATTACAATGTTTTAAACTAAAAGGAATACATATTTAAGTATATTTCTTTCAATAAACAATGTTGTAATCATAATTGAATATTTAAATACTAGAAAGTCGCCCGCGCGCGTCAAGGTATGACGGGTGAAAATTGCTTCTACATTTGAACGAAGCCATTGCCTGTTCGGCGATATTTTGACAGTTGAAACTTAACTTGGCTCCAGTGGATTAACCATGAACTCCAGTAGGCAGCGTTCGTTGTTGACCATTTTTTCATTTCTTCATTCTCCTAAAATGACAACCTTACCAGTAAAACAGTTAAGTTGCCGGATCGAGTTCAGCATGGTCACGATAAAGCCTTCCCTACATGTTAAACATTACCAAACATATTATCAAATTATCATGCAGTGGCGCGAGTTTCATGGTTGAAGCACGCGGGTTACTCGATCATCGGCTATT
The DNA here is from genome assembly GCF_026930045.1 of Uloborus diversus. Lineage (NCBI taxonomy): Eukaryota > Metazoa > Arthropoda > Arachnida > Araneae > Uloboridae > Uloborus > Uloborus diversus. Next base: position 70,935,234 of record NC_072737.1, on the reverse strand, counting down.
ATTTATATGAAGATAGTGATATAAATGTGATCCCGAAATTAGCAATTTTGTCGTTTGACTGGTTTTTGAAATAAACGGTTCAATTACGTACTCTTAAACAATAAAGTACTTACGACAGATGTGGAGGAAGAGAAAGGTTACGCCCCATGTTCACTCCCCACATTCCGTTGACAGGGGAGTCCACAGTAACGACAATGGCTTTGAACCCTACTTTTTCGGCTTTTTGAATGATATTTTTGGTGATCTCTCTGTTCCTTGTAATGTACACTTGCAACCAGTGAACACTGTCTAGAGGTGAGCTGTTTGATAGTTCGTCCACTCCTGTCGTAGCAAGCATGCTGAGTATCATTATACCTCCGTGCCTTGCAACAGCTAAGAATGGAAAAGAGTTTGAAAAACTTGAGTATGCTCAAGAAACAGGAAACTTGGATTGTGAGCAGTAAATAATTGTCATCTGTAAAATGTCTAGAAAACATAATTATACTTATTACTGAATACTTGAATACAAACACTGTGCTTCGTATGTTTTTTATTTATTAGTACACTTCAAGAAAGGAGAATAAACGGATGAGCAATTACCACAGCATTCGGTAGCTGTTTGACTACTTTGAATTTAAAAAGTTTTGCGAGTGGAATAGCTAGGGAGGGGCGGAGGGGGCAGTTCTCCCCGGGCGGCACTTTTTCGGGGGTAGCGATTTCCCGATTTTGATGCCAAAAAATTCAAGGCGTTTTCCATATATTGTAAGGCGCATTGTAAGGTTTTAGTACGACTATGATAATAAAATTAATTTAATACAAAACATGTGTTTTTCTTGCGGACATCTCAGCTATATTGTCTCTCTCTCTCCCTCTCTCTTCGTTTGAAGTTACAGACTTCGTTTGAAACTACAAACGCATAGTCAAGGGACTATGTGTTTTTTCTTTTTATTGTTAAGGTTAACTTGCGGAGGAAACAATAAACTTCATAACTTTTCGTTATATGATGAAGCTACCACCTGATTTTAAGAAAGCTCCTTGGAAAAAATACTTTTTTTTAAACACTTGTTTTTAAAGGAAACTGACAATAAGAGTAAAAGGAGAGAGATCTCAAATGCTGGACGATTTCTTGCTCATTTCCAGGGGAGCATTACTTGTTTCTACGATTCCTTTGATTGGTAATTGATTACAAAATTTTCAATTACACAGAATAAATTTTTTATATTCATTTCATGAAAACACTTATTCACAACTCAAATAATAATTGTTTGTACTACTGTTTTATATCAACAATTTCCTTTAAACAATAAGTTTCACATCTAGTCATTCATTTTAAGGAAAAATTTTTAATCGGTAAAATGATGTCTACTCAAAGTCTTTCACATTTAGATCAAAAATCATTATTTTTGATGTGCAACTTTTTCTTTTCATGAATAACAATATGGTTAATCGAATGTAAAAAAGGGGGCCTCTTTACCTTATCTTCCTCTATCAGTGAAAAAAAGAATCATCTAAATTTGGTAATTTAGCGATCCCGGATCTAGGGAAGGGGCGAGTCTTGCTCGTACCCTAGGTGGCAACTACCCAGTTTGTCGCTCAAGGACGAATCCATAAGGGAGTTCAGTTATAAGTCCCTTTGAGAAACCAAATTAACCCTAAACTTACGTTTCTGAAACTTTTAATTAGGAAACTTTCCCTGACCTTCACGGTCCTTCCTACTGTAACAAAATTTAAATAGCATTTTCAAGACTTTAATTTTGAAAAAATTCCGAAGGAGAGCCATTTACCATCCCTTTCTCCCTTAATTTTGGTAAAACATAGCCTAAAACAGCGTTTTGGGGGATTCCATTTGTCCCCCCCCCCCCACCCTTTCCCGCTGTCTAACGTTGCCCATGATAGCTTTAGAATGTGTTTTGAAGCCGGATAATTTTAACACATCGATGACAGCTTGAAAGTGCGTTGTTAAAGTCTCAATAAATGTCATATTTTTCGGAAGAGCAAACGAACCTTTCTATCCCTTAACGTCACCAACCCAAAAGTGCAGTTTTAGGCCTTGAGTCTCGAAACATTTCCAAATGTTAACGCCCACCCCGTCCCTTCACATCTCATCTTTCAGCCTAATATTCAGTTTTTAAATTTTCAATACCAACAAATTACTAAGGGCGGTCAAGCTCAGCCCCTTCCTGCAACGTGATTAAAGATAGTCTAAAATGTGTATTTAGGACATCAACTTCGAACTTTAAAAGCCCCAACTCATCCAATGTCTACAAAAATAGCGAAAGTCGGGTTTTTAAAATTTCAATTTCAGAAAAATTCTAAGGTAAGGATCCCAAATGTGCACGAAATCACCTAACGTCATCACATTTGGCTCCAAATTTCGTTTTTAAAATTTTCTGAGGGAAGCCCGCAAAGCCTTTTTTCTCAGTGATTAAATGCTTAAAATGAGCAACAGTTTCGAAAAATATTTCGAGTGGGAAACCTACCTTCGAACTCTCTCTCTCCTAACGTTGTCCTTCAAACAACGGCTCAAGTCGCGTTTTTAAGACGTCATTATCAAAAAGTTTCAAGGAAAGACGGGTAAACCATCAGGCTTCCCAACATTTTCGGAAACATTTGGAAACTTAAGCTACCAAAGATAGCCTACAATTGCGTTTTTGAAACTTCGGGATCGGAATATTTCCAGAGAGCTCCCGAGCTTTCCCTATTCCCTTTAACGTCACCAAAGATAGCCTAAAACTGATTTCAAGTTTGAAAATATTTCGAGAGGAAAATCCAGTCTTTGTTGGATTTAGAGAAGACTCTTACGACACTAGATACAGCCTACATTTACGTGTTTATCAATTTAGTTGAAAATCTCTCTGGATAGCGCTCCCGAACCTTCCTCAAATTTTTACGCGTATCCACAGATAGCCTATAATTGCTTTTTTAGCACTACAATTTCGGAAAACTCCCTTGGGAACTTCCGACCCCCTAACGTCACCAAAGAAAGCATTAAACTGATTTTAATTTTGAAAAAATCTGGGGGAGCTCCAAGCTTGTTTTCTATAAGCATTACTAAAAATTGTCTAAAATTCCGAATTTTAACTTAAATTTTGGAATTTTCCGGTGGGGCTCTAAATTCCTTTTTTTTCATATACAAGAAATATAAGAATGACAAAAAAGCTTATTTCTCTTCTTTATTAAAATCTTATTAAAATGCGTTTAACTAATTAATGTATTAACTATTTCCCATCTGAAGGGCGGCAATTTGAGGAACCATCTTGGGCGACCGAAAGTGTAGCGACGCCACTGATTGGTGCTACATTGAAATTGTTCTTTTCTTTAAGATTTGCTGCTGCAGAAAATAAATTCATTAAAATCTTGAGTCTCTTCAAGGTTCTTCTTTTAACTTCTAACTCTTCCTCACTTTCTTTTCGATTGAGAAGCATCACATTATGTTACACCGCAGGGTCCCTTGTAGCTTTCACAGATGTGATGTACCTTGAGAAGGGCCCTGGAGACAGCTCAGACTCAGTTTAAGTTATTCAAGCATTGTTACAGAAGGTGATTATTGAAAAAAAAAAGTATAGTGAAAATGCATTCTTTTTGTTTACAATTTTCATTGTGACAGAATTAAAGAAAAGAAAATTGTTGTATAATATACATTTAGAATGTTTAAACAATAAGAATACAATAGTGACTGAGAACAACAAGAGTACATTTCCAAAATACTTTAAAACTCTGGATAGCGAGCAAAAGAGAAGCTGGCGTGAAGGGAGTGTCTAAAATTTGTCTAGAGAAAAATTTAATTTACTCGGTATTTTAATGGGAAATACGCATATGACACCCGTGTAAACCCATAAAGAATAAAACACTGAAGGTGGCTTTAGGAGGAAGGGAAGGAAGATAAGTCAATAGACAAGATCATGAGCATATGAGGCAATATGAACATATGAGGCAGTGAGATTAAGTGGACATTTTCAAGTTTTGAATAAGACGACTTGAAAGATAACGTAGCACCTAGCAGGGCTACTAGTATCATCTCTTGCCCAAAGATAGAGGAGAGGCTCACCTATCATTTGTACTGGTTATCTTCGAGTTTTTAATTTTTCCAGATACATCCCTTTGCTTCTCAATGCCTCATATAACTTTCTTGAGACAAATGAAGAAAGAGTGAATTCATGAGTTCCCTGAAATGGGATACTGCGGTGGGAAGGTAAAAGACAGTATCTGCAGATGTGAGTTTGAGATATTGAAGAAGCGCGTTTTGGATTTCATACTAACGATAGGGAATTGTTGGAATTGAAGGCTTTTCTTCGTGCTTCATTCTCAGCGGAAACTAAACAAGCAAGCTTGTACAAGGTGCGGCAGAGAAACTTGCTGATTTGAATTGGATGCTAATTAGCGAGGCATGGTCAGAAAGGAGTGGGGAGAGTCATTTTAAAGAGGGGGTCCTGAAGTTTTGTTACCTCACAAGCCAGATGTCGTCATGCGTTGACAAAAGAACAACGTGCGTTCGCCCTTGAGGCTTACTTTTCTAATAATCATTCGGTGGTCGTCACACAACGTGCTTTCCGTATTCAAACTGCAGGCACACCAACATATTTTTATGCGGTTAACTCAAATTGACCTTTACAACGACAGAATGTATGCAATATATAATAAAAATAAATAAATTGATATATGAAGTACTTTTTCTTTTATTGGCTTTTCAAATCAGCAAATTTCCCTGCCGCACTCTGTACAATAAAGTTAATATACTACAGATGACAAAAATCCAAAAAAAAAACATCTGTCATCCCGAGAGAGGTTTTAAAACTAATTAGAGATGCTTGAATAGTTTATTTTGGTCTCTAATTAATTAATTAGTTAAATTGGTGGGAGTTTATACTGTTTTACGAAGGTATTACTTGAGATTTTTTAAGATTTTTTGCTTGGCGTTATCCTAGTGTATCCATGTTCACGTGTGCCCCCTTTCCCCCTACTTATTATAGGTTTCATACTTCTCTTAGTGTAGGTTGCACACAGTTTTCAAGTACTTATGGTTAAGTCAACATCTACCCACCTACTCCCAAACCTACCTACACCCAAAAAATTGTGAACCTATCTCTCGAAAATTGAATTATACATCAAGGATTAGAAATCGAATTATAGATAACAAAATAGTTATTATATAAGGAAGCGTCATTGTACAGAGAAACATGTTTTACTGAATTCCCAATTTGAAATTTCGCATTTGAATTCAGTTCTGAATTGATTTTTCTGCTTATTATCGATTTCCCTATATATTGAAAAATATCAGTAGGCCATAGTCAGTTTATCTACATGATGCATATATTAGTCTTTCAGCCCTTGAAGTATCTCTATAACGGCTTTCCAGATTTCAAGAATATTAAAGCTAAAAAAAGGAATGTATATTTGTCATAAAAAAGATGTTCATGTAGTCCACAGAGATATAAATGAATCGAAGGGGTGAGAGAAAAACTCATAGTTTTCTGGAAAGGGTTTTGAATCACCAAATGGCGTTTAAACTTGCCTATACTGTAGACTTACAGACTTGACTCTTAAATTAGGTACTCAAAGGGGAAGTTAAAATATCCTAACTATTTAGGGCTAGGTTAATAACTTGGATAACATGTAGTTTTACGATTGTATTCTTAAATATATATAGTATATACCTAACTTACGTAGAAATTTAATGAAGCTCAAGCATTTTTGTTTCTGAACTCAGCAGAAAGAACTTTATGAATAAAGTTGTGTCATTTAAACTATCTTCAAGGAATTTGGAGTTTATTAGTATGGTTCAAAATATGTATTCTTTAGAACGCAAATCGGCAAAATTCAGCATAAGGGTACACGTTTGCGGTAATAGAAATGAAGATTTAGCAACCAGTGCGTATCAGCATGGAATGTCAAAAAACGCTTAAAAACTACTGTTAGCCGGAGCATAAGAAAGTCTTGAGTTTATTTCGGTATGAAAGAAAAATAAGTTATGTCTTTCTTTCAGGAGAATGGGGGAAAAAGGTTATTGTTTCACCAAGAAGTGCATAATAAGGGTGTAACTTCCTGCAAGCAGTAATAACGACTAAAGTCGCATATTTGACCAAGCAAGAATACACATGGCTAGATTTGTATCCAGAAGAAACCGAGGTCATCATTTTGCTTAACAATCCTTATAAGCTACTGGCATTGCATATATACAGGGTCAGAAAGATTCATTTATATCTCTGTGGACTACATGAACATCTTTTTTATGACAAATATACATTCATACATTCCTTTTTTTAGCTTTAATATTCTTGAAATCTGGAAAGCCATTGTAGAGATATTTCAAGGGCTGAAAGGCTAATATATGCATCATGTAGATATACTGACTATGGCCTACTGATATTTTTCTATGTATAGGGAAAACGATAATAAGCCGAAAAATCAATTCAGAACTGAATTCAAATGCGAAATTTCAAATTGGGAATTCAGTAAAACATGTTTCTCTGGTACAATGACGCTTCCTTATATAATAACTATTTTGTTATCTATAATTCGATTTCTAATCCTTGATGTATAATTCAATTTTCGAGAGATAGGTTCACAATTTTTTGGGTGTAGGTCGGTTTGGGAGTAGGTGGGTAGATGTTGACCTAACCATAAATACTTGAAAGCTATGTGTAACCTACACTAAGAGAAGTATGAAATCTATACTAAGTAGGGGGAAAGGTGGCACACGTGAACATGGATACACTAGGATAAAGTCAAGCAAAAAATCTTTAAAAATCTCAAGTAATGGCAGTACCTGCCTTACATTTTAACAAAACTTTCAGAGCAAGAAGTCAGTTTATGTTCTTGTGGTGACAGTTTCTTTTTTTTAGTAGAGGCTGGTGTAATTTTATTACTGTCTTCTTGTAAAAACATATTTTAAACAAAGTAATAAGCAAAATTTAATTATTGCGATCCATTATATGAACATTCACGTAAATTTATAACAATGTTTAAATTTTGTAATTAAATTAAAAAAATTTTTTTTTGAAAATTAGTTCTAAGGTAGATGACGAGGCACATGTGAACACAACATGAAGGGGCACATGTGAACAGTTCGCATATCCTCTCCGCAAAATAAATATTAGTGTACAGTGCTGGTAAAAGAAATTGCATCACTCTCTCATTTTCACAACAATGGGATACGTGAGAAGTTTTGGTCGACCGATTAGCGATTAATGTATGAAATTCTGCAAAACTTATGAAATAAAAATTTAACAGCAGGAATCCGATAATTGTTTATTTATGGAAATACATAGCCAATCTGTAACAAGTACAATGTGAAGTGCATCCACGTTGCCAACACTGTTAAAACTACAGGTTGCATTCGGCACCTTTCAGGGATGAGACGCTTGTTCACCAACGGCACCTAATACGGAGCCGAAATGGCACCTCTAACTAGGGTGAAAAACAGGCACCTTTTAAAAAATAGGCAGCCGGGGTGAAAAGAAGGAACCTTCGGAGAGAGAAATGGCACCCTTACTGTAGATACTCCTCCCCCCTCCCCCGCATTGTGTACGTTTTTGAATACAGTTGTGTAAATTTTTTTTTTAATAGTTTTGTTTTGATTCATGATATTCTACGTTTTGGACTTTTTCACATTGCATGAAATCAGTATTGGAAGTGATTAAAACTTGTTATTACACCATTTGATCATATTTCAGAGTTTTCAACATAGTTCAATAGTGCTCATTGCTTCAATTCATCTGATCGTGCTCTAACTCAGTGTTTCTCAACCTGTTTTGACTCACGGGTCGGTAAAAGCAAATGAAAAATATTGCGGACCTGTGAAAATTTTAGCCTTTTCTTTAAAAAAAAAATAAAATACATAATAATAATTGTAATAACTCTCTGGCCGTTAAAAACTTGTGAAAAAATTCTGCGTGAGGTTTTATTTTTTATTTATTTATTTTTACAAAGTAATATTAAAAATGAATAAAACAATAAATATCTACCCACTTTACTTGGCATCAAAGAGTTGTCACAAATATATTTAAAGTTAACGACGAGTAATTATTTCAATATAAATAGTTAAGTTAATGATCATTTGTGAGAAATAACCGCACCGAAAGTAAAGTGTAGAGGTACTTATGTATTATTTACATGAAGAGCCAAAAATATTCTGGGATATGACAGTTACGGAAAAACAAAATAGTTTCTCGAACGTTCAAAATTTCAGTTAAAAGTAACAATAAAATAAAATGCACATATGAATTTTTCGACATTTAAAAACCTAAAGAAATTCCTAACGCTATCGAAATATTAATCGCTAACAGGAAATGATTCAAACACTTGAATGAAAAAGCAAAAAAAAAGCTAGACTGAGAGTTTTTTTTTTTTTTTTTTTTTTTTTTTTGAGCTTGCTGTTTTGTAGTAATCCACGAAGCACAAGAATCATTTTTATTTAGGTTCTCACTTGTTGATTATTGATAATCTTATTGCGATTATTATTTGGTGATTAAATGTTGCTTATCGACTAATCAAGAAAATAATGATAGATATAATTGTGAGCGTTTTGAATGATGTACAACGGTACTACGATACCGTAACGGACTAACGGTAACTGAAAAGCAGTGAACGTACTTTTAACTATATTTGAAAGCCCTAAAAGCTACAAAGTTATCAAAAGCTGTACTTACTTGTTATTTTTAAGACTTATCCTAGAAAAGAGATTTAATCCAATCGTGTACTTCATTCAATGTGAAAGACATAGAAGGCCACGCATAGATGCAACCTATCATTCGTCCGCCATATTGAAGTGGTTGAACGGTAAATGTATGCCGGCAGCGCAAGCGCCAGTGAGTCATTTAGTGATTGCTTGCTGTTTTGGCACCCCTGTCTGCGATTGTCGCTGTTTTCGCACCCCTGCTCTATTTCCTGGCCAACATGGCACCCTTTCAGACCCTGCTTTCACCTTAGGGGGAATATATTCACTCGTCTGGAACCCCTGGTTCTAACAGTGAAGTGGACGACGAAAAATTAAGTAGAGGTTTTAATTGTAACACTCTTTCTGTTCAAAAATAAACAAAAGTAACATGGAAGCGTTTGAACATCATAAAAAATAACTAAATATTTTGTTGGTCTACCTCTAGCTTTGATGACAGCTTGACATCTTCCGGGCATTGAACGGATGAATGATTGAATATATTCTTTACTGAGTTCATGGTGCCAGACACAAATTATTGATTCTCGGAGTTTTGCAAGTGATGTTGGCAACAATCACTTGCAATTCCAAAAATTTTCGATCAGATTTAGATTGAGACTTTTCCGGGCCAAGGCAAACTGCTCTCCCCATGCTCATTTTTCCATTTCTGAACCTGTGGGTGCGTGAGTTTAGAGAGAAAAAATTACTTAACCCCATGAGCGTTTACTGTTCCTTGCAGAAACTGAAGCCCACCGACTCCTTGATCAGAAATACATCCCCCAAATCATCTGGGATATGGGATGCTTGACTGTGTGTTGAATGCAGCCGGAATGATATTCCTCTCCTTTGCGGCGTCTAACTGTGCGCTGTCCGTCGGACCCATGCAAATTGAATTTGGACTCGTCCGAAAACAACTGATTTCCATTGATCGACAGTCCACCCTTGGTGAGCTTTTGCCCAGTCTAGACGCTATTTCCTGATTTTTTTTTTGGTCGACAATGCCTCTTTCGTGGTCGACGTTCCACCAAACCCTCAACACAGTCGTTTTCGTACAGTAGACGTGGATGCATGAACACCCGATTCGCTTTCCCATGCTGTTCTAAGGTCCGTGGAAGATGATTGTCTGTTCCAAAGACTGAGTCGTATCAAATACCTGTCCTGCGCTGCATTGGATATTCGTGGGCAACCACTGTCCCTCCTTTCTTAATGTGCTTCCCGTTCTCTTTAGCTTATTCAGTAGTCGAACAATAGTCGATTGCGAACAGTTTATTCTTTTTAAAAAGGAATGTGACGACAATCCTTTGTTCTATGCAACGGCAACATTCTTCCTTTGTGGTGTCAGTTGAACGTATTTCGACATACTGCAACTCATAAGTCCCGATCGTAAATGAATGCGTCGAACGTTCAACTGGTTTTTTTTAATACAGTTAGAAGGATGACGCAATCTTACGCAATAGAGCTTGCATCATGTACCGATGCCAATTCGTGTTATATGATGCATGAAACGTTAAATATTTCATAATTACTTATAAATGCTAAAAGTATTTGGATTTCGAAAGTGATGCAATTTTTCTTACCACCACTGTAGGCTTATTATGAGTGTTAAAAGAGATGTAAGGATTTATAATTATTTATTTTCTGCAATCAGTTTGTAAATTTACTCTTAAGTATCATTACATAGTTTTAGTTATTTATTTTATTATTTTTAACTTTTTAAATTCTTTAATTACTAAATAGTTGGCCAAAAATTTAGTGGTTTATAATATTTGCAAGAAAAATAACGACAAAATATTTTCCTTCAACGAAAATCTGAGGTTCAGAATAATTTTAAAATTATTTTCAGCATCATATTCTCTATAAAGCTTAAACGCACTATATAACAAAAATAAACTTTACATAATAAAATATTTTTTGTAATTGTTTAGACTTATAAGATTTTTTCTTGTCCATCCAGTGATCATAACATGCTATAAAACTTTAAAATTTAACACTGAGCAGAGTTATGTAATTCGGGAAAAAATATTTTCTTAATGACAATTACTGTACACTTCTGACACAGAATAGGTAACAAACCATTGAATGTAATTGGTATATACGTATATGCTTCATTATAACGAGTGTTTCGTCGAAATATAATGCTCATCTTGCATTTTGCAGTCGTGTTCAAATGTGCCAAAAGCCTATTCTTATGTACCCCCCTATAAGGGCACATGTGAACATTTGAAGATATTTTTTTTTAATTCCGTAAATTAAAAAAAAGTTTTTTTTATATTTTAAATCTGAAAAAATTCCACAGCACTAAAAAAGGACTATTCAATCATGGGGACCCTTTTTCTGTAAGAAATTGATAATATTTTCTGAAAAATTAAGAAATGAAAAAAAAAATGTTCACATCTGCCCCTTTCTCCCCTACATTAATCGCTTGTTACATCACGCCTCATCATATTGCTCATTCGAATACACAGCGCTTTTTCATTGTTTCCTTAAAAAAAAAAGCTTAAAGTTTGAGACAACAAAAGAAAAATATTGAACTTGTCAGGATTTTTTTTTTAATCGATGAACAAAACTGGTATGCTTTTACTCACCTAAATTCACTGTAACTCTGAGCTCATATTTTGCTAAAAGACTGTCGAAGTATCTGTGATTCATTTTTTTAATTCAGAAGAAAGGCAATTGAATTTATTTTTGTGCTGTTTGTATTAGAAAAATCGACTTAAGATTATAGCGAAAGAATTTTTTGCACGCTACGCACAGTTTATTTGTGCGTTAAATGCATCGTTTCGTTACTTTTTCAAGACCTCAGTTACATTATGTTTTCAGATACATCGTGCTTGTTTTGTTGTCCTCCGACTCCCGACAAGCGTGTTCGGCGCGATGTAACGAGGTGTTACCGTATTTATTGCTGCTGAAAAAATGTTGCCTCTTGATTTCTGTAAGAACGTTTTCCAAGTACTAACCTCTAGATGTGCCCATTTCTCCATCAGGATGAGCCATCCTCTGGAAAGCAACCGGAGATACACCGATCGGCATTTTCAAACTTTGTCCAAATACTGTGAGACTCATGTTTCGATAGGCAACATTGCGAAGCACACGTGGACGGATAACGTATCTACAAAGAAGTTGAAATCGGAATTCATCTTTAGGGCAATGATAGTACAGTAGAATTCAGCACTACAAAACAAAAGGGGGAGAGGGTGTCGGGCTTAGCGCAAATCCCGACTTAGTGCAATTCATTTAGAAGACCATGGGATTGATTACGTTTAGAAAACGATGAAGCTTGTAAACCGATATTTATTATACAGTGCAAATTTCCCAATTCGGACGAAGAAAATTCGAGAAGTTCCGAAATTTAAATAATAGATAATCTAATACAGAATTAGCACTGACCAGACGATTGTCAGTGCTAATCCTGTATTAGCTACCATTTTGTTTGACAATCTTTGCTTCCTTAAGAGGTTTTCCACCTCCAGCTCAGTCACCTCTATGCCGGGCTGATGAGTGCTAATAAGCACGAAACTGCAGTCCTCGGCTGGAATTGACCGAGCTGGCGGTGTATTTCACGTATTTCTGCTTTAGCCCTGGCTATAGGGCGGTAACTTACTGAATACCCTGCTGTAATTTATCTGGACGAAAATAAAATTTGTTTCGTCTTTAAATTCCATCATCTTTTCTTTTAATAATTTATTGATTAGTTTGATAATCCTTAAAGCATTCTTGATATTGGTGCCAAAACTCAGCTGGATTTTAGCCGAGAAACAAATGTTGCTAGGTACGGTACTTTCTGATCATTTGGTTAGAAAAACCTGAAGCACCGATTCAGCCACATGATTCAACTACGACGAAAGAAGACACGTTTACCCGGTTTCTTCCAGTACTTTAGTAGGAAATTCATTACAAAAAGCGGAGCTGGCTTTTTTATTGTCCTTTGGCAACGGGTTAAATATTTATTTCAGTTCTCGCTCAACAATAGGTTAAAATAAATATTCATTTGGGAGATATAACCATCCAATGTTAAAATTAATTGACGAAAACGTTTCCGATTCGATCCATCGCGCTTCGAAACCATGCTCGCCACAACTTTATTACACACAAAAAATTTGATCAAATTCGGTCCAGCTGTTTAAAAGCCTTATGGTGATAAACGTCCACACAGAAGATTTTTATATATTAAGATAAGCTCTATAATTCTTCCAGAATCCTTTGAGTATCAACCATTTTAACAATTTCAAAACCCGCGCACATATACCTAAAACCTCATTCATTTCAGGCGTAGCGTCGTCCGAAGTTGAGTGCTGCTGCACCTGAAATATTCACTTCTAGCTTATAAAATACTCCGCCTTAACAAGAGGAAAAAAACGACTTTGTGCTTGTCTTTCAGTGCTTCCGAGTCGTTCAGGACAAGATAACTTCTATGGGTAGTGAAAAATTGTTCGCTTAAATAAAAAAAAAAAATACGCGCACGGTACGTATTTCCTTTTTTGATTTTAGAATGATATATTTTTATTTTCTCTGTGTTTTAATTTCGCTTACATGGTTATATGCGAGACAGTACATTTGAGTCGAGAATCAACTCGATCTACGGCTCTCTCATGTTTAACAATAGTTTTGTATCTTAGAAGTTTAAAAGGGAATTTAATATAAAATTGGTAATGTTTCGAATTTCGAGTTATGCTGAAATTCGGACACGCCATGGATTCTGAATTTCAGACTTAGTACTCGAGAACATATTATAACGCTACAAAGAGGACAAATCATGTAGACAAAACGAAGCAATCAGTAACCTCTTCAATAACTAATTATTATAATCAAATCTAATATTTCATTAATCATCCGGAATGGTCAGAAGATTTCATTGGATTCACGAGAGATTTTAACGAGCTTATACCTTCTGACTAAACTGGAGAACACTAATAAAATAGAATGAAAATAGTTTTTCAAATCATGCTCCTTTCGAATTCAAAAGATTTGAAATACGGAACATCGAAATTCATGAGATGTGCGAGAAAATTAAAATATTTCATAAAATGACATACATTATTTCGCAAGTGTGATTTTTGTGATAACGCCTAACGCCATTAATATTTTTTCACACTTCACAAGTAAAGCATCATTTTCAAGATTTTTTTCACTGCTTCCGGCAAAAAATAAAGATACATCTCACATTTTGGTGAGGTTTTTTCAAAAAAAAAAAAAAAAAGATTCAGTTTTTTATCACGGATTGTAGGATTTTGAGCTACAGTTCTGCTTTTTTCGAAATTAGGAAACTAGATATAAGTTATAACAGGGAAAATTGAATCATTTATTTAAAAAATATTTTAACAAAATAAAGGCCTCGATTTCTTTTTCTTTTTTTTATTAAGCATTGCTTTAGTGTATATTAGTAAGATCAAGTACGGTCAATCCTCTAATAGGGCAGAAAATGTAGTTTATGCATGACTAATTTTCCTCAGCTGAATATTCGTTTTAATTTCCGTGAATTTATATTGGGCGCTGACATATTGGGCGCAGGATTCTAAACCACAAATATATTTCATTGAAGCCAGGGTAAGGAAACATTTATTTTAACATGGTAAATCCCAGAACCATGTATTATTTCTTAAAGGTGCATTTTTGCGGAGAAAGGAGGGTGAGGGCATATGTTATAACTTTCATAATACTTCAAACTTCAAGAATAAAATGTCATTTTAAAGATTTTATTCACCTCTATCAGCAAAAAATAAATAAATAAATAAACGCACACAAGTCACATTTCTCCATTATTCAAAAAAAAAAAAAACTTTTAAAAACGTTTTTAGAAATCCTTCTGTCGTGCATTAGGATTTCCACTCCCGAAATCCCGAATCCCGCAGGATATTTAGGGAGTTGATCCCACGGAATTTTTCTCTCAATCCGCAGGATTTCCAATCCTGCAAATGTTTTTCTAATAAGGAATTGACCCGCTTTTGCCTCTCGTAAAACGACACAAGCATCATCTGTAGTTTGAATCTCCTTCCTCGTACGTCTTCAAGAATAGCAAGAAAAACTGTTTGTCTCACATGACCAATGATGGATTTGCTATTTAAGAACACAATAAAAATGCAGTATATTTTTCTGAGAATGAATTGGTATTTTCATTCAAGGTTTCAATTTTAATATGATCAGCAACTGAGAAAATGCATAAAACTTATAAGCATTTTCGAAAGCCATCACTAAAATTTAAAATCCAGTAAATTACGCTTTAAACAAAAATAGAGGAAATGTATGTTCCAAAACCCGCTGAAGGTGCCTGAATGCAATGATGAAGTACTTCTGTGAGCTTTAGTAATGCACTCAAAACCTTTAAGTTAAGTAAAGTGCACTCCAAAGAAGAAAGCAATGAAAAATCTGACATTATTTATATATTCGGCACGTCTTCAAAAGGGGCGACAGAAACTTTTATGAAACGCATGATGACTCGCATGACAGTGTAGTAAGTTAAGCTGCTCAAGTTTTTTTTTTAATTCCTCTTTAAAGCGAGAGGTAAAAGTAGCGAAGTTATCCAAAAACTTTTGCTGACACTGCGACTTGATGAAATGGTGAAATCAACGCTATTCACCACTTGCTGGAATTGAAACCAAATTCACTGATACAATGATCAACGTTGATGAAGCAACAAGGGTATTATCAATACACGTTAAACTGGATACAGCAAAACACATATCCAGCAGACGGCGTTTTTGTCAGAAATGCTCTTGAGCAAAAACCCAGCATAAGAATAGAAAAAGCTGTTTCAGAAGGTGATGAAGTTAATGCGGATCTTTTCTAAATGTCGACAATTATTTAATTTTAGTAAAACCAATTGTAGTGGAGCCACAGCACATGTTTTCATCAAGCGCATTATTTTTACAGCAAAAATCCTAAACCATCCCATACGAGTGGCACACTTCTGCTTACCAAACGATAATTACTAATTAGGATCTGACTTGGTAGTGCCATACAATTGCTGTATGGATTTCAAAGAGACTTAATTCCAGTAATAAAAGCACAACCTTTTCTCGTTGACATAAAAATTGAATTTTTGGAAGAATCCCACGAGATTGGCTCCATGCAATCCCGAAATCCCGCGGTACTGAATTCTGCGCGGGATTGGAAACCCTATCATGCACAAATGCTTCGCACGGATCAGCTATTTAAAAAAAAGAAAAAATACTATAGTAAGCGAGCTCAGGGCCGTAACCAGACTTTTGTTTCGGAGAGGGTTTTACCAAACACATTTTTCCTGAAATCTATATGATCATTTAAATTTGACTTTATTCCTATTTTCCTTTTATTTTTGTTACAATTTTAAGAAAAATTAAAAGATGATGCCCCTATTTAATTCAGAAAAAAATATGATGTGTATTTTTCATATAACATCCTTGTACCCCTATTATTAGTGTTTTATTTTCATACTAGTGGCACCCACACGGCTTTGCCCGTAGTAGAAAATTAAAAGGTCATTTGGTTTGCCGGTATACTAACAAATAATGGAGGATGAATTTCTCGCCAATTGGGTATGTTAAATGGCTCACCCATGTTACGGTTCCACGTTATGATGATTTCGTAATTTACTATTCCACGTTGTGATCATTTGCTTGGAAAAAGTTTCTTAAAATTAGAATATAAAAAGAACAAAATCGAATTTTCGAAAAATCACTTCGAGGTGCACACCCGCATGCTACAAACTAACTTTGTGCCAAATTTCATGAAAATCGGCCGAACGGTCTAGGCGCTATGCGCGTCACAGACATCCTACAGACATCCTCCGGACAGAGAGACTTTCGGATTTATTATTAGTAAAGAAGACCAATGCTTCTTTAAATTCATATTTTTAGACGAAAATAAGAGTATGTTAACTATAGAATTTGGTAATTTCAAATTCGAAGAATTTCGATGTTTTTGAATCTGTAGGAAAACGCTGTATTGTTTGGTAAGAAATGATGTTTGCAATAACTACAATAATAAACTAGTATGTTGTGGCCATTACAAAACTTTCTTCTATATATACAACACTAGTGGTACCCGCACGGCTTTGCCCGTAATAGAAAATTAAAAAAGTTTTTTGGTCCGCCTGTATATTCATATATAATGTATGGTGAATTTTCTCGCCAATTGGCTTGGTTACGGTTTCACGTAATGATAATTTCGTTTTTTTCTCGTCCATCTAATGAGAATTTTGATCTTCAAATTAGAATAGAAAAAGAACCACATCGAATTTTCGAAAAATCGCTTCTAGGTGCACACCCCCATGCTACAAACTAACTTTGTGCCAAATTTCATGAAAATCGGCCGACTTGTTTAGGCGCTATGCGCGTCACAGACATCCTATAGACATCCTACAGACATCCAGACATCCTCCGGACAGAGAGACTTTCAGCTTTATTATTAGTAACTAGTGGTACCCGCACGGCTTCGCCCGTAATAGAAAAATCAAAAGGTGTTTTGGTTCGCCTGTATATTTACAAATAATATAATTTATGGTGAATTTTCTCGCCAATTGGCTTGTACCCATGTTACGGTTCCACGTTATGATAATTTCGTATCTCGCCAATTGGCTTGTGCCCATGTTACGGTTCCATGTTATGATAATTTCGTAATTTACTCGTCTATATCTTATGATACTTTTGTTCTTAAAATTGGAATAGAAAAAGAACAAAATCGAATTTTCGAAAAATCGCTTCGAGGTGCACACCCCCATGCTACAAACTAACTTTGTGCCAAATTTCATGAGAATCGGCCGAACGGTCTAGGCGCTATGCGCGTCACAGACATCCTAAAGACATCCTACAGACATCCAGACATCCTCCGGACAGAGAGACTTTCAGCTTTATTATTAGTAACTAGTGGCACCCGCACGGCTTCGCCCGTAATAGAAAAATTAAAGGTCTTTTGGTTCGCTTGTATATTTACAAATGATGTATGGTGAATTTTCTCGCCAATTGGCTTGTACCGACGTTACAGTTCCACGTTATGATAATTTCGTATCTCGCCAATTGGCTTGTGCCCATGTTACGATTCCACGTTATGATAATTTCGTAATTTATGATAGTTTTTTTTTCTTAAAATTTGAATAAAAAAAGAACCACATCGAATTTTCGAAAAATCGCTTCGAGGTGCACACCCCCATGCTACATACTAACTTTGTGCCAAATTTCATGAAAATCGGCCGAACGGTTTAGGCGCTATGCGCGTCACAGACATCCTACAGACATCCAGAGAGACATCCTACAGACATCCTCCGGACAGAGAGACTTTCTGCTTTATTATTAGTAAAGAAGATAAAGAAGAAGATTACACATGCAAAAACTTGACGACCATCCCAATGTCTGAATTATTGCAAAAGCAAAGCAAAGAGCGAAAATTGAAAGTTATTTTAAAAGCCTTGGTTGAATTAATTACAAATATTTTATTTGTAAACAAACATAAGATGGCAACAGTTAAAAATTTTAAATCATTGAGATAATATTTCCGATCATTTCCATACAATTAAAATCACGAGAAGTACGCAGACGACAATCTATTACGATTTATCTTTCTTATTGTTGCATTAATAAAGCTATTTTTATTCGCAAAAAAAAAAAAAAAAAAAAAAAAAAAAATCAATACCTTTTGGAGCGATTGGCGTCAAAATTGAACCGAAGTCTGTTTACATATGGGTTCACATATATTTTCACATATATTCCAAATTTCAACCAGAACGTAGCATTACTTCTTGAGATAGGGCACTCACAATGGAAAAAAAGAACAGGTGATTGCGCTACCCCCTTTTTAGCTGTTGACACCAAAATAAAATCAGCTCTTATACCTACTAAGGGCTACTTGCCGATAAATTTTTCTTTCATTCCGTTCATTATTTCTTGAGATACAGCAGTCACAATTGACGACAAAAAACGTTCTATAGCTCAACCCCCGTTTGAGTTATTAACACCAAAATTGAATCAGCACCTGTTCCTGTTAATGGCAACATATGGACCAAATTTTGTTTGATTCCGCCAGTTACTTCCTGAGGAATAGCAAGCACGCGCAACTAAAAAAGTCCCATTGCTCCACCCCCCTTGGAGGAATTCGCGCCAAAAACCAATGGGCACAAGTTCACATTAGCGGCACATATGTGTACCAAATTTCGTTCGACTTCATGCGGTAGTTTTTGCTGAAGAGCGGCCACAAAAACTGGTCACACACAGACGTGACACACATACACACACACACATACACACACACACACACACAGACATTTTCCAAAAATAGTCGAAATGGACTCAGTACACGTCAAAATTCGAAATTCGAAAATTTGCACGAATCCAATACTTTCTTCTATATATTAGATATAGAAGAAAGTAAAAATAGGTAAGTGCTACAAATACAGCACTGAATTTGTACAGCTTTTCAGTAATAAAGATTTCATTTTTCAAATAAAATCGTCGAAAAGAAAAATTGAATAGCAAAAGTTGAAAACAAAAATAGTAGTAGGTACTTTTTGTTCAGCAAAAAAAGTATAATGAAAAGCTTTTTTTTTTTTTTTTTTTTGTAATACTCTTGAAAAATTTCTGTGAAGGGGGTTGATTCCTAAAAACCTATCCCTTGAATACGGCCCTGTGTGAGCTACATAATATAATGTATCATCTAAAATTTATGAAACTCAGAATTTTTTCTTTAACGATTAAAGAGAAGTATTTTTTTCCTTTTTAGCATTATTTTACAAGTTTTCTGCATTTCGCTCCTCGTCGGCATTAGCGGCATACCTTAAAAATTTGAAAAAAAGTAATGTTTCTTTCCAAAATAAAATCTGAATTCAATTCTCTTTCCTACCACAATACAGGAATTGAATTAGTTTATATGATGGGGTGGTGCATTAACGATATAATCAATAATACTCTAGCTCCTTACCTGGAAAAGGCATCTTCATTATCCTTAAGAGTCAGCATGTGATGCGCTGCACTGTTATAATAATCTCTAGCTTGTCCATCCATGTACGCCTCAGCATAGTCTTGGTAGTCTTTGATGGTTTTCATATAAAAGTTGTCTAACCTTAACGTTGAATTTTAAAAAATATACTTAATTCAAACCTTATAAGCAATACATGTTAATGACACAATTTACTTAAATCTCAGTCTCAGGTATTATCTTCAGGTATTATTATCAGGTAATTCTCAAGGGTGCTTTTTGGGGGTAATAACACCCTTAATATTTCAGACTTCATACGTAAGTCATTTCTTTTTAAAAATTCACCGCTATAGGCGAAGATTGAACTAATTATTCTCATTTTAGCTATTTTTCGAAAAAATACTCATAAAAAAAATTGATTTTAATTTTTGCTGTCGTGACTCGGAATTTGATAGGTAGACCAGTGCTGCCATCTTTATCGAAGCGATAAACGGAGGAAGTAACATCGCTGAGAGAAGGTTTGTCAATTTTCAAAAATAAAATACTAGTGTTCAATATTTTGTTTAAGCCTTTTATTATGAGCAGTCCCAACGTTTTACACATAGAGAAACATGGGGCAAAGTGAAATGGTGAAATATTTACTCTGCTTTTAGCTCCACATATCTGGTATTATTTTTACTATGCAGTACCAAATGTAGTTTATTCCAGTCAGGAAATAAAATAATAGTTTAAAAAACTAAAAAAACACGCTTTCGTAGCAAAATGAACTAAAAAGTGAAAAATAATCTTTGGATGATAGTAGTTGACCAATCACTTAATTTTAATGTAATACAAAAAACCGTGAGGTGCTGTCTACTTACATTTTTTCATGGACAACAAAAGGAAGAAATTCAAGACAACTGATAAGAAGCCCGCCACGCTTTTTTGTATCCTTATATATTATTTCTGTAGCCTGTTTTTGGTTTCTACGCGAGATTTTCCACAATTCTTGATCGATTTCTTTGATTTACCCCTTATTTTAAAGCTTATCGTGCAGGCTACTAACGAAAAATAGACCCACGGTCTAAAAATTGTTTTTTCGGGCAAAAAAACCTGTTTTAAAGTAAAAGAACCAGAATGAGGTATTCGGTTAAATTTATAACTTTAACTTGCACTGTTACCGACACAGCTGAATAGCTTGATCGGCAGAGCGTTCGACTGGTAACCAGGAGAATGCGTGTTCGGGCCCATGTCCGGACAATCTGCATCAAAAAATTAGAAAAATATCGCGCATTACATGAACAATGAATAACAAATATGAGGGAATACATGAGGTAGAAACGCTCCTAGCTGTTATGAAAACTTGATGCAGCACGGAGCTAAATTGATACTCAATTGTAAGGGTTTTTTTTTTTTTTTTTAAAGCTTTGGCTCCGGGAAGAAAATTAAATCATAATTTAAGCGAAAACATAAGTATCAGGTTTAAGATTTCAGACTACATTGGAATTGTTTTTTGTTCAGAAAAAAATAATAAATCGAATATTGAAATACAGATTCTTCTAATGAAACTTTGACTCTTTGTAAATATAAAAAAATTACTACCTCAATTTGAAGGGTAAAATATATTTTTTTTCTTCTTTTTGCAAAAAAAAAAATAGCTTATCACATTTTTACTACATTCGAAAAGCTACGCTTAAAAAAGAACTTACTTCAAATTATTTTGTATCTTAACCGTGCTGTTAAATGATGAACACGTGCTGCCGTCTAAGCCATAACGGTTCAAGCAGCTTGCGATAACAAATTGTAAAAATTTTCAAAAATAAAAACGCTTCTCTTCAGTATCTTATCTTACATATTATTTATGTGGATTATTTTTCTATCAGTATGCGAGATCTTTCTGCAAGAAAAAGAAAATTATTTAACCTGTGTGTGTGTGTGTGTGTGTTTTCTTTTCTTTTTTTTTTTTTTTAATAAAGCTTAAAAGCACTGGACTTAGTTGTTCGGTTAAATTGATAAGTTTTTTCGGTAGAGCGTTCGGCTATAAACTATCTGAACTTCGGGCTGTCCGACATAATAGCAAATTTACATTAATATTACGCATTACATGTACTCATAACATACAGCAGATAACACACGTAATAAAGTAAATGCAATGGGAATGCTACTTGGTGTTTCGACTCCTTTATGCAGGCTACAGTTACCATTCAGATAAATTGACTGTTAATCGAAGGATGTTCTTCCTTTTTTTAAAGCTTTGACTCCATCCAGACCACTAAGCATAATGTGAGCATACAAAATATTAGATTTACCTCAAGGGAATCTTTTTGGAGCAGAAAAACATTTTCATTGTATGCTGAAATGTAGATTTTTCTAATAGCAGTGTCCAATCTTTTGTACAAATGAAAAAATACTACGCCAAATTGAAACTACGAGTTTCACCCAGTAAAAGTTTAATTATTTATTCGAATACGATACAAAACATTAAAATTATTACCAACTTCATTAGTAAGAAATCATTTTCCACTAATCTTTTTTCGGCTGAAAAAAAAAGAAGAAAAAAACATTTTGTCTACATTCGAAAAATTACACTTAAAAAACGAACTCTGTTCAACTGGTTTTGGTTTCGAATTTTAAGTGTTCGGGGCGAGCATTTAAGCCGTAACGGTTAAAGCAGCCTGCTATGGGAAATTGTTCAATATTCAAAAATAAACACTTATTTTCAATCGAATTTATTACTTCTCTAGAATGTTTGTTTCAATTGCTACGTGAGATCTTCCTCATTCTTTAATCAAATTCCATGTTTTACGAATAATTTTAAATCGTATCATGCTGGCTAATTACAAAATATAGACGCATGATCTTATTTTTTTTCGGTGAAAAGCTTTTGTGCTGTTTTTATTACGCATTCCTTCAATGAATAGCATTCGAAAAGGAAGGCGCAGTTGCTAGGTTTTTTGGAATGTCGTGCTGTTAATCAGAACGGCGGCAGTTCGAATCCGGGCTAATAAATATCTCTTTAATGTTTCTTTTTTTTTCGTCAGATGCTCACATGGGCTGGACTGTATTTGCCACAACCTGTTTTTTCACATGCAAAATTACTGCTTTTTCACGAGTCACTCAGCCACACTTGTAATGATATTTATGGTTGCATTGAAATTACGTACAACCAAAAGGTGAGCAATGATCAAATTATCACATCGTTGTATTTATCGAGGTTTTGTTACTGATGTCTTCAAATTACATGCCTTCTCTTGTGCGCTTACTTTTTTCCGTTTACTTTTTTCGGTTCTTCTTCATAATGTTCTTTCCGTGAAATTTTTAAAGAGCGAAATGCCTTATGAAACGATTTGAAGCACAGTGCGGAGTTCCGCACGGGTCGTCTAGTTACATTAAAATTAAGTGATTGGTCAACTACTATCATCCAAAGATTATTTTTCACTTTTTAGTTCATTTTGCTACGAAAGCGTGTTTTTTTAGTTTTTTAAACTATTGTTTTATTTTTCTGTTTTTTAGTTTAACTTGTTTTACGAAAAAATATTCATTTCAACATTGTTCAAAATCTTTAATATTCATGAAATTTGCTCAAAAAAAAGTGGCTAAAGGTCTCGGGTGACATTTGAAATGTGGTCTCTCGAACTCCAAAAAGAGCAACTGTACTCCTTAAAGTGTAATAGCCGAGCTCTAAAAACCTTCAAATTCGCTGATAAATTGCCTGTGGAGTAATTGTCTAATCCAGCTAATCCATCTCGGTCATCGATGTATGTGTGCGGAAATCATATCTACATTACTTTGAAAGTTTGAGATGCATTTGAATAAAAATTTTGTTCAACAATGGTCTGATCAATGAATTTCCAATTGAAGGCTCACCTAAATCTTGGCATGAAATTAGTTAAAAACAATTATATTTCATGTTTTAATTCCCTTGGAACAAATTTTGTCTGATGCAGAAAAACTAAAGGTTTTTGTAGGTATTTTTAAATAATTTTTGCGAGCATTTTTTAATGTATTTTTAAACATTTTTCCTTGTTCACATTGTTGGATTTATGCCAAAATACTGATTAAAATTTGAGGAAACTAACAATCAAAAGAGTTAATTAATTAATTTGATTATAGAATATTGCATTGTCATCGGATCTGAGGTCGCGTGCCAAATTTCAAAACAATCCGATCGCAGGAAGTGGGCGAAATTTGAGCTGCAAAATTCCGTTACAAGATACATACATACAGGTAAAGCTAATAAAAGCGTGTTAAAAAATACCGCCGAAGATTAAAGCATTCGGTAATACAGGCAATTTTCAAAAGTTGGTACTCATATTTTAATATTTTGTTGTAAATCAAAAATTATTTTTGTTACTATAAAATGATAAAGTTCTTGTTATTAGCATTTGAAATATTAATTCAGATCTCCTAATATTCAGTGCAGCAAAAATTTAGTTAATATTGAGCTTATTTGTATTTTAAATAAATCGTGAAATTAGTCAAGTACATACGGGGCAAAGTGGATGGGGCAAAGTGAAATAGTATGTTTCATTTGCTCACTCAGTCATTTAATCTAAATCACTTACCTTTTCATTTATTAACTCATTTACACTCCTTCATTTAGTAATCGACTTATTTATTCATTCATTCACTTATTTTCTTATTCATTTATTCTTTTACTCGTTCATTTATTTTTCTACATACATCAATTTACTTATTCAATTAATTATTCGTTTTTTGCTTCATTATCTTTTCAGTTATTCATTCAACTTTTTATTTACTGATTCTTTTGATCAAAAATATGTTTTATGATCAAATAGAAAATATTTCATTAGAAAAACATCTTATTTTTCACTTTGCTCCATGAAAAAACAAAAATGAAATCTTTCCTTTTTTTTCTTTTTCTTTTTTGAAGACTTAAATTTACTTCTAAAAATAAAAAACTGTTTCAACGCAAGTTTTATAATAAAATACAATGTTCTTTCTGTATGTACTGTAGTTTTTAAAACAAATTTCCGATTTGTTCTTTTTTAAAAATCTCAGTCATCTTAACCATTTCACTTTGCCCCACCTTCCCCTACTTATAATTATATTTCGTGTTTATATCTCTATTAGTTAATTTTCAATAATTTAATACATATTGCGATAGGGTTTTATTACTTCCCAGTTTACGAACAAAAATAATACTTCTTCAAAGAGTACAGATAACTTGTGAAAATTTTTCAGGTTTCAAAAATAAAAATGCTTTTGTCGAATATTTTCCTTCATCTTTTATCACGAGCAGTTTCGATGTTTCACATATAGTCAGAACTACTATGTTTTGTGTTGCTATCTTAAATGGGTATTTTTCAATCATTTAATGCGTTTTGCGATAGGACTTTCTCACTTCCCAGTTAACTAAAAAAATAAAAGATTCAATAAATCTTTTACGCAGAATCTTTTAGCACACACAAAAAAAAAAAACGAAGATTGAATTTTGAATTAGTTCTCGCACTTCGTGAGTTATTAACACTGGTACTTTTGACAATATTTCGGGTGTATGCTTCGCTCGGATCAGTCAATAATCTTGTAGTTAAAAGGCAGTTCATGTTTTTTACTCACAGGATTGATACAAAACTGGTGAAACAGATAACTTTAGGTTAGTTGCACAATTAATGTCTTTCAATAGAAAAAATATAGTCTATTATAAGATTTCGATTGGTTTCCACACTTGGAAAAAAGCTACATGAAAATTTCTTGTTGAAATAGTAATATTATGACATGATAGTTACAGCAATACTAAAAAGGCATGGAACTTTCTAAGTAAAATATAATACAGATTTATGAAATATAGAGCTAAATTGAATAATAAAGTGAATCAAACAAACAAAACTACTAAAAGAGCGTAACATAAGATTTGCGACAATAAACATTAATTGTTGAATTGATGTACCTTTGAATGGAGTGCTGTCTTCTGTTATTTACTATGGAAAACTGCAAAATGAAATCATTGGTAATGATGCTCAATTTCAATGTTAGTCACAAAGAATAGGAGAAAGATATAAAAACTACCCTTACCGTATACATATCCCGAATAGTAGAAATCAGAATGCAAGACAGGAGGTTAACTGTAGTCGCGATATTCATCTTTGGAGACACCTAGAAAAAAAAAAAAAAAAAATGAATATCTGTTGTCATTTCTTTCTAAAAGCTAATGAAGGTGAATACAGAATGTCCCAAAAAAATATATCCCCCCTCTGAAGGACTATAACACAATCAATTATAATGTTACAGAAAAGTTTCAAGTATGAAAGTAAAGTGAATCAATGTGGAAACCGCCATTAAACGAAAGTGTTCAAATTGCTGGTCATTTTATTCAGGGCACTAAAACCCTGAATTGTAGAATAAATAGAGACACGACCGCAATCTCCGGGTTAAACGATGCTTTCTACTTATGTATGAAAATATGGTGAAGTTACGTGTTACGCTTTTGATTGTGATTTCTTTTCCATGTTAATCCACAGCCAATAAGCAGGATCATCAAGAAACAAAGCACGCCCCTTCATTCTAGCAGACAATAGGAAGAAAGCATGGGCGCCCATTTGCAAAATTTTAAGGGGGGACTGGGATATTTTTCCCATAGAAACAGATTTCAGTACAGATTAGAGTTGTTAAAGTTTGACATTTTTAATAAATTATTCAGTAGTGGCTGGAGAAGAAATGTTTTTACATTTTTGCAAACAAAAAAGTACTAAAAGCAAAGAAGTTCTAATTTCTAAGGGGGGCTTGAGCCCCCACTTAGCCCCTTATATGAGCGCCTTTGGAAGAAAGAGGTGTATAGCGCCAAGATGGCTGACGTGTCGTTACTTAAACTATGATCTAGGGTTTTACAGGGCACAGCAGATAACGCGGACCCAATGAAATCAAAAACGCTTCAAATCACTTCGACTGTTGTTTGGGCTACTCTAAAGACTGCTCTCAGTTCAGTGAATGTAGCAAGTTTTCAGCTGTAAACATTGTGTTTGACATGTCCCCACAAGCAAAAAATGATGAGGGTACAATCCAGGGCTCGTAAGGGATGTATGGGAGTTAAGCAGCCAATGTCAATTTTGCATGGTACTGTTCAAAGAATTCAATTTCCCGGTCATTATCATCTTCATTAAGATTGTGTACAAATCCAAGAATAAAACTTTTCCTTTTGGTTCGGCTAAAAAGGCGATAGAGTCTGAACTGTCTCGAGAGTCACTTGGCGTGCAATTCTTCTAGGAGATTGAAAGAAAACTTCAGGGACTTTTTTTTTCTCGTGGATAATCTTAATCATCTTTAACAGTTCACCAAACGAATAAGTGCAAGTTTCATTGCTACCATTCGTTGAAACTTTTTTCTAAAATGTTTCTGTACCTCCCTCACGTTTTCTGCTTTCCAGTAGCACTTACAGATGATTTTTGTTTACTCAAAGTCAAGACAGACTTCAACCATTATCTTAAGTCATCACACTTGAAAAACGGACAAGTAGCAGTTTTATGGACGTTCAAAGCGGTTATACATTCTTTTGGGGACACCCTGTTGTTTTTCTTCATACTTCCTTCGATAATTCTTTTGCAAAACATCATGAACCAAAATGCTTTGATCTCATCTATAGAAAACTACTTTTATGCTTTAAATTTAACAATGTTTCGCGTTACCTTCAAACCATATACTAATTTTAAATCTTATTAGAAATTTTGTAATATAGTGTATGAATGGAATGTCAACGTGGAGTGTGAATTTTGAATTGGTGTTAAGAGGATAATGACTTAGTTTACTGTTTAATGAACAATGTTATCACTCATAAATACAACTTCACTACAAAGATGATCTTACTGTCAGTTAAATTCCACCTAATAAATTTATTAACGATAGCAAATATTAAGTTAAAGATGTTGCTATTTTAAATTCCTTTATGCTCTCCAAGCTTCACGTACAAAACAAGATTTTATCTTGCATTAAACATTTTACACTGCAATGATACAGTATCCAATAAACAGATGAGTACGATTAAAAGTTTCAGAGAATTATTATAATTCTCCGATTATATACTATAAATCAGTGAATTATTAAATGGAAGAATGTAAATGAATGAATTAATTAAATTAATACGTAAGTGATTTGGTAAATGAATGAGTGAACAAACAAAATAAACTATTTCATTTTGCCCCATCCACTTGGCCCCTCAAGCACTTGACTGATTGTAGAAAATGTTTAAAATATCAATAAGCTTAATATTAACTTAAAAAATATTTCATAGAGTATTAGAAGACATCATTTAATGTTTAAAATGTTAATAACAAGAACTTGATCATTTTATAATAACAAAATTAAGTTTTGACGTGCAACAAAATATTACAATATCAGTATCAATTTTTGAAAATTGCCTGTATTACCACATGCTTTTATCTTCTGTGGCATTTTTTTTCCTAAAGCTACTGTATTATCATTCAAATACTGAAACTTTTGATTGGTTGGGGGGGGGGGGGTATGGCGGAGGAGAACTTTTTTCAAAATAAGTATTAACCTTCCACCAATACGCTCTATTTCCCTTACGATAGCAAATCATGGTTTTCGCAAAAAGATACATTTATATAAAAATGAATTCACTCACTTAGTCTACAACTGCAAGTAACCAGCACAGTGTCCAGAAGAATGCTACGCTGATAAAACTTAGGAAGACATACACTACCTTTTCTACCTTCTACCATTCAATTTTAGCTGTTGTGGAATAATGTATTTTGGTATTACATTTCTCGAACTTAGTTAATACTGATACGCTTGTCCACTGTTTAGACATTGAGAGAAGATTATGTATTAATAAACAAAATTACCATGAATTGAATAAGGAAAAAATTTACTCTTCTGAAGAGCCAGTTTGTCAACAACGAACAATTAAAAGAACATTTAACGAAATCGCGGAAAGAAGAGAATGTTAAGAGCCACCTGTTTTCAATGTGCCAACTGTTTCGGTTTTCATTTTAAAGATACAAGGAAGTAATTTTCTTTTCGTTTTAGTAATTATGACAATGATAACTTAAAACCACTTCGAGAATTTCAACAGACTATGTTTCAAATTTTGATTTTATTCCTGGCAGTTAAAAAAAAAAAAATATTTTTTTATTTCAGTTTTCTTTTTTTTTTTTTTTATTGAAAGGAACATTAAGACAAGAGCACAGCAAACATGTTTATGTTAAATGTAAAGGGAGGGAAAATCTAGACTGGTAAGGTTGAGGACCAAAATAATGGAATGAGGGACGTTTTACCCAACAGTCAGAGCTTAATTTGCATGAGATCTCGTGGGATCGGAGCTCCAGTATTTTTTTCTTTTAGTCTTGCAGCAATTTCAGTATATTTTATGGAATTCAAACTATTTATGTATGACAGCTATTCTCAATGCGTGGGGTACGCTTTAGAAGCTAGAACATCAACAAATTTAAACTGATGTTGAGCAAAAATAATTTATTCAATGCAAAAGATGGAACTCCATTAGTATTTGGAGTTTTTAAGTTCCCAGTTTTGAAGCTGATTTTTAGGTAAGATCATTTCATAGCTCTAGCGAGAAAATGCTCACAAAATATTAATATTTATGTTGCTATTTTATGATTCGAGATCGAAATGAAAATGAAGATTATTAACTGCGTGGAGAGGGCTGAAAAGCCAAGAAACGCTGATGAATCGAAATGAATTCCGATGATTTAAAGGCGCTCACATTTTTTTTTTTTATTTTTTTCGTTGGAAATCAAGCCCTCCCTACAGCTGACTATTACGAAGGACGAAATTCAATATAAAGATGAAAATTTTGCTTTTGTATTTTTAGTTGTAGAAAATATAGAACATTATTTGCTAAACGAAAAAGAAAAAAACTTAGCAAAAAGGGGGGAGGGAGTATCTAAACAATTTGCTGGTGCTTGTTTAATCAACGGCATTGCAAAGTCCAAGATTTGGAGCACATCTGACAGAACTCTTCTAAAAGCTCTCCTTAACATAAAAGTCAATTATATCTTGTCATCATAACCATTGAGCTCCTTTAATAAACATTCCTTTATATATTTTCAATTAGAATTTATGAAAAGAGTTAAAAATGAAAGTGCGGGCATGCATTTTCTAAGAAATATTTTTTTTTCAAATAAAAAAAAAGAACAGACTTCAAAAAACAGAGGAACTAAAAGGTAATAAATTATTTTCAAATAAAAAAGAAGACTTCAAAAAACAAAGAGGAGCTAAAAAGTAAAAAATAATTGGTCATACTTACATACGATTTCCTCGTATAAATCAAATTTTACAATTCCAGTACAAAAATAAAAAACTAAACACCCAGTTATAAAAAAAAACACTGATTTTAATTACTATACGATGAATTATTTTAATACCTAACTAATTATGTACGATCTCTTAATTTTTGATAACCAAAGTCGGGGCCTCCTATAAACTACTACCCTAACGTAACTGATAACCCACCAATTCCCGAGTTAAACACTAATTTAACAAAACGCAAAAGTCTTTAAAACTAAGCCTGCTCGGTTACGTTAGGTAGTAGTTTACAGGAGGCTCCGACTTCGAATGGTTATTAAAAATTAAAAGATCGTATATAATTAGTTAGGCATTAAAATAATTCATCGTATAGTAATTAAAATCAGTGTTTATTTTATAACTGGTTGTTTAGTTTAGTTTAGTACTGGAATTGTAAAAAAAATTTCATTTATACGTTTTGGAAGGAAATCGTATGTAAGTATGACCAATTATTTTTTACTTTTTAGCTCCTCTTTGTTTTTTGAAGTCTGTTCTTTTTTTATTTGAAAATAATTTATTTTTTGCTTTTTAGTGGTGTAAATATAAAATAAATACAGGGTCGAGTATGTGGTACACTCCTTACGTACATCTAGATTCGAGCACAGGAGTCGGAAAACAGCAAAGATGAGCACAATAGAGAAATATATGGGGCATAGCGTCTCGGAGGCTTCCGTAGACTGAAGAAAGGCTTTTTTAAATGCGCAATTGTTTACAAAGAAAATTGTCTTCATCATCAGTCTGACTTAAAGTATGATTTCCGAAAAAAATTCACGAGTCACTAAAAGAAAACAGAAATCGGTTTAACTGAAGAGTTTTTTTTTTTTTGATTTTTCAAGGATCCCATCATCAGACATGACCTGATGACCATGGGATCACCTGAGAAGTATTTACCTTTTCAAAAGAGAAACAAATAATTTTTCAAATTGGTCTATGCGTGTTTGGGTTTAAGGGGGATATACATAAAAGATGCCGACGAGTTGAGAACGTATTTCTTGAAGTCGGTTAAAAAAAGAAAAAATCTTATTGCGCGTAACATTTTATGCGATTGGCACTAAGAACTGATATTTGTTTCTCTCCAAGATTTTAAGGGCTCAGTCAGAGCAAGAATGCGATATGTCACATCAATTTTTTTCCTGGTAGGCCAATCTCCAACTTTTGAAAAATTCTACGAATATTTTTTATAGATTATTATACATTCTATAGTGTGCGATACTAAAACCAGATGCGTTTTTCTGACAGTGACCTAGTCCATTGTCACGCTTATTTCAGTTATAAAAGCAGCATTTAGAACAAAAAATGTTCAATTTCAAAAGTGTGGCTTATCACATTCCTGCTCCAAGCCCTTCATTTATTTGTGCGCTAATTTAGTTAGAACCATTTAAATGTCAATGGTTTTCCTAATTATTTTATATTTCACAATAATACGTAGCACGTAACTCGTGAAAAAAGTTACATTTCTCTGTACTTGGTCCCGTTATAGATCAACACCACACTAGAAACAGTATCTACTGTGATGTTGTATATATGACGATCAAAATACTAGTTGATCAATGGTACTAAATGAGGATTTTACATTCGAAACTAACTGTATCGACTTTTGGAGAAAAAAAATTTTTTTTTTGTTTTCAGAATCTCTAGTATAAGCCGTATCAGCCCATGAATTTCTTTCTCGTTGAAGAAATTTATATCTTCAGTTAAAAATGCATAAACATTGGTTTTACCATCTAAACGATGTATATCCATCCCCTAATTTCTCGTCAGTTCTATTACAACAAAGTTAATCGTATCCCTTACTTGCCAGTATCCACTTATTCACTTTCATGTCAAAAGAGCACATGCCTAAATTTAAATTTTCCTCTTCTAATTCAAAAGTAGTTCCCAAACAAAAAAGCGCAGCGAGGCACTGACTGAACATTTCCAATCAAGCGTGATACACCTGTCCGTATTAAGAGGTCACAGCACCTTGCGCTTTCAACTTTAAAGTTTATTTCTGAAGAAAATGCGTTTTTTTCTTCAAAAGTAATGATATCCACTTTTTTACACCAAAAAGGAATGTATCCAAAATAAAATTGGCAGTTTAAGTCTGATAAAATTGTAGAAAAGTTCCTAGACTTATGCCAATAATCACTTGTTATTCTACCAAAACATGGTGGAAAATTCGAAATGCTAAGTTAGTGTTTGTGCGTAAAACATTTTTTCGTTTGGCCAAAAAAAATATAAAACTGAATATAATCCGTTTTGAAAGTAAACTCTTCAAATCAATTTCCTGTTTGTTTCAGAGGAGTCTTTTCAAAATTTGCGATATGACTACTAATGATTGATACAGGGGAAATATTTAGGGGCAAGTACTCCCCCAAAGCAAGAGCCCCCTAAAAAGGAAAAATAACCCTCAAAATAACAGATCAAGGGGCACCCTGATAAATATTAATGTTTTACTGTACATTCTTTAACACCGAGTAAAGAAAGTACCTTTGTTTTATGGGCAGTTTCTTTAACAGTGGATTTTATATTTAACCGTTTGATATTGAAATTAAATGAAGTTTAGAAAAAAGTTATGTGCAAAAAACTATAAAGAACAAATATGGTGAAGCAAAGGTTTGGGACCTAAATTAGATCACTCCAATCCATTAAACAAAAAGACCATAAAAATCGTTTCACTAAGTGAGATGCTGTGTATTTACAAACAAAGCGCGAGTAGGAAATTTGAAGAGTTGCCTCGATTTCTCCAGGATCCCTCCCCCCATACGCGGACCTGAAGACCATGAAACGAAAGGGAGAAGTATACCGTTTCAAACAGAAAAAGAATTTTCTTTAACTGTACAGGCGTCTTCTAGTAATCGGGGGGCATAGTACAAAAAAAAAAAAAAATTCCAACGAATTCTGTTAATTAGTATTGCCATAACTTTAAATTGAAAACTGACGGCGTCATGAAATATTAAATCTAGAATACTTGTCAAACTTCAGAAATCGGACACCAGTTACGATATATTTATTAAAGAACCTACATTCAATCGTTGGCGGGGTGGGAGGGGGGGGTTGTCTTCAATTCTTCTTGAATTGAACACTAAATATATTTCAAAACTGAAGTTTAAAAAAAAAATTAATGACTAAATGAAGTTAATTAATAGAAAAAAATTTATATTAAATTAATTCAACTTATTTTCGTAGCAAAGTACATTTAATTTACTGATTTGCTACATGAGTGATAAATACATTAGTAAGACTAATTAAAATTAACAGGCGGCGCCAAGAAAATCAAACTTCCCGATGAGTGAGAATTAAATATTGTTCACGAAGAGATTCCTCCGTCGAAAAAAAGCACCGTTCATGCCAAAACCACGTGACCTGTGACGTGTCACTCAGATGACGACAGCTGGTCCACGTAGCCACAACGTAAGAAATTTAAAGTTTCTGATTTCTCCGAGACCCCTCATCAGACCCAGATAAAATTAACATGGGATTATCTGGAAAGTATACCCTTCCAAAAAAAATAGTTTTCCAAATCGGTCCAGTATTCTTGGAGGAATACGAAAACATACATAAAAAGCCGCAAGACGACATCATAACCTCCTTTTTTTTTTTTTTTTTTGAAGTCGGTTAAAAATGATTGTTGCATTCAAAACATTTTGTAAAGAACACTCGCACACTTTTCCTTACAACCTCAATTGCATAATTCCACGCTTCGGTGTCCTAATTTACTTCATATTGTCTGCTTTAAAATTTTATATTTTCTTTTCTTAATTCATGTTGGCTGCTTTTAAATCATACTGTCTGTTCATATTGTGCGGTTTGAGCTGTGCACTTTGTTCAAAACAAAAAATGTGTGTCTTTTGAATGGATGTGTATGAAATGTAGCGTCTTTTTTTTATCAACTCATACTAAAAGAAAACACTACTAAGTACTTAACTTTGAACATAAGTCACTAGGTTTTATATCTCACTAAGAATGACCTTATTGAATACTTTACGGGATGAAAACAACGTGGGTGAATTATCGAAGTGCATTTACTATTGCTGCATACTGCAACAAACAGAGCTGAATACATCTATAACGCGTAATATCATATTTGTGAAAAAACAACTCTGCCGTGGGCAGGTAAATGGCAGTATTCGCAGAAACGAGTTTTTGAGATATTTGAAGAGAAGCGTTTCGGATTCCACACTAAAAGTAGGGAACTGTTGAAATTAGACTCCCCCCCCCCTCCAAGGTTTTTTTTTTCCTAACAGCGAAAACCATTTTTTAGTGCAAACCAAGCATATATACTATATAGTCTTTAGAATTAAAAACATGTTTTACATTTCAATTTAGAGTTTTTACGCTTTTGAAGTGCGATTTCTTGAAAAAAACGAGCTGATGTGCACATGACTTCCTTTTATTCTAATTTAATGTATTTTTATCATTATTGGCAGTTTTAATGTGATTCAATAATTTACTCTCTAAATATCACCAACAGTGGCCAAATTGAAACCAGATTTAAAAAATAAATTTTTTTAAAAAAATCGCCGAATTTGTCGCCAAGTTGGCGAGAAAACTTGGCGACCAAAAGACTAGCGATATATCGCCAAGTGTCCGCCAAATTATAACACCACTTGAATTTACGTCGAAATTAACAATGACATCCCCCCAAAAAGGGGCAAAGACCCCCTTTGGAGCATCCGAATGCAACCAAAAAGGGAGGTGCACAACTAGACCCCACTAGGAGTCTAAGTACCAAATTTCAACTTTCTAGGATATTCCGTTCTTGAGTTATGCAACATACATACACACATACATACGTCACGAGAAAACTCGTCGTAATTAACTCGGAGATCGTCAAAGTGGATATTTCGGGTGTCTGTACGTTCCTCTGTACGTGTGGGTCGGGTTGAAAAAATAAACTCAACATTCATTCGAATGCGAGCAAAATGGAAATTGAGGCCGATTTTCGAGTGAAAATTTTTTCGCGAATACAATACTTCCTTTTTTGTAAAAGGAAGTAAAAAACGTATTGACGTTCGTTTTCAAAAAATTTATTGCACCTAAAAAGAGTACCTTATATTTATAAAATTTCTTTTTTCAATATTGCCAATTTGTATGTTCGAATTAAAAAGCAGTTTTGAAGAACTAGTATAGCGAGAAAAAAAAAGCTTTTAATAACGCCCACAAATATGTACATGCTTATGTTAAACCTTGAAATTAATTCGTTAAATTTATTAAAAATCTTTTATTCATTGTTCATCATTTGGCAGCAATTAAAAAGCGGAAGTATGATAACTTTTTATAATCACTATTATTTTACATTGTTTCTGGCAACAATTAAAAACTTGAAGCTAAACGTGGGGTTATGACGGCGAAAGTAAACTGACAAATAGTCTTTAATTCTCATATATATAATAGCGAATTCGCTGATCGAGTAACACTCTGACGTCATCAACAATTAAACTCCTGCCATAGCTTGATAATTTGATAATATTTTTTAGTAATGTTTGATATGCAGGCAATGGCGACTCGTGGGAGGGGCCACTTTTTTCTGACAATAGTTTATAACTTTTTATTTATTTTCTTTTTTTTTTCGTGCACACGTGCTTAAAAATTAAAAAAAAAAACGATTGTAACGCATTTCCCTACGTACAATTCGCGGATTATCTGTTAAGTGTTAAAAAAGTTTTCCTTCAACACCAACGCATTGAACCTCAATATTTACAGCAGGATTCGCCGAGACCGTTACCTTGCCTGTATGTTGTTACACGATTCAGCCTGTGTGAAATAAACATGCCGTAAAAGAAGCCTTCATTTTCACAAGGTTAGCCAATTTGCTCCTTTCTTGACTTAGTCTTCAAGTAATTAGCTTACTATTACGACAATTTAGAAAAGAAATCATTTTTTATATTAGTTTTGAAAAAACCTTAAAAGGTATCGTTTCACGTTCTTAATTTAGTTGCTAAAATTGTATGTTAAATCAAAACTTCATTGATCGTATTATCCGCGGATTCTACGAAGATTTTTTTTTCTTCAGACAGATTTCAGGACTCTAATTTTGAAAGAATAAATCCAGGGGAGAGCTCAAGAACCCCTTCCCGTAAAAATCTTTAAAGTTTGTCCCTAATTGCGTTTCCGAAAATTTGAAGGGGGAGGAGGAATTGATTTCTATTTATTTTTCAAAAAACGAAGGAAAAAAAGATCAGAGAGAGTCCCGAAGCTCCATCCCATATGGCTTATAACCGCGTTTTAAGACTTCAATTTCTACAAATTTCCGCGGAGTCCCCTGTACCGTTCTTTCCCCTAGCATCATAAAAGACAATCTAAAATTGCGTTTTTAAAACTACAAGTTTCAAATTTGAGAGATTTGATTAGCAAATAAAAAATCAAATCGATGAGATTTTTTTGCTATTGTGCCCTCCTCCTCCCGAAACAAATATTTTCTAAATGTGCTACTGTGTGTGTTGTATGTACGTGTGTGCATATACGTATCGTTACAAGATGATTTTTTTAATTAAAAAAAGTCTTCCCATTGTTACACAGAAATTATTACTTGTTTTAAATTACTGTTTATATAGTATTAGAGAAAACGTGACAAGTTATCCATAATTTGAAGAAAATAAAAAATATATAAATATTTTTTTCTTTTTGTCTGATAAAAAATCTGAGTCTGCCCCATGGGCGTCGGCAGATTCATATGCAGAAGGTTACACCCACATATAAGATGCTAAGATTATTTTGTACTAGTTTTTTAATTTATTTTTAGTTTATCAATTTTTATTTTATTTATTTAAAAGCGAATACTGAGATGTATTTTCATCTTTGTTAAAGGTAGTTAATTTATAATTTTTTCATATTTCTCTGATCACAATATTTTTGCACTTTTGTAATTTGACCTCGCTTAAAATAAAGTTAATTTTACTCATTCAAAATAATTAGTTATTAAAAGATGAAAAATATTTTCATTAAATATATTAGATAAATATTTTTTTTAAAAGTTTATTTTGAACAGAAAGGGGGTGAAAGGGATCACCCTCTCCTTCTCCGAAGTCCTCCCTTGCAGCCCCCTACCGGTGCTGCAAGGGAGGCGTACTGCTGCGTCGGAAAGCGTGCTGGACATAAATAATTTTCGTGATGTATTTGTAGCTTTTCCCTATCTGATTAATTAAAATTTATGAAAGTCAGGGGTTGAGAGTGCACCACCCTACCGGTAATCATGGACATAAACATGATACTGTTGATATCGTTCGTGATTTACTTTGTAATTTAAGTATTTCATAGCTTATCCTGCGTTTAAAATGAATTTAATTTATTTATTTAACACAAATAATTATTTTAAGAAAGTTTATTTTAAAAATATACTTTTAAAAGGGGGGAGAGTGCACATGCTATCTGGCCCCCTCACTTTTTCAAGGCACGAGCCGCCACTGTATGCAGGGAAATGCTTTATTTTGACAAGGCTGAACTGGATCCGGTAACTTAATGGTTTTACTGGTAAGACTCATTTTAGAAGGCCAAAAAAAAGAAAAAGTGGTCAACAATTAACGCTATCTATCGGAGTTTAGGGTTTATCCACTGGAATTAGGGTTAAAATTTCAACTATCAAAATATCACCAAACAGGCAATATCTTCGTACAAATGTAGAAGCAATTTTCACCCGGCATACCTTGACGGACGATTTTCTAGAAATACAATCAGATTCGAGCCCTGTCTTAACGAGAACTCGAATTTAGCGAGGAAATCAAAACGATTTGGTTGGTTACAATGTTAAGTCTATGGAATCAAAACTCGCTTTTAAAGACCAAATTCCACTTAAAGCGAGCAATATTTTTATAATTCTTAAAATGTCTGTTGATTTCTTCCTCAGAAAGGATTATTCTATTTTTGAAAAAAAAATCATAAAATTTTGAATTCAACCGAAAGCTAGAGATAAGACATAAACCGTGAGAACAAGTGATGACACGGCTCATTTTTTGAAATTCGTAGAGTAGAGGAGCACATAAAAATTATATAATTGTTGAAGAGTTATCATTTAGGAGATATACTTCTGAGGATAGTGTAGCCGAAAGTCGAAGAAAGCGACAAATATAAAGAATTTGAAGCTAAATAGCTCTCGACATACTTGGCTTCTAGAATGCAGAAAAACTTCATACTATTTTGAAAACACGGATGCAAATGGCGATGTTTTTTGGACCACCTCGTTCTTCGAAAACAATAACGAGAAAGAGACAACAAGACAGTTCAAATCAAATAACCAGCGTCTTTGGTACTATGCAGAAATATATAAATAACAAAACAAGCATGTATAATTTGTGATTTTTTTCACGAGCTCATTTTTTTACGAGCACTCGGTTATAACGAGCAAATAACACCGTCCTTCATGCTCGTTATAAACAAGTTCGACTGTAATAATAATAAAGAACAAGTTACCTGGCTTACGCAGATGCTACATCAGTAGAACAAAATAAACAGACATCTGAATATAGAGCAATATTTATATTCACTATGATTACCCCATTCAACCATACGTCATTTCGCCGCTCTAGAATCGAATTCCTGTAGTTATGCCATCAATGATCCTTCTCTCTCGTAGCATTGTTTTTTTCCAAGCCCACATAACATTACCTAACACTGACCTCAATC
The DNA here is from genome assembly GCF_026930045.1 of Uloborus diversus. Taxonomy (NCBI): domain Eukaryota; kingdom Metazoa; phylum Arthropoda; class Arachnida; order Araneae; family Uloboridae; genus Uloborus; species Uloborus diversus. The sequence goes on along the minus strand of NC_072737.1, from coordinate 70,896,863 downwards.
AGTGCAGAATTCTGGGACAATCAAAGCAAAAATTAATTGTATATTCCCCGACAAAAAGGAATCAAGCTCGTTTTCATAATTTGTCAATGGTGGAAGGGTAATAGGTAAAAGGTAATTTCCTTGTTACTTTTTGAAATGTTGGGAAAGACAACTATTCTGCTTTGAATAATTATTTGTTGTCCATTTTGCTCGTAGACCATATATCTCCTTTCAATAAAAAAAAAAAGCAATTTGTTTTAGAAAGTTCATCTTTAGCTTTGCACAATAACCATTTTTAAATTTGCGAGCGATATTTTTAAAAAATTAACTAAATTTTTTACGGATAACTCTATTCCAAGTAGACTGTTGTTGGGTCCCAATAACAGAAATGGAATCAAGATAGATAATAATCAGTTGAAATCCGACCAATTGAGCTAAAATAATCAAAGCCGGCTGATTGGGAGAGAGTTAAATTCTGCTGTGGACACTTTGTGACTTAATTATAAGTTTAACCCATCATTTATTAGTGTTATATTGAAATCAGTTCCTGGAATAAGATTGCTTAGTGAAAATAACTTCAAAAAAAATTATATTAATTTGAATTTTCGGCATCTTGAATTCAAATTATGTTTTTCGCAATCACGAGCGTGTGTGTTTATGAATGCGCGTGTGTTTGTGTAGGCGCATGTGTGTGGGTGCGTGCGTGTGTGTATGTATGCATGCATGTGTGCGTGTTGTGTATGCAGTGCTGTGTGTGTGTACGCGCGTGTGTAGGCGTTCGTGTCTGTGTGTATGTAGGAATATGTGTTTATGTGTGTATAGGCATGAGTGTTTGTGTGTAGGATTGTGTGTGTCTGTGCGCAGGCATAAGTGTGTGTATGTGTGTGTGTGTAGGCATGTGTGTGTGTTGGATATGGACGCAACCTGGAGACAGTTTTCACAGGAGGAGCAGGATCGCGAGGCCGGTTGAATCGATGGTGGTACTGGCAGAGGGAGGTGGTGGGAAAATAAAATCATAGGAATTCAAAACAGTCAAATGAGAACAATAAGCAATCGTGATTGCTCAATAAAGCTATTGAAAAAAATTTCATTTAACCTTTAGACCTACCTGCATAAAAAGGAGGTGCATCATTTTGTAAATGATTAAGAATGGGATTAATCTTTTAAAAATGATTTTAATATTAATAAGATAGCTTAAAGAAAATAATTTCATAAAATCTATCGAAAATATTTTAACTTTCAGATCTATCTATATCCGTATATAAAAAAATTTTGAAAAAAAAAAAAAAAAATAGAACCGACTTCAAAATTGCTCTAAAAAGTGAAAAATAATTTTATTCTTTAAACACCATCGATAATACTTTTAAACATAATTTTTGAAGTTGGCGCAAAAACGATCGATAAAATCATTCACAGCCATAACTCAACTACAAGTATAAATTTTACCAGGTCCAGTTTCTTCACTACCACATGCATTACGCATTGATGGCAGCATATTTGAGTAACGATATAAATGTTTCGTTCCTAACTTTGGATGATTTTTTGATAAAAATATGAACGAAGCATGGTTACAATGGATTTTACTTTTTGTTTTTGCGCCAACTTCAAAAATTATGTTTAAAAGTATTATCGATGGTGTTTAAAGAATAAAATTATTTTTCACTTTTTAGAGCAATTTTGAAGTCGGTTCTATTTTTTTTTTTTTTTTCAAAATTTTTTTATTTCATTCTTTTTAGTGTAAATGTAGATATTTCAGTAAAAGTAACAAGTTACCTAGTAAAAAGAAGAAGTTCGGCTCTATATCACTGTATTGCTTTAGAAAAGCCTTTATTCAAAATTATCATTACAATTACTATTAATTTTACTGTTATATGGCACCAAACTTTAATAACAATGTGTTTCATATTGTCGCGTAGATGAAGATAGCGAAGACAATGTGAAAATCAAATGAAGCGAATAGTCTCAACTCGAGATCTTTATTCAGAACCACGAATGAACGTTACATCTCCTTATATACAACTTGAGAAAGTGCTGTAACTTTCCAGACTTGGAAAGATACAGAAATTAATAGAACATTCGAGAAAATACGGGAAACAGTAGAAACGAAATTTTAGTAAAATTCACTGTGTCCTAGTCGGGATTTGATCCCGGGTCGCTCGCGTGGGAGGCGAGAATTCTACCACTGAGCCACTGTTATCCACGGATGAAAAGTGCGAACTTCGCTACAATATCATTTTAATTGCATAAAATTTACTGTTTTTTGCCCATAACTTTTTTTCTACAGAACAAATATGGTCAAACAAAGTAATGGGACCTAAGTTGAGCCATCCCCTATCTATTAAAAAAAGAATCATCAAAATCGGTTCACTAGGTGAGACGCTATGAGTGGACAAACAAAAAAAAAAAAAACATACATACGGTATGAACTGATAACCGCCTCCTTTTTGAAGTCGGTTAAAAAAAAGGAGGTGCATCATTGTCTCTGTATTTTAACATTGTTGTATTATAATGTCCTCAGCCGTATAAATATCTAATCAAAGCAGATCAAGTAGTTCGTTATAGATCCTAGAATTTGTTAAATTTGTTTGGGGGCGAACAGTACTTCGATCCGTCTACCTCACCCTCATTTTATAAATAATTTCGTAAACTAAGTCCCAATCTGATTGAAATTTTCAGACACCGCACAAAAAAAAAAGGCCGTACAAAAACAGGTTTGAGTGTGTAAGTTGATTCGATTGGACAGTATTTTTTTGCTAACAGAGTTGAGTTCATTCCAAACATCTCCCCAAAACAGTTCCATGAACATTGTTTGAAGAGAAAATAGTTATTTCGAAAGTGCTTTAGCTTTGTTCTTTGCAATTTCATTCTCATCTTGATCGTAATCTCGACTAGGTTCGTAGTTTTTTCAATAAGCTCAAAATTTCTAATTCAACTTTTGCAAGCTTTTTCTTTTGCTGACCATTCCGCCATACACCCAGACCTGTTTTTATGCGGTGAGTAGGAACCGCATAAAAAATTCGTAAAAAGAAAAATGGATCAAAACTTCACGCGCAGCTTTAAAAAGTTGTTGTACACAGTTAAATTAAATTTTTTTTTGTGTGTAGTGGATAAGGACCGCATATCAAAAAGTCTCTAGTAGAAAATAACCCCAAAACTTACAAAATAACTTATAATTGCCCAATTCTAAAACAAATCAAAGTAAACCAAAAGATAATTTTCCTGAGTAGTCTGAAAAAAAAATTGGGGGGAGGGGTCACAGTAACTTTCCATAAGGGTGCCTATGTCGTCATTTGAAGATACTACCTCGCACTCGTTTTAAAAATAACTTCGTCAATTAAGTCCAATCTGATTGAAATTTTCATATATCGCACAAAAAAAGACCGCATAAAAATAGGTTTGGGTGTACTTACAATTTAACGGATTGGACCTTCTCACTGGCCACTGGGTTTGGAAATGACTATGCCGTGCCATCGGTGAGTCAGTGGCGGATCTAGCCGATCATTTTGGGAGGGGCCATTTGGAATTTTTTCACTTTCCTTAGATTTTTGTCCTAACTGTCACTTTTCAAACAGTGCCAGATCACTGATTTTTCCGAAAAAATACCGCCCCTACCCGTCTTCAAGTTTTTATGCCAAGTAGAAATTAAAAATAACAATAGAAATAGGGGGAATTAATAAAATTAAAGATAAGATTAATACCAAAGAATTCTTCATTTATAATTTATTGCTTTAAAGAAATGGACATCAATTTTTAGTTACCTTTGGGGGCATTTGTGGAGGAGCGTGGGAATAAGGGGCACTCCTCAAGAAAAGTTTCAAAATTAAAGCCATAAAACACAAATTTAGGTTCTCTTTGATCTTGTAAACTATAGGTGTGCTCAGAGGACAGCAGAATCCATACATCGTCCAAGTGTCCTAAGATTGTCCATCGTTTGCGTCGAGAAATGATGTATATGATGAAGCAAAATTTTAGAAATAAAATAGTTTTGTTTCAAGAAGAGGGATGTAAATTCTCTCACATTTAAAACTTAAAATTTTTATTAAAGTAACACTCATGTGTTATTTTTTAAATTTTCCTCATTATATATATATATATTTTTTTAAATTCCTACATTCACAAGGTTTTGGGAGGGACCATGGCTCCCATGGCCCCCCTCTAGATCCGCCCCTGCGGCGAGTAGATGCAGAAAAAATTGTAGAGTACCTGTAATGAGTGGAAAAAAAATTCGCAAGATTAAAACATTTTGCTGCATTAGAGCCGGCCAAATTGAGAGCACCGTCAGAGCAATTAACGTATAGGATATGGATTTACTTTTTTCAGTTCGGCTTGTAATCTATACAAATAAAACAAATTGTGTGTGTATGCTCCCTAGACAAATCCAGTTTACGTCGGATCTCAACCAAATTTGGCAGGGAGGTAGGTACTTGGGCCCCCGAGAATTGACGTAGGGGGGGGGGGGTCTAAGGTAAAAAAAGTACCTAACCGTTCGAATTTAAAATTTAGGATCCGAAAATGGCATAAAATGGCTCTTTCTACCCAAAATAATTATTTTTTTTTTAAAATCAAGTCCCATTCGAAAACCTGGGAAAAATACTCCTGATATTGATCTACTTTCTTCAAATTATATTTTTAAAAAAAGCTGTAAAATCATTGGGGAAAAAGTTATAAGCATTTTTAAGCGTAATGGAACAGAATTTTCATGTCGGAAAATTTTCGTTTGCGCTATCTCATTTTAAATTAACGTGAATAAAACTATTCGCAACTAAAGATTTCGTATACGCTACCTTGCGGTGATTAACACTACTACCGAAAAAGGTAAAATATTCCATTCCACGTGTTTTGTTTGGGGTAAATTATAGGCTTCGGACAGTTTGTGGTGTAATGTAATTTCAGAAAAATAAAAAAGGAAGTTTCCCCCAAACACGATGAACAATTACTGTCATTCACTAAGCGTCAAAGCAAGTTATAAGTTACGGCATTTGTTTGTTTTATCTTTTTCATCCGCCATTATATAGTAGCTGCAGCGCCTTCTGTAGTTAATTGAAGTTGTGAATTCAGAAAGTTGCCACTTTTTTTCCCCCTCAACTGTGACTAAATGAAATTTTGTTTTGAGGTAAAAATTTCCCTTTTTGACTATTACTAGATTTTTTTTTTTTTTTTTTAACTGCCAGCTGAAGAGAATCAAAGATTTTAGTTGTATTTAGGGAGGGTTGCGCTTTATTTATTCGGGAATTTTTGATTTGCCGTTTTGTTTCTTTTATAATGATGATTTTGAAGAGAAATTTTACAGTATTTCTTTTTCGCTAAATAAGCCTGATTGTTGAACATGCGTTACTTGACATAACTGATTTTCGAGGTAGACCGTTCAAAGTCAGACAACGCAGCTAATCTCAAACTGATGCAAGGGTGCCCACCCACTGTGCCCACCTATGCTGAAAATTTTGGTCACCACACCCGACCACACCATTAGCCTATTAAAAAAACGAGTGAAAAAGTAAGGAAGATGAAATGCAGAAATGAAAGTATGAGGTGGCGTCATCTAGTATTAGAATGAAGAACCAATTCTTTATCATGCAGATAAGGCAACTGCGTTTTAAACACACGCACACACAAGCTAGTGCTTTAGCTGTGAGGAAACTCAGTTCTGAAAAAAATAATAATAATTACATTTTCTTTTCAGGAATTAAACCTCGCTTTGCGATTTTATAATATTACGAATTAACCAAATGCACCCATTTCGCAAAAGTGACTAGGAGAAACCGGAAAAAAGTATGTAGTGCTGCCATCTGGAGCTGAAATATAGAAACAAACGAGGCCCCACAAGGGGTTCATGGCTATAACGCAGACTAAGATATTGAAACTTTTAGCGTGTTTGTTTAGAGGTGTTTTTTCGTGTTTTAACAAGCTCTCGTTCCTGAGGGGAATATGCGCTATTTGGCACGGCAAGAGAGATATCGAGGGACCAAGGCCAAATATTTTTTCGCGGCCTCCTGTTTTCAAACTTTACAATTTTAGCCATTGGATAAAACAATTTTAGTCATTGAGAAAAAAAAAAGGCATTGACTAAAAAAAATTTTAACATTTGGAAGCTCCTAAATAGTGGGGGCCCTAGGCCACGGCCTAGACTGCCAACTCAATAATCATGCTCTGCTATTATAGGGGGGGGGGGGAGGGTGCACCAATGTTGTAGGGAGATGGGCACCTTTTAGTTAACATAAAACACTTTATTACTATTTCCAACACAAGGAGTTTCCATCACTCAAGAACAAATGGGGGTGCGCCATCACTCTTGAGGGGCCGGGCACCCCTGTAGGTCCTCCAGGGAGGGCCTGCTTAGCAAAATATAAGTGCGCAAGCAAGATGGTTAGTGGTAGTGGTGCTACAACCGAAGAACCACAATAAAGGTGGCACTTATTTTAGGTAATTTATTGTTTATATTTATGTGGTGAACACCCGATATTCTCCCTCTCCCCCCTCCTTTCCCTCATAGAGCTACTTGAGTTCATCGACTTAGAACCTTTCCATCCGAACTTTGACCAAAATGCTTCGAACCGCGAGCTGTACGGTGTAACCCTTTTATTGCGTTTCGTCAAAATTCTCTGAATATTATCCTTAACTGCAAATACAATGTGCAAAATAGTTATATGCAGTAAACTCTCGATTATCCACGAAATTGGGTGGCACAACTGCCGCGGATAATAAAAATCGCGTAAAAATACTAAAATGAGGGACAAATAAGGTAAAAATTGTCCTTTCTCAAAAACTTAGCTGTATTGATGCATAATACATTCATGTTTGTGAAAATTGCAACAACATGAAAGACTCATTGGAAAAGGGTAAAATTTATTGCACATATTACTCATAGTGCTACAAATAAAGCATCAAAATTACAGATCACTGAAATGAAAATAACTGGCGTAAATTAATATCGAATGTAGCTACCCCGCGCAAGCTGTATGAGCCTGTACACGTTTGGTATCGAATCATAGAGGTTCTGAATGTCACGATTGGAAATAGCATCCCATATGGCTTCAATCTGAAGCCAAAACTCCTCCGTACTCACTGCCGGACGAGACACATGGGCGAGTCTCCGACCAACGGAATCCAAGACATGCTTGACATGCGTCATATCCGGAGAACGGGCAGACCAAGGAATAGCGTAACCTGTCGTGCACCGAAGAACACTTGTACGTTACGTGCGACATGTGAACGTGCATTGTCCTGCTGAAACACTGCAGCAGGGATGCTCTGAAGAAAGGGTAGTACCTCCGGCGTCACAGTGTCCCTGAAGCAGCACTCGCTATTGAGGTTACTCGTAATTCGGACTAGATGGGACTGCCCTTGATATTTGATAGCGCTCCAGACCATGGCTACTGACTTTATGCCGGTATAACGTCGGACTACAAACTCTGGGAGGTGACATTCGCATGTGCAACGTTATGGTGCAGATTAAATCTAGACTCATCTGAGAAGACGACCTGTTGCTAGTTCGCACGCAATTGGGTGTGTTGGTGGGCCTATTGAAGCCGGAAGTGACCATGGTTAAGGGTAGAGGGAATCCTACAGAGGGGAATTCTTGCATGCAGGCCCTCCCGCAGCAGACGTCGACGAAGCGGGGATGCAGCAAGTGTGACATCTGTAGCCATACTCCAACGTTGTGCTAGCATACGAGAGAGGACGCTATACGATCCATCACAGCTAGGCGGATGAGGTGTCGATAATCTCGTAGGGTCGACCGGTTGCGTGGGCTGGCGCGAGTCTTTCCGCTTATTTCATTGTCCACTGTCCATCTTTTACAAATACGCACCAAGGTTGAGGCATTACGACACGTGCGGACACTAATTTATCTATACACCGCCAAATGATCTGCATGCGTTCACCCTCACGCATGCAGATTATGCAGCTACATTCGAACTCCATTACTCGTTCATATGACGCTCTGCGTTTTGGACACGGCATTTTGAGTACTAGAGAAACATCTACCATCGGCAAATAATCATACAATGATTCCAAAATACCTTTACAGCCCTTTATATACAGAGTCTGCGCCGCAGTTCAGAGGGCGTAACTCGGTCCACACGTGCGCGACCTCTCCGTAATTCTAATCATTTGCATATCTTATCCTACTATACATTTCCTGTGAATTTCAGTTCATTTGCATAATTCCTTCTTAGTGTCGCAATTTTCACAAACATGAGTGTACTTTCCTCAAATAGTGCAAATATATACAGCACAAAGTAGTGATTGTACCTCCGGACAGCCAAACATATTGTACCTCAGGTCACGTCCCAAGGTACAATATATGCATGGTTCTTACTAATAAAGATATGTTTAGGAACATGGAAAAATATTCTAATCTGATGTAGTCTTTTAAACACATTTAATGTTAATCATGAATTAACTATTCATAATTCATTATTTATTACTAGAAAATCGCCCTTTAAGGTATAACGAGTGAAAGTTGCTTCTACATTTGAACGAAGCCATTGCCTATTTCTTGATATTTTGATGGTTGAAATTGTAACCCTAACTCCAGTGGTAAGTCCACAGTCGTACCAGCAGAACAGTCATTTGACCGGATGGAGTTCAGCCTTGTTACAATAAAGCCTTTCCCTGCATGTTAAACATTACCAAAACATAAGTTATCATACTGTGTTGCGAGTTTCATTGTTGAAACTCGCGGGTTACTCAATCATCGGCTATTATTTATATGAGGATTTCAGGGACGGATACAAGGGAGAGGCTCTATCGGCAATTTTTCAACATTGAAGTTCTAAAAGTATTTTTTTGACAATCTGTGATGAATTTAACGGTCATCTTTACCAGAAGTGTTTCAAAAATTTTCAAACATGAAGTCTTAAAAACGCGATTTTAAATTTTTTTTAATTACCATTAGAGGAAGGAATGAGGTTCAAGCACTTTCCAATAAATTTTTGGAAACTGTAGTTCTAGAAATGCAATTTTCAAACGATATTCAATTATATTAGGGGGAGAGGTTTTGAAAACGCTCTATAATTTTTCCAAATTTGAAGTTCTAAAATCACAATTTCGCCCCTCTTTTGAAGAATTCCTGGATCCGCCCTTGGCGGTTCATAATTGAATTTATTGCCACGAAAAAATATATTTTTCGCTTTTTGGGGGCAAAATCGGTTCAAGTATATGGCTGTTTCCTGAATCATGATGAGTGTCCATGGTACAACGTGTCCCAAGGTACAATAGGATGTTTTACATTAGGACAGTTTGAAACTCTTACTTTAAATGGCTGGTAATATTTTATTTTTAAACGGTCTTAAATTAAAAAATAAATAGCGGAGGGTGGCCCAAAGCGGGTAAGCCTTCGTATGCTCCCGCCCCCCATGGTGTGTAAGCGGCCATGCATACGTACGTCGTATTTACATGAACACCACCGAGTTTTAATAAGTTCCAATGAAGCAGCAGTGAAGCGGCATGGCGCAACCTGGCTTAAAATTAAAATTGTGATTAGTCGAAGACCTGCTTTTTTTTTTTTTTTTTTGACTGCCAATAATATTATGTTGTTTTGACACCATCACCTACAAACTACGATAGTCATTTCGTTTGTTTCTTTTTTAAATGTAAGATTATAAAAGTTATACTTATTCCATTGAAATAAGTATAACTTTAAAAAGTTATTTTTTAGGATGGCAATTAATTAGTCTATTAATTTAATCAGTTATTTATTGATGTTTTATAAACAAATGTGCTGACTTTAAATTGGATAAGTACAACTGTTTATATTTTTTGTATAATGGCAAGTAGCTAGTCAACTATTTTAATCATTTATAACTTCATATTTGATTGGCAAATGTACCAAATCACAATTAGTTAAGCTTATCTGCTTTGGGCTCCTTGGTAGGGCAAAGCGGGTTTTTCAAATGTTTGTAAAGTTTGATAACATTGGGGAACAGCAATTTCGTTGTCTTAAATCTGTGACTTGATTTCAACTAACTTTTGGCCTCTGGGTCCAAAAATATTCGCAGTTTTTGTCTATCACGTCATGTTTTCAACCTACAGGATACCTTCAAAAGTCATACAAATTGTGCATATAAAGGAAAATAAAAGTAAAAACTTGTCAAATGCACTGTTTACAATCAACAATTTTATTCATACAAAGGCTATAATAGTTACCGCAAGTAAAATTGTGTATTTATACATATTAAGGTAAAAATTTTCGCTTATAGCTTTTTCTGGAGTGTTTAATCTGTGGACATTCTCGCTTGATGCTCCAACAATAGTCAGCCATCATATATACATCCCATCTACCTTGATATCGTGTCTCCATGACCTTCAAATCTTGGTGGAATCGCTCGCCCTGTTCATCACTGACTGCACCAAGATTTTTCGGGAAGTTAGCAAGATGGCTATGTAAAAAATGCAATTTGATGCTCATGTGGCAACCAAGCATTTTGAAGCTCTCCAAGAGTTGCTGGACAAATTCGGCGTAATTCTGGGCTCGTGTATTTCCAAGAAAGTCTTTAACAATGTTTTTGAATGCCAACCAAGCATTCTTTTGAATTTCTGACATTGTTCCTATGAACGTTTCATCTTTCACAAGCTGCCGAATCTGTGGACCATCAAAAACACCGGCCTTTATCTTTTCAAATGACAGGCTAGGAAATGCTGAAATGAGATATTTGAAACAGTCTCCTTCAATTGGTAAAGCTTTTACGAATTGCTTCATGAGACCCAATTTTATATGCAGAGGTAGAAATATAATTTTCTTTCTGTCGACAAGTGGATGATGTAGAATGTTTGGATCACCAGGTTTCAGGTCAGATCTTGGCGGCCAGTTCGTCTGCATCCAATGTTTCTCACGAGCTCTGCTGTCCCACATACACAAAAAGCAGGGATACTTAGTATATCCGCGTTGCTGGCCAAGAAGAAAGCAAACCATTTTAAGGTCAACGCAAATGATCCATTGGTGCATTTGATATTGCAACAAATCAATGACTCTCTTTATGTCTTCGTATTCTTCCCTCAAATGAACTGAATGGCCTATCGGGACTGAACCAAATAAATTTCCATTGTGAAGAAGAACACACTTCAAGCTCCGCTTTGAACTATCGATAAACAGTCGCCATTCAGTTGCGTTATAGGCTGAAATTCCCAACTCTTCCATTAAACCATGTACGTTATCGCAATACACAAATCCATCATCACTTCGAAAGTACTGCAGAAACGCGCTTTCTCTTGATCGAAAATATGATACCTTAGCTCCCTTTTCAAGCAAGTTTTTCTCATGCAGTCTTGATGCTAAGAGCTCTGAAGCTTTTTTGGATAATCCCAAATCTCGTACCAAATCATTCAACTCATGTTGCTCAAATCCCTTACGAACGGAATCACATTCAATTTCAAAATCTTTATCGTTGGGGTCACTTCGATCTTCATCAGACTCGTATTCCTGTATTTCCAAACAGGGTAATTCATTGAAAACTGGCACTGGGATTTCAGCTGAATGAGGCACTGGGCGTATAGCTGATGGTAAACTAGGATACTCTATTTTACATTTGTTTTTCTTATTATATCCTGATGTTTTCACTATACAAAAGTAACAATCACTTGAATGATCTCTGGGCTCTCGCCAAATCATAGGGATACCAAATGGAAATCTTCCACGTGTTCCCTTTGTCCACATCCGTAAACTCTCAACACACTGCTTACACACTTTGTGTGGAGCCCATGATTTGTCTTGATCTCCAATTTTCACTTTAAAATAGGCATAATAGACTTGCCTGACAAATGTACTGATGTTTATCCTTTGACTGGGAATGGTAAAACTGCCACATATATAACAAAACGAATCGGGGCTGTTTAAGCACTTACGACGTGAACTAGCCATAAGGAAAAGTTTCAGTTGATGTATAAATGAAAACTAAACGCTCAAAAACAAGAACAGTATATAAACAAGAACTCAAACTCCACGTTGGAATGTGATTCACTATTTCAGAGTAACATACAACCTCTCACTACAGTATCTCAGGCGTAATTGAACAACCCCAGACCAGTATAAACCTGTCGCTGTGCTCCCATGCGTCATTTACCCGGCGCCAATCGGAGAAGGTTAGTGCCAGCCTGCCAATGATTCATGCTCGATTCCGCGGGGAGTAGTCACATTCTCATAAGGTGTAGAGAAAAAACTTGACGTGGTGGAATAAAACTAACTACAGTTTTGAAACCAGCATGCCTAATTAACTATAAAACAGCTCAAAAACCTAACTCAACAGAAATTGTTTTACAAATTGTTCCCCAGTGAATAAATAAATACTGGGTATGAAATAATACAAAAATAACTTTTTGTTTTGAAGTTCAAGAACCCTGCTAGAAAATAAAACTGAAATTTTTGCGATAAGAATCAAAAACTACAAATTTAGAGTTTTTGGAATTCACTCTCCCCAAATGTTGATCTTTTAAAATTTTATCTCATTCTGAAAGGGATTTTTGAGACTACTTTCCTCATCTATACAGATTTTTAAGACGGATTGTTGACGCGATTTCAAACTGTAACCCTTATTACTAGTAAAACCGGGATTTAAAGGAACTGACGTTTTTATCCTAATGTAGGACTTTCGGTAACTTCTTTTGGAGAGTTTTTGTGACGATTGTCTTTATTTTATTGAGCGTTTTTTGGGTCTGTTTTCCTTATTCTGAGGGGAGGCTTTAAGGACTGTTGTCTTCGCCAAAGTAAGGATTTTTGTAATCTACTTTTGAGAATGTATTGATGATTTTTCGGGACAGTTGTGATAATTCTAATGAGGGTTTATAGGGTCTGTTGACGATATTTTGAAGCTCCTGCTTTTATTCCAATGACCCATTTACCTATATTTCTCTTTTTTTCATTCGAGTATTGGGATTTTTAGGGGAGTGTTAACTTTATTTTGGAAGTTTTCTCATTCGAATGGGAATATTTAAAGACTAATGCTTAATGGGAATTTTTAGGCGCTGTCGTCATTACTCTGACGAGAAATTTTGCGGTGTTTTCTTTTGTCCAACCTTGATTATTAAACACGCGTCACTTAACATAATTTTATTTTCGAGGTAGATCGTGCAAAGCCGGGCGACGGCGACGCAGCTAGTTCCTAATAAACATCTCACTGTCGTCTTAGTGTGTAGTTTTATACACATGCATTCTAGAAAATAAATCTTCGCAAGTTCAGTTTATCTCAAATATAAAACTCTTGGAAAAAAACTGAACTATTTTTTTTTTTTTTAGATTTCTCGCACTATGTAAAATTACTTTAAAAAGCTGAAAATCGGTGAATAAATATTCCATCAATTTATATGAGCTTAACTTCAAAAAAGTAATAAAACTAAACAGCATTTACTTACCCTATAAAACACTTCTTTTAGATCGCCAGAGGTTTTGAAGATTTATACAAATCACTTTTTACAATCATCTTCCGGTCTCCCTCCTCAGAACGTTCAACAAGTCTCTAAAAGAAACTAAACTAATTTCAACTATCTTTCATTTATTTCCGGTACAAGATAAAAAATAGTTTATAAGCTAGTTCTTTACCGCAAATTTTTAATTAAAAAACGCTGTATTGACTTACTGGAAAGTTACTATCTTTAAATCGCCAAAGGGGTTTTAAGATGATCAGCTATCACTTCTTGTAAACTTCTCCCAGTCTTCTCTTAATACAGTTTTGACTTGCCTCTTCCTAATCCTCGATCTTTTCACACTCTGTGTGTTTCAAACCTAAAACTTGATAAAAGAACCTAAAAACTGATCAGTTAAATTATTTTTTCTATTTTCCGGTAACACTTGAAAATGCTTATTGAAATCAGATCTACCCTGGGCAAGCAAATGGCACAGCATCATCTATATTTTTTCGTTTTTCACTTTTTGGCTTTTTTGTTATCTATCTCAGAATTGGATTGTATTAACATGGTTATTAGATTTCCACTAACAGTGAAGCTTTTTCATCACCTTCTAACAATATTAGTGTTTGTTGGAAATCATATACGCTTTTCTTCAATTGAGGAGTTTACTTTTAAAAAGTATTATATCCTGTTTCATACTTTTTTGGCCAAACAAAAAAAAAACGTTTTACGCACAAACACTAACTGCTAGAATTTCGAATGTCTCACAATGTTTTGGTGGAATAACAAGTCACTATTGGCATAAGTCTAGTAATTTTTCTTCAATTTTACAAGACCTTAATTGTCAAATTTATTTTGGATGTATTCCTCTTTGGTGTCAAACAGCAGATATCATCCCTTTTGCAAAAAAAAAAAACACCCATTTTCTTTAGAAAAACTTTATTAAATTGTGCAATTTTTAATACATATATATACTTTTTTTACTCCACTTATTCCTTCCTACTTATTCTTTTCATTGAATATTTCAAAAATAAAAAAAAAGAACAGTGAAACCACCCAAGCCGATTCAAAGAACAACGTTGTAGGTATTAATCTGTACCCCAGAGCCAGAGGAACGTAAGTCACATTACGATAATTTTACAGGAGAGAGGAAAACATTTTTCTGGCCCATGCAAAGGATGGGAAAAGCGTTCTTTTAACCCTGATAAAAAATTGAAAGAGATTTTTTTTTAAGAATGACGTTTACAAAACTCTATGCGGAATGGATTTTTACATACAATACACTACTAAACAAAAAATCGCAATTTTTGAACTTACGTCACTCTGACTCTGAGGTACAGAATAGATCGCAATTTTTCGATTAATCACAATTTAATCATTAATTAATCACAATTCAATAGTAATATTAATTATTTATTATTAATTTAATAATCACAGTTTGAGGTCACGCTTGCCTAACTGATAACAGACTTGCACAAGGCGCAAGGTGCTGTGATCTCTTAAATATGGACGGGTATCACGCTTGACTGGAAATGCTCAGCCAGTGCTTCGCTCGCTATTTTATTTGTGAAATACTTTTGAGTTAGAAGTGGAAAATTCATATTTGGACATGTGCCCTTTTGATATGAAAGTGAATGAGTGGATACCGTTAAATAAGGGATAAGTTCCACTTAGCTGTACAAGACCTGGCGAGAAATAAGGGAATGGATATACACCGTTTAGCTGGTGAAACCAATGATTGCGCATGTTTTAACAGTAGATTTAAACCCTTCGTCAAGAAAGAAATTAATGGGGTCGATGGGGCTTATATTATAGATTTTGAAGAAAAAAAAAAGCTTTTTTTCAAAACTGGGTATAATCCGTTTTGAAAGTGAACTCCTCAATTATAGTTCATAAGCCATTTTTGTAGATAATGCCACTGACCCGTCCTGCCCGTTATAGTGGTGGAAGGTTATGAACAGCTACCGCGAGGTCATCTGGTGTTTCATGTTCATTTGAATTTAGTTCTAAAAAATAAAGAATTTTTGCACATTTTGAAGAGAAAAAGGTAGTTTTGTCTTTTACTCTTCCTTTCTGTTCCCGGGTATCTTCAGATTTTTCGGTGTCTGTTATTAGGGTTGGACCTTCTTTTTTTTTGGAACATGAGCGAATAAAACTAGAATTAACAAATTCAGAGGACCCAGAAGCAGCCAAGCGTTAGAAGAGATGTTGTTGCATGACAGAAAAATAGTTTAAAGTCGAAATTCATTAAAAAGCTCAGAAAACTGAGTTAACCTGGGAGCGATGTTTTAAGCTCGTAAGTTAAGCACGTTTGTTTTGTGACTGGTGCAGTTACCCTAAGTGTAAATATAATGCGTCAGATACACAAACTACACCATGTAGAGTGAGAAAGTTATGAATTTTCCTTTAATATCCATACATCTCAGAAAAATCCGTAGCTTCACGATCAACTCGGGCTCCCTGATTATCGTTGGCACTCTGCAAACGAAAAATAATTATTGGGTTATTAATTATTAAAATAATTGGGTGGTACAAGTGCCGTCATCATCATCTTCTTCAAAGATTAGGCTTTCAGCCTGTTCCGGCTTCCTGGTCTGAGCATCGCTTTATAGGTCGACCGCGGTCTCGTTTGCCTTTGAGTTGATAGTAGTAGACGGACTTTGGTAGTCTTTCACGCGGCATTCTTCGTACGTGGATAATAAAAATCGCGGATAAACAGCAAAAAAGCTAAAATAAGGGACAACAAAGCAAAGGTTAAATTTATTCTTCCTGAAAAATACGGCTGTATTGTTACATAGTACTTTGTACATGGAATATATGCAGTACGGTAAAAATGTTATGTATTTTTGTGCAACAGAACCTATCAAAATAAAGAACAAAGACATGTACGATGAAGAAAGCGCCAAAAATGAATAAACCAATAAAACAAAAACGATTATAATAACTTTACATTTACAATTTTGAGACAAAAACAGCCATTGGTTTTTGCTGCAAAAATACATGCTTCTGATTATTGAATGACTCGTGAATAATCCTCTCGCAAATAAGCGAGAGCTTATTGAATTTGAAAATTTTAACCAATCAGTGTATTTTTAAGAAAATACTGCAGATTTTAAGGTTTCACAAGCACTGAAAATTTTAAATATACTATTAATGACCAGCAGTTGCCATTTTTTCCAGAAAAGTAAGTTTACATGGTTTGGGGTATTTAAAAATGCACATTATCTCGTGGATAATAAATTCTTCAATTTATAGAAGTACTGAGCTGTTTTCAACAATTTTCATGACTATCTAAAAAGGTTGGTTTCGTTTTCATCGATTCAAGAAGATTTTAGTGTAATTCGTAGGGTGCTTGAAAATGTTACACGGTAAATTCAGCAGCTAACTTGACTTTAAAAAAAAATCGAATCATTTGATTTAGTTTCAACTGCAGAAAGAAAAAAGTCATGTTTTCATAAGCCTTTTCACTGAGTTTACTCAAAATATGTACCTGTCTCATGGGTGAAGAGAGTAGGGGAGCGGGTTACAATTGCACACTTATATTAAAAGCCTTAGATTAAAGCCACAGTTGTCAATCCTAGTATGTTAACATAACAGATGAGGATTGTTCTAATCAACATCCTCCAAAAGGAAGTTATGGCTTGTAGTGATCAACCACCAAGGGAAAATTATGGCATTATCGAAAATAAAAGGTGAGTTAAGTGACGCATGTTCAGCGACAAGGCAAGAAAAGTCGAAAATTTGGCTTCAATGTATAGAAAAGAGCAATTTTATATGACTCAAAATTTAAATCTCTTTGTATTTTTTAATCCCAAAACTTCAGTCATATGTATATGAACCACCATCAAGCACGCTCTTTTCACGTCGACAACAGCATCAATTTATGAACGAAGTTCAGAAAATTTCAAGAAAAGGTTTAAAAACTTAGACTAAACGTAATTCCAAAAAACTAACGTATACATCAACTTAACAAGATTTTGCCAATCTATTGTGTTCCGCAAAAGATCCATTAAAACTGGCAGAAACCACCGACGATATTCAAAAAAAAAAAAATTAAACCCATTATTCTTTTTGAATATATAACAAAAAGTAATCACTCGTTTTTCCACATATAACTATGATTACGAAACAGACGATATTATATTAAAAAGGATAACCTTCACTGTTTTTTTTTCTTTTAGAATTAGGAGAGATTATAACTATCCCTAGAACTTTGAGTGAAGTGCACATTATGCATCTTTTTAAGGCCTTTAACATGATGCAAAAACGGACAAATATGACTTCTTTTCTATAAGACACTCCCAAATTTAGATTTCTTTATGCTTATGTTCTGTTATGTACCACTGATAACGCTTATACTAAACTAGAAAGTCGCCCATCAAGGTATGACGTGTGAAAATTGTTTTACTTTTCTATATTTACACGAAGCAATTGCCTGTTTGGTGATATTTTGATACTTGAAATTTTAGCCCTAACTCCAGTGGATTAACCCTAAACTCCAATGGGTAGCGTTAAAAGCTGCCCACTTTTTCGTTTTGTCACTCTCCTAAAATTACCGATTTACCAGTAAAACAGTTAAGTGAACGGATCCATTCAGCCTTGTCAAAATAAGGCATTTCCCTGCATGTCAGAGCGTTACTCGATCATTCGCTATTATACATATGAGAATTTAATGACGACCTTTGAGAAGTTGACGTGTGAAAACATTACAACCAAACGAACTGTTATTTAAAAAAAAATTTTAAAAAAAGTATCTCAATTTGTAGCTGCCTATAGCTTGAAGGAAGAATCCGATTGAAACAGATCTCTCAATTGTTTCATGTAAATTGTTCCGCAGATGTGTGTTGTGTACTATTATCAAAAGCTAAATTTGAGGTCATTTGTCCAATTCTTTGACAGAGCAGTTGCAAAAGTTTTCTTTTAGCCTGGCATAGAACTCTGGATTTGCATTGCAAGGAGTGGTGCTCAAGAATTATTCAAAACAAAATTTATTAAAAGTTTTTACCGACACGTTTTTAAATGCTATTCATAACTACTATTAAATGATAACAGATGCTTAACTGGTATTATGAAAAAAGTGGTCCGAATGCAACTAATGTAGCTGGAGAAATAAGTGAAAATACTTTTAAAAAGACTTTAGAAACAAAATATTTTACATAATAACGTATGTATAGCGCTTAAAACTTAATACAAAAAAAACTCTTAGCAAATAATAGCATGTTTTCAAACTTATTCTTCATTAACTTTTACAAATAAATAAATATTCCAGTTATATAATATATTTATAAATGAAATACATTTGAATAAATATAACTTACTTGTGTTAAAATGTCAGTTACTTATTACATATAAACTTATTACATAACGTCAAAAGATATTTCTGAAGAATAAAAGAAATATCTCAAACCATGTTATTAAATTCTGAAATTTCTGATCAAATACTTCACATAATGTACTACGCAAGCATTTTCCACTCTTATCAGATAGTAGTAGAATTCCCAACGTTGTCATATTTGGAACTACAGGGCTTGTAATATTCTTGCCAATACATTCAGCATCAAATACACATCACAAACTAAAACTATAAAACAATATTCGGCTGCGGGGAGCATAGTAGATAAGACATCGGACCCGGATCGGAGAAACCCGGGTTCGATGATTCAGGTTACCAAACTACGCCAAGTTGATATAGAACTCATGCTTGTAAAAACAGTAGGATGTGTTGGTCAGTACCACGAGCACAGGAGATTGGAAAATTCCCACCTCCCCTTCCTCCAGCAGTCTCATGTCCAAATTGTAGAAGTGGAGATGGCTGGTGGCGACATCTCTCGTCCATTAAGCTGTCCTCTGTTAGCCGTCAAGTTCCTGAAGCAATGGCGATCCCCACTTTCCATGCAAAATGTTATCCATAGACATGACATTAGCACAAGAAATACAATTTGATTTTTAAAAATATATATACAATAGATAGAAAACTTAATCAACTGGGATATTACATTAGGTTTTGATTTTGATCAAGAATTCTCAGTTTCGGAACCGACTGGTTCTCCCCCGCAGAGATAATCTGCAGCTTCTACAAACCAGTTGCTCGATTCCTTAGTCCCCTAAATGCTGTCTTCTTGCAGCATAATTTGATGGTAAATGCTATTCATGGACATGAAAACAATGATACATTGCATAAAAAATTACATAGCATAATTGAAAATAATTGAAAAATTACATTGCATAAAAAACCGTAAACTTAAAACAACTTGGGTACTAGAATTAGTTTTAATCAAGGATGCCCAGTAGTTTCGAAATCGACTGGTTCTCCCCCGCAGAGGAAATCTGCAGCTTCCACAAACCAGTTGCTCGATTCCTAGTCCCACTGGCCTGATCAAGAATCTGAAGAATGTTAACAATAAACAAAACCAGTGCTTTAAAAAAAATCAAATTAATCTCTAAAAGTAAAGTCGCTTTTTTTCCAAATCCATACAAGTAAAATGCAGTAAGATTTCAAAATACAATGCAAATATAAAGGACAAAGTTCCCCCACATTCCTCTTCAACATAAATTTGCAATACGCTTTTTCTTTTCGATGTATTTTACAAAGATATATGTAAATCTTCACAAATGTTATTCTATTACAAAACTCTACTTCACAAACAATAACTGATGTTGACAAATGAAAAGAACATGTTGTGCACATGATCAATAGCTAAATAGACAATGTGAGCATTATTCAAGATTTTTGAGAATTAAGTGGAGCATTACATACTTTAATATTTGTCACTTAAAATTTAAGTCAAAGGCTCTCAATTTAGATAGTTTTATCAACAAAACAATTTTTGTGGTAGTTAAGGAAATAAAACTGTCACTGCTTTTTTTACAGTAACAAGCACACATATGGAATTTGCCAAACACGTAAGTTCAAGGTGAAATGTTATCCTTTCAAGCACTATATACGACATAGTGTCAATAAAGATAATGTGTGAGCATTGGTAAAGAATTTTTACACTTAAATAAAGCATTATAGCACATTTAATTTGATCTTAGTAATTCAAATTTAAATTAAAGGCTATCATTTTAGGTAACTTTATCAACAGAACATTTTTTTTTTTTTTTTGGTAGTTAAGGAAATAAAACTCATTGCTAAGAAGAGCTTTTTTTCAGCCCTTCTGAACAATGATCTGTATGAAGACACTTCATGCAGTCTTCTTCCTGACAAATTTTGAAAAATACTCGAAGCTACCAGCCATAATAGCATGCCTCCTGCTCCGGAGAGACATTTACGCGAATTCAATGCAACATTATACCCTGCATTTGCTCACAGGTCTGAATATACATGAATTGCAACACCCAATACATTTAAACAATTGCGATATTACTTTAGGTTTTGATTTTAATCAAGAGTTCTCAGTAGTGTCGGAACCGACTGGCTCTCCCCCGCAGAGATAATATGCAGCTTCTACGAACCAGTTGCTCGATTCCTTAGTTCCCTAAAGGAGGACATATGTTTTTCTTTTTTACAGTAACAAGCACACATATGGAGTTTGCCAAACGCGTAAGTTCAAGGTGAAATGTTATCCTTTTAAGCACTATATCAGAGATAATGTGAGAGAACTTTTACAAATGAATGGAGCATTGTAGTATATTTAGCTTAATCTTAGTCCTACAAATTTGAAATCAAAGGCTATCATTTTAGGTAGCTTTATAAACAAAACAATTTTTGTCCTAGTTAAAGAATTAAGACTGTCACTGCTAAGAAGGGCTTTTTTCAGCCCTTCTGAACAATGACCTGTATGAAGACACTTCATGCAGTCTTCTTCCTGACAAATTTTGGAAAATACCGAAGCTACCAGCCATAATAGCATGCCTCCTGCTCCGGAGAGACATTTACGCGAATTCAAAGCAACATTATACCCTGCATTTGCTCACAGGTCTGAATATACATGAATTGTAACACCCAATACCAAATTCATATAACAAAAAGAGTACGTATGTTTTTCTTTTTTACAGTAACAAGCACACATATGGAATTTGCCAAACGAGTAAGTTCAAGGTGAAATGTTATCCTTTCAAGCACTATATCAGAGATAATGCGAGAGAACTTTTACAATTGAATGGAGCATTGTAGTATATTTAGCTTAATTTTAGTCCTACAAATTTGAAATCAAAGGCTATCATTTTAGGTAGCTTTATAAACAAAACAATTTTTGTCGTAGTTAAAGAAATAAAACTGTCACTGCTAAGAAGGGCTTTTTTCAGCCCTTCTGAACAATGATCTGTATGAAGACTATTCAATCAGTCTTCTTCCTGACAAATTTTGAAAAATACTGGAAGCTACCAGCCATAATAGCATTCTTGTCCTCCGGAGACACATTTACGCGAATTCAAAGCAACATTAAACCCTGCATTTGCTCACAGGTCTAGATATACATGAATTGCAACACCCAATACATTTAAACAACTGCGATATTACATTAGGGGTTTCCATTTTAATCAAGAGTTATCAGTAGTGTCGGAACCGACTGGATCTCCCCCGCAGAGATAATATGCAGCTTCTACGAACCAATTGCTCGATTCCTTAGTTCCCTAAAGGAGTACGTATGTTCTTCTTTTTTACAGTAACATGCACACATATGGAATTTGCCAAACGCGTAAGTTCAAAGTGAAATGTTTATCTTTTCAAGCATATTATCAGAGATAATATCATTGAAGAAAATGTGTGAGCATTAACAAAGAATTTTTGCAGTTAAATGGAGCATTATAGTACATTTAATTTGATCTTAGTAATTCAAATTTAAATTAAAAGGTTATCATTTTAGGTAGCTTTATCAACAAAACAATTTTTTTGGTAGTTAAAGAAATAAGACTCACTGCTAAGAAGGGCTTTTTTCAGCTCTTCTGAACAACGATCTGTATGAAGACATTTCATGCAATCTTCTTCCTGACAAATTTTGAAAAATACCGAAGCTACCAGCCATAATAGCATGCCTCCTGCTCCGGAGAGACATTTACGCGAATTTAATGCAACATTATACCCTACATTTGCTCACAGGTCTGAATATACATGAATTGTAACACCCAATACCAAATTCATATAACAAAAAGAGTACGTATGTTTTTCTTTTTTACAGTAACAAGCACACATGTGGAATTTGCCAAACGCGTAAGTTCAAGGTGAAATGTTATCCTTTTAAGCACTATATCAGAGATAATGTGAGAGAACTTTTACAAATGAATGGAGCATTGTAGTATATTTAGCTTAATCTTAGTCCTACAAATTTGAAATCAAAGGCTATCATTTTAGGTAGCTTTATAAACAAAACAATTTTTGTCGTAGTTAAAGAAATAAAACTCACTGCTAAGAAGGGCTTTTTTTCAGCCCTTCTGAACAATGAATCGCATGAAGACGCTTAAAGCAGTCTTCTTCCTGACAAATTTTGAAAAATACTCGAAGCTACCAGCCATAATAGCATGCCTCCTGCTCCGGAGAGACATTTACGCGAATTTAATGCAACATTATACCCTGCATTTGCTTACATGTCAGAGTTTACATGGATATTTTCACACACCATTACATTCATTGAAGAAAATAACTTTGGCATGAATATAGATTTTTTCAAGATATCTTTGTTACCGTGGACTTTAAATTTTCGGAAGTTGACTCTTTAACAGGTTATTTCCAGTAATATCCAGTTTTTTTATTGAAGTCTTTGTCATGTGAATGTTATATTCAATGGCTAATGTCAACATTTAAAAGATTTCGTACTTTTACAGTAACATATACACTTTATTTTTGATACAAATCCATAAAGAAGAGTGATTCCTTTTTAATACACTACGTAGGCTAATATTTTGTAAAATGCATCGAATCATAATGTAAGACTCATTAAAATCAATGGATGTTTATATTTCTATAATTGATTGAAATATCCTTTTTCAAGAAAAGATTTTTGGGAAGATAGCTAAGTTTGCTGATCCTGTAACTAATGATCACATCGATAAAATCATGGATTTTTATTTCATAACATAATATAAATAAAACAGCACATTTTTTTTACTATTTTTTTTACAATTTTAGTAATCTTTGGTAAGCGTAATTGAAGTTACAACAGAAAGAAATTTCAGAATTCAACAATTTTTATTTTAACCACAAATAATCCTTACGTTAGTATGCTAACATCAAATATTTCGATTAAGATCTACTCTTTTTCTTTTTAGATTATTTTACTTCATTTAGTCATCGGACATCTTTTTTAATTGCATATTACGTTCTCAAACTCCATTTTCTCACACGTTTCCTGAAACTTTGTGAGAGAAATATAAAAAAAAAATCCTCATTTTCCGTATTCCAAAAACGGGAAGAAAAAAAAAATTGTCACAAATTTCCAAAGCCATTTTCTTCTTTTATTTATTTATTTTTTCTTTTTGGAAGCAATGCATCGCGTTTGGCGTTCTTTAACCTTCACTCTTGAAGTAGGGAAATGTGCGGCAAAGTCAGATAGTGAAATATTTACCGTTTGCAGCGCCAGCTTTCTGGCAATATTTTGAATATGAGTAACATATGAAATCTATTCCAGTCAGGAGTTATATTTCAGGAGGAAATATTTTGATTTCTAAAGCCTTTTTAAAATTATTTTCACTTACTTCTCCAGCTACATTAGTTGCATTCGGACCACTTTTTTCATAATACTAGTTAAACGTCTGTTATCATTTAATAGTAGTTATGAATAGCATTTAAAAACGTGTCAGTAAAAACTTTTAATAAATTTTGATTTGAATAATTCTTGAGCACCACTCCTTGCAATGCAAATCCGGAGTTCTATGCCAGGCAAAAAGAAAACAACTTTTGCAATTGCTCTGTCAAAGAATTGGACAAATGACCTCAAATTTCGCTACAAATTGAGATACTTTTTTATATATATATATTTTTTTTATAACAGTTCGTTTGGTTGTAATGTTTTCACACCTCAACTTCTCAAAAGGTCGTCATTAATTTCTCATATATATAATAGCGAATGATCGAGTAACGCTCCTGACGTCACCAACAATGAAACTCGAACCACGGCATAATTTGATAATATTCTTTGGTAATGTTTGACATGCAGGGAAATGCCTTATTTTGACACGGCTGAACTGGATCCGGTATCTCGACTGTTTTACTCGCAAGACTCATTTTAGGAGAGTGATAAAACGACAAAGTGGTCAACTATGAACGATATCTACTGGAGTTTAGGGTTAATTCACTGGAGTTAGAATTACGATTTCAACTATCAAAATATCACTAAACAAGCAATGGCTTCGTTCAAATGTAGAAAAGTAGAAGCAATTTTCACACGTCATACCTTGACGGGTGACTTTCTAGTATGATGATACTTGTATCAGGCAATGTTCAAAAATTGACACTCATATTTTAATATTTTATTTTAAATCTTAAACTTCGTTTGCTGCAGTAAAATAATAAAGTTCTTGTTATTAAACGTTTAAGTTACTAATAGAAACTGCCTAATAATCGGGGCAGTTTTCATTCATTTAAAATTAAGCGTTTTTGTATTTCAAATGAAATTTGTTGACATTAGTGGAAAGTGCCAAATTCAAATTATTTGCTGTAAACAGCAAACAATTTTAAATTTAAAAAAAAAACACTTTCTAATCACGAATCATACCGAAAACCTGGTTTTGCCATCACAAGGACGAATCTGCAGTCTCTGCTGCAGATTCGTCCTTGTTATGGACTCATCAATATGGAATAGACAATAACCGAGCTGGAGACAGATGTCATCTTATTGAAGCTCAGAGTGCCAACACACTGGCAGCAAAAGCAAGTTTAGCACTCCAGTGAGAGTCCGCAGCAATGGTACGGTTCATTGAGATGACATCTGCCTCCAGCTCGTTTATTGTCTATTCCAGACCAATGAGTCCATACTAAAGACGAAACTGCAGAGGAATACACATATACACACATACATAATTTTAAGTGTTCCTTTACTAACCAATTAAAAAAAGTGCTGTCATCTCTTGTTCTCAGAATTTATAATTTGTCACAAACTTTGGTTGACTTTGAATGTTGAAGAAAATTTACCAAAAAAGGTTCAACTGAGCTGGAAGACAACAGAAGTTTTCTCGTAAAAAAGCGAGTTATGCTCCCATTGACTTAACATTGTACCATCCAAGTGTTTCTGATTTTCTCGCTAAAATCCGAGTTCTCGTTAAATCAGGACTCGATATAAGCGAGTTCGACTTTATATAGTTGAAAATAGTTCCGAAACATGACACTTGAATTTTTAACATTTTTTTTCAGATACACTATCTTCTTAATATATTTAATCGGTTCGTAAAACTAAAAACCGAACAAAATATTTAATTTTGTTACGTATTTTTTTTTAATTTAATTTAAACGTAATTGTTGAACATGCGTTTCTTGACACAATATTTATTTTTGAGATTCACCGTGCTACGTCGAGCAATGCAGCTAGTAAAGTTATAAAGTAAAGCTATATTTTCAGTTACTGTCATAAAATAAGTTTAAAAGGTTTGAGGACTCACGCTGAAATTGTCAACTATGTATTTATTACTTCTCAGGATTATTTTACTTGCCTAAAAATGCAAAAAGAACAGAGAAATTCGGACCGACACTAGTTTATGTAATAAAGTCATACCTGTAAGCAGAGTACAACGTAGGAAGAATTATCACGGCTCAGGTTAATTTTCTTCTCTGATCACATGTCACATGATCGCCATCTGAAACCATTCAGAAAAGAAAAATACGTTAAAAGAGGACACAAAACAGTCGCCTACCTTTAGTCAGTCAACATTATGTATTACATGCAATCAGTGGTGTTCCCATAGGGTTATAGGGTCTGGTGGGGGAAAGTGGTCAATGGGGTAAAGTGGTCATTCGTCAGATAAATGGCTATAGCTTGGAAATAAATGTTCGAATGAACGTGAAAATTTTATTTTAGGATAGGGCAGTTAGAAACTACATTTTGAATACAAAGTTTCACATCTGACAAAAATTTATTTGATAAAATAAAATACTTTGTGTGAATATGAAAAATTTCAAAATCTGAACACCTCTTTCAACTTTCTTGGAAAATTTTGTTTGTTAGAATTATGAACAGATTGACTGCACAGGAAGCTTCCTACATGTATCAAGAACTCTTACTCATTAGCAGTTAACTGAATCTGTTTTGGTTAATTTTTCAGAACAATTTAAGTTAGTTGGGGTAAAGTGGTCATAATATTAGGCTTAACCAACATTGTCCTTCTAACGTCACGTAATCTTTAAGTATGAGGCAGACACAAATGAAATATTAATTTTACTTAATATGTATTGCTTTTACAGTAAACAGGGTTAAATATACGAGTATATGAGTATGCATGCGCATATTACTCAAGTAGGCACGTATACATACGCATTCACATAAATGCACCAATAAACGCGTAGTATACGGGTATCTGCAAGTATTTTTTGTCTATAAAGGTATACGTTCGACTATACACGTATATACCCGCTTATACTCGTATATATACGAGCACTTATTTTCTCAGGTAGACACGTATATATGCGTACGTACTCGAAACTCGAGTAGACACTTACACACAAGCATATGATATACACGTATACAGGATAAGATTAAACTCTTGGGCAAATTCTTAAAAGATGTAAGAGGGGAGTAGAAGAAACAAGAATCATAAGAAACATATGGTCACAAACACAACGCTGACGCGCTACATGCACGCAAAGCCAGAAACTGAGGGATGCAAAACAGGTCACAAATTTATAACACAAAGACAATTTTACACAACATTTTAGCTCTTAAGAAAGTGTTAAAGTGATTGATGAACTTTGTGGCCGGTTGCTGTAATACATGCGTCGTAATCACAAAGCACTCTGTTGCAATAATGAGACTTTTGAAAAACTTTTATCAGTCGCTGTGCCTTTGTTGCGATGCGTGGATTAGAGCTACTACAGGCCGTAACTTTAACATCTGCTCTAAATATTTCGTAAAAACTAAAATGTTGGTTAAAATCATTTTTTTTTTCCAATCGGGCTGTACAAGAGACCCACCTAAAGAGGCGTCTGGGCCATAATCAGACCAAGTGCGCTCCCCTACAATGCATCAGTTTTTTATGTGGTCACCATTAAGGCGCTGATGCATATGACACAGTAGTTTTTTTGACGCCCAGTTTCCACCAGGTGGAGGCACCTGGGCTCTCTTTGATGCGACATTGCACTAGGAATTTAATTTTTTCCTAGAGAGTTCTAACCCAAACGTCCAAAAGTTCTAAGCCCTGGGGATCTTTTACATGCCGCATAATCATACGACATGTGCGCTGATGATTTTCTTCATGTCGAAAATCCACCGACCGGCATCCCCAGTTCAGAACACGGGTCCACAGACCTACAAGGCGAGCGCCGAACCATCACGCCACCAGCCGGTCAGGTAAATCATGTTTGTGTAACAAATTTGTGGCCTGTTTTGCATCCATCAGTTTCTGGCTCAGTGTGCATGCAGCGCGTCAGCGACCATAATTTCATTATGATTCTTTGCTTCGTATCCTCTCCTCTCACACACCCCTTTGGTTTTTGCCCCAGACCGTGGATTCACTCTGTAAGCATATATGTATATTAGGGGATATACCTGTGTATACATACATGTACTGATATGAACGTAAATGTACGTATATACGTCTATACTGGTACATAATCGTGTTTGCACGTAAACATACGTATATACTCGCTGCTTCCATATATATGTACGTGAGTAGACATGTACAAACACGCACTGGATATATCCACGAAATAACTCGTGTATACCCGTAAATGTATGTATGTATACCTATATATGCGTATATATGTCTACTATACACGAATATACTCAGGTATGCATTTATATACTCTAGAAAGAAGTGCATACACGCATATGATGTTCGTTTTATACGCGTATATACTTGTATATACACGTGACACGTATGTACTCGTTTAGACACGTATACTGTAGGTAATCACGTATAAATGCTTATGTATACCCGCATATACTCTTGCATATACTCGTAACTATAATCGACTATAGTCGAAATTTACAAATATTACGGTTATTTATAACGGTTTTGCATCTATTTTAAACTGTGACAACTTTACCCCATGCTATGACCACTTTCCCCCACCCCATGGGGTAAAGTGGTCATAAATAAATAGGGAAATGAAAGTGTTATAAAAATACCTAACACAATATTTCTTCCCCTGAAATTCTATGTACCGTGTTCTTTAATAATGCAAGGTAAAATAACAACAACAAAAGTTGAAGTGTTTAAAGAATTCATTGTATTTATTATCCACCTAAGTTGAAAACCTACGATTTTATGACCACTTTACCCCACCAGACCCTACTCCATATACGCCGTATGCTCTCAAACAATTTTTAGACACATAGCGTACACCCTCAAGCTTCAAAAATTTTCATATTATGACACATTATGTGTATGATCGCATACACATGTCGTGCGTAATGGATTACTGGGAGTATACCCTCAGAAAAACTGATGGGAACATCAATGCATGCAATATACAGGCGTACCTCGTATAACACGGTTAATTCATTCCGTGTGTATCGAAACCATGTTATACGAGACTTTTTTAAAAATAACTTAACATTTTTTATACTAATTAATCATGTACATAGCAAAAATCAAGTCAATATGTAACGTGTTGCACCGAAACCGTGTTTCGTGTTATATCGAAACCGTGTTATACGAAACTTAGAAATAATGTAAATCAAGGGATGTATAACGTGTTATATCGAAACCAAATTTCATAAAAACAAAGTAAAAACTTATGAGAGCTAATAAACGTTAACAGAATGTATTCTATAGAAATGAAATTCCATCTTTTTTAAAGATAACATTCGTGTTGGATCAACAGCATGAAGTATTAAATTCAAGTTTCGTACCGTGTAATTTCGAAACCGTGTTATAATAACCGCAAATTTGGTACCGTGTAATATAGACACCGTGTTGTACAAGTACCGTGTTATACGAGGGACGCCTGTACCTACAACACAGTTGTCCCATAGAGAGACTGCAGTTTAGTCTTGTTATGAACTCTTCAGTCTGGGATTGTGAATGACACAGCGGTCATCTCATTGAAGCTTAGAGTGCCAACAAATAGGTAGCTAAAGTAAATTTATCAAACCAGCGAGAGTCCGCCGCCATGATCCGGTTCAACTCGTCAGTCGAAGGCAAAGCTGGGATTAAGTGGTATGTTACCATCCTAAGGGGGTTCGAAACACAAGAATCTTCAAGTTCTGCAATTTTTTTATCATTATGAAAACTCCTTTTTTTCTGTTTAAAATGACGGTTGAACTTTGTTTCTATCTTAATTAGAACGAAAGATATAATTACTTTTGTTGCATGCATTTAATTAGTATTTTTAACTTTAAAACTTTTATACACGTTTTTCTCCATGATGCAATATTTCCCGATTTTTGTCGCATTCAAACTCTTAAAAGTCATGGACTGATAAAGATAAAGTAATGAAATTAGGAACATATCTTTTTCAAACAGTTTACTCTATTTTTTATTCGCCAATTTTGGCGAAGAATTTTTCGAAATTTTTCAAATATTTTCTATTATTTATTAAATTAATATTTTTTAAATTGCCGAAAAAAATTAAAGCTCAGATATTTATGCAAAAATTTTTTGAAAAAAAATTTTAAAATTGACCAAGAACATTTTGAATTTAAGATTTAAAGCACACACCCTTTTTTTAAATACATTAGATTTAAATTTAAAAAAAAAATGTTTTTAATATTTATATTATGATTTTGCTTATTAAATAGATGGTGAACCAGTGCAAAAAATTTTAAAACCCTAAATTGTTTAATAAAAATGTTTTCAAAATAAGTCCCGAACCGCCCTTAAGTCAGGGCTTAGGCAGAACAATTTGTAATATGTCAATAGATTACTTTAGCTACAAGTTGATGGCACTCTGAGCTTCACTGAGTTGCTTTCTGCCTCCAACTCGATTATTTACTATTCCAGACAGGTGAGTCTATAGCAAGGACGAAACTGTAGTCTCAGGATGCGGTAACCGGGCTGTAGGTAGCATGTAGTTTTCTCTTAACCTGCTTAAGGGCGTTAACTTACTATTATTATGTTATTGCGAAAGTCCAAAATCTAGTAACTGTCCAAATTAGCCAGTGAATATCAGCATTTACGTATCAAAGACATTGGCGAGGGACCAAATATGTCTGATGAATTACCGGTGGAAGTCGACATTCTCCAATTTCGGTCTTTAATACTAGCACATAAGTTTTATTTCTTATCAATCTTAAATACATAATGCGGAAATTTTGTATTCAGATGAAGTTCTGCTATTACAGTTGGGGGAGGGGGGAGGAGCATCGCGCCCCCTTTTCTCTTTTTGAAAACGCTAATGAGTAGTACTGTAACAAAATTTCCGAAACTGCACTGCTTCTAAAACATCAAAAAGAAATGGGAAAAAAAAAAGATGTTCTTGAACAAATAAAAAACGATTTATACACAAGCAAGCAAAAACATTAAACAAGAAATATGTTGAAGCACAAAAAGCAGAAAGGCATCTATAATCTCATTCAAGGAAAAGGCGGGGAGAAATGAAGTCCCCCCCCCCCCAACCAGATTGCTTTAGATGTCCCGCCAGCTAATAAGAAGCATTGTGAAAACGCATTAAAAAACAAAACTCATTGCCAACTTCGGTGAATAGTTAAAAATCAATTCCCTAACTTCGCTCCCCCCTCCCCTCAGATTGCGCTTTAAATGTTTCGCCAACCGATAAGAAGCATTGTGGAAACTCATTTAAAAAGACAAAACATATTAGCAACTTTGGTGATTAATTCAAAATCATTTTCCTGAACACTGCCCCCCCCCCCCCGCTCCAGATTGCTTTAAATGTTTTGCCAGTCATAAAGAAGCATTGTTAAAACCCATTAAAAAACAAGTGTCTTCAGAATGTTCACTCCTTAGCAACTCATTTCCTCTCCCCCCCCCTTCGGTGAACATTTAAAAATTTCTCTCAAAACATCACTCCCCCCCCCCCCTCTCCTTGTGAGAAAATACTTCTCCATTTATCTCGAAAAAACATTTAAAAGCTCACAAATATGAGCTCAAAATTAACACAATTTATTCACAATGTTTGTTAATTTAATTTCTTGAAAGTATTTTAATATCTGTCGTCATTGTTTGGAAGGGAAATTTTGCATGTATTTTTTTTTTTTTTTTTTTTTTTTTTTGAGCTATCACGATTGCTTATTGCTTTCATTTGACTGTTTTGATGTGCTATCATTTTATTTTCCCGCCAGCACCCTCTGCCTGCATAACAGTTCGACCGGCTCCTCACGATGCTGCTCCTCTAGCGAAAGCCATCTCCAGGTTGCATCAATATCCTACAATTACACGCATACATACATGCACGTACAGACACCTACACACACGCATACATACATGCACGTACAAACACCTACACACACGCATACATACATGCACGTACAAACAAACACCTACACACGCATACATACAGACACCTACACACACGCATACATACAGACAGACAGACACCTACACACACGCATACATACAGACAGACAGACACCTACACACGCGCATACATACAGACAGACAGACACCTACACACGCGCATACATACAGACAGACAGACACCTACACACGCGCATACATACAGACAGACAGACACCTACACACGCGCATACATACAGACAGACAGACACCTACACACGCGCATACATACAGACAGACAGACACCTACACACGCGCATACATACAGACAGACAGAC
The DNA here is from genome assembly GCF_026930045.1 of Uloborus diversus. Taxonomy (NCBI): domain Eukaryota; kingdom Metazoa; phylum Arthropoda; class Arachnida; order Araneae; family Uloboridae; genus Uloborus; species Uloborus diversus. Next base: position 70,864,728 of record NC_072737.1, on the reverse strand, counting down.
ACCTACACACGCGCATACATACAGACAGACAGACACCTACACACGCGCATACATACAGACAGACAGACACCTACACACGCGCATACATACAGACAGACAGACACCTACACACGCGCATACATACAGACAGACAGACACCTACACACGCGCATACATACAGACAGACACCTACACACGCGCATACATACAGACAGACACCTACACACGCGCATACATGCAGACAGACACCTACACACGCGCATACATACAGACAGACACCTACACACGCGCATACATACAGACAGACACCTACACACGCGCATACATACAGACAGACACCTACACACGCGCATACATACAGACAGACACCTACACACGCGCATACATACAGACAGACACCTACACACGCGCATACATACAGACACCTACACACGCGCATACATACAGACACCTACACACACGCATACATACAGACACCTACACACACGCATACATACAGACACCTACACACACGCATACATACAGACACCTACACACACGCATACATACAGACACCTACACACACGCATACATACAGACACCTACACACAACTACCCACACACTCATACCTGCACAAACACATATGCTTACACACACATACACATTCCCCCACCCCCCCCCTAAAACAAACGCTCATACACACAACTACCCACACACTCATACCTGCACACAGACACACACGCCTACATACACACACACACACTCGTGATTGCGAACATAATTTGAATTCAAGATGACAAAATTCAAACTTTTTTTTTTTTTTAATTTTTTTAAGCCTGATTGTTGTGTATACGTCATTTGACACAATTTGTATTTTCAAGGTGAACTGGGCAGAGCCGGGCAATGCAGCTGTTTTTAAAAAAAAGAACGAATGTACCAATAATCAGAATCAAACTTACTTCTTATCCTGGCTTTCCAAACTGCAGAGGGAAAAACGCTTGAAAAAACGACAGCCCACCATTTGACTTAAAAATCATTTTTACTCTCCCAAGGCGTTAACAAAAGTAACACGACACGCAATAGAATCGAAGGGCGAGATAAGAAAATTCCCCCAACATGCCCGGCGAATCATCAACCAATTAAATCTCGTCTATGAACTGTCGAAACGATCGTATGCAAATGAGTTGCGCTCCGTAATCAAAAAAGTAGTCTCGCGCTCTAAAATTTCCGACATTGAGCAAAACCTGCAAAGCAAATATTTTTAATTTCCCGGCGAATCAATCCGGCCTGATGAGTTATTTTTTCTTAGAAATGCGGAAAAAACGCGTGCTTGTGTGCTATTTTTCACAGAATTTCAAATTATTTTTTTTTACTACTTGAACGAGAATAAATCTGTTCTGGCGGTGTATTTCATGTAAATCTGTTCTTATTTGAGATGAAATTTGAAGCGGTAGAAACGGGTAATTCAATCGACAACAAAGAGCTGAAACCCCACGATTTACGAAAATAAATCTTAAATTTTAAAATTGAAACTTGTGAGTGATATGCGATGGTGGTAAATGTTGAAATGAGGCGGGTATTGAGTGTGACATTCGATAAATTGTGCTATCGACTTCAAAAAAAATATATAAAATTTGTTTGAATTTTGAGATTTTGAATGCTCAAACTATGTTTTTCGCAATCAAATTGCGATAGCACCCTACTCGTTCGACTTCTTGTTTTTGCTAACGGCTTCAATCACAATCGTGATTTAATTCAAGACGTCAAAATTCAAATAAATACCAGGGGCTGGATGCAAGGATGTTATGTGCTGGATACTGTTTTTGCGTAAAAAGGTTTGTGTAAAGTAAAGAAGGTCGTTTATAAAGAATTCGATTCCGAAGCATGTGGGAAAATGCATTATAAGCATAGAAAAGTTAAAATCAAAGGATGCGGATGTCATTCAATGGTTAAGTGAAAACAATAAACAATTTGTGATGCCATCCCCCCCCCCAAATCCCCGATTTGGCGAAATTAGAACACTAGATAAAGGCATAACATTAGGTACCCCCCCCCCCCCCATTGATAGTTTACAACTTTTTGAAGGAGCTTCGATTTATCATGAGCTATAAATCTAAATGCAGATAAACTAAGAAATTTTGGGATTGAACTTTTTTTCACCATGTTGATGGAATCGTTTTATACGAGCACAGAATTTTTTTGAGCGGTGTTTTGGTTCGTCATGCACACAAACTGTGGTGTGGTCGTGGTGGCCTTGAACTCACAATTGGTAAGTAGCGAGTTCGCTGTCTATCGGTTGAAGATCCTCCACGTATGCTAATGGTGACTGGTGCACGTTAAATCTGCCATGGTCACCTCCAAGACCCTTAAGCTTCCATTTCAAATCAGTACCTCTGTTGAAGCGGGATCAGGGATTTCCCTGGATCGAAAACACCGCTGAATTCAAGGCTATATCAAGCCTGCTACGTGTAGTCGAAAGTACGGAGGACCCTTGCGTGTAGTGCAGTGCTGTCAGTGGCGGATACAAGGAAAGAGACGGGGGGTCATGACCCTCCCCCCCTCCCTAAACCGTCGACAACAGCATCCGTCCACATTGTGTTCAAACGTCAACGATTACAGTAGTAGCGTACATAGACTTCGGTGCGCCTCCCCCCCCCCCCAGCGCAGGATTTATGACTGCGCCCCCGAAAGATTTTTTTTTTCAATAATTTTAACGTAGGGTAATTTTTTCCAGAGCGTGCGCCCTTACTCCTACACCACTGGATTACAGTATCTTTTCAATTCATTTATTGTTTTTGAAAGCAAACGAATTGAAAAATTGTTTTTGAAAAAGGCGCACCGAAATCATGGAGCAGTCCCTGCGCCATGACCCCCCCCCCCCCCCTTGGATGTGCAACCCTGCAAAGGGGAAAAGATCCTAAAAGACAAATTGACTGAGTTTAACCTACCGGTTGACGCATTTGCGTATAACTTAACGACAAAACTTAAAGAAAATTTTCTGAGAGTATAAAAATGCAGCTTGTCTATGTTTAATTCGTGGTAGCGCAGTTTCTTACCTTTTTATTGATTAACAAGGCATGGTTACTTCATGCGTTTTCGGACATCAGAAAAGAGCAAAAAAAAAAAAATGCAGTAAAAAAATTGCACGTCCGTTCGCCTGCAATAAAATCCAAAGCATACTTTACAGAAAGGTTTTTCAAAATTTTAAACTAGAGATTTGATTTGTCTCTTTCAAATAATTCTTTTCAAAAAATGCTATTTTAAACTGTTTCTAACAATCACAGTGATTCTGATCTGCTTAATGCGATCAGAACTCTGAGACCTAATCTTAAAAACAGCATTAATAATAATTACTATAAAAACAGCGTAACACCGAAAATAATCGTATTTCTGATCCTAAGATGTTTTGATCCTACTTTAATAAAAACTACTTCCCGCTTTACAAAATGTTTTACAACAATACATGCTGAAATAATAAGAGATACTGGATTCCTCAACTTTTCGCCGACATGAAATTGCCCCCCCCCCCCCTCCCTCTGTTTCAACCTTACCTTTTGTTACATTTAAGAGGAGAGGAAATTTAAATGTCAGAGAAAAGTAGAACAGATGACATTGCAGAGGCTTTCGTCAACAATTTTAGTTCTGTTTCTCAAGCTAGTATTGGTTAAGACAGAAACTTTAGTCTTAATGACAACAACGTTTGTGACCAGTGGCGGCGATTGGGGGGGGGAGAGCAAGGGCAGGGCGCAACCGCCCCTTACTTTTTATGGTTATTTTTTATTGTGTTTTCCAATTGAAGAACCAAAACTAGATTTTATGAAAAAAGCAGAAGCATCAAAATTTTCGAAACACAATTATTTGTTTTACTTCGTTTATGTTTACGAAACATTACTTAACTCAAGCAATAACTTTTAGTTTGTGTATTCATTGTTTAGATATTAGTAAATGTAAATCAATTGTTTTACTTAAACAAGCCATACTTCTTTACTAATAATAAAGCTGAATGTCTCTCTGTCCGGAGGATGTCTGGATGTCTGTAGGATATCTGTAGGATGTCCGTAGGATGTCTGTGACGCGCATAGCGCCTAAACCGTTCGGTCGATTTTCATGAAATTTGGCACAAAGTTAGTATGTAGCATGGGGGTGTGCACCTCGAAGCGATTTTTCGAAAATTCGATATGGTTCTTTTTTTATTCCAATTAAAAAAAAAACTATCATAAATTACGAAACTATCATAACGTGGAACCGTAACATGGGCACAAGCCAATTGGCGAGATACGAAATTATCATAACGTGGAACTGTAACGTCGGTACAAGCCAATTGACGAGAAAATTCACCATACATTATTTGTAAATATACAAGAGAACCAAAAGACCTTTAATTTTTCTATTACGGGCGAAGCCGTGTGGGTGCCACTAGTAATAAATAAAACTATTGCCCAGTGTTCGTGACACCTCAAAATAAATCGGGTTAAATAATGTAGTCTAATTCCTGTCTATGTGTTGCTTCGGGGAAGTTATTGAGTATAAAATTGATCAAAACCTTAAGAAAAATGTTATGTGCTTCAATATTCTCAAAACCCCTAACAAAATTTTGTGCTTAGTTTTCTTTTTTTGCTGCCGCTAAAAATCCCATGGCTTTTAGTTGTATTCCCTCCCCCCTCCCCCCCCCCCCTTTTAAGCTCCAATCATCGCCGCCTCTGTTTGTGCCTCATTTATGATTGAAAGTATATCTGATGTTATCTTTGCCATTTAATGATTTAAAGTCTTCCTCAACTGCACAGATTGATGGTGTGCCCTCTTTTATTGTAAAAGTTGCGCTGATCGGCCAATTTATCCTCCACTTATCTTGTTTCATCTTTTTTTAAAAACAAACACATTCCCCTGATGCATGGAAACATACTCAAATTATTTCTGTTTTTAAAACGGGTAGTAAATATGACTGTGATTATCGTCCCGTCACAATTTCGATCCCTTTTTCAAAAATTTTCAAAACTACTACCCATAAAAGACTCCTTTACCAAGTAAAAAATTCAATTTCAATTTCTCAGCAAGGTTTTTTTCCGAAACGTTCTAGAAGTACAAATTTGTTTTGTTTAACTGATAAGATTATTTCTTCGTTCGAAAGTGCTATCCAACTTGATGTTACACTGAATTTGAGGTAGCCTTTAATGCGGTTGACTTCGATGTTTTTTGCACTAATCTTACTGAATGTTTTTTTTTCTCCCTTACTTCAGTTGATGTACGTTTTATATCTATTTCAATGGTGCTATTTCGGATTATTTTACTAATGATTCTTGGCGTGATGCAAAGCTCTAGTTCAGGACCCTTGCTTTTATTTATTGGTGATCTTTGTAATGTATTTCACTATTGTGACTACCATTTGCCCGAAGCCGATTTAAAACTCTTTCGGAACATTCGTACAGTCAAGTGCCAAACACTTGGAACAGTAACCTAACTTGGGACATTTTGCCGAATTTAGTTTTGAGGGCTGGTACAACTGTTGGTATTTCACCAGTCAGAAATAAATGCTGTTTCAGAATAAATGAATGGTCATCTTATGAGGCTATGTGAGTTGAACTTTGATGTATCAGCTTTACGTGTTATTTTTATGATTTTGAAAATTTCGAAAACATATGAAATTTTTAAGTATGGAAATAACTTTGGTTGCCTACGCTAACTGAGCAGTATTAGTTTGAATTTGTTTCACAATTCATCTCGGCTATGTATCTGTGCCTTACGTGGACAAATTCATTTCCACCCAACTTCTTCAGTTGAACTTATTTATTCATAAATTTGAGAAATTGCAAATATGCTTCAAACTTGGGACACTGTTCCAAGTTCAGATAATAAGGCATAAAAAGTGCCTATAAGGAATATTGAGGAAATAAAGCGTATAATTGTATTAACAAAAACGTATAGATACAAAATTTTCTAAAATGAGGACTATTATGATGACAATAAATGTGTCATACCATTACAAGACAGAACAGTTGTCAGTGTTAAAAAAAATTGAATCTATTGATGAGCAAAATAAGTTTTGCCAAAATATTACATGTATTAGTTCTGCTAATGATAATGAGTAGCAAAGTATAGATGAGGCTAGTTTATTTGTAGTTAATTTTACGTATTATGAAGGAACGAAAATGAATGTGAAAAGATGTGAAATAAGGAACATGGATAGCTAAAATTAAGGTGTGTTAATAATTATTTGGGTTCACCAATTGCTTTTATGATTCTAAATATAGAGGGAAAAGCATCAGTATTACATTCAAAAGAATTAAGAAGGCTGGGGGGGGGGGGACTTCAATGTTTTTAGAGGCAAGTGTACATTCTGAAATCATTGAAAGTTTACCAGATTATATTATTTCTATCTAATGATGTTTTTTTCTTTATTGAGTTGTAAAATCAATTTCTTTAAAATGATAGTTGGTGTCCCAAACTATTATCTATTGCAGAATACATGAAAGAAAGATCAAAATAATAAGTGTCCCAATTTAGGGAGGGGGTCCTTAACTTGGAACAATGAACATTGTTTTGTTTTAGTTTTAAATGGACATATTTACACATCTATACCTTGTCTTGAGGTGAAGTACTAAAGCACATCATAAAAATAGAATACTTCGTTCAAATGGAAAACATATGATAAAGCCCGTATAAAAATTTAAATTTTGTACTTTTTGACTTAATTTTATTTTTGCTTCAAACTTTATCTCTCTTAATTCTGATTTTGAACATTTTTGCAATTGGAAGTATACATCTAGCACTAACGTGGCGAAAATAAAGGTCTTGCAGGTTAAAACGGAACACCCTGTATATAATAACCAATGATCGAGTAACCCGCGAGTTTCAACAATGAAACTCGTACGACGGCATGATAATTTGTTTTGGTAATGTTTAACATGGCTTTATTGTGAGAAGGCTGAAATCGATTCGGCAACTTAACTGTTTTACTGGTAAGACTATGTCATTTCAGGGGACTGAAGAACAAAAAAAGTGGTTGAAAATTTACGCTACCTACTGGAGTTTAGGGTTCATCCACTGTTAGGGTTACATTTTCAACTATCAAAATGTAACCAAACAGGCAATATCTTCGTTCAAATGTAGAAGCAATTTTCGCCCGTCATACCTTGACAGGCGACTTTCTAGTAAATAAATAGTACCCATATGACGAAATGCGTTTTTACCAGAAGCATTCATATCACATTAACGACAAATACTTCTCGATTTGTCTTGTGCTCTATTTGTATCTGGTTAAATACCTCTTAATTTAACCAAGGCTGCGGAGTCCGTGAAAGAAGAAGTCGGCTCCGCAGCCCTGGTTTTAATCCGAATTATGTGATAAAAAAACAAAATATGTATCACAATTTTTTTTTTAAAGTAATGTTTTTATTTGAGTCAAAAGCAAGGGGATGTAAGTGTCGAAAATATAAATTTGGAAATAAGCAGAACAAATGGTACGTGAACTCTCTTCTGTCTAGGGGCAAAAGATAACTCTGGTGGTGGTGCTGTACAGCATGATTTAGAAAAACTTTTCAATGAAAGAATACCAAGGACCGCAACTTTAATTTTGTTTCTCTCAAAATTTGAAAATGTCCATTTTTATCCCTTTACTTCTCACTGCCTCATTTGTCGACTCAGGGGAGTGCACAGAAATTTTGGGGCCCGTCACAAATGACTTTTACGGGACCCCTCAATATTGTTTAACCTACGTCCTTACATACATTTTTCCCTCATTTCAAAAATCTTGGGGCCCCCTTCAAACTCGGACCTGGGCCAACAGGTTTCTCTTCTTCCCGCTCCCCCGCGCACCTCCCTGTGTTTTTAAAATGTTACAACCCTAAAATAACAGGAAACGCCGGAAAACCGAAAATCGGATGTAAGGACAAGAAATCTTATAATTGAATTCGAAATTTTGTTCTTTGAAACAAAGTATTTTGAACAAGCAGTAGCGCAACTGAACTTTATCTTTTCCAAGAGGTGGGAGGGGGCTGATGACCAAATCTGCGGAGTGATTTTGAACAATTTTCAAAACAGAAAACGAAAATCTGGCTGGAATTGCCAGGCAGCATTGCCAGACGCATATGCCTTGATGGCATATGCGTCTTTTATGCCAAATTTTATGAAAATTGGCAATCCCTTTCAAATGACCCAACTCTTCCAACCCCACACACACCTGGAAAGTTTTAAAGTGACAGTTCTGGGTTTTGAGAATTTTATGATCAGGAAGGATTTTGTTTTTTGAATTTTGGGCCAAGATGTTGAAATGAAATTGCGTGGTCCAATTTAGAAGAGAATGTGCAAGCTTTTAATTGAAATGTAAAATATTATTATAAATATTGATGAACTATTCGATGAACGCACACCTTTGAACCAAATAATTCAAAAATAAAAGCTAAGTTCTGGTTTAAATTCGGAAAAAAAAGCCACAGTAAAAGATACATTTGAAAAAAATAGCAAGAAATTCTTAAAGTGTTCTTAAAATCTGATATTTGTCATGCATCAATGCCTCTATTAAATTTACACTGTGTTTACTCGGAGCATTTGTTCCAGTTATTTCAGCTATGGGAAACATTTTAATAGCATAAGGAAGGTAGAATTAGTTCTTATTGGGTTAAGCAAATGCTAAATGCTGAAATTTAAAATTTGAATGTTTTTTAAGTTCTTCGAAAAAATTAAAGTGAAGCTCTTTGAAAAGTCATTTCCAGTAAAATGTGCGACTGATTCACTTAACATAACTTTTTGAGTTCAATATTTCAATACAATGTTCAAGGTTCTGCTTGGTTTTAATTTATTTGTTTCATTAGAATGGAAATAAGCGGTCTTGTTTTTTCAAACAGAAATTCAGTCGTAATGAGTTCATCGGAGGCCGTGGTAGCCCGATCGGTAGAGTGTCGGATTCGGGGCCGGAGGGTCCTGGGTTCGAACCTCGATGGTCGAAGACCCACCGTCGTCATTAAAGGGGACTGGGCGACGTTAAATATGCTCGTGGTCTCAATGTCCTCCAAGTGAAACGATAACTCTGGGGGTGCTAGCACCAGGTAGCTATTAGCTCCTGGACTAGTTCTAAATTCTCATTAACTGTTCGATCCGGTGATGGTGCTGCCATCTATCGGTATATAAAATAATGGAGGCAAGGCACTTAGTATGCAGTCCTCGACATAAATACAGTTGTAGTCAGTTGTGACTCTGAGTAGGAATAGGAATAGGAATGAGTTCATCGCAAATATGTCCGGGATTGGATCCAGAAATTTCTCCTAGGGCTGATCAGAACAAGCCAGAAAAAGTATCTCTCCATGGAAATTTTTAGGGGAAGGGGGGGGGGGGCTGAGGGGTGTTTTGACTTTTGGGGAGGAATATAGTTTTTGGGGGTCTTTGTGATATTTAAGGAGGGTGCGGCCTTAATCTTGGGTGTGGACACCCCTGTAATAAAGTAATAATATATGCTTTCAAATGTCATATCTGTGGAATGGATTGAATTATAGTGCTTTGTTTGAACAGCGGTACTCAAAAAGCAATGAATAAATCCATCGTACAAAAAAAATATCTTTTATTGAAACAGTTTAATTACTTTTATACCATTATAAGATGAATTTCGCCTCCAGTCAGAAAATTTATGACAAAATTCTGGAAAAACACAGATTTTAACCATCTGCAGTAAAAAAATCAAATGTAAGTATTTCCTTTCAAACATCTTCACTAAGGCAAAAAAAAATAAGTAATGATACTAACAACAATTTTCAGCAGTGTTTCTACACAAATTAGATTTCTATACAGTAGGGGTTCCCAAACTTTTCGAGGCACCCTTTGAACAATAAAAATTTCCTCAAGGCACCCTAATTATTTATTCCTACTATACATCTATCTTTATTTATCCACATATGTAAAAAGATTTATTTATTTGTTTGTACTTAAATAGAACTGTATGTTTATGTACGTACGTAGAGATAGACAAGTAGGATTTTGCGGGAAAGACCAGATATTGTAGAAATAAGATTGTGTGTTTAATGAAATCAAGAATTTTTAAAATTTTGGTGTAAAGAATGACCTTTTGTGTCATGTTTTTATCAGGGAAAGCACCTAAGAGCAAGGGCGCAACCCCCCCCCCCCACAGCAAGAGCTCTCCCCGAAAAATGAAAAAAAATGCCCCTCAAAACAACCCCCTAAAAATTCTAATGGCGCAGTCTGCGCCATGACCCTTGGTAGGTGGGCACCTCCGTTTTTATTAATGGAAAAGATAGGAAACCGTGTAAGTGCTTGATGAGTAACCAGTATACCTTTTTTTTTTTTTTCAACTAATAGCAAAGATTATGATACGTGAACACTTCGCGGCACCTCTCACTTATCCCTATGGTACCACAGAATTCTGCGACACCCAGCTTCCGAACCCCCGTTATACATAACATTCTTCCAAAAGGTTAATTTAATCATTAAACCTTTAGTAATTAACTTGGTTTTCTACAATGAGATATTTTTAAATTATGGATCAGTGACTTACTGTAGGAAAACGAGATTTTTAAGTTTAAAATTAAAAAGCAAAATCCCAGAGTTCATGTAAAAGCACTATCATAGCTGGAATTTAACTAAGGGTCTGCAGTTGGAGGGTTGATCCTGGTGCAAGGGCGCTCATATTCAAAATTTTAAGGGGGGGGGGGCTCAGATATTTTCCCCATGGTTTAGCAGGACATTTTCCCCATAGAAACCGATTCCAGTACAGATTTTAGTTAAGATTACGAGTTTTAAAAATTTGACATTTTTAATACCTTATTCATTAATTGCAGGAGAAGAAATGTTTTTACATTTTTGCTGAGAAAAAAGTAATAAAAGCGAGAAAGTTCTAATTTTAAAGGGGGAGGACTTAAGCCCCCCTCCCCCCATATGAACGCCCTTGCCCTGGTGAGCCATTTCGTTCACGATAATTGTATTGAAAGCAAAAAAAAATAATTTAAATGCAAAAAACAGCACAACATGGAACAAATTTCCCGGAAAGATTAACCCTTCTGTGTTCAACAACGATACCAACTAATTTATTCACATCTACAACAAAAATTAGAAAATTATATCACCATTCAATACAAATTTATTACGGAATAAAACTTACTTCAAATGCCAAAGAGTGTGTTGAAGCAGCACGATCACTTTCAGCTACTACATCCAAGAATTAAAATGTAGCACACATGCGGCTCCGAACATCTAAGGGCGGCGAAATAGGATTCGGAAATGTTCTACCATCGTAACGTTACCACATCGGAAACTATTGGCGATTAAAACGGTGCTTTGCGTTAAGATTATCAAACCTAAGTAAAAAGTATCACCAAATTAAGAACCAAGTCGAGTCTCAACTTACGCGAGATATGCGTTCCAAGGTACTTCGCGTAGGTCGAAATTCCTCGCTGTGGAAAAGGGTAACTTAAGATTTTTTTAAAAACATATTTATCAGACAGTATTCTGTCTGATATATAGCGTGCTAAGTGCAAAAGTCGTATCTGCAGTTCATTTCAAAATAAAAAATTGCCTATTAAAGTTTTGAGTTTCCATGTATTTCATCCAGATGCAACTTTTTCAGATTTTTTTTTTCAAATATTTCCATTTCCTTTTGGCAAATGATCGTTAAAAATTGCATATAGGTGAAATATGTGACAAAGAACTAGTTAGTAACCGTAACTCAGTTTTGATAAAAAGAGCAGATACGACTTCTGTGCTCAGCACGGCAGTATTGGCTTCGTGAAAACTTTTAAATTTCGAATTTTGACGGATTTGCACAGAGTCCATTCCAACCATTTCTTTCTGTCTGTGAGCATGTGTGTCGGGCTTTAATACTCATATTTAAGACTGCACGAAGTTTCGTTTTTAAGTCGCATTAACTAGAAAAGAATTTCTGTGAGACCTATATGAAAGACATCGGAAGCCTCTTGACGAAAGCCTCTCATGAAAATGCCTCTTTACGTGATAATTTAGGGCAGACTGACTTAGAGCCCCTTGAAAAGGACAGGCTGACTTATCCTACATTTTAGTTCCAAGACAAAATTGGATCCAACCTGGTTTCTAGTATTTATAAATACGTTATAATATTCGTTGGTTGCTATGTCGTAAAACAATTGATGATAAGTTGAGTAAAATGTCACTTCTGTTCGATCCGGTGATGGTGCTGCCATCTATCGGTATATAAAATAATGGAGGCAAGGCACTTAGTATGCAGTCCTCGACATAAATACAGTTGAAGTCAGTTGTGACTCTTGAATAGAATAGAATAGAAAATGTCACTTAAGGTGAATCTAGTAAGATAATTTAGTTCACAAATTCAACGAAAATGTATTGGGAAATGTTTACTGTAATAATCCTCATTTTCACACCTTATTTTTTTTAATTTGCATTAATTAAATCGTCTTCATCTACAGAATAAAATAATCAAGCATCAATCAGGCAACACATCTAAAGCTTGGTCACCAGTTTTCAGCAATGAGGCTTTTGTACAAATACTATGTTTTTCGCCCGACAACTTTGGAACCAAAATGTCGGATAAGTCAGCTCCCCTTATATAGGAGCCTTAGACTGACCAAGAGACCATACGAATAGCGCAATAATGACATATATATATATATATATATATATATATATATATATATATATATATATATATATATTTAATAGGGGCCCTCTAAAAGCAAATGCCCGGGATAAGGAAGACCTCACAATAGTATTTGTAGATGTAGATAAAATTTACGATGAAAGTTATCAAAATACTCTGCTTGGGTTTTCCATACTCTCCTCCGTACCTGTGTCCGAGCGGAGGACATTACAAAACCAACTAATCAAAATTTATTAAACGAAAAAAAATAGATATTAGAGCTGAAATTGGAGTGGATAATATTTCATGAACACAATGCTTCCTTTACTAAGAACAAAAAAAGCAAACAAAATTAAGTATTTATTTCATCCTTACCTCACAAGAAAAAAAAAGTTAGATTCCTGATTTACTGATTTTAGAGTTTTGAATATATTTCATTATGTGAAGGGGGGGTTAGCTTTCAAATACAGCAACGGGCCCAACCTACGGCCCGCGAAGCTGATCTATGTGGCCCTTCAGTGGTAGCGATTAGGGCGCCTTTATGTTTACTTATTTATTTTATTTTCCAATTTTAAACCAAAACTAGAAATTATTTTTAAAAGAGCAGAAGCGTTAAAATTTTCAGATCATAAATATTAATTTTACTTTGCATACCAGTTTACGAAACATTATTTAGCACAAGCAATAACTTTTAGTTTAAGTATTCATTGTTTATATATTAGTAAATCAATTGTTTCACTTAAACAAGCTATACTTGCTTAATGAAATAGTTACTAAATGTTTGAGACATAATGTAAGTCTAATTCATGTCTTAGTTTATCTTCGGAGAGAGTTATTGTGTACATAATTCAACAAAATCTTAAGAAAAATGTGAGTTTGTTTTTAGATTTGCATCTTTTTTTTTTTTTTTTTTTTTTTTTTTTTTTTTTTTTTTTTGCGGTTGCTAAAAATCCTAAGGCTTTTACTTGTCGTTTTTTTTTTTGCCCCCTCCCCCTTTTTCTTTTCCTCCCAATCGTCATCTCTGTGGCCCTTTCATAAGTTCAATCAATAAGTTAAGATTACGAATCAATAATAATAATAATAATAATAATAATAATAATAATAATAATAATAATAATAATAATAATAATTCTGGAACCTTTCAAAACTACCGATTATCTTGATTCAGTATTAAGAATGAGTGCTGCAATTTGAAACCAAATAGTCAAAAATTTGTTTCTTAAAACCCGATGGAAATTTTGTATTAATAAAATAATTATGTTGAAAATAACAATTCTTGGTCTACAGTTTATTCCCCCCCCCTTTCCGGATTTTCCCATCCATCGAAAAATGTTTAAATAATACTTTCATTTTAATTATCTTTTGACTCGAGTGATTAATCCAACTACGAGGGAAGGCCATCGACCAAAAAAAGGTTGGGCACCATTGAAATTAAACGATAAGCAAACATCCAGACTTGTAGATATTTTTGGATATGTTGTGCAATTTGTTATTGAAGATACTTGAAACAACAACATCGTTTAAAATACGATTTCCTTTTCGCATTATCATATGACCTGTTTCAATGTATCAACAAAAACAGATTTGGAAAATGTTTGATTGAAATAATTTTGTCTGCTGAAAGCATCCGGATTTAAATCTCTTTTCTACCTCCTACTTTCTATGAACGCTCCATTAACTCCTCGAGGAGATTAGCCATTTTGTTAAAATCTCTTTGAAACGACAGATCTCGGAAAGTGAACATATGCTGAAGGAAATTGCGAGGAAATGCAAAATTGTTTTCATATTTCTTTTTTTTTTCTTTATTAAATAATTTTGCTGAAATTATGAAAAAAAACTTTTTTTTTTTTTGCTGAAGTTGCACCGTAAAAACAAATAGTTAGATGAAGATTCACGTTTTTAAATTTAAATTGCGTTCTAAGATGTTTCAAGACATTCAAGGGTGTCATTTTAGTTTCAGATTTATTTTACTATGGAAAATACTGCGGGATCAATTGAAACAATAAAACTATATTTGGAGCAGAGGCAGAACTAACCTAGCAGCGTCGTAATCCTGAAATTAGGATCTGCGCAGCCTTCACAATGCTGCCAGGTTAGGTTTTCCCTAACTATAGCACTTCCTAATTTCATGAAGTAGTCAAAAATAATTCTGTTGCCACATCCAGAATGGCTTACATCAAGAACGTATGACAAAATGGCATGCGAATCTTATTTAAAGACGAATTACGTCGCACCCTCTTGAAATCACGTGGATTTCTTCGCCAAAAACCTTACTTGAATTTTAACCCATTAACAAAATAAGACAAAGAAAATGGCAAAAGAAATTGTATACTTAAACAAAAATAATTAACATACTGAAAGAGGTGTAAAAAAAATATTTTCTACACATGAGTAAACTAGTTGAGTCAATTCAGTTCAGATTTAACATCGTTGGTGGAGCAGCTGCTAGAATGAATTCGGCTAATCAGAAGAAAAGTTGATCGCGGATTATTCACACGTAGCCATGATTCAACTAAATTGACTCGTGTTAACACAACGAAAAACGCCAGTCAATTAGTTAACTGGCAACATTTTCGAAAAACTGATTCAACTAACCGCCTTGTGTCCTTGTGTGTTAAGTCTTAAACAGGTGCGTGCAGAGAAATTTTGGGGCTCGTCAGAAATGACTTTTTTGGGGCCCCATCCATAATGTTTACCCATATATTTCACCCCTTATTTTAAAAATATTGGGACCTCTTCAGGTTTGGGCCCGGGCCAACAGGTGTCCTTTCTCCTCCCCTGCCCCCTCCTGTGCACGCCCCTGGTCTTAAGATAGCCAACCATAGAACATAGACATCGTAAAAAGTAGCAATGTCTCAAAACCTAGTTATAACCCTCAATTGCGAAACATAATTTGAAAGAAACGAATTTAGTTTTTCATTAAACTCGGATGGTTAGGCCTTAAGATGCTTGCGATTGAAAGAAACATAAAAAATAATAAACCATCTGATTCTTTCATAAATTTTCTGCTTCTCATTGACACGGATTGTTTGAAGGGATTTGCGTAATTGTCTTTCGCGAATTTCATCTGTTCCGATCCTTCCCAAAGCAAATATATCGTATATCACATCTCGCACCCCTGCTTCGTTTCGCATACAATCGCGGCAAATCGAGGTTTACCCCGCGCTCTGGAATTCTACACACAATTCCAATTCGACAAATGTCGTATTTCAAAGGCTAATTGAAGTTATTATTTAAAAGGCATGCACGGAACAAAGGGCATATCGTTTCTAATGTTCTAAAAAGAATAAACTACTTGCTCAACCAGCGCATTGATTCTCAGCGGCAAGTTTGCTGAAGCGTATAGACAAAGAGGAGCTGGGGAAAAAGGAATGACAATGGGGGCGAAAAGTATTGCACATCATGAGAAAAAGTGTTCTTTGGATAGATACAAAGTTGTGCTGAATTCTGTGAAATTTACTTTCTCTGTTGCTCTAATCCAGCGTTTCTCAACCTTTTTTTTGACCCGAGGACCGGTAAAACCTTCTGAAAAAAATTCGCTACCCGTGAGGTTCTTTTTTTCTTTTTTGCAAAAAAAAAAAAAATATTCAGAATAATATTCATTAATTTCCAACGCAGTTAGGGCAAATATTGCTGATTGCACTTCATTTATACAGAAAATTAGCTCAAAGTGCTATCGACAGGAGAAGAAGCAAAAGTAAATATCAACGATTTAAATCAACAATATAACCCGCACCCCCTTTATCTTTCTAAAAGATACTGCTTAGATTTCATTTAGGAGTATTAGTGATTTTACACCTAAATGTCATTATTTCCATTGAATAGTATACCGGGGCACCTCGATGGGAGGTCACTATGACCTCCCAAAATGTCCTTATTTGGCAAACTATCTCACGATTTCGCAAAATTATTACCATTCGGCAAAACTTAGCATTTTATTCGGCAAAACTATCATCATTCGGTGAAATTTGGAATTCCATTCGATAAAATTTGGGGTTTCAATCGGATAATTGAGAATTTTTGCCCTCCCAATAATTTAAGTTCGGGGCGCTGCTAATAATACCTATTGCAGTATAGGCATTACACAATAATTTTTATTCGTGATAGTTTCGGTGCTAAGTGCTTTTCACAGAGGGGCTGTCCCGCATTTGCATGTTGAATAGAAGAAAATCACAAAACTTTTGTAAGAAAATTTGCTGAGAGTTAGAGAGACAACATACCATAACCTCAGAGAAGGTACTTAAGTAGAGAGACTATTGTTCCCTTGTGGAATTGTGAGAAAAGTTAAGCGAAGATCTGCCATTTGCGTTACTGTCATGTGATAGCTCTTGTCTTTCATTCGACATTTCAAAACATTTTGCGGACCTGTTGTTATATTTTTTTTAAACATCATTTTGTAAAAGAATTACTACGTACATATGAGGCAGTGAGAAACAAAAGTATGTAAGTGGCAAAATTAAAAATTTGGAGAAAACCAGTACACATGGTAGGTGAACTTCTCTTTTGTCTTGGGGCAAGAGATCGTACTAGTAGCCCTGGTAGTTGCTGCTATACAGTATGATTTAGAAGAAAAAAAATTTCAATGAAAGCCTACCTAGGATGTTATCTTTAAACGAGTTTTACTCAAAACTTGAAAATTTTCACTTATATCCCTTTGCTTCTCATTGCCTCCTACGTTAATTGTAACAATTTTGTTATTATTTATAAACTAATTATAAAGATGTATAACTAAATAAACCTTTGAGAAAAATCACTGATGGTTATAAAAAATATTCACAAAATCAAATCCACTTTTTTTTCCTAATGCAATCACATTCAGGGGTTGATAACCTTCAAAACCAAATCTGTAGTTTTCAAAATCTGAAACTATTATTTACTTTAAAAAATTCTCAAAAAATGTATTAACCTGTCGAATAAAAACATGAAAACCGGTTAAAAAAATC
Organism: Uloborus diversus; assembly: GCF_026930045.1. Lineage (NCBI taxonomy): Eukaryota > Metazoa > Arthropoda > Arachnida > Araneae > Uloboridae > Uloborus > Uloborus diversus. The sequence continues at coordinate 70,847,258 of NC_072737.1, read as the reverse complement.
TCTCCACGGATCCAATGCCGGTCTAAAGGTTCTGTGGGTCTAAAGATCCTTGCTGAAAAGCAAAATTATTGATGCGCACTTAAAATGTATGGTAATTAAAGCAAAATTTGGTTTTTCAGGTATAATTATGAATTTCGATGTTTCATCGTGTATACAGATTCGATAGCTTTTTTTTTTCGCTTTAAAAATTCTGTTTTCAACTACCTTATTGTTACATTAAAGATCTCCATGTCTTTGTTCCGCCGGCTTCTTTTTTTTTCCTCACATTTGCAAAATTTATCGGGATTTAATGATAATAATAATCTTTACAAATAATCAAGCGAAAGACTCTCTGTCTGGATGTCTGGATCTCTGTGACGCGCATAGCGCCTAAACCGTTCGGCCGATTTTCATGAAATTTTTCACAAAGTTAGTTTGTAGCGTGGGAATGTGCACCTCGAAACGATTTTTCGAAAATTCGAATTTGTTTCTTCTATATTCCAATTTTTAAGAAATTTTACCAAGCAAATTGTCACAACGTGAACGAATGAATTACGGAATTATCATAACGTGGAACCTGGCAACATGAGCAAGCAAATGAATCTAGCAAATTGGCGAGAAATTCATCATCCATTATTTGTAAATATATAAGTGAACCAAATGACCTTTTAATTTTCCACTACGGGCAAACCGTGCAAGTACCATTAGTAAAACATATTTTTAATCACAGGGCGTTTCTGCTTTTTAATAATGATTTGTTACCATTTTCAATTAAGAGTTTACTGGAAAATCGTTAACTGCAGTAAGCTAATTACTACTGCCTTATTTCCTTGAGAAAAGTTTTTGCTTTTATTTGTCGCTGATGAAAATACCAATCTTGAAGAAATCGAAACAACTCTTCCGTGGTAAGAGAATCTCTGTTGAATAAAAGTGAAATTAATCTAGGTTAAAAATAAGAGCGTTGAAAGGAATGCGAAAACTGGCAACTAAATTTCAACTGTCCTCAAAACTTATTTCGAAAACTTCAAGAAGAAATAAAATAAAAGCGAATTTCACTGTAGCTAAGTGTGTCAGTTTGACGACCTCTCTCTCATAAAAAGAGTTAAAAAATAAGAAAAGTGGATATAAATCATTCAGAAAAATCATTAGAAACGGAATGTTACCAATAAGCATTGAAACTATTTTTAAATAGGAAAACACTTTTTAAAGCAATTTTCCATTAAGTTCTAGCTAGATACTTAGATGCTTCTTTGATTTTTAATTCGCTGTGTAAAAAACTAGAAGTTGTTTTCACTTACGCAGCCAAAAAAAAACATCCAGCATCTAACCTCTGCCATTCATTTGAATTTTGACGATTTAAATTCAAATCATGCTTTTCGCAATCACGAATTACTATAGGACCCTACTCGTTGGATTTCTTGTTTCTAAAAATGGAAATGGAGAAGAAATTTGCACCGTCATATTATGACTGGTGATTTTTTTAGGTTACTTAATATGAGGCATATCCATAAAAATAAAATTTAAAAAAAAGGGAAATGGTAATTAAGATGCGGTAAAAAAGAAATGGTTATTTTGGTCAATTTGAACCTGTACAATTATCACAAAGATGAAATTTACAACATATACTGTTATGGTATTTTTGCTTCTTATCAGTCTAAAATGCTGAGAATTAGTAATCTGGGAAGTTTTGTTCATACAAAACTAAAATACAAAACAATGAAATTTTGTTATTAAAGTTCATTTATGTAGATGTTTTTCCTAGAAAAAGTATGATTTTACACAAAAAAAAAACCCGTTATTTTATGTAAAATCTGTTTGAGCTAAGCCTTGAAAAAATATGAATGAAGCAAACCGCAGACGATTTCTAACTACGATGACAAAAATTAGCCTCTAAAAATAAATATTAAACAACGAGCTAGATTTATTCTCGTCGTCATGGTAATCTGAAAAATCAAAGGATCATCAACGACCGTCAAGTGAAAGAAATAAGCAACCATGATAGCTCAAAAAAAGTCATAGAAAGCTAAAGTGGTATGTAAACTAATGGACAGTTTGTGAGTGCTTCCGTTTTGTGATGTTAAGCTATTTATGATTTAAAAATTCATTTATACCTTATTGAATAAACGATCTTACTGGTGGAACAGGTTGAGTCACAGTTTGAAGGAATGATAGCCGTGGTCATCCATCCATTAGGTGGACCAGGGCAGGGGCGGATATAGACTATCAGTTTAGGTGAGGTCATGCTAAAGAATACCCCCCTCTTCCCGAACGAACCTACGGTTTTAGGCACGAAAAATTTCACAAAATTCTTGGATATCAATGAAAAGCACGAAATAAGGCTTTTGATAGCCATAAACGCTGCAAATTGATTCTATTCGCAATGAAAAAAAAAAAGTAGTATTTCAAATATTTACTTTCAAAAATAATTTAAGAATTGAAAAGACTGAAATGGTTTACATTTTATACATGCAGTGTTTGAACACAATGTGGAGGAATACTTTTGTCGACGGTTTAGGGGGACATTTTTCATGATCCCCATGATCCTCCCCTTGTATCCGCCACTGGACCAGGGATGGATAAATTGCCCTCCCGCCGCTATGGAGTTTAGAAATATAACGTACTTATGCATTGGTGTACATACTATTTTTTTTGTTTTTTCCTACAAAATTTACTGAGAATACAGGGGTACCCACCTACGGGGCAGACGGCGCCATTGCAATTTTAAGGGGGGTTTATTTTGTGGGGTATTTTTCCCTATTTGGGGGGCTTTTGCTTTGGGGGTCTTCGCGATATTTAGGGGTGTGCGCATTTGCTCTTAGGGTGGTGGGCACTGCTGATGTACCTAGAAAAAATTGAAATGACAGGCCTGTTTGTTCAACCCTCAATTTGCTTCGGGGATTTAAAACACTCCTCGAGAACTGTAGGAAAAGAACAAAATAAAAACTTGAAAGCAGTTTTTTTGTAACCAGTTACTGTCGTAGATACTACAAAAAAGTGAAAATGTTTTAAGAAATTGTTTCAAAGAAATAATTATTGAGGGATCATTATTAGTATTTGCTATTATATTTCTTCATTTTATCATTTTTACGATTAATAATCGACCAGATACTATAGTAGAAACTGCAAAAAAGTGAAAATATTTTAAGAAACTGTTTCTCAGAAATAAATATTGAGATATCATTTTGAGTATTTCTTATCATTTTTGAGCAATCACATTGCTCATTGTTCTCATTTGACTTTTGAATTCCTATGATTTTATTTTCCCCCCGCCTCCCTCTGCAGTACCACCGTCGACCGGCCCCTCCCGATGCTGCTCCTCTAGGGAAAACCGTCTCCAGGTTGCGTCCATATCCTACACATACGCGTACAAAAACACACACACACACTCATGCCTGCACACAAACACACACGCACACACACACATTCATGCCTGCACACAGACAAAAACACTCATGCATACATACACATACCTATACACACACTGATGCCTGTATACAAACACACACGCCTACATACACACACACACTCGTGACTGCGAAAAACATAATTTGAATTCAGGAAGACTAAATTAAATTTAATTTTTTCACTTTATTTTCATTTAATGCAAATTTATACTTATGAGCAAGCTCATTTCCTACACAATGGAAAGAAACTGGTTTGTGTTGGTGTACTTAAGTGCACCAGCGAAGGCAAGTAACTTTTCTGTTGACAGTAGCTTAAAATACCTTCAACATTATTCAATAAAGACAAGAACTGGATTTAAAATTTTGAAAATAATAATAAAAATGGTTCACGGTCAAATTCAAGAGACTCGGCTCGGAAGAAATGACGATTGCACAATGGGTAAAAATAAAAGAAAAGATTTCTGGTAAATAGTCAAATCCTTATGAAAGCTGCTTAAGAGTTAAAGAGATGTATTGTTCTATAAATGTTTTTTCATCTTGCTTTCGAAATTTGAAAAGCGGAGCTGATTAACTTAACGGAATTTGGGCCATGAGTCATTAAGTAACAGCACACCTAGCGTGGCATTCAGTAACATTTCAAAATTTTCCTGTTATTCTCCCTTTTATATTGATTTCTGCATAGTGCTTACTTATAAAGTTACATTTTCTTGTTACAGCAACCCCTCGTTACATCGCGCTCCGTTACATCACTCATTCGGATATATCGCGCTTTTCCGTCTCCCGAAAGTTACACTTTAAAAAATGTTGCTTTGCGTTTCACATCGTAGGAAAAAAAGGGTTATATTTCTCAGGAAAAAAAAAATATATTTACTTTTTTTTTTAAATCAATGGAAAAAACTGGCATATTTTCCATAGACTTGGTTTGTTGCAGTTTAAATGGCAACTTTCAATTCGTTTTAAACCAAAAAAACAAAATCAATTTTAAATTATATTTTCTTAGTTTAAGAGAAAAGTTGGTTGACAAATTTTTCATTGTTTTTATCAAAAAAAAATAGTCCTCATATGAAAAAACTCATATTTTTACAGATGCACAAGTCACTAAATTTTGCTTTAATTGCCTCTTTATACGACCTCGGTTATGTCGCCCTTTTTTGTTGCCTCTCGACGAGCGCGATATATCGAGGGGGGGGGACTGCATTTAACGAATAAAATATTTTTTTCTGCGTGCTTAGAAAAAAGTTTAAGTTTTCCGAAAATAAACAAACACTAAAACAGGGGAATGTGGAGCAAAGTAAAATGGTTAAGAAGACTGATTTTTTTTTCAAAATGAACAAATCTGAAATTTGTTTTGAAAATTACAGTACATAAAGAAAAAACATTGTATTTTATAATAAAACTTGCGTTGAAACAGTATTTTTTATTTTTGACAGTATATTTGAGTCTTTGAAAGAAAGTGGAAAAATTTCGCTTTTTTTTTTTTCATGGGGCAAAGTGGAAAATAAAACATTTTTCTAATGAAGAATTTTCTATTTGATTGTAAAACATAGTTTTGATCAAAATAATCAGTAAATAAAAGGTTGAGTGAATAAATGAAAAGATAATAAAAGAATAAACGAATAATTAAATCAATAAATCAATTAATATATGCAGAAAAATAATTGAGCGAGTAAAAGAATGAACGAATGTGAAAATATGTGAATAAATGAATAATATATATATATATAGGGGAATTACTTAACGAAGAAATGTAAATGAACCAATAATAGATGAAAACTTAAGTGATTAATATTAAATGATTGAGTGAGTAAATGAAACAAACTATTTAACTTTGTCCCATCCACTTTGCCCCGTATGTACTAGACTAATTGTACAATTTATTTAAAATACAAATAAGCTTAAAATTAACTATAAATTAATACTGCTTCGAATATTAGGAGGACTCAATTAATATTTAAAATGTTAATCTGTTTTAATGTCTTTTCAAAGTGAAGTGGTTGCTTGGTGAGCAAAAAGCTTCCCGCCAAACAAGATAAACAATTTAAAAGATCTATCCATATTTCTGAGGAGTTGAATGTGGGAGGAGGTTCCAATGGAAGTAGGTTTGATGAAAGAAAAGAAGAGGGAGGATGATAGTTTGGCAGATACTTGGCGGGCAAACTAGATATCATAACTTTTTATGGCTGAGGGTTTTTGGGTTTAGGATGCAGGTTTTCTTTTTTGTGCGGAAAAGTTAACGGTTTTCTTGGCGGGGAAATTTTTACAACAGGGTTGTTTTTGATGAGATTTCCTCTGCGCACATGCTTCCGCGTTTAGACGGTAACAAAGTGTCCGCATTTGAAAAATCTCGTTTTGTTCGTATTTTCAGGGGAAAGTTTTAGATTATTTTGACTGCAGTCCCGATTTGGTTAGGAGCCGGAAAAAAACATTTTCTTTTTACTTTTTTTAACATTAAGTTTATTTAAATAAATTTGATTTTTTCGAACAACTTTTTTCCATCTGACTATCAATTCTCAATCCCGAAAATCAATTAGTTTCAGAGCAAACTATTCAAATATGTCATTTGAAGGTCAGATTTTTTTTTTTTTGTCTTACTCAGATAAAAAGTTACAACGATCAGAATTAAAAATAAAAATAATAATCAGATGGAGTAACTGGTGGGTATCGTAGGGAAAACTACTCATCGCAGCTCATCCTTTTTTCCAAGGTTCGGCTAGAGCAGAAAAACCTCACTTGATTCAAAATGCACCCTATAACAAAAAAAAAAAAAAAAAAAATCGATGCACAAAGAAAAAGTTGTCTGAATGAAACGAAATTTTACATACATGAGAACAACATTGATGCAAGAAAGTGACTGTAAAATGAAAAGCAAAACGATCGTTTATAAAAGGAAAATTTTCAAACGAATAAAGGTTTTAGTACCCTGTTGGACTACCTCAATCGTGAATCCACGAAACGATATTGGCGAGAATGGTGTGGTTTCCTTCAGTCAAAAGTACTACTTTAAGTCATTGAAATGGATAGAATGAGCAAAAAAATAATAATAATAATAATAATAATATGGACACAGAAAATACTTTCATTTTCCCAACATTTTTTCTTTAATTAATTTTTTTAAATGTCTGATTTTTCAAACAAGACGTGGTCTTGATGACGTCACAAATGATGCACTTTGCTGCATCTTTCTACCAAATTTCCACGTTATGATAATCAAGAAGCAAACTAAAAAATATTGCGCTCTACGCTTTCTATCAACCATATTGTTGCCAATACACGTGAGTAAAGATGCGAGTTTAATATTTTGCACTGTGAATGGCAACACTGAATGGCATTTCAACATTTTTGATGTCATCGGCAGAAGACGTAAACAGTGAAAGAGCTCCGATTTAAGTTTTTCTTTTTTTAATATTAAACTTAACAAATTATTTTAAAAAGGGTCAAATCCATGTTTTTAAGCATGCTCTTTCAGAAAAAAAAATACTTTTAAAATTTTGGTAACACCCCATTGAGACTTAAAAGTACGTTTGATGTCAACGACATCTCATTCCGCATTTACTGTAAAGTCGCAGCTGATTCGATCAAACTCGTAGGCAGTCCAAACTAACAAAAGGAATCCTAGATATACTCACATATTTAATTTTCCAATTACTATTTTTAAAACTTTTCATACCTTTAATCATCTTGTATAAAGTTATTATTTGGTAGTTGAAAACTATAGAAATAAGTCGTAAGTTTTCGAGCTAAAAGGTTTTACCTATGGCTTTCAGTAACAAGTAACCAAAGTCGAGAAGGGTAAAATAAACAAAAAGGTGCTTTCAGTTTATTCTTAAAGTTGTTACCGTCGCTAGTCTGCGATAGCTTCCCAAATGAATAGTTCGATTTTAATGTTATCAATAATATTTACATTTTTTTTCTTTTCTTTAATTCATTCAAATTGCGATGCTGATGATGAAATGCAATGTAGCACTCTGTTTACAAAAAATATGACACAGTGACCGAGTCTATGAGTTTAAAAAAGAAATTTTCTTTTTAAATAATATTACCAAAACCAAGCTAATTAAACAATAGATTTTAATCAAAAGAAATTCAAAAGCAACGAATATCAACTGTATGCATAAAGTATTCCAAAGTCAAAATTTTTATAAATAATTTACTTCCTTCCTCCTCCCCCTACAGGTATATTACAGTTACAGTTACGAAAACAGATAGGATTAAGAATTAAATCAAGACAAAAAAAGAAAGAAAAAAACTCAGACACGTATGCTTTTCACGCGTTTGAAGTTTAGCCGACTCTAATAATACTGTTAGCAGATTAATCTACGACTTAACTGAAGAATAAAAATATGTATTCCCTAGTGAAAAAAAATTTATCGAGTGAATTAAAATAGAATTATTTTGATTTCTGAAGGAAAAAAAAGTTTCCCATGCATTTATTATAAATGAATAGGAAGTCGTGTTTAAAATTGTTTCGCATGATTCAGGAAGTAGTCATCCGTTAAAATATTCTTACGCACTATTAGAAATGACTTTCACACATGAAACTCAAATGTAAGTTTAATATCAGAGTTAAAGTTTGCCATTGAACTAAAGCAAAGCACGCAACTAGTTTTTGTCATACGAACTTAATGCAAACCCTTCCGAACTTGACAAGGGTACATAGTAAAATTTGATGAACTGGACAGAAGTGAAATTAAAAACTTTCAGAAAAGATTTACATTCAATAAAATAAAGAGAAGGCCCTTTCATTCCCCCCCCCCCCCATTAACTTCGTTTCTCAATGCACCAAAACAACAGAAGCGAAGCCCTTTTTTGAATTAAAACGAAAATTACAAACCTAAAATCTGTTGCAGAAGCAACAATTTTGAAGAGTTAATGTTGAGCAAAAAGAAAAAGGCTGTGTGTGTGTGTGTGTGTGTGCGAATTCTTCAACAGAATCAATGGGGTTGTTTCCGTCAGTCAAAAGTACTACTTTTAGTCACTGAAGTTGTTAGAATGAGCAAAAAAAATAACATGGACCCACAGAAAATACTTTCATATTCCCAACAGTTTTATTTTTTTTTAATAATTATTTTTTTAAATGTCCGATTTTTCAAACAAGGTGTGGTTTTTATGACGTCACAAGTGATGAACTTAGGTGCGCTTCACTAGCTCTTGTTGTCTACCGCGTTTCCAGGTTAGGATAATTCAGTAGAGAATAAAATATTTCGCTCTACACTTGCTATCAACCATATCGTTGTTAGTCCATGTGATTAAAGAAGTGAATTGCGCCCTGTGCTAATAGCAACAGTGAATGGCAGTTCATCATTTGTAATGTAATTCACAGAAGCGGAAAAAATAAAATTGAGTCTGCGCACCGATTTAAATATTTTTTTAAATAGTAAACTTTGTCAAATTATTTAAAAAAAATGGTTAAATCCTATGTTTTTAAACATGCTCTTCCAGAAAAAAATACTTTTAAAATTTCGGATACGCCCCATCACCAAAAAGTTCTAGATATATGTATTAAGTTCGAAGTTTACTTCGTTACTCTTTTTTGTACAGCTCGTTGATGAAATTTTTTGACTTGTAATTCAATAATTATAGTCTGCTGTTAATCAAAATACATTACCCAGAATTTTATTGTCATTACTATTTCACAAAGTGATACAATATGAACAAATTCTATTATTATGACTTATGTTAAAACATATGTCATAATAATAGAAGTCATTGAAGTGATTTAAGTTACATGGTTGCAGAATGAGAAATTGTACTCAAAATCCTTTACATTTGAATATTTAACGCAGTGTGCATCTTTATTTTTCTTTTTTCTTTTTTTTAATATATATATATATATATATATATATATATATATATATATATATATATATATATATATATATATATGTTCAACACTTTAACCGAAGTAATTCAATAAGTGCACATTTATTACGAAATGCTACTGAAAATGATATAACTTTCTTAGCTATTTACATTTTAGTATGTTATAATGGCAATATTAACGAAATATTTTTAATTAACAACAAATTATTTGTAAGTGAATGTGGTATCATTTCAGATTATTACTGCTTGGATTAAAGTTTTGACATTTTCCGCACTAAAATAATACATCATCTTCATACGAGACCTTTTTTTTTTACATATAGAGTATCATCGAGGAAAAATATATGTTTATGTTTCTTAATAAACTAGAAAATCGCCCGTCAAGGTATGACGGGTGAACATTGCTTCTACATTTAAACGAAGCAATTGCCTTTAGGAGATATTTTAATGGTTCAAATTTTAACCCTAACTCCAGTAGATTTTCCCTAAACTCCAGTACATAGCTTTCATTGGTGACCACTTTTGCGTTTCTTCATTCCCGTGAAATGACAGACTTACCAGTATAAAACAGTTAAGATACCGGATCCAGTTCAGCGTCGTCAAAATAAAGCATTTCCCTACATGTCAAACATTACCAAAAAATATTATTAAATTATCATACCGTGAAGTTAGTTTCATTGTTAGTGACGTCAGGAGCGTTACTCGATCATTCACTATTAGTATATATATATATATATATATATATATATATATATATATATATATATATAAGGATGACATATCTATGATTATTTTAGTGAGCTTTTTTTCTTTTCCCAATAAAAATTTCTAATTTTGAATATGTTGTGAATCTGTATAAGATATATTAAAATTTGTTTGACAATAAAAAACGTAATTATGAACATTTCACAAAATTTCCACAATTGCATTCTTTATTATCTTCTAAGTGAAATGTCTTAAAGAAAGTAGGAAAGTATGATCAGTGAGTATTTAGTTGTGAAAATAATTTGTGATGGACACTTTTTCTGAGACTTTTTGAAAATCTTCATCTGGATTTATCTGTAGTTTCTCAATGCTATTTGGTATTGATCAAAAGACACCTCTTTACTTATTTTTTAAAAACAGGTTGATAGGTTTTATCACAAAATAATTTTGATTATAATTTGTGACGTGGCTAAATTATTATTTTAAAAAAAAAGTTCTTTTTCCAAATTTATTTTTGTTCTAAATTTTACTTGTAAAAACTCATTTCCTGTTTGAAATATTATACATGATGTTGCTAGTTGATTATAAGTGTTCAAGTACATTAACGGATAAGGAATTTATTTTGAAATCGCGTAAGTATAAAGTACAGTTTTCATTAATCCATTCAATTGCTTTTAAAATAGATAACAGATCCGCTAGAAAAACTGAATGGAGTTGTTTCCTTCAGTCAAAAGTACTACTTTTAGTCACTGAAATTGATAGAATAAGTAAAAAAAAAAATAACATGGACCCAGAAAATATTTTCATTTTCTCAACAGTTATTTTTTAATTAATTTTTTTAAATGTCCGATTTTTCAAAGGCGTGGTCTTTTTGACGTCCCAAAGGATGCACTTTACCGCATCTTTCTACTACGTTTCCACGTTATGATAATCAAGCTGCGAATTAAAATTGCGCTCTATGCTTGCTATCAACCATATTGTTGCCATTACACGTGAGTAAAGATGCGAATTAAATATTTCTCTCCGTGAATGGCAACACTGAATGGCATTCATCATTTGTGATGTCACACGACAGAAACGTAAACAATGAAAGCGCCCCGATTTAAGTAATTTTTTTTAAATACTAAACTTGGAAAAATTATTTAAAAAATGGTCAGATCCTATATTTTTAAGCATGCTCTTTCAGAAAAAAATACTTTTAAAATTTTGGAAACGACCTCATTGTCTAAATGGAAGAATTTTGACTATTCATAGCAATCATTTGAGCTTTAAATCCTTAACTGCTGTGCAATGTTTAATGAGTCGTAAACACTAACTATTATTTTATTATTATTATTTGCTGTATATATTATTATTATTGTTATTGTTATTATTATTATCATTATCATTATAGTTATACATATCTCATCATCATTATACTTTCCCATTTTCTTTAGACTTTAAATACATATTACCTATAGTATAGTTTCTTCTTATTATTATTGTTATTGCTCTTATTATAACTATTATTTTAGCTTCTTAGTTTTTGTTGTTCGCTGTTGTATTGTTTTCTTTCGTTGTTAAACTATAAAACCTCTTTTGCAGATAAATTAATTCAGGCAATGTTTTTATCCCCTTTCTCAACGTGATAACAATATACTCTCTTTTTTAATTCTCTTAAATTGTTAATAAGATTAAGCGATACATTTTGATGCTTCCACAATCACTTCCCAAACGCCCTCTCGTCCAAGCATATAATTTTTGAAATTACACCTTCCTGATTTTTCCTGGTTGTACCGGCGTCGAAATTAAATACAACAAAACTGAATTTTTCTCGGCGTCTGTTTTTCGCCCTGAGGCTGCCGCCGGCCTTGATTCACGTCGTTCCATTTTCTGACGTCTTAAAAATGCTCTTAAAGCGATTCACTCCGATGAATAATATTCATTTTAATCGGTATTATGTTGACAACTCTTGTAGATTTTATTGAAATGGATGCGAGAAAAAAATTAATCAATATACTAGCAATTTGTTTCCTTATGCTCATTTTTCTTGGCGTTCTCTGAATACATACTGGGTTTTTATGGCTCAAGGAAAGTTAGAAGGAAAACAAATGTCAGCGAGACCATAAATTGTTCTTTTTTCTCGCAAGTGTCTGTACAACATAAAATATATGCCAGAGCCTAAGGTATTTCGAAAAATTGTTCCAATGGATTACAATTTGAGTTGCCAAGGCTCCGAGAAAACGATATGATTTTTCACTTCCCACACAACTAATTGCTGATAAAATTGCTAACAAAATGCTACAGTGTAGGGACATCGTTAAATGTTTCAGGAATGCAGAATGCACTTTAATTTTAAGTTATATTTAATAGTAAAGTAACAGCCAAGAGCACAAAAATTTATTCAGATATTACAAAAATATACACAACATTGTAAAAAAATTGTGTAACCTTACTCCCATAGATTCGGTGGCAGCTTAGCTGCCTCCAATGATAACTGGTGTAAAGTTACACATCGCTTGCGGAAGGATACACCATTGGTAATGTAACTATAGCGTAAGGTCTAATTCATTTCTGCACAAGTTAACACTAGAATTCTCTGTATGCTTGTAAAGAAATTGCGTGAAAGGTTGCACATTAAACTTTCATCTTTCTTCAACGGGTACTCGATTTTAATTGCAAAAGGACTAAAACTTCAACTTAACTATTCGAAGGTTTAAATCATCTAGATACATTAAATGATCAAGTAATAATTTCTTTCTATGCGATTTAAATTGAAATCACAAAAATAAATAAGTAGGTTAAAATGCTTGAAATTTTGTCAAACCAGTATAAAAAATTATCCTTTACAGCTCTTGCTTCTAATTGCTTTTACTCAATATTAATCAAGTTCATCTTTTTTTCACAACCGATGCACACCAATTAATTATTTATTTTAATGTACAAACAAGACATGTTTATTGCACTAAGAACACATACTTTACATGCACTAATAACCTGAGTGGTGTCCGAACCCGATTCTGATCTTTACGCATGCGCTTTGAATTCTACTGAAACCATATTGCAAGGTTCGTCCAACAATTTGCGTTTTTGAAACAATGATACTGCACACTTCAGAATTCGTGTAACGTTACACTCGTTAATACTGGTAACTCTACGCATTTTTTAATAGTGAAGAAGGCAAAGAAACAGATTACTTCTCTACATAGCCACCATACTTATCGAGGCGTTTTTTTTTTTTTTTTTTTTTTTTGTTTTTTGTTGCGGTACACTGAACCATCGAAAGCAATATGGAAGAAATCGTCGTCAACGTTGTGAAAATACTTCAAAATAGATTGCTGAACCGTAACATTTGTTCTGATCCTACCAAGTGTTTCTTTAAATTTCCAAAGAAGTGGAGATCACTTGGTGCGAGGTCGGTGTGAGGACAATAGTCCAGTACCTCTCACCAAAAACGCTGTAATAAGTTGCCTGGGACAGTGTGCGGTCGAACATTGTCGAGCAACAACAAAACTCCTGTTACGAGCATTCTTGGTCGTTTACGGCAAATTACCTCTAGCAGTCTACCCAAAGGATGGCACAATAATGGACAGCATTCACATTGATCATGTTTTCGGCAACGCAGTCATCTTCAGACATTTCTTTCTGTTGTTGGACACCCAGTTCTTTCTCTACCGACAAAGTTTAAAATCTCTGATTATCTTCGTTATCTTCAGCGTGGTCTTTATTCATACAGAGAGTCTGCACAATCGTCAGAACTTTTGTTACCGTACTTTTTGAAACACCTACGAATATATTTAAGAAAATAGTTTTAAAAATTGCTAAATACGTGGCTCTGCTTTGCCCCACATTCCACGTGACATCATAGCTCAATATTGAAACAGCTTTTACGCTGCGAGATATAAAATTGTAGAACCTTGATAAACAAATAAAATTCAGGGTCAACAAGAAATAAGTTACCCAATTCAGAGGGCTCTAAAACCCATTGTTTTGGTTCGAATGAGATGAAGTTTGAACTACAGATCATTCAAATGATACTCCTGACATTATTGAATAAAAACTGTTAGAAAACCACCAACTGGTTTCGCTGTACGCATTAAAACATTTAGTGTTTTGAAAATATTAAATAATGTTTTTAGAAAATCAATCAATTAGCTTAATTTTACTCCCGTCTCATTTAGCAATGTTTGTTCTCTCGTAGAAGAAGTACATTCTCTGTCGTTGACCATAATGATTCTGTTAAAGAATTATGGAAACGAGACTTTTCTTTAGATCGGGCTGAGTTGTTGGTATGAGAGCCATACGAGTATCTTTTTTTCTCTGCACAGCGCCACTTATCGGTGATTTTTTGAACTATTTTTTTTTTACTTGGTAGTTCTCAAACGTATCTATATGCAGTTTAATTTTCGTCTCATTCGATCAAATAGACAGAGTATTCGTACCACAATAAAACTATTTATAGTCCATAAAAGTGGACAACTTACTTCTTGCTGACCATGGATACTTTTTTGAAAATTGAATGTCGTTTCTTTCATAGCAAAAGAGCTCTTGATTATACTGAAATATAAAGTTTTTCAAACACATGTTCTGACTCATATTCATTCGTTCATTTTCATTCACAAGGGGGGGGGGCAAATTCAAAAATTCTGAACCTTAGGTGGTTATTTAAAATGTCATTATGACCCCAGCTATGAAAGAAAAATTTTGTCGTCTTCTCTTTTTTATTTTTTTATTTTTTTTTTAATTAAAAATGCCTTCCTTTAATGTTTACTCATTTCTACGATAGTAAAGAATATCAACAGAGTAGCAAATTCCTCTTGCGGATTTTTGTGTAGAAGATTTTTTTCTTTTTTTTTTTAAGATAAAGTTTTCCAGTTAAATTGAAAGCTACCATATTTACGTACTGCATCTAAAAGTTTCTTCTACATCCTTATCATATCTCATTATTATAAAAAATTTATTATTGTTATTGTCAACTACTTCAAGATTTTTGCTTTTTATTTTTCATTTATCGAAGCATAAATTGCTTTTTTACAACAAACTTATTCATCAAATTTATTGAATCAAGCCCAACTTTTGGAAAATGCAACTTTTGAAGATCATTTTAAAGAGAGATCTATCAAAGCTACTTTTACGAAAGCTGTAAATCTTACGAACTTTTAACCTTGTGGGTTGTAACTGTGATGAAGTTATCTAGAAAACTGCAACAAATGATGAGTTTTCCTTTCTAGATACACTGGAACCATAAAACGTTATGAAATAAATTTTATGAGTTTCCTTCTTTCGAATCGTACTGTTCTGCGATTTCACGAAATGAAGAACTCTTTCTTTGTATAGGCGTAGAAACAAATCTATTAAATGTACTTACAATCATGATAAAATACTACGTGTATGTTTCAGTGAAGATATTTCATGAAACGTAGGTTAAGGGGCAAACTTAGTGGTTGCCACAGGGTAACTAAATGAGGGTAAAAAATGACGGTTAAAAATCATCAAGCGATCGCCACCTCAAAAAAAAAAAAAACTACTGCCTGACCATCGATTACATGGAAAGGCTAATATCCGGTTTATAGGTGGAAATGGGCGTATCTATTAGTTTAGGGGTGTTAGTTGGTTTGTTACAGATGTGCACTTTTGCCTCTCTATTAGTTAGCCTAAGTTTTGTAAAAATAAAAAATTTGCTTTCAGCAACATTTTTTTAATCTAAAGTATATTCGATTTATATTCTCTCGGCAAAAATTAGTTTATTTATTTATTCACAACAAAGTTTTGAGCTTACTACTTTGCTTTTACGTTCGTCAACGAAATGAAAATATTTTCTTTTCTTTTTGTTGTTTCCATGGTAACTATTTTTGTTTTCCCTTATTTTAGAAAATGCAATAAATGAATAAGGCACTAGTGACATTGTAAAACGCGTGCATCAAAATCCCATCGTTATTTTCCCTTCTCCTCTGCTAGATTCATTTAGATGGAATAGTCATTACTTGGCAGATTACCAAATTATATACAATCCGCGGTCAAACAGTAAGGACCTTAAAATGTGCAAATGGCGTTAATGAATAGATAAAATCTTTTCTTTCTTTCAAAATCAAAATGCAATCTATATGTTCTAATTCTGGGGGTCTCAGACTGGGTGCCACGGCACCCTGGTGTGCCGTAGAAGGAGGCGAGGGGTGCCACGGTCCATGTTATGTTAGGTGGAATTTTCCAAATATGGTCAAATAGACCAATTTGGCGATCCCCCCCCCCCTTTTTTTGATGTAGCATAGTAAAAATGCTCGTGATTCATTATCAGCAGAAAACCTAACTGATGGTAAAGAGTTGTCAACATGCAGTTTTTAACAACCAGACAAAAGTGTAGCTAACGCTATTACAGAAGAGTGATGTAATAACTACTTGATCTTATTCTGCTGTAAGTTTTGCTTCTGTATGGTTCATTGTAGGTTACTAGCATAAAAAATGTTGTTTGTTTTTATTTTAGTCTAATCTAATTGAGGAATTCACAAAGATAAATGTAGCTGTGTACCGTCATTTTTTTCATTGGTTTGATAACTTATAAAAGTAGATTGTTGGAGTTAAGACCGTGGTTAGCCTTTCTTAGCGCCCCGGTGTCCTTATAATTAATGTCACCGGATTATCGGGTGGAGGAAATGATCATGTGCTGCATATACTGCACATACATGCATGAATTACACACTTGAGTGACAAAAACCCCCAGAAAGTAACGAATTATTAGTTGCCCCGAGTATGCCGATTGATCTTTCTCCTTTCCATGGAAGTAAATGAAATTTTCGGTAATGTTTTTGAGGCTATGAAATGTAGTTTTGTGTATGTTGATATTGAAGATTCTTTCAATTTGTTTCAGTTTGATAACATTGTTTGCGGTTTTGTCTTTAATTATGCGTGAAATAATCTCTGACAAAAGTTTTCCTTATTCAAGCCCATGTTCCTAATAAGGCCAAATCGCATTTCTCTCCTAAAACAGCTGAAAAACAGAATTTAAACTAAAATTTTCACTTATTTTCCCCTTAGTTTTTATGAGTTATCTGATGAATATAAAAAAGCCGGAGCAATTCAATCTTAAAGGAGCGATATATTACGTTTTTAAACCTTGGGGGTGATAGCTGCCTTATTTAGCACACTTACGCACTTATTTCAAAAAATAGAGATGGACTGGGGTGCCGTGAGAAAATTTTAATTCTTCTAATGGTGCCGTGATTCGGAAACGTTTGAGAAATCCCTGTTCTAATTTATTAAAAGGCATCAGGGGAATGTGGAACAAAGTGAAATAGTGAAATATTTATTCTGTTTTATGCGCCACCTATCTGGTAATATTTAACCGTGTAATACACATGTAATCTATTGCAGTCTGAAAAAAATTATCTCTGAAGGTCAAAACATATATGAGGCAATGAGAAGCAAAGGGATGTAAGTGGACATTTTGAAGTTTTGAGTAAAACGCGTTTAAAGTTCAGATCTTAGGTAGGATTTCATTGAAATTTTTTTCTAAATCATACTGTATAGCAGCAACTACCAGGGCTACTAGTACCATCTCTTGCCCCAGGACAGAGGAGAGGCTCACCTGCCATGTGTACTGGTTATCTCCAAATTTTTAATTTTGCCACTTACATCCCTTTGCTTCTCACTGCCTCATATAATAAAACAAGCAATTTTCAAAACTTGATGCCCAGAATGAAAAACTTTTCGGAAAATCAAAAACTATTTTGGTTATTATAAAATGATAAAGTTCTTTTTATTAATGTTTTTAAATAATTAAGCCTTAAAATCATTCAGTGCAGTATTTCATTTATTTAACACTATGCTTATTTTTATTTTAAATGTTACAACCAATTGGTCAAGTGCATGCAGAACAAAGTGGATGGGGCAAATGGCAAAGTTAAATAGTCCGTTTAGTTTACTTATTCACTCATTTATTAACTTACGTATTCATTTATTTGTTAATTTATTTACACACCTTCACTTAATAATGCACTTATTTATTCAATCATTAACTTATTTTCTTATTCATTCACAATTTTGTTCACTCATTTTTTTCTCGTATATTGACTAATTACTTTATGCATTTATCCGTTTATTGCTCCATTATCTATTCATTTCTACATTCATTCTTTTATCTACTCTCTTTATTTGATCAAAAATCTCTTAAACTATCAAATCAAACTATTGGTTTAGAAAAATATTGTTTTTCACTTCGCCTCATTGAAACAAAAGGAAAATTTTCCCACCTTTTTTTTTAAGGTACAAATTTACTACTAAAAATTAAAACTAATGTTTCAATACAAGTTTTATCATAAACTACATTGTTTTTTTTTTATCTGTTATTTTCAAAAAAAAAAAAAAATCCAATTTTTTCATTTTACCAAAAGTAATTTTTCTTAACTATTTCACTTTGTGCGCCATATTCCCCTACTTGCATTGAATAATATAGGCAATATTAACTAGAATAACGTCAAGAAAACATCGCTTTGCACTTTAGAATTTAAAATAATTGGCCACTATTTGAAGAAAAAAAAAGAAAAAAAAGACGGGACAACTAATTGGAGAGATGCTAGTCATTGGCGACTAAAGATATTTTCATTTCTTTTAACGAATTCATTATTAAGTTCAAATTTATGTGTTATTATAATGTTATGTTGTTTACGTATCGTTATATGTTACGTCAACTTCTTAATGTATTTTCAGTGACCAGTGTTCATCTATGCAAAGAATGATAGCGATATTTAGTTTGAAGTAAAAAACGTATTTTTTATGAAATATATACAATACATAGATATATTGTTATTATATTTTTACTTAATTTTAACTAAATGCCATTTAACAAATGTATGTCAACATTATTACACTGTAAAAAATCTCGGAAAACTCTCTGAATATACAAAAAAGTTTTCCGTAATACACAGATTCGTACGCCCTCCGCAGTTTTCTGCTATAATCAAAAACCTTTCCCGTTTAGCAAGAAAGTAAGAGTCGACGCATGCGCAGCTCACACGGCAATTTTATAGTCCAGCAGCAATTCCAAACTGAAACTTTCGAAAGCACGCAATGAAAACAAGTGCTGACTCATGTATGCGAAGTAACACTCATCAAGGGGATTAGTAGAAGTTTTGTTCCTCGCATGAATTCACTGAAGATAATTTTAAAGTCTTATATTTTCTTGCTTATGTATTGTCATGAGATTGAATTTGAAGCTATGTCACTTATTTTTAACTACGAAGTGCAAATTCTCGACGCATGCTCGCGTAAGGAATACAAACTGAAATTAAAAACCAAATAACTGCCTAGAGGACGCCATGTAAATTCATTGCGTCGCATAACTTGTGTAGGTAATTTACTTTTTTCTTGGATACTTTTCTTCTTTCTACCAAATGGGTAATTTTTGTTGGCAGAATTTTATTCTGTCATAAAAATCACCTTTTTGGTGACCAAAGCCTGCAAAAGACCACCACCGACGAATAGGTAAGTCGCTTTGCAACTCTATTACTTTAAAGAGATTTAGTTCATATAAATCTCGTTAAAAAAACTATTTTCTTCAGTATCATTTTTTCGTTGTGAACTATTGCAATTTGAAAATATTTTACATTACATAGAACACATATTTAAAGTGCAAGTGTGTCTAGTTTTATTCTGTAAAATTTATGAATTGAAGATTATAAAAAACTTTAAATAAGTGTTATTGTGTACTTTGTTTTTATGTGTCAATCTCAATTAATATTTGGCTGAACATTTCTGTATCAAGCATTATGAATTAAATGTTATAATATGCAAATTGTCAGGTTTGATAGTTCGTCTTTAAGGTTGCATGTTTTCATTCTCTTGTAAACAGTGTAGCTAGATTGTATGAAGTAAAAAAAAACTATCTCTTGTAATTAGGAACATAGTGCTTCAGTATTATCTAAATGACGATATCTCTTTAAATATTTGCATTAGCGAAACGCTTTAAATTAGTTAAATGTGTATTAATTTCTTTAACAAATAGATACATATATGTATTTAAAAGTGTCTTCATTTTTTTCGTTTCACGAGCCTCAATTTTACCAAAAGCAAAAAAAAAAAAGACTTAATAAAATAATTTTGTATTTTTACACCATATTAAAGTATTTGACTTATAATTTATATGATACTTTGATTTATAATGTATATGATACTTTGATTTATAATGTATATGATGTTGCTTTTTCAAGGGGGGGGGCGCTTCATAGCATTTTATGGGTGCACCATCACTCTTATGGTGGGGGGGGGATTCTCGTATATATGAAATGGAATAATCATGTGATAGAGCTCAATGTTTTAATAAATAAAATATATAATGCATTTTGCGCACACTGTAAAAATAAAATCAGTAACCTATTTTGAATAAGTATTTATATTTGTGATGAGCTGGAAAAGGGCAAGAACAGAAGAATCAACCCGAATGGTTCCAACAGGGGGACTTGGTGTCATATTTAAATTCATCAATTTCTCTGTTGGTACTTTTCGGTACACTTTGTTCGTCAGAGAAATTGACTTGAGGTGAACGAATTCTGGAACGCGAAGGGTAGGTAAGTTCTGTCAAATTTTATCCGTAGATAAAAGCTATCAAGTTTGATACAAGATATGTTTTTAAGTTCTGCATTAAAAATACAATATGTTGATAGTTTTGTCTTGAAAATATTGAAAGAAAAACTGAAGTTTAAAATTGTTTAACAAACAATCCCCACTTTTCAGAAGGTACCCCCACTCCAATTCCCCGACGATTTTGTGATTAGGAATAAAACTACTAGATTATTTCACAATTTTTCAAAAATTTATAACTGTGCATATGTTATGATGTTAACCATGCTATTTGTCATTAGAAATTCAAAAAAAAAAAAAATCCACGAATGATTCTAAAATTGCTTGTATTATTGCTCTTAGATATGAAAGAATTGAAACTGATATGGTATGCAATACTATAATAAAGAATTATATTTTAGAAAAAATCACGGAAAAAGGATTCCGAAATTCTCGGAAAAGTTTTTTGAAAATTGTTTGGAGAATTCCGAAATACTCGGAAACGTTTTCGAAACTTTCATGAACCACAGCTGCACAGAATACTCAGAAACTTTTCTGGAAATTACGGAAAGAGGATTCCGAAATACTCAGAAACGTTTCTGAAAATTACAGAAAGAGGATTCCGAAATACTCAGACACGTTTCTGGACATTACAGAAAGAGGATTCCGAAATACTCAGAAACGTTTCTGAAAATTACAGAAAGAGGATTCCGAAATACTCAGACACGTTTCTGGACATTACAGAAAGAGGATTCCGAAATACTCAGAAACGTTTTTGAAACTTTCATGAACCACAGCTGCACGATATACGCAGAAACGTTTCCGGATTTTTTTTTTACAGTGTAGAAACGAACACCAAAACTAGCTCTTTATGGTAATATAAAGCCAAGTAGCTTTAATTTGAAGTAAAAAACATGTTTTTTATAAAATACTAGCAAAAATACCCGGCGTTGCCTGGGTCAGTAATAATTATGAGAAACAATCATTACTTGCCCTTGTTTTCTGTTTTAAGCGAAAGAATTTAAAACAAACCTTTTTGACGTGATTAAAAATCGAGTTTCTTCCTTACTCATTCATTAAACTAAAATAGCAATAAGTATAAAGAACAAAATAGTATTCAATTAGAAACGAAAGCACGACATTTAAGCATATACAAATTTGAAGAATTTCCGAAACATGAAATTAAACTTTACATGTTTAAAAAGATTTATCTGTTAGTACTTTTTTTTTTAATCTAAAACCTTCTCTGTATGGCTATTGATGTACGAACTGTTTTCAAAAATGTAGCCGCCCGTGTTCCCCTTACACTTGCTTTAGTTATTTTGGGAAATTTCAATTTTTGTGGGCACTTGGTGCGGTTTAAAATCTTACCAAATTTGCGAGAATCATTTTCGGACACTTTCGATAATACTCCCCCTCCTTACTAATTTTTATTATAGAAATATTGTTGCCAGATGCTGAGATACTTTTGGTCAAAATAAAATGGCGCTAAACGGTTTCATCCGAAATGTTTTCAAAATAAGTAGTAAAATTTGGCGATTGTTTGAAATCGTGCAAAAAGAAAAATTAATGGAAGTTTTTGTGCGGTTTATGGATTTGCCTAATTTAGTTGTTGTTTTTTACACAGTATTTTACACAGTATATTTTTTAAGTATCTTTGATTGGCGATTTTTATTTATATGATGAAAGCTGAGAAACATTATTACGTAGTCTTTGGGCTCAAAAACAACGACAGTGGAAAAAACTGCCAAATGCATCAGCTACTAAAATCTTTCTGAAAGAATTCTGGCGATATTTCTGCTGGTTGGTTGGATATAGTGAGCAAGTGTCCAATCAGCATAAATAATAAGAATAAACCATTAATTATTACATAAGTTCCGTTTAAAAGTAAAATCATCAGCCAAATCCATTTATTTTTAACCATTCTTATGGAAAAACGTTACTTTAAGATTTGACTTTAGAAAAGACTCAAAAAGTCAGACGAAACGCAAAAATATTCAACAATACAACAATTCTTGGGAGTTGAGATGACACACTAAATAATGACTTGGGTTGATGAAAGCCTTCGAACAGGGAACAAAAAAGCTCATAATTCGTTTTTTATACAACTTAGAAACTTGGAACAGATGCTATCTTCAGCAGAAAAATTGGCGCTTTCGATAGACATATAATGTTAATATGTGCACTTTTTTTCCACCCCCATAATGGGGCATTTATGCGAAAATTGGAACTAAAATTGAAATAAAAAGGGAACTATCAATCGGATTTTTTTCGAACTGGTCTATAAACCTTCCCAGTACCAAACTGAACAAACAGTAAAAGTTTCAGCCAAATCTGCCGGGTAGTTTCTGAGATCTTAGGGAACAAATTTACCAAACTCCATTTTTATATATATAAGATATACATAGATTTATTGTTATTACATTTTTTCATAATGTGTTAATTAAATTCATTTAACAATGTATGTCAACATTATCTTACAAACGAACACCAAAAATAGCTCGTTACGGTAATGTAAAGCCAAGTAGCTTTAGTTTGAAGTAAAAAACATGTTTTTCATAAAATATGTACGTAGATATATTTTTAAATTTTGTTAATTAAATGCCATTTAACAAATATATGCCGACATTTTCTTACAAACGAACGCCAAAAATAGCTCGTTACGGTATCCGTTCTGTGTTCTGGTGTGGCTATTCTAGACAGATTACCTCTAATAATTTTGAAACTGTAGTCTATGATTGCATAACGAGGTGTTTGGTATGTGTTTGTAAATCTGCCTAAGCTCTGGTTAGGATACTAAAGTAAAAAGAGCGAAACCGAACTTTCTAAAAATAGCTGTATAATACCTTTTATCATGGTCCTGAGTATTTGTGTATTGGATTTTATGAAAATCGCCGGATGACCTTGAACGTACGAAAACTGCAGAGCAAAAGGTCAAATAACACATTTTTTGTATTTATTAATACCTACAAATAAAGATATAAATTACAGAAATAAGTTTTCAAAGTTCAATTCACATACTAGAAATAATTATGCCACCAGTATGTAAGAAATATTTTTTTAACACCTTTCAACAATTTCTTTTCGATTTATCAAAAGCATTCTCTTTCTTTCAATTCGACTCTTTGTCGTTTGCCATAAAGTTTACAGGTCAAAACTGTGAGTCGAACTGGCGGAAAACAGCACATCCACACACATTCCATGATGTTTTACCCTTAGGTGTAGTTTCTAAGATTAAACAGGAAAATCGAAGCTTTTGAAGAAGCCTCTGTGCTGTATTCTAGCAAAGTAAAGCGAAAATGAGGCTGTCCCACTAGCCCACTGATGGAGCCGGAGAATCGGAGAAACGGCCCCCTGGCGGTGATTGAAGTAGGTCGCCGGTGAAATAGAATTTCACGCCAGTTTCGTTCTGAGCGTTCGCGAAGTGTGGCATAAAATAATAGTTCCGACGCAACAACACTTTTTCCTCTTCTTTAGTGTTCCTTTCCGGAATATTGAATTGGCCCATGACTTTTCGGAAACAACGGTAAGACGATTATTTCAGAGTTCTTTGTTCTCTGATAATAATGTCATAATAAAATGTTTTTTTTACAAAATCTTTTTTTTATTATTTTTATTTTTTTTAATTTATTTATTTATTTATTTATTTTGTATTATACCATTTGATTACTTAAATACTTGAAAAGGGTTCCTTAAAAAAGAAATACCAAATTACTTAGCGCATTTGTGTGGTTTTTTTTTTTTTTTTTCAAACGATTTTATTCTTATTTATTTGTTTATTTTTGTTTTATTTATTCATTTGTTCATTTTTGATTTATTTTATTTATTTATTTATTTTAAACCTTTTAAAAACTATGAGCTAAGAAAAAGAAAAAGGTTGGAAATTTTTTTATGTATAAAACTATTAAATAGTATCAAATGTATCAACTAAGCATAACACTATTAAATATATTAACTCAGATAACATATATGTTATGTTTTGTGAAAGCTGTTTTAGTAGAGTTAGTGCTAATTGATGGGACATATATGTGCCGGAGTAACTCGATGGGAGGTCACTGTGACCTCCCAAAGAATGCCCTTAGTCGGCAAACTTTTCTGACGATTCGGCAAATTTGGAGGCATTGCACTATTGCAATTTTTAAATGCTCGTGCGTCCCTTTTCATTAGATGTACGTTTGTTGCATTTCCGTATTTTATCCTCCGGCAAAACTTCAAATTCCATTCGGCAAATTGAGAATTTCCCTCTTCCTAAAACTTTAAGTTCTGGCCGTCCCTGTCTATATGATCCATAAGAGATGCAAAACTACCAGAGTTTCCAGGGGTGCCCAAAGGCAAGGGGGAAAGGGGGGTTAGGCGGAAGTTCCTCAAAAAATTATGGGGAAATTTTTTATATTTTTTTCAATTTATTTAAATTTATTTATTGATTTATTTTTAATTAAAATTATCTATTTCATTTTGTTGAGCAATCACGATTGCTTATTGTTCTTATTTGACTGTTTTGATGTCCTATCATTTTATTTTCCCACCGCCACACTCCGCACCATCACCGTCGACCGGGTCCTCACGATGCTGCTCCTATAGCGAAAGCCGTCTCCAGGTTGCATCCATGTCCTACACACACACGCGCATACATACACAACTACACACACACGCACGCACGCACACAAACACACACACACACAAACACATACACACACATACACAACCACCCACACATTCATGCCTGCACACAGACACAAACACATATGCCTACACACACATATACATACCACCCCCCCCCCCACACACACATTCATATACACAACTACCCACACACTTATGCCAGCACACAGACACAAACACACATGCCTACACACATATACACATCCCTCCACACACAAACACACATACCCCCACACACAAACACACACGCCTACATAAACACGCTCGTGATTGCGAAAAACATAATTTGAATTCAAGATGTAAAAATTCAAATTAATTTTTTTTCCTTTTTTTATTTTATTCTGTTTACATTTTATTTCATTTATTTATTTAGTTTAAGTGTGTGTGTCATTGGCGTAGCACAAAACTTTTCTAATAAAATAATAATAATAATTAAAAGTAAAAATAATAAATAAAATGAAAAAAAGAGAGATAAAATTAAAAAAGGGAAAGAAGGTTAAGATTTTTTATGGGGGGGGGGTGTTCAATCTTTATCAAAAATTAGCAAGGCTGCGGAGTCGGAGGAAACATGATCAACTCCTGCTCCGGTTCCGACTCCGGAAATTTTAGAACCTTCGACTCCGATTCCGCAAGCACTGGCAGAGTTGACGACTTTGATGGAAAATCTCCGACTCCGACTCTTGAAATTTTAAAACTTCGACTCCCGACTCAGACTCCTTTACCCAAAATCAGTCCGACTCCGAAGGGCGCAAACTGAGCCATTGAAGATTTTAGGGGAGTTTGAGGGGTATTTTTCACTTTTTTGGGGGGGGGGGCTCTTCCTTTTATGGGGGTTTTCGAGATATTTAGGGGGTGCGCCTTTTCTCTGAGGAGGGTGGGCACCTCTGTTCTAGAGTACCGTGTATTTTTTCAACCATGAGTTTTTATCTTTCTTTTTAGTTAATATTAAGATTATGATCTCTCAACAACATGAAAAAAAATCAGTTTATGAATTGTTTGTATGTATTCAATAAAAATTAAAAAAATAATCATTCATATGCCACATTATTCCTTTAATGTTAATTTATAAGATTCTGTTCACGTTTTATAATTGAGTTGATATCACAAGAATTTAAAAGTTTTAGGTTATCGTATTACACCTAAGAAAAGTTGAAAAGAATAATTCCTAATTTGTATGTCTTGAATTTAAAACCAGCCCCGTATAAAACCTGATAAATAGCATGGTAGAAAGATTAACAGGTTCTTGCTTATGTTATCTGAAGATTCATGAATTTCTGAGCATTTCTTAAGTGATTTTGAGGTTTATGTTGGGAAGATTTGAGTTTACAGCTCGCTGAGTCCGGGAAATTTCCATAAAGAGAATAAGGAAGCAATATGATACACATACTCGTTAGCTAGCAAAAATTATTCAAAATACCATTTAACCCGATTAATATTTGTTGTTTTTAACACATATGCTGTATCCTCGAGTGAATTCAGAAATTATCAAGGAGAAAGGGTTTCGTTTCTACTATTTCTAATGTTATATGTTCACTAACCTCCGCTCCCTTAATATCGTGGAAAATCGTTTAAAATTTTGTGTTTTTTTTTTTTTTTTTTTTTTTTTTTTAACTCCAATTGATAAAAATTTCCGGATCAGTCAATTCAACCTCATCCCTTACCCTAACGTCCATCAAAGGTGTCCTTCAATCGCATTTCCTTGAGTTTAAATTTAGAAAAATTTCCAAAAGTAAGCCTCCGTACCCTATCTAACATCACTTAGGATCGTCTAAAATTACGTTTTTGGAACTTCAATACCGAAAGTAGGCCGAGGAAGAATTCTTGAATCTCGGCTTAAGGAAGACACGATGGCTCCCAACCTAGTATCTTGTTATACCGCTTTTTTTTTTTTTTTTTTTTTTTTTTTTTTTTGAAGCATTTCAATTTCTTACTTCTTCCACTTTAATTTGGATAATCCAGAGATCGTTACTGTTGATGCCCGGATAATTTAGATTTCGATTAAAATTGAATAGATGAAAATTGATTACCGCTTGGCTATATCTTTGTTAATTTTAGGGATTTTTTCCCTATCTTTCCGTTTTAGCTTTTCTTTTTCCTAATTATGTTTTGATTCTCCTATAATGGAGGTGAGGCAAAGTCTAAATTACCTGAGAAACTGTATGATCGAAGCTCAAATTATGCAGTCAAAGTTATTAACATCTTCATCTATGGGATCCAGATTTTCTAGTAATCAGTAGTGACGACGTCCAGGTTAACTGAAATACAGTACTAGCGAAATCTAAATTATTCTGGCATCAATAGTAACTATCTCTGGATTTTCCGAATTCAAGTGGAGGAAGTGACAAAGTGAAACGATTCAAAAAAAGAAAAAAAAACTCTCTTCAAATTGAA
Organism: Uloborus diversus; assembly: GCF_026930045.1. NCBI lineage: Eukaryota > Metazoa > Arthropoda > Arachnida > Araneae > Uloboridae > Uloborus > Uloborus diversus. Next base: position 70,819,767 of record NC_072737.1, on the reverse strand, counting down.
CAAATTAAAAAAAAAAAATTTAAAAACTACAGTACATAAAGAATGAACAATGTATTTCATGATACGACTTGTTATTTTTAAGCTTTGGTAGTAAATTTAGGGAAAAATATTTTTGATTATTAAAAATATTTTTCCCTAAATGAACAAATTAATGAATGAAGGAATCAATGAAATAATGTTCGAATGAATAAATAAATAAATGAATGACTGTATCCTGGAGTTAATCAATACATGAAAAGTGAATGAATATAACAATGAATGAAGGAATTAATTAATTCGTCAAAGATTTGCTGAAATAAAGAAACTATATCCCTTTTCCCATTCACTTTGCCTCGCATGCACTCGACAAGCTGTCTTATAATTTCAAAATTAAAGCATGCCTAAAATTAAATAAATAAATAAATATTGTACTGAACATTTGTAGATCTTATTTGAAATATTAATGGCAAGAATCTTCACATTTTATAACAAAACACTTTTGATGTGCCACAAATAACTGCAATATGAGTAGGAATTTTTTTCAATGGCTAGAAGATTCAAATATTAAATTTTCAAAGTAACTATTTTCTTATTGGAACTAACTACATGTTTAATTACAAAGTTAAAATATTGACAAATTGGTGGTACTGCATACTAAGTTAAATATTTTACTATTTCACTTTTCTCTACAATCCCATACTAATTAGGCAAACGATACGGAAAACATTTAGAGTTCTCATATTGTACAAAAAACAGTAAAATCATTTTTCCCCCTTAACAGCAGCTAGCAAATCAGTACAGGGTCTCTCGTTTTAGGGACACTTTAAAATATTCTTAAATTTATTTTAGAAATTTTCTATGGGCAACAAATATTGTGAAGAACTATATAATCTAGGTCTTAATTCTTTTGATTGATTGCCTCTGCCTGCAGGATTGTTTTAGGCCTCAAAATATATAAATGCAGTTCTAGAATATTGAATCATTTACTTGTTATTAGAGACAAAGAATTATCACATTGATCAATGTCAGAAACGCCCATCATTTTTAAAAGGAGTCCTCAAAATAAGGACTAAATAGCTTTCTCTTCTGCAGCATCTTTTACTCTGGTGCATACATACATGAAGGGCAAGTTTTTAAACTGACTTTGAAATTCGATTAGAGTTTGAGAACTTTTCATTTCTTTCGATGATTTTTAACAGGCTGGCGCATTGGTTGTTAACCCTGTCAGTCAAGATGTCTACTTTTTTTATTTAAAACCCAAAATTCGTACGTATGTTTTTTTTTAATTACCACAGCACGCAAACCCATGCTTGAGCACTTCCAAGAACTTTGGACTTGAAAAGATTCGGAAAGAAAAGAGGATCCACACCTTGTTGAACGAAAGATCAACAATGTTTTCATGACTTCAGCAAGGAAATAAACCTCATCGAAATGCGTTCAAGCGATGAAGGTCTTTTTGTATGTATGTAATGTTCGAAAGTTTTTAACAAAGGTTAAACAGAAAGAATGTTCAAATGCTAGAAAAGACGAAGGACAAATGATACTTATTTTGACAAATGCATCTTGATTTCACGCAACGCCCTTACTTCATTTCGGAATTGCAAGCTCTTAAAAATGGAAGCAAATCAAGTATTTGAATTTGGAAAACTTTGATTGTGTTTAATAGCTTTTAAATTAATGTTTGAATTAATATTTCAAATCGTATTACAAGACACAATGTGCAAGAATTTGGAGCAAAGTGAAATAGCGGGACAAAGTGAAACGATGAAATATGTACTGTTTTTAGCGTCCGTCAGCTGTATGGAAATATTTCAATTACGTATTAACAGAAGTCATAGACTAATAATAAGAATAGACCGAGCTATGGCAACCCTTTTGCTGCTCATAAACCAAACCATGTGACTGGTGGATATCCTAGCAACAGCGGGCGTTGATCGTAGCAGACGATCAACGCTCGCGAGAAATAAAATAAATAGAATTGATGCAACACGGAAGAATGATCTTTTATGGAGTCCGATTTGTAAATTTGTTATTCTAAGTTGTAAATATTTTGTTAATTTAGTGAGTTTTTCGTTTAGATAGTATTGTGCATTTTCTTTAGTCAATTTCAATAATTCTCTAAGCAATTAAATTTGCAAGCGCCCAAAAAGAATCGACTAACGGTAAGATTTTTACCTACAATTTCAATTTAAGATATTGATTAGTACATTTTTGCGTTAACACAAAACGTTTACGCCATTACGTTTACACCAACGCTGACGTAGTAGTTCCGAATGAAATAGAAGTTACTGAAAACTGTGACCAAAAACTATTACTAATGTCAAAATAATGCATAACTAAAAAAAAAACAGTTCAATCTCTGCACTTGGAAAAAAAATTTTTTAATGAAAACACATTGTCTTAAAACACATGTCGAGTGTCAAACTATAGATAATGCTGCCATCTAGCAACCATGCTGCCAAAGTCTTCGCCAAGCCCTTCCACTAGTCACGTGATACATCAATGAACCAATTTTCTTCATCAGCAAGAATGAAAAAGCTCGGTCTACTCTTATTATTAGTCTATGATGGAAGTAGTCTATTTGAGTCAGGAAGAAGTTATCACTGAATATCTAAGCATAAGATAACACGTACAAGCAATTTTAAAATATTGATACTCATATTCTAATATTTCGTTGTAAATCAAAAAAAAATCATATAATATAGTGATCAAGTTCTTGTTATTAACACTTAAAATAGTTATTGACACCTACTAATTTTCGGTGAAATGTGGGGCAAAGTGAAATACTTGTAGTTAAGATAACTCGCTTTTTTCAAAATGAATAAATTGAAAATTTGTTCTGAAAATTATGGTACATAAAGAAAGAAAAATAAGTTTTTTTTTTTTATAAAATTTGCATTGAAACATTATTTTTTATTTTTGGCAGTAAATTTGTACCTTCGAAAAAACGTGAAACAATTTCACTTCTTTTTTTCATGGGGCAAAGTGAAAAACAAATTTTTTTTCTCATGAAATATTTTCCATTCGATTGTTAAAGAAATTTTTGATCAAATAAATGAGCAAATAAAAGAATGAATGAATAAATGAAAATGAAACAATAAACAAACAAATAAATAAATAAGTTTATATGTGAAAAAAAGTACATGATTAAATAAAATAGTGAATTGATTAGAAAATAAGTGAATAAATGAATAAATAAGGGAATTATTAAATGAAGGAAACTAAATGAAACAATTAATAAATGAATACGTAAAAGATTTGATAAAGGATTGAATAAGTAAATAATATAAACTATTTCACTTTGACTCTTCCTTTTTATCGCGCATGAGCTTGACTGTACAAAGCATCAAACAAGCTTAATATTAAATAAATAAATATTGCACCGAATATTAGTAGGTCTCAATTAATATTTAAAATGTTAATAACAAGAACTTTATCATGAAAAAATACCAAAAATAATTTTTGACTTACAACAAATTAATTACACTATTATTATCATTTTTGAAAACTGATTATATTATCAAAATCTTTGATTTTCAGAGGTAACTTTTTCTTGGTTGGAATAGACAACATGTGATACTACATAGTTCAAATATTACTAGGTAGGTGGCGTTAGAAGCAGAGTAAATATTTTACTATTACTATTTCACTTTGTCCCACATTCCCCTACTTATATATTTAATACTAAACTTGTTTTCATTTTTAATGTTTCTTACAATTAGTCAAGAGCATGAGGAGCAAAGTGGATGGGGCAAAGTGAAATAGTTCATTTTGCTTACTTGTTCAGTAAATTATTAAATCACTTACATATTCATTTATTAATTAGTTCATTTGCGTTTTTTCACTAAACAATGGACTTATTTCTTCATTCATTCCCCTATTCTCATGCTCATTCTCTATTTTATTCTCTCATTTATTTTTTCTCATACCTTAATCAATGAATTATTTTTTTTTTATTCATTTACTGTTTCATTATCTATTTATTTACTCATTAAATTAAATATTTTATCTACTCATTCATTTGATCAAAACTATTTTGAATAATGAAATAGAAAGCATTTCACTAGAAAAATATTGTATTTTTCTTTTTGCCCCAAGGAAAAAAAAGGTGACCATTTTCCACGTTTTTTTAAAGGTTCTGATTGACAGCCAGAAATGAAAAATAATGTTTCAATTCATTATTCTTTCTTTATGTACTGCAGTTTTCAAAACTAATTTCCAGATTGCTCATTGTGAAAAGGATAAGTTATCTTAACTATTTCACTTTTGCCCACTCCCCCCCCCCCCCCTCTCCCATTCCCCTACTTTCAAAATTTTAGTCAATTCTTCGGTTTAGTTCTTTGGTTTTTTAAATTATCATTAAGATTCTTTAGAATTTTTTTTTTTTTTCATCTTTTTTATTTCTGCTCTCCCTCTTCCTTCGACCATTTCATATTCAATTAATAAAGGCACATTTTACCCTACGTATTAGTGCGCACGCCGGGTGGCACTTAAAGCGAGTACCGAGTTACCGATTTTCAATCGTATTTAAGAAAAAGACCAGTCAGACACTAAAAGAGATTGGAAAAATCTGTGCCTCAGAGGCAGACTGACGTAAGTACAAAAATTGTGATTTTCCGTTTATTACTGCATTGAATGTGGAAGCCTATTCCGCATCGAGCCATATGTGAACGTATTTCTTAAGAATTTATATTTTTCAATTTTTTACCCAGGGTTAAAAGAGCGCACATCCCATCCTTTGCGCATGCGCCAGAAAAAAAAATCCTCTCTCTTGTAAAATGGGGTGGTTTCCTTCAGTCAAAAGTACTTCTTTTAGTCATTGAAATGGATAGAATGAGCAAAAAAAAAATAACATGCACCCAGAAAATACTTTCATTTTCCCACCAGTTTTTTTTTTTTTTTTTTAATTAATTTTTTTAAATGTCCGATGTTTCAAACAAGGCGTGGTTTTTATGACGTCACAAATGATGCACTTTGCCGCATCTTTCTACTACATTTCCACGTTATGATAATCAAGCAGCGAATTAAAATTACGTTCTGCGCTTGCTATCAACCATATCGTTGCCAATACACTTGAGTAAAGATGCGAATTAAATATTTTGGACCGTGAATGGCAACACGGAATGGCATTTCATCATTTGTGATGTCATCGGCAGAAGCGTTAAACGATGAAAGAGTACCGATCTAAATAATTTTTAAAAAATATTAAACTTAAAGAAATTATTTGAAAAATGGTCAGATTCTGTGTTTTTAAGCATGATCTTACCGAAAAATAATACTTTTAAAATTTTAGAAACGACCCCATCACCATAATGTGACTTACGTCCTTCAGGCTCAGAGGTACAGAAATCAGAATAACAGTTTGGATCTTGAGCAGGCAATGTTTTTAAATAAAATTCTGTTTAAGGTTTTGAGGAGAAGGGAGCGGCAGATTTCAGGCCAATCAAGGAGTTCAAGTGAGCTAAATTCGGTTTTGTGTGTTACAACCTCCGATCTTCCGTGTTAACACATAAGAAAGAGTATTATTTTGAATAATGTGAATTTATGACTGTACATTGTGTCCGAAAAGTCCTTGATACATTTTGAAAATTAACATAAAAGCAACAAATTGTCTTACAGTGCCCGCCGCTTATTGAATTCGCATTCGTTCTGAGGACATTTGATTTTATAAAGCGGCTGATTTTATAAACCGGCATAGCTACACTTAAAAAAATAAAAGGATTTAAAATTTAACTATTCTAAAAAGAAATGAATTACGGTTAATTATATTTTATTTTTAGTGTTTCAAAACACAGTTGACATTTTGACGTAACATGCATGAGGGGTTTTTGTTTACACAAAGGTCTGAAAATATTGACTTATTTTTGTTTCATTAACAGAATTTGAAATACAGATTCAACATTAGTTGAAAGTTCATAAAGGATTATGAAAGTTTTATCATTACTTTCTCTTAGTTCTAAAGTGTATCGTATGGAACCAAGCGTTTTTTTTTTTTTTTTTTTTTTTTTTTTTTGACGTCCACTGAAGAGGGCAAATTTGGCACTTCAATTTCCTCATCTTCCGAAGCTGATTCCTCCACTTTTTGGTGCGACATTACTTCGGAATCTATTATGTCTGCTTCAATTTTTGACATTATAATAATTGTCTTTTTAAATTTCTATCAAATACTTTCCAAATTCTAGATTTCATAAAACGGCGATAGTGATTTTATTGAAAGATGGTTTTAACACGCTTTGATATTGTAATGATTCTGTCCTTCCAGAATTGATTTTTTAAAGCGGCTGACTTTATAATCCAGTGATTTTATAAGTGGCGGTTACTGTATCAATATGCGGTTTACCCATAATACTTCATAGGTTCAGAAAAAAAATATTATGACATTGTAAAAAAAGGGAAAAAAAGAAAAGGATAAAAGAGAAAAAAAATAGCAATAAGTAATCGCTGTATCGTCACAGTAAGAATTCCTTGTAGTGACGATATATCCGTCAATATAACACTTTTTGCTTCGTTTTCTCCCCCCCCCCCTTTTTTTTCTTTTTCTCTCTTTCCCCAAGATGTCAAAAAAAAAAAAAAAACATTTGATCCTGTGAAGCATTATGGCACAAACCGTATATTGATACGACAATTTTTTGCTTTTCTATGAATTTTTAAAATGTGTCAAGGTCTTTTCAGACCTGCATCATAAGGTTCATCAAAAGGATTCTTTAACAGCAAACAGCACAATACTAAATCACATCTAAATTATTCCGTGTATATTTTAATACTTAGTTTTTTTTTTTTTTTTTTCCTTTTAATCAAAAATGCTGGTTTCATAACACACTGGTAAAAAGTGACCTCCTAGCAAAGAAGAATGATATTCGGACGACGCGTTCATCAAGGTTTCAGCAACAGAAGTAAATTAGCAGCGCGCAAGGACGCTTCAAGTAGAAAATTATGGTAAATTAGTAACCGTTGTAGTGGCCATTATGTTGATTACAAGCATTCTTACACAAAAGTCGAATGCCAATTTGGGCCATGGTTAAGATGACCATAAGGCCTGTTTTGGACGGTACACGTAGGGTGGTTTAAAAAAACTTTTTTTCAGCTAGTGTTCAGGACACCCCCTATTTTTTTAAGACTTACTAATAATATTATGCTGTAAAAGTTTTAACTTCTTATTCAAATTTTAGGAGGGTGCTCAATGACACCTCAATTTAACATTAGCCGTACCATAGAAAATTCCAAATTTAGAAACATTTAATTTCTCCAGATGTTATTTTGTAAATAATTATTTTATTGCAATGTATATGCATATTACTCGTGTATATTATAATATGTAGCATTGTTTTTTCAGTTTAATGTATTTTTAACACCCCTCCCCATACTTATGAAGTTTGGAGGAGGGGATTGAGCACCCTCTTTCAGTTGAAATAGGACGCTAAAATTCTTCCAGTACATTAATATCCACAAGTCTAAAAATATTGAGGGGTGTCCTGTTATCTAGGTGAAACTTCGTTTTTACATGTATTTTTGAACCACCGTGCGGTACAGTCTTGTTTTTAGGTATACTGTCCAGTGTCCAGTTGTTCCCGCCACATACTGAAATGTTCCTTTTTCTGAATTGACGAAACGAACACTGACTGTTTCAACCGAAAATCACTGGGTGGCGTTGTTTAAGAATTTTCATACCAAAAAATAAAATCAAGCATAATTATTCAATATATTTTATGTTTGCCCGGGGCTATTGCACTTGTAGACAGGATATTTTTGCTCATGATGAATTTGTATGCAGGCGGAAAAGCACAGTTGGAAATCGCAGTTCTTTAAGAAATAATGATTTTGTATGACTAAATTGCATGAAATTCTGCTAAGAATTTCATCCTTATTTAAAATCAGCACCAAATGGACTCAAGCTAATCTCTTTTATAAATCTCAATGCTCAATTCTTCTCTTTTAAGCATTCATTTCTGTTTTTGTCTGTCATAAACTTTTCAAAGAAAGAAGTTTCTTCTTTTTAACAAACACGCCCGGATGCCTAAAATTAATAAATGTTACGTTTTGAGAAAAAAACATAAATGGTCACCTAAGGCAAGGTATTCATTGTCTGTTGTGCCTGATCGGTTGAACCACTTACAGTCATCGCTGACTGTATAAAGCTTTTGGTTTGATGTCCAATATACATGCACTACTAGAAAAAAATAATAAAGTAACAATGTTTGTATTCTGTCAAGCTAGTATTCTCAACCGCTGATCCAACAGTCTGAATTAGCACCGGTTCCCGGTGAAATTCTACCTGCCCTTTGAGATTTTCACTTGTCTGCGTGAAAAAGGAAGTTTATTTTTAAAATCAAGAATTATAAAATTTTGTTCACAATATTTTCTATTTTAAAGCCCATAAATTTAGGATCTAGGTAGTGTATTGCCTCGGGAGATTGTCAATGCAAGAATGCTCTCACATTTACCACTTGTTATGTTTAGAAGGGTTTTTTTTTCCTTGTCCATTTATTTGTTTTGTTTTGTCTGTTATTAACTGGACTGCATTTTTTGAATATTTTTTACAAGTTGATGGAATTACCTGTCTTTGTATTTTAATATTATATAAAGTAAATTGTAATAAAATTGCGCAAATTAACTTCTATGGGAGTTTTTTCAAATGAAAGCTTTTTTGTTGAGAAAGAAAAAAAACATTGGTTCGAGAAATGTTTTTATAAATTTCACCAGTCCACAGGCATAAGGTTGAAAAACGCTGCCATAGAGCCCGTTGGATTACAGCAGTTAAGTTATCCTTGTATTTTCCTAGGAAAAATTTCCGTTGATTCCCATGTTCCTGCTAATACATTAGTAACTTTTCCCAAAAACATTGCTCTCAAAATCATTTCTTTCTTCTCTGTATTTACGCTCTGCCTAAATTTCACTGAAGCATTCAACGCTCACGAAAAATACAGTGCATATCTAGAGAGAACATGATCATTCAAATGCTTTCAAATACCCCCCATGGCTTCATTCCTCCAACAATAGTCCCCCCTCCAAATGCGGGGTTTATCCCCAGTTTCACCCCTTACTCATACTTCAATGAGTTTGATCAAAATTTCAAATCCCCCCCCCCCTTTAACCTGTCAAAAAATATGATTAAAACTGAAAAACAGAGGGAGGGGGGAAGGAAATGTTGTGAAAACTGGTGGAGACATCAAAAACTGCTTAAAAATCTGAATTGTCGACTCCCAGAAATTTCTTGTCTTACATTTTCTATCGTTTGTTTTGAAACTTCAGTTCACCATGGATTTACGTGAGAGTTCTTACTTGCTCCCAAAGTATTTCTCACAGTAGAAAACTTACGGATTTCTTCTAAATCCTCCAAGTGCATTGGTACACTGTTTGGATATCATTTATCACGGAAAATAAATATAGTTAATGCTTACTATAACAGCTTTTTTTCAACTTTTTGCAATATATTGCTTCGAAAGCTCTTCGCTTGTCGTGTCCGTTGACATAATGTTGTCACGATGCGATAACGTCTATACGATGCAGCACAAAAATTGGTAACTACGTTACGCCATTCATCAAACCCGACAAAACACTTGAATTCAACCTTGAATAAATACCGAACATAGTTTCAAGCAGACAAACTGCGTAGGCCCTCTATTATAATTCCGATCACTTTTACGTGATTTAAATCTTAATGATCTTCTTGGAGGAAGTCAATTGATATCGTGTTGGTCGTGACATTGCTTCCGCCGGGACCGTTATGCGTCCCTCCACTACTATTGTGCTCCGTTAAACTATTTGTCCTTTGAATGCCGAGTTATGGCATCAGCTGTCAATAAAATCCTTAGCAGACTTTATTCTACTTCTTTTGTTTCCTTGATTGTACTTTGAAGGCGATTTGACTCAATGTAACATCTAGTATTTGAAGTAGGGCGTGACGAAAAATTATAATGAAAAAATTAAATCGAAACAGAAACAATTCTATTGTTGTGCAAAAGCGTAGAGTGTTATTACCGGGCAACATCGAAAATTTGACACGCATTTAATCAATTATTGTTGGCAGAATGTGAATAAATAAAGGCAGCACAGTGTTCTATTTTTAAATTATTTTTAGAATGAATTTGTATTGGTAATGGTATCGAATATAGGCGCTGGAAAGGTTGGTGTTTTGTTTGTGGAGTTCTCGACACTGAAGAAAAATGTATTCGTCCCAAATGAAACGGAATAAAATAACGATATCGCTAATTCTTCAGCAAATATTTGTTTTGTGGTCTAACTTCATTTCAAAATTGCCATTTTTAGCAAGAAATATTTAAGAGAAAAAGCAGAAAAACATTTTAGAGAAAAAGCAGAAATTGTAAATTTTGCTTTGCTTTGCTTTATTGCATCAGATCGGTTCAGACCAATTGAGTCCAGAAATGGATTTGACACGTGATATTTGCTATCTAAAACGCAATTTAAAATTTAGTTTGATCTTAAATTTCCAATCTTTGATCGGTTAATTCTTAGATCCTGCTCATATTTCTAGATTATCTTTTCATCTGAAATTCTGTTAGAATCTCCCCCCCCCCCTTCCTTGTTATTTCTATTGAAAAAAAATAAGTGAAAGGCGAGCCTCAACGTTGAAACATTCGAAAATGTGAACTTTATCGTTTCACCGAAACTTTCATTCAAATAGTTGACCAAATCGGTTTAACTGAAGTAGGTTTCTGCACCCACACAGTTTTAGAGCTATGTCCATTTCGTTGGTACTTTTTTTTTTCAGTTTGACAGATTTTTTTCTGTACAATAGGTAAGCATTGTGATTCCTGTGATAAAAAAAACCTCGGCTATTCATGGACTTTCCATGAAGTTGGCTTCCTGTTCCTCTATTACACTGCTTTCTACAACCCCTCAATCGAGGTGGGCTTGTGCTTCGTTCATCCATGAAACGTCAGTGAACTTCACTGGAATACGTTAGAAAAGTACTTATACATTCTTAAATCAGTTTTCATTTCTCCAAGGCATGCAGTAATAGTATTTCAAACATGTTATGTACCTTTTTGTACCTTTGAAAGTCAATGGAATGGAGAAATGGACTTTTCTTTGTAAATATACGTGAATTTAATCTAAACTAAATATTAAGTTGATTTTAACATATTTTTCTACTCTGCTTATTTTAATTTGGGTTATAGTAGAGTAGAGAGATAATCGCAAACCCTTTCCTTGCATTGAAGAGCCTCTAATTTTTATTTATTTATTTTAATTTTCTTTCTTTCATTTTTCCGACAATAAATAATCTTCCTTTACCAAAGCGACTTGTTTATTCAGGTCGTTCAGGCAAATTCTTGATTCATCAAAATTCACAATGCATCTGCATTTATCTCTATATAAAAGGTTTTACCCGATCCAGAGATAATTACAAACTCTTTCCTTGCATTGAGGAACCTCTAATTTTTATTTATTTTTTTTTCTCTCCTTTTTCCGACAGTAAAAATTCTTCCTTTACCAAAGCGACTTGTTCTACAAAATGTTCTTCGACGATATGTATGTCCGGAACAAGATTTTTATCTATCTATGAACGTTAGTTTTTAATTTTTTCAGTTGTGATTTTTTTTTTTTTTTTTTTTTTTTTTTCTTGTGTCTGAAGATGTGTTAAAATAGAAATTCTAAACCACTACTTCCGCAGAAAAATTTTGAGCGGTCTTCGTTGTAGTTTCAAGCAAAAATTCATGTTCAAAAGAAAAAATAATTATAGCTATAAAATTCCTTTTTTTTTTTTTTAATTTTAAAATTGTGATCACTTTTCTATGATTTTTCTCAAAACATTATCCACTCATCAAACCAAAAGTAATTTATTCATACATTCAAAAAGGATTGGATTTCTTTTTTTTTTCAATATAAATAATGTTGTTTATTTTGAATTTGGAAATTTTAACAGAATGCTTTTAACTTATAAAGTGGGAATTTTTTTCTTTCTGGAAAGAGTAGAAACATATCCTTCAAACAGCAGTTTGTTTACGCTTTGAGAAAAAAAATTAAAAGGTAGCAGAAATTGTTTCTCACTTTTAATAATTAGTTGCTTTCAGACATTTTCATTCCAAAACATTTTCCTTTTTTAAAGTTCTTGCATGGAAATAGTTTTGAAAATATTAACCCTTCTATCCAGCTACAAAATTTGTCTGAATTTTCGCTTTTCAGAACAATTTTTAAAAAAAGAATTGCAATTTTAATTGAAGCAGTGCAATAATATATTCAATACATATGCTAAAAAATATGTCATTATGTCATTTGGTCACGTGTTAATTCTTATTTACTGTTGTCAGAAGAATAATTCAGTCACGTTGCGAATTGCATTCCTTAGTTGCTTAAGCGAAAGGGAAAGCGTGTAAAATATTTATTTTTCGGATTAATGGATGTGCATTAATTCGGCCTGAACTGAACTGTAAAAGAATTTCACACAGCAAAAAATTTGACTCCACTCATTAAATTTTACGTCCCGTATTTCACAACAAAATTGCCCTTTGAATGCTTTATTTTATCATAATCTGTTGGGAAATAAAGATACGCGAGGAAAAAAAAAACTTTTTTTCAACAATATAGAAAAAAAAATGTAAAGCTTACTATAGCACTGGGAGATCAAATATTTGATAGCGACAAAGTGAAGATTTCAGTTGTTAATAGCATTTTCAGAAGCAGTCCAAAAAAGGCGAAAAAAAAAAAACACTGAAAAAAGATTTAAGCTGAAAAGAAAATATTCTGCCACTATTAACATTTAAACAGGAACATTGAAGAAAAAAAAAAAAAAGTTGTAAAAACCAGTGGCAGATACAAACCTCGACAGTATCATCCGCTCGCATAGTGTTTAAACATTTTTTTTTTTTTTTTTTGGTAAAATGTAAACGGTTTCCTAATCGTTTCAATTCATTAATTGTTTTTAAAAGTAAACATTTGAAATTCTACTTTTTATTGCTTATGAAATTAATTAGTGACCTTTATACTGTAGTAGTTGCCTTATTCCTAGCCAATTCGATGCTTTTTATTGACACCCAAGCAGTTTTAGAAACGTTTCGCACCCAAAACCGTAGCTTCGCACATGATGATGAATAACGAGAGTCTAAAATGATAAGTCTAAATGATAGTCTGTACCCACCCCTGGTCAAAACTCATCAAATATTTTTTACCCAAGTCTATACCCATTACATTCCCATCCAAGCATATTGTTAGAAAAAAAATACACTCGCAAGCAAATATTACTTTAAACTTAAATGTTTTGTCATGCAATTGTTAACTGCAAGCTATGATTCCATCCAATAAAACATAGACCAGAACACTGACCCACGATCGAAAATAATATCAAAAAGCTCTGTGGGAATATAAAAAGAATCAGAGGCAAATCTTCTCTCAAAATCGATTTGTATGAGAAAGAGAAGAGATTTTGGAATAATCAGTCCCAAACGAGCAGTCAAAGAGCATTAACTTGAGAAAAATAAGGCATTAAAACAGGGAAATATTGAGAAGAAGTTCTCAAGGAAACAAAAGCTCAGAGAATATATTGTTTTGTTCTTCACCCTCCCCCCACCCCCACCTCATACGTCAATTAAAATCCTGTTTCAACCCGATTTGCTCCGTCATATGAAAACGCGCGTTCAACTGTGACCTGCTTTTAGATGCTAGATCTACCACTTTGGCTGCGCTAACAGCAGTCCTCAGGCTGATAACACAACGTTTGATTGTTTTTTATGTCACTGAAAGGAAAAAGGATATCTCACTGCCTAAAAGGTCATTTTTCCTCAATTAGATAACATTGGTAATAAATGTTTTACAGGAAGGAATTAGGAATTGAAACTGACATTTTTTACGTAATGTAAAATGTTTTTAACCCTTTGAGAACCATAACCTTTGCTGTAGAGTACGGTCAATGTTTTAACATAAAACTATTAAATGGTAGCGTAAACAACATACTGAATGTGAAGTTTTATGAAAAGTGGTTTAGTAGATTTTGTGTAAATGTATGGGACATGTGGTTCATTACAGCTGAGAAGCAACAACTATTTTTTAAAACTTAAGTAGTTTGTAATTTTAATCAGAAATATTTGCCTTATGTTAACATTATCCGCATTTAATCTTTAATTAAAAAATAATCTTCAACTGAAAAGTAGTTTATGCGTATTTTTTAATTTTTTCTTCTTTTTCTCCCCCCCCCCCCCAATATTAAGATTTCGATGTCTCAGAATATGGAAAAAATATAATTTATGAAAGGATAAATGTTTTGAATTAACATTTCAAGTATTAATTGAGATCTACTGCTGCCCAGAGAGATATTTACTTTTCATTTTAAAAGTTTGATATAGTTTGTCAAGTGCAGGCGGAGCTAAGTAAAAAAAGCTTTTGTTTTCACGAGGCTGTAATTTTAGCGATTTTCGTGAGTCTTTCATAATCACAAAAATTTTTGCCTCACAAAATCTTTGAAAGTCATATTGTATAATCAAGTTTAGGCTCTGTTCATGTGAAATTTGAAAAATCACTGATATCTTCATTTTCGCGTAAATTACGGCTCGAGAAAATAAGTGTCTTTACATTATATCTTTTCGTTTACTTATTCATTTATTTATTAGATTACTTACGTTTTCATTAATTAATTAATTCATGAACAATCCTGCACTTATTAATCAACTTATTTATTCATTCGTTCACTTACTTTCTTATTAATTCACTATATTATTCACTCATTGTTTTCTCATATATTAATTTATTTATTTATTTATTTATTCTTTTATTGTTTCATTATTTTTGCTTTTATTCATTCAGTTGATGAAAAATGTTTTTAATAATGAAATAGAAAATATTTTATTAGAAATGTTTTTGTTTTTTTAATTTTTCACTTTGTTCTGTGTAAAAACTAATGAACTTTTTCCACCTTTTTTTTCACATGGTGTAAATTTACTGCCAAAAATTAAAAATAAAATTTTAATGCAAGTTTTATTTTAAACATATTGTTCTTCCTTAATGTACTGCCATTTTCCAAGCCAATTTCCAACTCATTCATTTTGAAAAAGATAAGTGTCTCAGTTATTTCACTTAACTCCACAGTCGCCTACTTCAAAGCTCGCAGCTTTTCGCACTTAATTTCTTTACCTTAGAGTCAGAGGGACGTAAGTGACATTATGATAATTTTACAGGAGAGAGGAAAAACTTTTTTTTTTTTTTTTTTTTTTTTTTTTTTTTTTGCCGCACGCAAATGATAGGACGAGCGCCCTTTTAACCCTGGTGAAAAAGTTGAAAAATATTTTTTTTCCCCTTTTTTAAGAATTCCGTTTACATGACTCGTTGCGGAATAGGCTTCTACATACAATGCAGAAGCCTAAATGCACATCCTAATAAACAGAAAATCGCAATTTTTGGACTAACATCCGTCTGGCTCTGAGATACAGATTTATGCCGGGAGTATTCAACCTTCTTCACTTTGATAAATCTTTTGCGAGTGTCGACCCGCTTTCTTTAAGAAACTTCTGGGGTTCATTCCCTCCATAAAACTGAGCATGAAGGTCTCTGATTTATACTTTAACGTGAATGCAATATGTTTTTTAATTTGTTGCTTTAGTAACATTGCTTTTATCACTTAATGCTTCTAAACAAAGGTAAACATTTTGCTTCTGATGTTCTGAACGATTCAAGCAAACGACCTCAATTGACGCTTGAATTTATAATAAAATAAAAATAAAATTTGCAAGCAATGAACTGAACAAGCACTGAACAAATCAAAAATCAAACTGTTTCCTTATTATGTTTCAAAAAATTAGAAAAAAGCATTTGCAAATTGGTACCATGCGTGAAAGTATTTTTCCGACCAATTGTAGCTCATTCAGAGCGAGGCGAAATTCACAACAGTGTGAGATGTTTTCGATTCATTAACTCCCCTCGCGCATGTATTACTCGTTTTGCCAGCTCATTATCTTTGATCATTTTTTTTCTTAACGTTTTCACTATTTGTTCTTCCTTTTTGCAGATTTGCCGCATTTTAGATTTTGTTCCACTTTGTTAGATACTATTGCCTTCGAAAACACATATATCTACCAATCGTTTGCTACAGCTGAAATTTTCAAATGCACTGCAGACGAATAATTAATAGCGTAAAATAACACCAGTTATCTTTTTTCTCTTTTAAACAAAGGAATTAAATATTAATGATGAAATAATATCTACCTTTATTTAATTTTAATTTTGTTCTTCTAATTGAAAACTGAACGCCAAATTCAAATAAACCAATTGAAGATCGACTATTTAAAATTTTGATACGAATAATGAGCTCCCTCTTAGAAATATCCGAGTTACAATTTATGTTACCAACTTTATGCTAAACTAAATTCTCAGTTCTAGAACTTGGATCCACTTTGAGATGTCTTAAGAAACTAGTCTAAGACGTAAAAATATTTCAGTTTTTGGCGGACGAGGCAAATGTCTTATTGAACAGGTGTAAGTGGATTGCTCTTCGTTTTACCTCTATCAGCAGCCATAAACCAAATATGTACTGAGACGCCTTCTATTCTGCCGTGGGCAGGTTAAGAGCAGTAACTGCAAATTTTTCATTTGCCTTTTTTTTTTTTTTTTTTTTTTGCATTTTTGTCATCTGGTTGTACGTTGGCTTTATTGTACAACCTTGCTTTTTTGGTTTCCGCTGGAAAAAAAAAAGGCGCGAAAAAAACGTCTCACTCCAACATTTCCCTATTGTTAGTACTGAATCCAAGACACATTTCTTCAAATATCTCGAAAACTCATTTCTGCAGATACTGCAGTTTACCTGCACACGGCAGTGTAGTTATAGATGCCTTATTGTGAATAGTAAAGAACTAGTGTCTTCGGAAATAACGTCATTTTTACAGAAGTCGTACCTTAATCCATCGAAAAGTAACAGCGAGACAACTCCAAAGAAAATTAATTACATATTTGAAGTGGGTGGTCTCATTGAACAAGTGTCAAACAATGGAACAGTAAAAGATGCCAATTAGTAACAAGGTCTTATCTTTAGTTTAATGAGAAACAATGGACGCTTCTTATGTGACGGACTTCATTGCGGACACATGGAACGTTGGACACAGCCGGTCCAAATGTTTCGATTTCGAATTCGCCGGCGCCCAACATTACGTGAGCTTTGTGACATTGCGAACTCATCTTTTCATTTACGACAAACGATTTTCAAAAACGTTTTTCTAAGAAATGTTTAAAAACTAGCAGAAAATTCTTTCAACACAAAATTCTTCCTTTTCAATCGGTTTTTCTTGATTGTAAGCCTATCTGGTGCTCATCGTAAATTGTGAGGTTATTTTCTTTTCTTTAATTTGGTCTCATTACTCTTCATGTAATTACAAAAATCTTTGCAAAAAGTTTACTGGTACAAAATGGATAGAGAACTGACTACTTGAAAAAACTCTGATCTTTCACGTTCTCCTGCGACTCGATACTGAGCGAGTACTGAATATTTTAAGTACCAGCAAGACGAACATTAAATGGACCTTTGCCATACCTTAGGTAAGATGTGTTGGTAAAAAACCTGCCTTGCTTTCGGTGAAAACACTTGCGAAGGGAAAAATTATTTTAACTTCTATGATTGGTATTTCTTTTGGCTGCGTCATTAAAGACAGCAATTCCGGATCGATTCGAAATTACAGCCACAGACACGGAACAAAATAATTCATTTCTGATGCGTACTTGCATACTCATCTTCCATTGTAAGTGCTGCGAGATAAATCGCTTTCCGTCTTTCCTCAATACTGATGTCATATACTGGAAGGAGTTATAGTCTTACTCTCTCTCTCTCTCTCTAATAAATCAAACCCTGAAAGACGAAGAATTAAAAGATTCCATTTGTTGAAATAAAGATGGGGATAGTCGGATTGCTTCGGCCAACACGATGTGCGATAGTTATTGTCCATGTGCTTTTAAGGGCCCTATAGAAATATCGGGGATACTGGAAAAATCGTTTTTTGTAAGAGGAGGGTAGAGACCTTTGTAATCAAACCTAATTTACGCACACACGCAAGGAGAACCAGAAAAGCCGATTTCAGGGAACACTCGCTCAAAATATGTTTGTGAGAGTACACAGCCTCCACACCGGTAATCAGAAGAAAAGGGAAAAAATAAAGGAGAAAACCGTCATTTTCTTACTTTTTCTTAAACAATAGAATAGAACTTAAGTAATTTTAGTAATTTGTGGCCCTTAAAAAGCTGAGATTAAAAGCCACTGTGTAGTTAGACTGTTGGGGGTATTTAAGCACGGGTGCCACTATGAGAATTCCTCCTTTTCGTTCTCAAGCAGAAATAATCTTATCCAAACCCAAACGTCTTGTTATCATTGCCATACTATAAGTTGAAAAATTAATTTCTGCACAAAATATTTACTATTTTAAAATCCTGAAAATCAATTACGCTTAGTATCAGCCACAGAATAATCTTATATAATTAATATATTCTATACTGCCTGCGGATTAAAAAGATTTACAATTGAAATTTTGTAAAAATAGTATCGCATAGCTCAACTCTCTTTCTCTCTTTGCTTATAACAGTTCAAAAATCGCTTTAGTTGTTCATTTAAAATTTTTCGCTCTAACTTGCTTCATAATTCTGTGGTTAAAATGAACGAAATTGACCTTCATCCAACATTTTCACAACATTAAAGTGTTAATAGGACATTAGTTTTGACAGCACAATGTTATTTCCCATTACTGTTTCACCAACCTTGCTCTCTCTCTCTCTCTCTAGCAAAGATCTGTAACACTGCAAAAAAATATTTCCCTCTAATTAAAACCACAACATCAGTTTGTAACTGAAAGAGAAAACAGGTAACTCAACTGCACGGAATGTTGCGTGACCAAGAGAAGACATTTCAAATACCCCTTCTTACACTGGGCATCGTAAATTCTTTGATTGTAAAGCGAGAAAGGGGATATTACTGTAATCTTACATACACAACGATTTAGTTGAAAGTTTTTTCTGGTGTTTTTACGACTGCGGATGAAATTAACAGTTTTTGGAATGTCGGAACGGGTTTGAATGCCCCCCCCCTCCCCCTAAATGTCTTAAGAAGGCAAATATTTGCTATTCGTCTCTAGCAGTAATTTGCACAAGAACAAGAAGTTATTAGTCGCTAAAAAAAAACGAAATGTAGGTTATTATCAAAGCTATAAATGAAAATGAACGTCGCACAGCAGCACTGTAGCTACTTTTATTACTAAAATGAGCACAATCAAATGATAAGTCCGCATGCTCTAAGTTTCTTCTTGGCTTCTTCGTTCTCCTAACGACTTATTTATTTTGTCTCACATTAATGAATAAAAAGTAATATTGCAAAACAGGGGGCGCCCTGATGAAAAGTTAAGGGAGGTCACTGTGACCTCCTAACAATTCCATATTAGACAAATTTTGTCTGACGATTCGAGAAATTTGGTGGCATCGTAGCAATATTAGAATTTTTTAAATTCCCAAATGTCTCTTTTTATTTGATGCACTTATGTGTGCATACCCGTATCGTTTCATCAGGTAAAATTTGGAGTTCGATTCGGCAAATATAGAATTTCAACCCACTAAAGATTCTGTTCCTAATATCTGTACCTCAGAGCCAGAAGGACGTAAGTCATATTATGATAATTTCCTTTTACTATTTTATAATTGAGATCGAGGTAAAAAATATATTATTATTTTTATATGAAAGTGGATTACATAGAAAATGTTAAGCAACAAAACTGTTTGCTGACAGTTGCTATCAGTTAAATAAAGTTTAAAAATAAGCGAACTAGGAGATTGCGACTTAGGTAGCTGTTACTGAAAGTTCGATAAACAATTAAGCCAGCTGGTTGCTACAGTGACAGTTATTTTCTTATTAGTAGGCGAGTAGGCTTTTATACATGTTATAAAATTCAGTGGCAGTCAGTTTTATTAAAAATTGCAAGGAGAGTCAAAATTAAAGAAAAAAAGAAACCCGGAGTCGGCATGCTTTCGAACGACTCCGACTCCTTTTTTTCAAAAACAGTCCGACTCCGACTCCACAGCCCTGCTTCTATGTACATTGTACAATGCACTAATAAACGGAAAATCAAAATTTTTGGACTTATGTCCTTCTGACTCTGAGGTACACAGCTATATCATCAAAATAAAATCTTTATGCAACAGTCGAAGTAAAATCAAACATACGAACAATTTAGGTAAGACTTTAACGACTTGAGCTTGTAAGCTACTAATTTTTCTATGGAAAATGGCATTGTGAGTAGAAATATTGATCAGATTACACTGTTCACACTCAGCTACCGGTTATATGTCCAGGTAGCATTATTTGACAAATTCCCAAACATGTTTTCCTATTTAAAAAAAAATAATCTTCTGGTATTTTTCATTTACTGAATAATCATTAGTATGTGAAAGAAACGGTTGATATTTTAATGCAAAAACTTTTTACTTTAGCAACAGTTGGAATTAACAAGCGCGAAAATTTTTGAAAGAATAAGGGAAATGAAAAAATACATATTAAGCGGTTATATTCGTCCGTCGTTGTAACTTTTATTTACTAAATTTTAATTTTATTGTTTCGTCAAAAAGAAAAAAAACAGTATTGCAGAATTTGAATTTTTTTTATATATAAATTTTCATCGACCATGTCTAACATTGAAACATACAAAAGTGATTGTCAAAATTTTACAAACGAGACTGGAAAACTTAACATTAAATAAACTGGCTTGGTAAAACCAATGTGACTTTTTGACAACATTTAAAACCTTCACCTCACTTTTAACTACTGTAACGAAGATAAAAGAGACTTCTATTTCATCACACGAAAAATGAAAGCTTGTATAATATTTAGAAATATACTTTTACTAGTAATCATGCAACTGGGGGCAAAATAAATTCGTACGGCATCAATTCTTATAAACAATATAAGGTATGCAAGTTAGCTTTTATTGGTGTAATTTGCTCATTCTCTCGGAATCGCTTTTAGCGCGTCTTTAAAAAGACTAATGTAGTACATAACTTGGTCAAGGTAACGCGGTAAAAATATGAGAATAATGCATTTAATTAAACTAAAGGACTTCAACCTTCATATGAATAATCTCTTTTAAACTGACTTCCTTTTGTGTGAATTTAAGTAATTTTGAGCAAATGAAGTGAGTTAAATTATGTACAGTACCACATAAATAGCAATTGCAAATGGTATAGGTTTTTCTACCTTCAAAGTTGTCGAAATTACCACAATGCCAAATTTTATTTTGGAATGATTTTTACGGAAGGTATTCTTCTAACATGTCATTTCCTTAGAGTAGGAAACTAATTATATTTTTAAAGAGAAGAACAATGGAATTTGGATTTAAAACACAGTTATTAGCTGCTACTGCATATCAAACAAGAAATTCTGCGTTTAATTTCAATTTAAATTTTCAGTTTGGTACGTGTGTTAGGCCTTGCTTGTAGAATAATAAAGTTTTTCTTCTAGAACTACAAACCCATGTCTTTACCTGTAAACTACGAACCAGGATAAATATTTACACCATGAGTTTCTTTTTTTCAGGTAAAATCGTTCTGAAAGCTGTAATGACTCATAAGTACAAGATGTATTTATTTATTTATTCATTTTTTAATTTTATTTATTTATTTATTTATTTATCTTTTGCCAAACCGGTGAAGAGCAAATTCAATTTTATCAAATGTAAATACGATCTGAATTGCTAAAAATGCTGAAAACCGAGTTTACCCGGGTTAGATATCTACCTTAGTTTCTAGTTCTTGGGTTAAAAACCGAATTTTTAACATCATGTGTGAAAAAAAAGCGTTGCACTTAAAAACAAATTAAATATAATACGCCTAGTATTATATTTAACTTGTATATTAGGTATATAAAAGTTTAATATACAAGTTGAATATATTACTAAGTTTGTATAATACGCAGTTATTATATAAATCCAGTGCAATTACATTCTATTCAAATATAGTGTCTCAAATATGCCAATTTAAAGAAAGTCCAATAAAAAAAGAGAAAATAATGGATAGTCCCCCCCCCCCCAAATACACAGTTTCTATGTAAATTTTGATCAAAACAAAATGACAATTAGATCGCCATACACAAATAAAATGTCACCGAAATTTAACCGTTGTTTTTCAATATTGATAAATCCGTTATTTCACCAACGTACCTTCCATTCTCGTCAAACATGGAAATGCCGTATACTTAATTTTGAATTACATGCTCTTACACGAAATCCTGAGGCGAAAAATGCATCGGGAAATCTTCATTTGTTGAAAAGCAACTTAAGAACAATGGTCTTAATGTAGGCCAAAAATTAGATATCACTTCCCCCCTCAATGTTAATTCAATATGCTTTGATCTAAACCCACATTTCATATTCAAAGCAAGGCTTTGTTTTCAGCCCTCATTAGACGTCGTTTCAATTTTTGTTGATGCTAAGGAAACAATGCATCATAAGAGAAAAATTTTTTTTAATGATTCAGTCTGGTAAGTGTAACTTGTTATTTTCTTTTTCCTGAATGGGCTGGTCTAAAAAATAAAAAATAACCCAAGATGCACAATGGCACGCTTAAGCATCATTTACGTGATAATCGCATTAAGAAATTTCCAGCACCTTTTACGAATGGGTAAATAATAATTTAGGGACGTCGCTACAGGGGGGCGAGGGGCGGATGTCACCCGTCTGTGGTGTTGCACCCAAAGTGATTATGCAAGTTTTTAAAAAATATGAAGCTAAAATGCATTTTTAAGACTACAAATTAAAAAAAATGTCCGGGACCTCCCCCCGCCCTCCTCCCCCCCCCTCCATATCAATGAGTGAATAATTTGCAGAGGATTGGGTTCATATTGTCAATACTTAGACTAAAGCCTTGGTTTCCTAGAAGCGAATCGCCGATCTTCGACGTCGCTCATCGACGTAACGCTGAAATCAAAGTCAAGTAGATTCCGACGTGACCACTCAGAACGCCGAATTGGCTCGGGCGCGCATGAGCAGAAGAATCAAGTTTTCGCCTCGGCGAGGAACGACGCCGACGCTAAGCGTGTTTGCTTCTAGGAAACCAATGCTTTAGTAGTGACTTTCTCTTAAACCAATAAACTGAAACCCATTTTATTTTCCTGTGTTTGAGATGCATTTGAAAAAATAAGGGACCATCCATTTCATACACACCCCCTTATTGTTTTGACCACGGGACATCCCTGCTCATATGCGTGTAGAGCAGCGTTCATAGTTTTTATTTGTTTTTTGTACATTAACCCGCTTAAAACTTCGTTGTACACAAATGTAGTTGTTTCTGAAAATTGTATGAATTTCATGTTTACGTAGAACGATAAAATATTTTATTTATTTATTCTATTATTATTTTTTTTTTTTTTTTAAGTTTGTAGAGTGGGGTGAAACCACAAATTAACGCCCGGGTGTCACCCATGCTCGTTACGCCACTGGATAATTTCAGCATAATATTCAGTTAAATGGGCCCAGTTTGTGGTTAAAAGAACGTATTTGGGTTAATCGGTGTTAATCAACGAGAGAGACAACTAAATAGGGTCTGTAAAATGGTAACAAGTGGATCCGGTGAAACCAATAACAAGTGGTTGTTGACAATTAGTGAAAATTAGACAAGAAAGGTAAACATAAGCACTTTTACAACTACGGAAAGCAAAAATTTATTGTTTATTTGTGATCTTCGACAAAGAAGACGTTCATTCTTATTGCTCTGATGAAGAATCCGATTCGTATATCTACAAAAGGGCGCAATGTGCAAGTGCTCTGAAATAATATCTTGTTCTATGAAACTAAAATTTTCTGTTTCTCATTCTTTCGAAAGGTCTCGTTTTTTGCCACTGTCAAATGCCCAAAGTCATGCGGAAAGACATTTTTCCCGCTTCACAGACAAACATTGTAAAGCAATGTCTCTGATTTCCAAAGTTCTTGAAGCATGACTAAGAGCTTTTTTCATAACCATGGCCGCGATTTGCATCTCTTAGAATATAATTTTGTTCAAGAAAAAAGAATCAAATCTTTTTTTTTTTTTAAGATCAAGAAGAGTGATATCATAATCTTATTCCAATCATTTTCAAGATTTGTCTGTCACTAACACGTCATTTACCTTTGTAACAGATTGCCCGCGTGCTTCTGAGCGGTGTGTTTTGTACGAAATTTCTGAACCTTGTACAGCATCCGCAAAAGCTGAAAAATGCGTGTCACTTTGACTTATTAACATGTCATCTTTGACATAAATAATAAATGTCGTTTTTGACGTAAGCAAGGAATAAAATTAATCTTGTAGTTGTTACCGGGTCATTCTTGTGAAAATAGTACAAACGGTGTACGGCACTTTTGAGCATTTTTAATCAATTGTAATAATTACCACCCATTTATTTTTATTTATTCATTTATTTATTTTATGTACAATTAAGTATCAATGGTTTGTACATATGTAATTTGTGAAGAATTTTCAAATATGTCGATGACTGTCACATTTGGAGTGTAACAGAGTTGAGTAATGACTGTATACTGGGCCTGATTACTGAATAGGCCAACTAGGCCATGACCTAGGGCTCCCGCTCTTTAGGGGCTCTTAATTGGCTAAAAATGTATGATTTAACTACATTAGGGCCCCAAAAACGCGTTTGGCTTTGGGCCCCCTGACATACTAATCCGCCCTGACTGGAGCATAACCAAGCCATTAAAAATTTTTCTAATCATAAAGAAATGTCTCAAAAGTTTACTTAAAACTTAATCAGGTTTACTTACATCGCTTTGCTTCTCACTGCCTAAGATGTCCTCTCATTGAAGCTGGGATATTAGTAGAGAGAACTTAGCAGTAGCTGCAGCTAATAACCAATCATCAAATAACTTTCAACCCTATTTTATTGCATTGGAATAGGAGCTGGAGGGAATGGATGGCGTTTGCAGCTTTTTTTTTTTTTTCCTAATCTTCAATTATTGAGCTCGTACGCTCGAAAGTGAGTGAAGATGATTTCGTGAATGGGTGCAAAATATTCCTCGCTGCACGATGCGGCTCGTCGTGAGTTGTATTATTATCCCAGCCATCATTTGCGTATGTATACATGGAGCTGGGGCGGATCAGGGTCATGACATGAATACGAAACACCACCTTATGCTGGTGCTCATCACAACCTGTTTCGGGGAGGATATTTTGAAAGGCTGGGCTTCCTTTTACATTTCGCTAGATGACGCTAGCACTGGAGTATGTCTCTCGAAGTTTTTGCCTTGATTTCATAATGAAGTGTCAGAGGTCGCTGCAGGGCTTGGAAAGATTCATTAGAGAAGGAATGGTACATCCTGGAAGCAGGACTGTACCATGTAATTTTCTGGGGGGGGGGGGAAGTGGCCAGAAAAAGGATTTTTCTCATGAGAAAAATTTTAAATTTTGGTAATGTTATTCAAATGTTGAATTTTGTATTTCCGGCCCTATTAGGAGACAAGGGTCCGATGTTTTTTATGGTTTGAACGTTTTGCATTCAACGATGTCTTGCTAGATTTTTGGCTTTTCTGATCTCTACTAGTAACAATAACACATGTAAAACGTTTTTATATATGGAATATTGAAATTTGCTTTAACTGTCCCGTGGTCTACCAGTAACAATAACACGTATAAAACATTTTCGTATTTAGAACATTGAAATTCGCTAAAATTGTTCAAGCCTCCACCAACAACAATAACACATGTAAAACATTTCCATATTTGGAACACGGGAGAAAGTTTTCACATTTTTCATAGTTTATTCAACAAGTGAAAATATTCATATGATATCCGAAAATAATTAATGTATCCAAACATATTTTAGGTGTTGTTAATGTATCTAAACATATTTTAGGGTGTTATGAAAATATTCATATGATATCCGAAAATAATTAATGTATCTAAACATATTTTACGTGTTGTCATTCTGCCTAACTTCATTTTACAATTTCAATATTTTTCACTGCCCAACTAACATTCTAATTCCTTCGCTGCATTTACTAGCTTCAAACTGAAGAAAGGCTCTTAAAAAATCGTATTGAAATTAAAAATTGAAAAATACTAATTATATAAGAACCTTTTACAATAAATTACTAAACTTATTTAAAGCTGTCCCACTTCTATTTTTTTTTAATTAAGTCAGAATAACTAAGCACTGCTATCTACATTAAAGGTTACTGTGGTTAACGCATCATTGCGGTTCAGGTTCAGAGTACTTGCGTTGGGTTATCTAGATCATAGACAAAAGTTGCAATGATTTCAACAACATAAAATATCTTTACAAATATGTTCTCAGTTAAAAAGAAAAAAAAAAAGATAACTCTACGTTACCCCTAAGCAGAGTCCAATAGACATGAATCGGGATTACTTTCCAGTCATCAACACGAGTCAGGTTTTGCTTGATTGTCACCTGAAATTCAGTCATGCTGCCAAATTTCCGTGCAGTTATTCTGCTATTCATCGATTTTCTGACGAGAAATCTTTTGAAAATTCCAGTCAGTATGGTTAAACTTTTAGAGCAGGAATTAGTAAATGGAGGGAGCAAGTCCAATCATTGGCTAAGCAAAAGCTTAAGCAAAGACCTCACATCACGTGACTCAACAACGACGAATGATTGACGCGCTTTGCATGAAACTAGCGAAAGAAACCTGATTTCTGCCAATGTTTTTCTTTAAAATCTATCTCGTGACTTGGGGTCTTTCCTTCACGAATGAAAGTCTTCACTCCCTCCATTTTATCTCATCTCAGTGAGTTAAACTAACAACAGTCAAGAATCGTTAATGGATTGTAACGTAAAACTGAAGCTTTTGCCACAATGCCAAAACAAATTTGCTCTCTCTAGTAGAAATTGCCTCTAAAGTACAAGCAAATGCTTATGCTTTGCAAATAAAAAAAGGGAAATTAAGTTCATTCACTCGTTGAAGACAATATTTCTAAAAAGCATATTGCAATGCATGTCCATTTTTCTCTAAATTGCAATAGTTCAAAGTTTTATTTACCACATGAGAATGATAGGAACATCCATTTGACGAAATGACAATGGGTTCATTTCATTTATTTTTAACTCTCATTTCAGCATCTTTTCCCAAAATACGTGATCACAAGCTCAACACTCTTTTCACCCAAACAATAGATTCCCAAAATTCCATTCTGGACATCCCTAGAATCATCTTTCCATTGCCATGAATATCAACTGAAGTGAAGCGATTTTGATTTTCCTCCCCATTTCCCACGTGGTAACTCTGATGTGCACCGACTCACGAATCTGAGTCATGTCATTGTTTCGAATCGGCGGCAAAATTGGGCGGCAAGTCCATTGTGATGTGGAAACCAGATATACGTACTTTAGGTGCTGACAATGGCCGCTGATCGAGATCACGATTTCCGAGGCTCACTCACTTTCACCGGCTCCTCCCTTTGACACTACTGCCTTTGTTTGCAGCCGTTGAAAGTTATATCATGATGTGTTTCTGGCTAATGTTTTTATGTCAAGTTGGTACTCATCAAAGAGATTGAGGAGCTTTTATTGCTCGACGTTGTTTGAGTTGTTCCGTGGGATGCCCAAAGGATAACATGCTCAATTAAGATACAACCAATTATTATACAATTTATCATACGAGTTTGAAAGTTTTTAGCTCAATATTTATGCCTTAACTCTGGTGAAGTTAATACTTACAGTGCTGGCCAAATTATTGAACTACAGAGTTTTTTTTTTTTTTTTTGTAAACTATTTGTACTAAAATAATATTTATTTTACTGTTAAAGTACAGTACATACTGTACACTGATTATTACGTTATTTTGCATAGCTTAATGTTTGCAGGTGGCAGCAATGAATGCTTTGTTTATGTGTTCTTTGTTTATCTACCAACCAGGAACATAACCTCAATCAGCTCAAACAGTTCACTAGTTCTTTTTATTAGTTGTTCTGTTATATTTAAAGTTAGTTTTAGGGAATTAGTGAGTATGTGCATGTGAGTATATATAATAGTGAATATAAACAATTTTTTACCTCCTTTTTTAAAAAGTTAAGAAATGGTGTACACCTTGTGAAAAGTATGCCAAAAAGACTTAAAATGCTCAATAAGAACAAGGGAATGCATACTAAATATTAGATAATTAATTCACTGTTCGTTAATGTGTCCATAGTTATGTAATCAATAAAGAATTTGCTTTTAAAACAGTCTTAGTCTAATAATTTGGCCAGCACTATATTTCTGAGCGAAATGTCATATTTTAGTATGGTATAAATTCAAGAGTCACAACTGACTTTAACTGCATTTATGTCGAGGACTGCATACTAAGTGCCTTGCCTCCACTGTTTTTATATACCGATAGATGGCAGCACCATCACCGGATCGAGCAGTTAATGAGAATTTAGAACTAGTCCAAGAGCTAATAGCTACCTGGTACTAGCACCCCCAGAGGTATCGTTTCACTTGGAGGACATTGAGACCACGAGCATATTTAACGTCGCCCAGTCCCCTTTAATGACGACGGTGGGTCTTCGACCAGCAAGGATCGAACCCGAGGCCCTCCGGCCCCGAGTCCAATGCCTTACCGATCAGGCTACCACGGCCCCATATGGTATAAATGATGTAGAAAAACGACGGGGAACAATGAAACTTTTTTTTTTTCATCTCTTATTTTGCATGCACTAACTAATGTATCCAAAGATCAGTGACGCGCTTCCGTCCGCCTCATTTCGTGCTTCCAAGCCGCAAACCTGGGATCGGTTCCGGTTGGGCACGGTCGATTCAGCCTTTCATCCCTTCAGTTGGTCGGTAAAATGAGTACCAAACGTGCTTGGGAACTAAACCCTGAGAGTTCCGCGTTATCGGTTGATCTCCTAACCACGACATCTGCCTTGCACCCCAGAGCTTTCGGTCTCGTAAACTGAGCTGGCCGTAATGGCTTGCCCCATTGCAAGGGTACCCCAAACTTAAATGTTTGGAAGGCGGAAATTCATAATTCGCTGAATGAAACTCCAAAGTTCACCGAATGATAATAATTTTGCCAAATAGAACTCCAAATTTTTGCCGAATGACGATCATTTTGCCAAATCGTCAAGCAAAATTTGCCAAATAAGGAATTTTTTGGAAGGTCACATTGACTTCCCGTGACCTTCAATCGACCTTTCAATCCTCATTTTGCAATTTTGCTATAATTATTGGCATATATTTAATTGAAAAATCCATCAAAATCAAAAATTCTACAACAATACTAATTTGTAAATTAGAGTCACATGCTTTTTTATTGACAGTTAAATAGAAACTATTATGTTGAAAATAATGTTGAGCGGTCAAAATACACTACTTGTTTAGAAGTTTCTAGATTTTACTCATAAAAAAAAAAAAAAAAAAAAAAAACGAATAATTTGAAAAGTTAATATTATATTAATTGATTGGATACTTTTGGGAAATAATAAAAGATGTTTCAAAAAAATTTCGGATATTTTTTTTAATGTAATTTAAAATGGGTGCATAATGAACACATTTTCCCGTAAACTACATCTGATAGGCCACTAAGTGAGTGTACCTGAGCTGCAAGCTTCCTGTCTCCTGTGGGTTGGTTGTAGGAAGCGGCTTATCTACATCAGAATATTGATAATTTTGAAACTGCAATCAAATTGTATCAACTATAGTAGGGTCAAACCTAAACTAGCAGCATTGTAGAGGATACGCTGATCCTAATCATAACATTATGGTGCTGCTAGGTTAGGTTTGCCCAACTATAGGCAAAATAAATCTCTACTACGTATTCTCAGCTTAATAAATTTTTGCCATTTCTTCTTAATTCAGAATAAAATCGTAAAATAAAAATACAAATGAATTTACGTTTTAAAAAAGCTCATTCCTGATTGAATAAATGTTAATCATGTTCTGTTTTTGTGTTTGCCTATAAAATGCATCTACTTTTAATAATGAGGCAGCAAGCTCACAATGGAATGAAAACTATTAACATCAAAGAAATCAGTTGTCTTAATATAATGCGCAGATATAAACCTTCTTTCCTTCAGGTGATCATCGCCCTTCCTCGACGCCATAATATAAATAGCAGTGTTTTTTCCTTAGTTGAAATTCGAAACTGGTTACATAACGCTGTAAGCAAATAATTACTGCACCATTGTAAAGATAATCAAGAGCTATAAAAATTTCACATGGCCTACATCGCCGGAGTAGTCACAAAGAACGCAATTAGTTTTAATTACAGTTACTTTTTCTTTCTTGCATTGGTTGAATTTTATAAAATTGGTATTGCTTCTGCGGACGTACGTTTACAACAGGCATTCTCAATTTTGGTATATTTATTTCGAGATGCGAACAAGCTATTGTTTCCACTTGCAACACACGGACAGCATAGTAAAAGCAATTTAGGGACGTCCGTTTTTTCCTAATTACATATTTCAAGGCACTAAACGTTTTATAACATTAGTCTTTTTGAAAAATGAAATTTATTCTCATACAAGTTCGATAAGATTCAACAATTGTTGGTGCTTTCTTATTAGAAAAGAAAATGGTAAACTTTAAGTTTATTTGTGCTCGGGTACATTCTAAAATTGCACATGTTTCCTATTTAAAAGCAGTTACAAATTGGTTTGACCCTTAAGAGAGTTTCTTACTTAACGAATTCAGTAAAATTACCAAAGAATGATTTCTTTATAATGCAAGAATCTTCATTAAATTTTGTGTTGCAACAAGCAGAAATAGTTAGAGGGGGGGGGGTAAAAAAGCGGAGTACGACTGATATAATGATTAGCCGTCAGTAACTTCAGAGATCAATCTGTTCTCTTTTGAGCGGGTTAGTTCAAATTGCTAAAGTAAAAGTAATGAGGCAAAACTCATAATCAGTCAAAAATCTGAAATAAGTTATTACAGAATAGATTGATGGAAAAAAACTGCAATAACCTGGTAAACTTGAAATATACAATTGAAATGATTTAGTATACAGGTTAACCTTCATCAAAATAATCAATCATCTTTAGCCTTGGAAAGAAAACGCTAGTTTAAGAATGTGTCAATCGAAATTGGTGATTGTAGGGTCACATTGAGTTCACATTGCAATTTCTTTTTCAACAATTGAGAATTTGTTTCGTTACATTTTTGTTAGAAAATTTCATATTTTACCTATATAAGATTGTGCTAAAAGTAAGTCACCGCCAGTAGGGCAAAAAAACCTTTAACTTGGAAAAAGTAATTTTTTTCATGCATATAAAATCTGCACACAAATTCAGAATGATCCACATGCGAAACGCGTCGGAAATAACTCTGAGTAACCATAAACCAGATTAGGACTCGACCGATGCATCGGCCTGGCCGATGCATCGGCGCCGATGGTTCAACAATTTAGCCATCGGCATCGGCATCGGCGGCCGATGCTAACTTGCAGGAAACATCGGCCCATCGGCCTTAAAATACATCGAAAAGCCGATGGAATTGGCCGATGTTTTTGAAAAAAAAAGGACCTTTGCAGTTTTACTTTTTAATACATAGTAAAGGGAGTTATTGTTTTCTTAATAAAATTTTTTACTTGAATTTCAGTACGAATTTCTTTTAGTCACCCCTGAAGAAATTTTTAATTTTTCATTCAGGTACAAACAAGTTAATTATTGCGTTGTTTCTTGCAGCTGGATGTACGTATATATCTCTCATAAGTCATAACTCAAAAATGTTAAGCTGTAGAAGGTTAAATTTTCGCATGTGGGGTGTGCGTACGTTCCAGTTGTGCACTTTCCTTTTTGTTTTCGATCGGGTGTTCTGAAAAGCCAGTTTACTCATTTTTTGCGGCTATTAATTACATATTTCAATGCAAAACTAATATAGCGTCTTAGACTGACGATTATTTGGTGATATATTGCCAAATTGGAGACTATGGAAACAAATATGAGATGGCGAAACCGTTTTTTGGGTCATTTTGCTAGATTCCCGTTGAACCGACGGTAATTTTTAATTTTTTGATATTTGTAATATGAATCACAGTAATGCAGTCTTTTCTGTATCGCTTCGGCGGAGTTACAAGTTTGGGGCCCGTTGAAATACATTTTGGAGCCCTCTTTCTCTATCACGGAAGCTGTAAAACCTATAGCATAAGGATTTTTGTAACTCCTATGGTGCCCCTATGGTTATGAGGCCTCTCGCGCAATTGCAACAGTTGCTATATTTTAAATCCGCCACTGCACGTCAAAACAAACTCGGGTGCAAGTTTTAAAAGTTTTTTTCTGCTCCATGTTTATAATTATTTTGAACTCTTATTTTTTACGACTATTTTTTGAATTTCCGAGAACACTTGTGTGGCCCTCCTCCCACTCCCTCAATTTCTGAAATTAAACTCTAGTTGTACTTCTGAGTTGTTTAAAACTAACACCATTCATAAAATTAAAGATTTGTTTTTCAAACTTAATTTATTGTTTCGAAAGAATTTAGAGCATTAATGTAAGAAATTGGTTAAAGACGTTTTGAATGGTG
Source organism: Uloborus diversus (assembly GCF_026930045.1). NCBI lineage: Eukaryota > Metazoa > Arthropoda > Arachnida > Araneae > Uloboridae > Uloborus > Uloborus diversus. The sequence continues at coordinate 70,787,384 of NC_072737.1, read as the reverse complement.
ACATAATTTGGAAATCAAAGGGACTTTTGAATTTTTTCTTCGGAAGTGCTGAAGTAGATTCAGAAACTCTTCCGAGGCGTTGGTGGTAGCGGTTCTGTACTAAAACCATGAGGTCGAAGTTGGGGCCGAAGTGTGAGTTACTCCACAATCAGAGGGTGGCCCCCCTCCCAAACCATCCCTCGTCGTTTCAAGCATTTCTTAAATATTTAGCGATTATTTATTTTGGTCAAGAAATGTCATTTTGCGTATTTCTCATACTTGTTTCACCTATATTTCGTAATGCGCCATCTTTTTTGCATCATTAATAGCGATCGATTTTTTTTCTGTTGTAAGTAACTATTTTTATGTATTTTTATAAAATCAATGAATGAGTTATTTTCGTTTTTTTATAGAAAAGTTTCAAGGACTTTCTATTATGCAATTTTTTAAATTTCAGAAAATTATTGTTAAATTGAAAAATTTAATTTGAACTTCTTTGTAAAGCTTCATAAAAGATTAAACAACCAAATTGTTCAATATTATGTGTGTAAACAACAGATCAAGTAGTATATTTATTCAGTTATTAACTTGGTGTAAATATTGAGTTTGTTTATTGTAGCTGCGTTTTAAGAACCTCGCTCTTTTCATGGCTATTTCTTTTTTCAGCAAAATTTATGAAAAATGCAAACTTTTCTATTCATAAATTTTAAATAAGTACGAAAATATTCCTATTATGATTTAATATTGTAATTTATCTGTTGTCTTTTTTGTTTAATTTGATGACTAAAAAATGTCTATGTGCAATCTTTCCACTTAAATTGCGTTATTTGTTGACGGTTTCATAGTTTTATTCTTTTTTTTTTTCTTTTTGAATGATTAAACAACATAATTTAATGTTTTTAAACTATTTTTAGTGTACCTAAATCCATACATTTTTTCAATATTACTGAAATCTTAGTTATATGTTCAATTTAAAAAAAATCAATAGGTTATTAAACAGTCTCTTTGTTTATCTTCCTTTTTTTTTTTTTTTTTTTTTTTTTTTTTTTTTTTTGGCTGTTGTTCTTTCTATTTCATCATACAGCAGTCAAAAAAGGAGAAGCATAACATTGTACAAATACCCTATACAAATTGTAAGTAGTACGATCCAAAAGTTCGGGGACAAGTTGTATAAAACCTTACCCAGAATAGTTCACATTACCGAAGCACATCCACCTTCAAAAGGTCACCTTGAGGGACTATGTACTTCTGCCAGTGTTCATATAACTTTTGGAATCACTCCTAGAAGCCACTTTTCGCTACCTTCTATGACGCAGCTTTATCTTCTCCTGACGGAAGAAAGCGGCGTCCATGCAAATGTTTTTTTTTTTTTTTTGCTGGGAACAGGTAAAAGTCACACGGAGCTAAGTTCGACGAAACGTTAGGTTATTTGTTTGGCATATCAGAGTATTGACCAATCCTATTCTATTCTATTCAAGAGTCACAACTGACTTCAACTGTATTTATGTCGAGGACTGCATACTATGTGCCTTGCCTCTATTATTTTATATACCGATAGATGGCAGCACCATCACCGGATCGAACAGTTAGTGAGAATTTTGAACTAGCCCAGGAGCTAATAGCTACCTAGTACTAGCACCCCCAGAGGTATCGTTTCACTTGGAGGACATTGAGACCACGAGCATATTTAACGTCGCCCAGTCCCCATTAATGACGACGGTTATTGACCAATCGAACATTGCATCTGCAACATGAAAGTCGCCTTCTTACCCACGATGAAGTTAAAGCAGCAGCGCAAGAGGCTTTACAGGAGGTTGCGAAAAATGTCTTCCAGGTGTGCTTCTAAAAGCTATATGAACGTTGGCAGAAGTGCACAGTCGTCCAAGGTTATTTTGTAGATAAATGTGCTTCGGTAATGTGAACTATTCAGGGTAAGGTTTTATACAACTTGTCCTCGAACTTTTAGATCATACTACGTACGTATGCGTTTTCAACTTACTACTTCATAACGTTTTTAAGTGACGCGAGTTTACGCGCATGAAGACATCACAAGAGAATTTGCGATAATTAACTGAGGAGGCGTTCAAAATGGATATTTTGGTCATCTATATGTTCTTAGGTACATAGGCATGTACAGATGTGCCGAAAAAACTTGTGAAGTTTAAATTGGGTGATCGTAAAATAGAAATTTAGGTCGAGAAATCTGATTTTTTTTTTTTTTTTTTTTTTTTTGTGATTACGCTTCCTTATTCCTAGAAAGGAAGTAAAGTGAAATAAATCAATGATCCTTTAAATCCCTGATAATCTTATCAATTAATTTCTGTTTGATTTTTTTTTTTTTTTTTTTTGCATCGGCCAACGGCATCGGCCATCGGCCATCGGCAATCGGCCATTTGGAGGAAAACAATCGGCCATCGGCCATCGGCCGTCTTTGAACAATCGGCCAACAATCGGCATCGGCCCATCGGCCAAAAAATGCCATCGGTCGAGCCCTAAACCAGATGTTAGTGTTGGTGTTAGGCTGACAATATAAGAGCGTTTCTGACTATAATCAATTAGCCATTTCACTGCAAAGGTTTATTGCTTAAGTCTTTCTTCTTTTCGCGTTGAGCTAATTTTACTGTTTGTTGGCTTATTTTTTGAAATGAAGTGTACTCAATACTAGGAGCAAGCAGCGTTTGTGATTTTTTTTTTATTTTAATTTTATTCCATTTATTTATTTATTTTTTAAATAAAAAACGAACTGTTTTTTAATCGAATTTTTTTTATCATCAGTTTTTTTTTTTTTTATTTCTTTGAGATATTAATAATTTTATATTTAACAAACATAATATATTTCATACAATAGATAAAAAAGCAACTTTATATCTAATTAATGGTACCACTGTTTCCTGGAATTATAATTTTCATACTTTTTAGAAAAAACATTCTTAAAATTTTGCTGTTTTCTATGTTTTTTAGTTTAGAGTCGACAAAAGTTTTGAAACGGATTCAATCGAGAGTGGAGAAAGTGGTGGTAAAACTTGATAATAAAACAATCTAAACTAATGAATCCATTCAGCTTACATATTAGGATAAGTTCTCTAAATATTCAGTAATTGTTTACGATTTTACATTATACAGTTTAGATAAGATGTGATTTTGTTTTATGCTTTGCTTAAAGATAAGGTTTCCGACATCACATATATTTTTAGTGTAAAATAATATGTTGAACAATTACTTTTCTTAACAATATTAGTCTCGATGCATGAGAAAATTTTTTATTTTGTTCTGAACTAATTTTGGAGTAAAAGCAATACTGCAAGAGTCTGAAAATCTGCTATACAGAAAGAGGGATCTTGTAGTTTTGCCAGTTGAAGCCAGTTGTATTATGTAGTGTAGTTAAATTTAGAGCAACACATTCTGAAAATTCAAAATTAGTTTATATAAATAAAATCAGATGATTTTCATCAATGATTTTGTTTAAAAAAATCACTTGATTTTAATCAGAGATTTTGTTAAATCAATTTATTTAAATCATTATTTTTAATTTCTTGATTTAAATCAACGAACCCTGGGAGTAACTAAGCAGTAAAAACTATCAAGTCACCTTAATTACTTCCAGGCCCGGCTCCTGGGGTGGGCGACCTGTGCCACCGCATCAGATTTTAGGGGCGGCAAATTTCGTTAGGGAAAAATGTAAGAAGGCAAACAGAAGAGAAAAGAATGAAAAACTCAAAATTGTTCCTTATTTTTTTTTTCTTTGCAGCACAAATTGCAGCAAATCGGGGCAGTATGCTCGTATTATATATCAATTATATATATATTAATATATATATATATATATAATTAGTAATTATATATATATATATATATATATATATATATATATATATAATTACTTTATATTTAAAATATGTGCTAGTTTGTATCTAATGAAGGGAAATCTTAATTTAGACACCTACTGATGTACGCAAAAAAAAAAATTAAATATCTATATTTAAGGAATTAAGATGAAGTACAAAATTATATCGAAAACGAAAGCAGATGGTACATCTGACATGTTTTCGCAGAGTTCTTTCACTTATCGCCCGGTCAGCGAAAATGATTAAGTGCTGCTGAAAAAAAAAAAAAAAAGGTTAGGTGTGAATTAGTCGTAGTTCCTTAAACGGTCATTGGCTTCGATAGCGAGTTGGATGAACCGCTGCTCAATGGTCACCTGAACAATGATTGTAGTTGTAGGCACTAATTACGTAGATCACGGCTCAATTCAGCAACGGCTTCTTCTCGCGGTATGATGTAATTTCGCTATCTATTGTAATCTATAAATTGGATGTGTAATTGCAGTAATTACGCTCTTTCTACTGAGCATCGTTGTAGTTTTGTAAATTTAATTTTGCTTTTTACTCTCGATTTTTTTTTGTATGCCTAATTTTAATATTTATAAACCGAGCTATAAAACTGTTTCTGAGATCATCTAGTCGAATAAAATGATCACGACAAAGAACAGTAGGTGTTTTAACAGGTAATTTATCCTGTAGGTAATTTATAATTATATCAGGTAATATATAATTATGAATAAAAATGAAAAGTACGATACTGTAAACAGTCCGCGGAACGTCTAGTTAAATAAAATTAATTTCCTTGTATGTTTTATGTATTACACACTTTCACTTTGAACTTAAAACTTTTCAAAAATAACACCCTTCCTCGAATGCCACCCGCCTCTAACATATCTCAAGACGTTTAAAAAAAAAAAAAAAAACATATAATTGGATAAAAGCATAGAAAGTGGAGTTCCTTCTGCTTTTGTCACTTACAGCTAACATAGTTAAGAAACATAAAAATGAAAATTAAAAAGAAAAAAAAACCGATATTGAAAGTAAAGTGAAATAACTTTACGCGTGGCAATTTTTTTTTAACTATGAACTAACTGTTTATGTTATGATCGGACTATCTTATCATAAGATAAGAAAATACCTTTGTGCTGAAAAGTAAAGTAATTAATATCAACGTCAAAAAGCACAAATTGCAGATTACTGCAGACACGTGTTTCAGCGTTACAAGGAATGCCTTTTTCAATGCAAAAGAAATGAGCTTATGGATGAAAAGACTTTTGTCGGATGTCTTTTCATCCATAAGCTCATTTTTTGCATTGAAAAAGGCATTCCTTGTAACGCTGAAACACGTGTCTGCAGTAATCTGCTATTTGTGCTTTTTGACGTTGATATTAATTACTTTATTTTATCATATTTTAATGACATCGTTCCGACATTTTGCTTGCACTGGAATCTTGTAATTACTATCTCACTCAAACATTTCTTCATTCTAAACAGCAGATCCAATGCGTAAACATCACATGAAAGATGTCGTGACTAATTGTTTCACAGAATATCTCTCAAAGCTGACGAATCATCAACATGAATTCTGTCCCCATTCTCGAAAACTTTCTCTACTTCGAAAACTAGCGCGAGTGTGGTGCGAAATGCCCTCAAATTGCTTTATTATTCAGTCAAAACCAGAAGTGTCGTCTTTTTTTGCTCTACTCAAGCATAATTTCGACATTCAAGAATGAGTCTTAAGAGTTCACATCTTCTTAAAGACAAGAGAGTCTTATCTTTCTTTTTTTAAGTTTTCTTGCCGTTATTTGAAATTTGTTCCACTTCGTGTTAAAAAATTCTTCATAGTTTTGCTGTTCTGTTTTCACTTCCGCATTCCTGGAAAAAGCGCTAAAATGAGTTATTTTTAAAGGTCACTTTCACTTAAAGAAGTCTTAAACAGTTTAAGTTTTAAATTACTTAAACTGCTTAAGTAAACCTATGTTACTAGTCCATGTCAGCTTTTGTCCGAAATGTAAATGTCAATGATCCAGTTTCATGATTAAACTTGAAGTAGGACGAAAATTTGAAGTTCCTATTATATACCTGGCTTTGCTTTAATCAAATTGTAGCCAACACTTCCACGATTCTTTAGGGGTTTCTAACCAGCGTCTGATTTCTAAACTTTAGGACAGTAGACCACAGACATCTGTGGAAACTCCCTTCAACTGTACAACCGAAAAAAAGTGCTGTAGAGTTGCTACAGCACACCATTTTCTTTATTGCACATGCTACGGACTAGGGCACACTTAGGAAGTAAACTACCTAAATAAAATACTAGTTGCAAAAAATGCTTGTTTTGATCCTAAAAACTGACATTGCTATACACTTAATATTCATGTTCCGCTCTTGATTTTAAACATCATAATAAACAAATCAAAACTATATGCAATATACCAGGCAGCCCAGTTATTACTTCCAGAGACTGCAGTTTCGTTCCTGTTAGAGCTCGTCAGTCTGGAATGGTGAATAACTGAACTGTGGGTAATTGTTATCTCATTTAAGCTGAGAGCGCCAACGAACTGGTAGATAAAGGAAATTTAGCACACTAGCGAGAATCCACCAGCAATGGTACGGTTTAACTCGTAAATTGAAGGGACCTACAACTTTGAGGGGCCTTCCATTCTAGAAGGGGCCCTTAGACCGGGCCTCATGGATCTAATATTAGATTGGGCCTTGTTTCTAACGAGAAATACCAGCATCCACAGGAGGTGAATGATTGAGCGTGACAATATTATAACAGACCGAACTTCTTTCTTTTTTTTTTTTTTTTGAACAATAAAAAGGTTGCGATAATAAGTTGGAGCACTCATGTATCCAACATTGTGCCGCACGAGAAAATTCTCCACCCCCTACCCTAGCTATCTGTTTTTTTTCTCCAGTCACGATATTACATTTTTGAAATGTGTATAGTTATACTGGGTAAAATCCCCATCCCGTTATCTTAACTCTCCGGAACTCACGTCAAATTAAATGGTTGACCTGACAACTTGTCGTGTGAGAATTTTTCTCACATCACGTATTTCTCTCAAAAACGCCAGAAATGTTTTGTACTTGAAAATATTTCATTGACTACTGATTCTAAGCATCTCACATGTTATACAAAATGATAATACTTGCTGAAACAAATAAAACATTTGACGAAACAAAATCAAACAATATTTTTTCCCCTTGCTGTGAGTATTTTCCTCACGGCAAGAGTTCTAGAGGGTAAATAAAGCTAATACGCTTTAAAATCATCAAAAAGTGTCGCAAAAATTGGCGCACTTAACGGTACACATTACATTTTATCATAAAAAAGTTATTTACGAAAGGTCATTAAAATATGTTTAAAAGTGTGAGACTTGAAAAACAATTTAGAGGAATGTTTTAAATTAATCTTTCTGCCAATTGGTAGTTCGGTGCAAATGTTTGAAATATGGGAGTGCAGAATATTAAGCGAAACCAATTGAGTAAAAAAAACTGCTAGCAAATCACAGTAACCTTAATAGAAAATCAAATTAGTAAAAAATTACACAGACAGTTCTTTTAGTAATGCGTACGAAAACACAGAAATAGTACGATTTTACAGGAAACAAAATACTTTTGCATCAAAGCAATATTTTACAAACAGCCTGTCAATCCAATTTCTTCGCAAGGGAATGTGTTGCAAAGCAAAATAGTTAAGATATCTTATCTGTTTTAAAATAAACAAACTGGAAATTAGTTTTCGAAATTACAATAATTATATATATAATAGCCAATGATCAAGTAACCCGCAAGTTTCAACAATGAAACTCGCGCCACGGCATGATGATTTCATAATATGTTTCGGTAGTGTTTGACACGAAGGGAAAGGCTTTATTGTGACAAGGCAGAACTGGTTCACGTAACTTAACTGTTTTACTGGTAAGACTGACATTTCAGTAGAATGAAAAAACGGAAAAAATGGTTAGCAATGAACGCTACCTACTGGAGTTTAGAGTTAATTCACTGAAGTTAGGGTTACAATTTCAAATATCAAAATATCACCAAACAGACAATTGCTTCGTTCAAATGTAGAAGAGTAAAAGCAATTTTCACCCGTCATACCTTGAAGGGCGACTTTATTGAACATAAAGAAAGAACATTGTAATTTGCAATAAATCTCGAATTAAAACATTATTTTTCAAAAAAAAAATATGAAAAATATTTTGCTTCAAATGAATGAATAAGGCTCATTCCATACAGATTCAACGGATGAGTGCGCTCGACCATTTTTATTTTTTTTTTTTGGAACTCATATCACAAAAAGATGCATATGAATGATGCTTAAAACCACTTTTATTTTTTCTCTAATTAACCCTTGATTTTTTAGAGGTCATCAAAAGTGATTTTCGCAGTCAAAAATGGGACTTTTAGACCTTAGCATTTTTGCCAAAATCTATTTGAATAACATTTATGGCAGTTAATTTTACGCTTTGGTGTTAAAGTGCATAAGATGATAGTCTCACATGCTGAGTTACGTGGCTGCAACTTAATAATTAAAATAATGGCAACAGGTTAAAGTTCAAGGTCAAACGTAAAATTTTTACTCATTTTCCAGGGGGATAACTCGCGTAGGGGACGGAAACACAAAATGAAATACGGCAAAAACTAATCACTGGAACCATGCTAATAAGAATATGTAACTGTCGCTGTGTGTTTGCTTACCCTTTATTGGTCACAGCCTTTTTGGCAAAATTAAAAACTTGGAGATAACCAGTACAAATGGTAATTAAACCTCTCATCTTGGGGCAAGAGATAGTACTAGTAGTGCTGATAGGTGCTGCTATACAGTACGATTTAGTACAATTTTTCAATGAGAGTCGACCTAGGACCGCAACTTTAAAACGCGTTTTGCTTAAAATTTGAAAATGCCCACTGACATCCCTTTGCTTCTCACTGCCTCAAATGAAGGAACGTAAATGCATTAATAAATAAGCGGATACGTAAGGAATTTTATAAATGAATGAACAAATAAACAAAATGAACCATTTCACCTTGCCTCACGCGCACTTGATAAATTTTATTAAAAATGTAAAAAAAAACATGCCTAATACAGCATTCTCTCTATATATATTCCTCTCGTATTTGGTGATGCTGATCGTGGTGGGGATACAGTAATGGAAGTGCTATCAACAGATATCAGTTTACACGTCATTTTCAACAGTAGCAACGGCATGGCGCGTTGAGCATCGTCGTGTGTTGTGGAGGAGTTTATTCGTCATGGTAGTTTTTTGACTACTGCTCAGCAAGAATTTTACAATCGTTTCCAACTTGGTCGACATGATCATGTTCGGATAGAAAAAAATCGATTCGTGTTGTAAAAATCGCTGTGCAGAATGTTTCTTACATTCGTATCAGAAAATTGCTAGGCAGCTGCTTGTTTAAAGGCTAAACAGGTGATTCTTGGATAGACGCTATCACGTGTGCCACGACTTTGCAGCGTTGTAACGGTCTGATGTCGATCATGCGTTTTTGTTTTCAGTGGGCTCTAAAGTTTGGCCTCCAAACGAGATTTTTTAAGAAAGAAATTGAACGCACTTACACTCATTTAGTGTACGTAAAAGTTGACTTTTGATAATCCACTGTTTGAAATACGTATATGATTACTCTCTATATCCTGACGATAACGCGGTCCTAGTTTTAAACATAGATTATCCCAGTGCTCTCAAATAATTTTACTCCCCCCCCCCCCACTTTTTTTGAGTGTGTTTGTGTATACAGTAAAATCTGTCTACAACGATACTGTTGGGACCGAAAAAAATATTGTTATAGACAGGCTATCGTTGTAGACGCTTTCATTCTTCATGAAAAGGAAAATATCGTTATAGGCAGGTTTATTGTTATAGACAATATCGTTATACACAGGTTTCATTGTATATGTGTATGTGTGTTTGCTAGGGAATATATCAATGATGGTTGCTATAACTTTTCACATTCTTATCTCCGTAGTGAACGCAGGGGTGCCCACCCCCTAAGAGCAAGGGCGCACCCCTCCCCTAGATATCACCAAGACCCCCCTCCCAAAAAAAAGCAAAAGCCCCACCACCACAAAAAAAGTGAGAAGCACCCCTCAACACCCCCCCCCCTAGCAAATTAAATGGCGCAGTCTACGCCATGACCCCCCCCCCCCTCCACTTGGGCACCCCTGGTGAACGAATGAGCGTCTCAAAATCTGTTCCTATAAAAATGACATAGATGATTTTCAAACATCACTGATAATCGGTAAGCCAGATATAATCCGCATATGGAAACTTCTGTGCATTTTCCTTAGGGCTAAAAACTTTCTACAACAAACCGGTAACACAACTCAACAACTTTGCTCAAATTACTCTGAAAACGAGATTGATTTTGTGCTTGCTGGGCTCTTAATTAGCCACAAGCTTCATTCCCTTCTGCGATTAAGTTAAAAATATTCGCATGAGTGTTTGACCCTTCTCACTTGTAAACCTGATATTAATGAATGAAACAATTCAAAATTGTGTTTTACGCTTGATCCAAATTTGCCTTTTTGCCGAGTCAAACGGGTTGCTCTTATTTTTACGAAGTATGTCACCGTGTTTTTAACATATAAGTTTCTCTCTTGCAGAGTTCATCTTGCAGTCTGCTGAAGAATCACATGTGAAAGAAGACAGCTGTCAAAAAATGTTTCTTCACACATGATCGTACGTTAAAGTAAGTTTTGTTTACTTATTTTTAATGTAAAATTTTATTTCTGAATCCAAGTGAAAGTTTTAAGACGTACAATGCACCAAGATGGAAGTTTTTTATAACAATAAACATCAACTAAAACTAAATTGATTACTCATCTGGCTAGAAAATCGCCCGTCAAGGTATGACGGGTGAAAATTGCTTCTACATTTGAACGAAGCAATTGCCTGTTTGAAGATATTGTTACAAATTCTGTAAATAGTAATTATTGTAGTAACGTAACCGGTAAATAGTTTCCCGTATTAAATATACAACCCCTATACATTCGGCTAAAGTATACGATCCCCCTATTTCTTCTTTGTTCATTGATAAAATTTGATAACGGTCTACTATTTTCAAGAAGCGTTTGGAATCTTGAGGAATATTTGAGAGATTTCTTTCGATGTTTATAAAAGCGCCCCGCGAGATAAAAAGTTAGTTTCGATTGAGGATTCGAACTGAGAGTGTATTAGCTCTGTTTATTGCGAGGCTTTTCGCTGTGTTGTTTTTCGTATTTGGAAGCAAATACGTGTGTAACCGTTGAGTTTACGGTGTGGTGTGATTTTTGCTTAATTGCTGATGATTAATTTAGCAGTTGTTGACGATCTTTCCTGTACATAGTGTAAATAAATTCTCTGTGTTTTTAATCAAGAACTGTGTCGTCCTTTCAAGAAAGTTGGAAGTCGCGCCGGATCCTTACAATATTTTGATAGTTGAAATTTTAACCCTAACTCCAGTGGATGAACCCTTAACTCCAGTAAACAGCGTTCATTGTTGACCACTTTTTCGTTCGTTCATTCTCCTAAAATGACAGTCTTTCCAGTAAAACAGTACCGGATCCAGTTTAGCATTGTCAAAATAAAGCATTTCCCTGCATGTCATACTTTTCCAGAAAATATTATCAAATTAATCATGGTATGGCACGAGCTTCATTGTTGATGACGTCAACGTTACTCGATCAGCGTTACACCCGCGTTGTCCAGTTGTTGGATGTTCGAGATTCAGAAAATCGTCAGCGCCCATGTAGTATGAGTACGTGGCATGTTAAAGATCCCTTGGGTATTCGTTTGGCTTTGAATGCCCACGGCGAAATTAATCCCTTGTGCAGTTTCGCATCGAAGTGGTTTCTGGCACATGCGAATTGGCTATTGTATATATGAGGACCATCCGCATATAACCCTGGATGATATGAAAAAGAGTGTTAAATCAGTAGAGAATTTATCTGTTGTAATGTTTGGCATTTTGTTTTATTCTGTTTTAAAATTTTAAGCAACAAATTAAGTTAAAAACTACTTCTTCCGTCTCAAATTGGTCACCACATATTGGTCAAAAAAATTTTCCCGGTATTTGCTACATTTGAATGTTTCTGTTCTGATTTCCCCCCCCCCCTTCTTTTTAATGGTGCCGCGTTGGGTTAATTAGCCTTTTATACACCTCGCGCGATCCTATGATATGGCATCCAGTGTTTCATGTGAAACCATTAAGGCGCGGATGTCAATGGCGTAGATAGTTTTGGCATCCGGTTTCACCAGATGGAAGAACCTGGGCTCTCTTCGATGCGAAACTGCACTAGGGGTTAAGTTTGCCTAGGGCTTTCAAAGCCAAACGAATACCCAAGGTATCTTTCAAATGCCACATAATCACACGACATGGGCGCTGACGATTTTCTAATCTCGAAAATCCACCAACTGGCCACCACTGGTCAGAACCAGGAACTAAGACGCAGGAGGCCCACGCCTTTCCGCTACGCCATCCAGCTGTACTGAATATTAAAGCTGGTATTTTTTTGATTTTATTCAAACATTTTTCAAAGAATTCAGAGTGGTATGCAATCAATAAAGACCATTTACTCACCAAACATTCTTTCCTTAAACCAGGACTAAATTTCTTTCGAAAATCCAGGGGTAATCACTTTCTTAAACCAAGTCCCATTCTATAAAGATTCTTTCGCCACTAATAGCTTGAAACTATCTTCTAGTAAATGAATCATGAATTCACCTTCCATCAAAGTAACAGAATCAAGTATCCCCACCCCGAGTATAGTTTTCAAACGTATTTAAAAATTACAGCAAAAGAATGCAGAAATTGGTACTCCTCATACTTGTAATATTGTTTCAAATCTTCTACCATGTCGTAAAAACAATCTATGTACTGCTTAGCTTCAGTTAGAAGAACTTTAATAGCATAACTTCATCCAAATGCAAAATTTCCAAATTACTAATTCCCATCATTTAAGACTACCATAACGGTATATGCTGTAAATATAATCTTTATCGGAAGTGTACAGCTGCAAATTGGCCCTAATAACCATATCCTTATTGCAGCACCATAAATACTTTTTTGTATGGGCACGCCTTGTATTACAAAATATAGAAAATCACTAATCACAATATGATGGGTGCGAATTTCTTCTCCATTTCCATTTGTAGAAATAAGAAATCGAACGAGTAGATTCCACCCGTCGCAATTCGTGATTGCGAAAAACAAAGTTTGAATTCAAGATGTCAAAATTCAAATGAATGGAGATGGATGCTGGATGTTTTTTTTTTTTTTTCCTGTCTATAATTTTATTTTTCTAATCAACATATACTGTCGTTAAGCTTGTGATCCTCAAAGAGTTAAACCCTATCCATCATAAAGTAGATTACAGTCCATCCCTGATCGTACCTGCTGGAAAGTTGAAATTCTCAGCATTTTCAGTCTTGAGCGGCACACGGAAATCATCAGGTATGTCGGAAGCGTGCCTCTTTTTTTTATTCTAAATTTATTCTTTCTCCTTTTTTCTCGCGAACGTAACTTTTTATAGTTTCAGAAACAAAGAAATGGCGGAACGGGAATAGAAAGAATGAGCGCAAACTAAGCTCCAGTAATGATGCAGAACGAGAAGCATTCTAATTCCAGCCGAACGTGTAAAGTAGGAAAAATAACTTCGATTTGGTGCGGGGTTAAGTGGTCAGCTTGATCATTCATGGCTGCAGTTTCGGACGACCATAGCCAGTGGCGAAGCCAGGATTTTATTTCGGAGGAGGTCAATTTCAACTATCAAACTATCACCAAACAGGCAATTGCTTCGTTGAAATGTGGAAGCAATTTTCATCCGCCATATCTTGACCGGCAATTTTCTAGTGCAAAATAATTTTGAACTAAGCCCCCTTGCAGCATACATATTTTATGAAATCGTAGCAGTTGTTCTTAAATATTGAAATAAGAACATAACTACTAAGTGAGAAATAATTTAGGCGCATGTACCTATGAAAAACTTCAGTTGAAAAGTAACTGAATATGCGCGTCAATAACACTAAGCTTACAGTATACATGTATCGACAAAAGTATTAATCATATTTACTGTAAGAAGCAATTTCACCGCCTGTCAAAAAATCTAAAAATTCCTTGAGTGAATACTGAAAGTTTATCATGGTTGAAAGAAAGCAATGAATGCCCACTAAAGTATTGAAAAATCTATTTTATTGAGCAATCGCGAATTGCTAATTGTTTTCACTTTACCGCTGAAGGACGTCTGCCCGTCAGTTTTGGACAGGGGCACCACCGTTGACGGGCACCGCTAGGGCTGCTCTTCCAGCGAGCACCGTCTCCAGCAGAATCCACTTCTCCAGGGCGGTTGTGTCCATACCCTACACTTACATATACATGTCTGCACACACACTCGTAATTGCGCAAAGCAAAATTTTAATTCAAGATGCCTAAAATTGAATTTTTTTAGTTTCTTCCATTTAGTGGAAGTGGGACTTTAGCGGTGCTTTAGACGAAAAGCGGACCATTTTATCAAGACATTTGGTTGGCGGGACAAAAAGCGAGATTGTTCCTCCAAAATCTTGCCGTCTAGTCACTTTATAAAACCTAAGAGCAGCAGCATAACTATTTATTCATCATTACACTTGGTATCATCCCATGCATGGCTTCACTGAACGATAGTTAGTGCACATGAGTTGCGATTTTTTTCGCAAACACACGGCAGTCAAAATCGAATGAAAGGAATCAATTTTGTTTGTTTCTATACAAACAATTTTAAAATGACTGACCCGTTACCAAAGCAACCCGCAGGTTACGATCCAAATCAATCTCTTATTTATTTTTTTTTTCTTTTAGAAATCTCTCCCATCGTTAAAAAAAGGATGATCGACTCTCATTTCCAATTTCTCAAGATACGAATCTGAAAAAGTGCACTGGGTTTTGTTGTGAAATGCAGGATGGGAAGAACACGGAAGTGGGAACTTTTATGACCTTGTGACATCCAAAATTTTAGACATCTTCGCTCATGAAGAACGGCACTACGAATCTGATGGTTTTGCACTTTATGTCGAGCCAATGCCAACAGACAAAAAGTTTCTACATTTTTTTATGTTGGATTTCGTATTTTATTAGTCTTCTTTATGTTGAAGAAATAGTTTGGAAAATTATTTCTTGCGCCAAACTGCGATGACTGGTAGAACTGAAAGACGATAAATTGTCTGCCCCCTACGGTGAAACATACTCGTTGTGTTTAGCTTTTTCACGAATATCTATTTCAATCTATATATCTGTACCTCAGAGATAGAAGGACGTTCCAAAATTTGCGATTTTCTGTTTATTAGTGCTTTAGATGTAGAAACCTATGCTGCATCGAGCCATGTGAACGTAATTCTTTAAAAAAATTCCTTTTCAGCTTTTTACAAGGGTTAAAAGAGCGTACGTCCCATCCTTTGCATGTGAACCAGAAAAAAGTTTTTTCTATTTACTGTAAAATTATCATAATGTGATTTCGTTCCTCTGACTGAGGTGCAGATATCGTCGCCTCAATGCAACAATAGGATGGATATCTTACTGTTATTCCTGGGACTAGTTTTCTCACTGTTCCGCTGAGGCGACGATATATAAAAAATAATAGTTTAAAAAACTAAAAAAACACGCTTTCGTGAGAAAATGAACTAAAAACTGAAAAATAATCTTTGGATGATAGTAGTTGACCAATCACTTAATTTTAATGTAATACAAAAAAGCGTGGGGTGCTGTCTATTTACATTTTTTGCATGGACAACAAATGGAGGAAATTCAAGACAACTGATAAGAAGCCCCCCCCACGCTTTTTTGTATTACATTAAAATTAAGTGATTGGTCAACTACTATCATCCAAAGATTATTTGTCAGTTTTTAGTTCATTTTCTTACGAAAGCGTGTTTTAATAGTTTTTTAAACTATTATTTTATTGTTTACTTTTTAGTTTAACTTGTTTTACGAAAAATATTCATTTCAACATTGTTCAAAATCTTTTATGCTAATCCATCTCAGTCCAGGGGCGGATCTAGAGGGGGGGCCATGGGAGCCATGGCCCCTCCCAAAGCCTTGTGATTGTAGGAATTTTTTTTTAACAAAAAAAAAAAGAAAAAATATTATGAGAAGATAACAACATTTAGCACATGTGTTTTACTGAAAAAGAAGTGTAGGCCTTAACTGGGAGATAAATTATATTCCTATACTCAAAACAAAACTTTTATTTCCAAAATTTTTCTCCATCTTTTACATCATTTCTCGATTCAAACTACAGACACTTGGACGATCTCTAAATGCTGCTGTTCTCAGAGTATACCTATTGTTCACAAGAACAAAGAGAGCCTAAATTTTCGTTTTTATGGCTTTAATTTCAAAACTAGGGGGAGAACTCCCTTTTCCTATGCCCTTTCACAAATGCAGCAAAAAATTGCATTTTAAGTCTTTTATTTGGAAAAAATGTCGACGGAAACTAGCTTATCCAGCCCTTATCACTTAACTTGCTTAAAAGCAACTTAAATGAATTTTTTTGGGACTTCAATTACAAACGATTTTTAATAGGACCCCCTCCCTCCTTAGTTTATATCGTGATGATAGCTTAAAAAGAAGGTTTTTGGAGGAGCTCACGAATCTTCCACCCCTTTCTAAAATATGTATAAATATAGCTAAAAATGGAATTTTTAGAGCCTCAAAGGCAAAATATTTCCAGGAAGGAAGGATTCTAAGAACCTTCACACTTCCTTTAATGTAAGCAAACATTACCTAAAGGTGCATTTTTAGGCTGGACAGCTGAAGAGCAAGAAGAGCACCCCTCCTCTTCTAACTTCTTAACGTATAATGACAGAATATTTTGGTTTCTAAGCTTTATTTCCAAAAAGTATTTTGGGGCCAACGCCCGAAACCTGACCTTTCTCCGTACATCATCAAAAATAGACAAAATGCGTTTTTAGTTTCATAATTTTCAAAAATAACTCGGAAATTTAAATTTTGAAACATTTTTGAGGGAGATTCCTAAAACCACCCACTCACCTAATGTCTCCATACCCCGAAAATCGAGTTTTTAAAACTTCATTTTAATAAATTTTCTGGGGAGTTCGGAGTTTGTTCAAAATTTTCGGATGGCTCCTCCCAAAACAATCGGTTGGATCCGCCACTGTCTCAGTCATCGATGCATGTGTGCGGAAATCATATCTACATTACTTTGAAAATTTGAGATGCATTTGAATAAAAGCTATGTTCAACCATGGCCCCACTGAATACTTAAGCGCCAGCGCATTCAGTGGGGCCATGGTTCAACAATGGTCTGATCAGCAATGAATTTCCAGTTGAAGGCTCACCTAAATTTTGGCATGAAATCAGTTAAAAACAATTAAATTTCATGTTCTAATTACCTTGGAACATTGGAACAAATTTTGTCTGATGCAAAAAAATTAAAGGTTTTCGTAGATATTTTTAAATAATTTTTGCGAGTATTTTTTAAAGTATTTTTTTTTAATTTTTCCTTTTCCACATTGTTGGATTTATGCCAAAATATTGATTAAAATTGGAGGAAACTCACAATTAAAAGAGTTAATTAATTAATTTGACTATAGAATATTGCATTGTCATCGGGTCTGAGGTCGCGTGCCAAATTTCAAAAGAATCCGATCGCAGGAAGTTGGCGAAATTTGAGCTGCAAAATTCCGTTACAAGATACATACATACATACAGGTGAAGCTAATAAAAGCGTGTTAATAAAAATGGATACTGTGTGTGTCCCTTTACTTCCATAGGCGCACATATATGCAAAATTTTAAAGGGGAGGGGCTCCGATATTTCCCACATGGAAACCGATTTCAGTACCGATTAAAGTCGACCGCCGCACTCAGTCCCGCGGGGGGCCCGCTACGCGGACCCCCCCCCCCCCCGTGAGATGGAACCTAAGGCCTACGGCTAAGAGGTGGGGTGCGTGCGGAGAAAAGTACCGATTAAAGTTACTAAAATTTGACATTTTTAATAACTTATTCATCAATGGCTGGAGAAGAAATGTTTTTACGATTTTGCAAAGAAAAAAGTAGTATCAAAAGCAACCAAGTTCTAATTTCTGAGGGGGGGCTGAGTCCCCACCCCCATATGGGCTCCCATGTTTACCTCGCCTTCGGCACAGCGGTCCTTTGATGCTCAGGAATCCACATGGGGAGGGGGGGGGTGGTTAGTTAAGTCTATAACACATGACTTAATTAAGTCATAAAAAATAGGTCACTTCACTGACCGTTTTTGGTTTGAACATCAAATTTTATCACAGTTGACATCCTCCAACACAAAAAGTATGACTTTTTTTTTTACTGTAACTAAATTAGCGAGTACTTTAGTATTTCTGTTCAAAATATTGAAATTACTGAATTTAAGCAGCACTTCAAGCACTAAACGAGGCATTTTTGCCCTCTCTAAGGATACTAACCTTTTGATCAATTTTCAGCACATTTGAGATTTCCAAACGCAAAAATCTGACCAAATGTAACTTAGTGCTTTTGTTCATAATTTTCAAATTTCGAGGTCATACTTCTCGCAGAAGATTTTACTTGATTTGAAAAATCTTTTATACCTGTAACGTTGGGATTGACCATTTTTCTCAAGTTTCAGAAAAATAAAAGTGCAAAACGAGGCACGTTGACATCCTGAAAAAATTTGAAATGATGGGCCTGGCAGTATACCTGCTATTTACAGCAGTAGCAATAGCATGGTGCAGTGATCATCGTCATGCATTGTGGAGGAGTATATTCACAATGGCGGTTTTTTCACTGCTATTCAGCAAAAATTTCGTCTTTGGCTTCAACTTGGCGAACACAATCCTGTTCTGCAAGTAAAATTATTCACATTATGCAGGATTTTCCTTACATTCCTAAGGTGACCATTTATTTTTTCCTCCACGGCCATGGTCACCTTATACATTCCTATCAGAAAATCTCTAGGCAGCTGCTTGTTAATGTGTTAAATGCTTTGGGGATTCTTGGACGGATGCTCTCACACGCACCACATTTATCAGACTTGTAATGGTCTGGGGTTGGCCAGGCATTTTTGTTTATAAATGTGATTCTAAAATTTGATACTCAAACATGATTTTTTTTTTCTATTTGGAACAGGATCATAACGGTCAAATTAACAACGAGGGCGAAATTTTTGCTAAAATTGTAATAAAAAAACCACAACTGTGAATTCCTCCACAACACATGATAAGCAAGTAACGAAGCTAACAGAATGCTTGGGTTTATCGATAGATCTATTTCAAATAAATCTGCAAGAAGGTTCTTCTGCCTTTCTGGATTTTATCACTTTTATAAGTGTGAAAAATAAATATCTGCAAGTCAAAATAAATGTATCTTAAAAAGCGAGGTTTTTATATGAATTATAATAGAAATATTTCATTTTTAGGCTCTTTTGATGACAAACACGAGCAACTGAAAATGGAAAAGCAAGTAGTGAAGGGTCAAAATGGACTCTTGGCATACCATGGTCGGCCATCATTATTCTATCCTGCTGTTCGTGCTGAAAGTGAAGATGAAGTGATCCCATACTCTGGTTTTCCAACTCGTTTAGCAAGTGGATTAGGAACAGCCAAGTTTTTATGTGGAGCATGCTTAGCTCTCTTGGGGGGGATGGCCGTTTATGTGCAAGCTTGGTCCGCTTGGATGTACGGCGGCATATGGAGTGGACTCTTTGCCATTTTTACTGGATTATGCATTATTTTAACAGCTAGAAAGCAAAAGCCACAAAGAAAGTCTCTTCTGATTGCATTATTAATTCTTTCTGTGCTTGGTTTCTTCAACACTGGTCTTTTGGCCACATTTACAGCTATGGGACTAGTAGCCGAAGTATACATGGAAGATGTAGCTGGAGCTTTAGTGTGGCGTGGTGTTGAAAATGCATCGCCATTTGCAGTTCAGTTGTTGCTATTAGCCACAGCTACAGCAGATAGCTTACTGTCATTAGCTTGCTGTGTCATCAGTGGTCGTGAAGTATGCTGTTGCGGAAGCCCAACCCCAGCATTACTGACCATACATAGAAGGGACAGATTAATCAGCTGGTTGGGTTCCCAACAAGAATCAGTTCCTTCCCAAAAAGTATTAAACTTGCCACCGGTACATTTGGTGCCTTCGGTGCGTCATCAGCAACAACAACGACAAAGTCGCTCAAAGACTCCGTCTACTTTGAAAGTGTTTCCAGTGTCGGGAACAGACACTAACGAATCGTTGCCATCATCAAGCGGGGGAACATCGACAAAACTCAACATGCCTTTAGTGAAGGCAGATGAATTAGGAAAACATTCTTCGAAACATCGCGGGGAACGTCGAGCGAAAAAGGAACGGCGTCCTGATGCAGAACAAGGACATGCCAACAAGAATAGAAAAACATCCGAGACATTGCCAAATGATATGAACAATATTAAACAAAATGCTACGAACATTGACGAAAAATATTTCGCTCTTGATAAAAAATTATCGGAGGATTTCATTGACAGAACATGGAACTTTGAAAAGCATACTTGAAGTACTTATTTTTCAGAGTTGTGTCAATTATGCAGTAATGAAAAGAAAAGGATAGTGCAAAAAACATTGATGAAAATGTAAACGATGGAGGAACGAAAAAAGTGTGTAGGTGATATCATCAATTCCATCATTTCTTTTTGATGATTATCAGTGATTAAATTGATATCATTTTGGATGAAGTGAAATGATAATACCTTAATGAGATAAGAAAATACCCAGATTCCATAAAAGTGGCTAAGAGGTTACAATTTTGTAGGTCACGTTTTATGAAATGCCAATTCTTGTGCAGGGTACTGTATTTTTTTTTCATTAAAAAAATGGATACATAAATGAAAAATGCTGGGAAGCCTAGTGCCTGTAAGCAGAACATTATTTGGCATCCCATCTTCACTCATCAAAGCATTTATTTTATACAACGCTACTGAATGAATGTCATTTTTTTTTTTTTAACTCCTCAAAGGGGTATTAAAACTTATGAAAAGTCGTGATATGCACTTTTCTCTCCAATAATGTAAATATTAATAAAATCATTTGTTTGCTTCGTTTTAGCTGAATTAAATTTTAAGTTTTAAAACTGTTCGATTATTTAGAATTCTATATTGTGTTTGTGAAAGCATTTTCAAAAGGAATTTAAGTAATTTTTTTCTTCTTATTTTCTTTATTCTTCTTTTTAACAATCTAATAAATTGAAAGAGTGTTCTTCAGATTGTTTTAAGATAAGTCATGGACAGCATGTAAAGTTATAGGTTTATATATTATAACACATAACCATTAGTATATTTTTATACACCCCTTTAAGCTGCAGTCAATGGAACCCTGAACTTAAATTTTTGGAAGAGCTAGAATTCTCAATTCTCCGAATGGAACTCCAAGTTTTGCTGAATGATACATACAGATATGCACACATACGTATATCTAATGAAAAGGGACATTCGGTAATTTAAAATTTTCAAATATGTCTCCGAATTTGCCAAATCCTCAGACAAAATTTGCCGAATGAAGAAATTAATTTTTCGGGGATTACAGTGCTCTAACATCAAGACGTACCTGGGTGCAGTATATAAAATACATTGGTTAAATTTCTTGAATTTTGTTAAAAGTTATATAATGTATCCCACGGCTTTCGAATTTCTTATACACTGGTGGACAATTGCTAAGGACGGATTCCAATCGGCTATGTAGCACGTAACAAAGTCAGTGTAATTCGATGCCAAGTGAAATAAACTAATGCCAGAACTCTAGAACATTACAATGACGATAATTTTTTGTACTCTGAAATCCAGAAGGCGTTGAAAAGTGATTAAAGACAAAACGGTCATTTTGGGATGAATACGTAAAACTGAGTCAATGTATTTACCGCCCCCAGGCATTCTGGCGTAAGAAGTCAATATGAGATATGGCTACCATGGAGAGCGATGCAAACTTCCACACTTCATGTGATGCTTTACACCACATTAGCCAGCAGCTGTGGGGATAATTTATCCCATTCTTCTGTCAGTCACGAATAAGGGTGTCCTTGCTTATTGGAGGTTGTTGTCGACCCATAAGACTGCTCCCAAAAGCATCCCAAACATTTTCAATATGTGTCAGATTTATAGAACGTACTGGCCATCCGATAGGTTGAATATTTTGAGTAAGCTAGGCACTCCCGGAAGGTGATTGTTATCGACATGTTTCGTTGCCAACCATGAAAACGAAGTTATCGCACACAGCAACACAGAACATGTGAACATGAGGCAGTAGAAAAACGTTAATGTATCACTAGCCATCATCGTCTTATCTGGAAGCACACAAGCGACGTACAGGCATTGATCATAATCCTACCCATACCATAACACAACTTGTATGATACTAGTCCTTTTCTTTTATGTTTGCCGACTTGTATGCTATACCACTCTCATGCCAGGTTAGTTGTCGTCCACAATTAGAGGACAGACTGAACCTGCTTTCATCTGAGAGTAGTACACAAGGCCAGAGGACTTCTCTCCAACTGCGATGCTGAAGACATCATTACAAGCGAGCAAAACACTGACTAGTAGACAATGGGAGGTACAAAACAAGATAGACAGGTGTATAGTCTTACTGCATTCAAACTTCTGGCTACAGTTTTTCGGGATATTTGCTTGCTAGTAGCAGCAGGAAATTGCTCTGCTACCTCAGTTGCTGTGTTTCGCTGGGTTTTTTTTTGTTGCTACCACTAAGTACCGATCTTCTGCTGACGTCGTATTGCATACACGACCTCCTTCGTGACATTTGCTATGCATTCCATTTGTTTGAAACGATTTCCAAACTCTAGAAGCAACCCTGTGTCTGACATCGAACTCCCTAGCAACACCTAAATTTTTCTACCCTCCTTCGATGTTGCCAACCACACGGTCACCCACAAAATCATCTAAGGGATGTCGGGAAGACATACTGAAAAATGCAAGTTCGTCAAAGGATTCTTTCCCATCAAACTTTGCTTTTAAACAACAATTGTCATTATGCGCCCAATCCTTTATATCGCTTATCAGGGCTATTACGTGACCAACAACATCATGAGTCTAAAATTTGCATACTCATGACACGTCTTACTGTGTCCGAACTTATGCTAATTTCCATATTTCCTTGCCTTCCATTTTGTGGTTGCTAAGGCTGCTATTGCCATCCGTCCTTAGCAATTGTCCACCAGTGTATTACCTACCTTTTATGAGTTATTCTGATGGAATATAATAGCTTCCAAATATTTTACTAAGTGTAGAATAACACACTAGTGTATTTTTAGGTCTATTTAATCTTAAATGAGTAGTTGTAGTTGCAAAAAAAAAAAAAAAAACGGCATTTTAAAAAACAAACTGTGTAGAAAAAATAAATGTTTCAAGACTAGAGTGCTGCCATTTAATATTCAGAAAAGAAACTAAGAGCTTCAGTTTTGTAAATTTTTTACAAAATTGTGGTTTGAAGTGAACTGCAAAAATTTGCAAATATGTGAAAGACAGAGGGGGGGGGGGTCTTTTTTAAGTTTGTGGAATGGAGGGCAAGAATAGTAAATAAAAATGCAATATTATTTTTTCTTTCCAATACATTCACATGCAACTCGAATACACTTCTCAGATCTATCAATTTGTTTATATCTTCACAAAAAATGTTGAATCAATCTCCGAAAATACGCTGAAATTGTCTCTTTTATCGCTTTTAAATTTCTTCCCATGTAACACTTTTTTCATTTTGGGAAACAGGTAATAATTGCTAGAAGCCAGGTCTTTATAATATTAAAGCGTACTTTGTGCAGGGCAGCCAACGCAAGACTACTCTTGTGAACTAGAGCACTGTCATGCAGGAGCAACACACCTTTCATCAATTTTTCTTCTCATTTTCTTTGATTGCATCTTCCAACTGTTCTAATGTTGAAACATAATATTCTCCCGTTATAGAGACATCTTTATGATCAATCAATAACACTCCTTCTAAATCTCAAAAGATTGTCGCCCTGTGTTTTCCAGCCGATTGCGTCACCTTAAACTTCTTGGGCGGTGCTGTTTCTTTTTTATGCCACTGCATGGAGTCTTGCTTAAACTCAGGTTCATAATGATGAACCCCAGTTTCACCCCAGTAACAATCCAGACCAATACACGATCCTTATCCTCGCTACAGAGGTCCAAAAATGCATGTGAACATTTGACGCATCAAATCAAAACTGGATTCAAGAGATTTAGATTCACATTCACCCAACACAGTTTTTTCCTAGTTTTAAATTGATTTTGATTTGTTGTTGTTACTGATCTCAGACTGCCTAGCAAAACAAGATAATCACCATGAAGCCAAAACTCTCCAGAAAGTCATGTCCCTAACATCCTAAGATATAGGTAGGGAAGGTTGAATCAGCAGCTGGGGCAGATGCAAGGGGAGGCTCATGACCCCAGCCCCCTAAAGTGTCGACAATAGTATGAATCCACATTGTATTCTTACAGGAATTAATAAAACTAACTCCCCTATCGCAGATTCTAATCACAGCATTACCACACCACCAAATCATGTTAATCCCATTTATAGAAGCATGCAGTCACATTAGAGAAGTACTGCTGTACTTCTATTTTTCTTTTTTTCATAAATGACAGTCATAAATTTCAAGTAATTGAACCTTAAAAGAATTCAATATATTTTATTAATGAGTCAGTTTGTACAGCTAGGATTAAGGACGTTCAGCAATATATTGTTATATAATATTCACAGGGTTTCCATTCAGCAATAGCATGAATTAGAACATATTACTCAAACACTTCGATTTTCACATAATACCAAATCATTACTTTTGTAGAAACTATATTTCAGTAGAATTAAACTATATTTAATAATAAGCATATTTATAGAACATGCATGAAGCCAGAAGTAATTATATAATGAGATTATCCTAATGTAATAAAATAATTTGAAATTCAAACCTCTTAAGGCAGTAAAAATAGATGAATAGAATCTTAGGCATTAGCCATAATGAAATCTAAACTAATTCACTTTTAGAAACTGATTACTGTATATAACTTTTGTCGAATGATTTTCAATTAAAAATCAATTGTTCAAAATATTTTCAAAAAATGGTAAAATTTTCAAAAGGTTCGCAAATAAAAACTGCACATTTCCATTCTCAAAGAAAAATATTCAGAAAAACTTCTACTTGTGTTAAAAAGTGATGAACGAACAATGAAATAAAATAATGAACAGGTACAAATGAACTTGAGTAACCAATCATACAAAATAAAAAATATAGACACTAAAATAACAAATGTGTTAAGTGTAAATGAATAAAACAAGTTATATATTAATTTATAATTTAACAAAAGATAAAAACATACTACATACAGCCTTGTGCAGAAAAGAATCCTTAATAATTGCAAAAAAAAGTACCCTTGAACCTTAATTGAAATATCTCCATCATAAAGTTTATTTTAAACTATACAAGAAAATCAGCAAAATTTGCAATACAAAAAAGGGTTTTATTTATTATTTTCTAATTCATTGGTATGACGTTATTGTTAATGAAGGCGTTAAAATATGTAATGCTTGGAGAGTCGTTCAAAACCAAAAAATAAATATTAAGTAGTAGAAATTTGAAAATATGTTGAATACTTAATGCTAAAATATTACAGGATACAAGGTGTACATATAAGCTCTATAAAATGCACAACAGGCTGCATTTGCACAATCACAGCACACAAAAAAACAAAAAAAAAAAAAACCTATATATTAAATTATGAGTCACATGTATATTAAAAAAGATCATTTCTGAAGACCAGCTTCTGCAACGATTATGAACAATATATACATAAAATTGTTTAATGAATATAACCTAAAAATTAAAATCTTTCCTGATTCGTACGAGAACTACTAGCAAAACACATTTGCTTCATTTATCACCAAACACACACAATATAATTAATAATATAAGTTTTCCCAGCAAACAATGTATTCCTAAGGACATTAAGAAACCAGAACAAATTAAGAAGAAAAAATGTTCAGGCATCTCTCTAAAGTTATCTAAAAATAATGCTTAATGTCTAAATGCTTTTTAATTGTGCTTTATATCCTCTACAACTTTTGAAGAAAGTATGAGAAACGTTTCTTTTAAGTTGTACCCAGCTTTAAGTTGTTTAAAAATACACCTTATTAAAAAAATATCAAGAGACAAAAAGATATGAAGTGATACAACATACAGTCATAACAATTGCACCCAGAATTGAAATTAACACTGGCAGAGAACTTTTAAACAAGAATGTAAAAAACAAATAGTGCTTATTTTGGCAGTTTTACTATAGTGCCTAGAAAGAGAAGTGTGCCGATTGACGGAGAAAAAGTGAGGTCAGATCTGAAGAAAATCCAGATGGCGCTGCGCTCGAGGAATACGTTATGCAAGTGCTATTTGTTACATGAGTGTTCATTTATTTTTTGAAGCATATAAAATTACCTAATGCTAATTTATCTTCAATGAAAATAGTAGACTATAAGTATTCAATAACTGCACGTCTCTTATTTCTCTACTAATAATTAAGTACCCCAAATAATGTACCCATACCATTGCACAGGATTCTAGCTTCAACGTCAATAAAAAGTTTTCTGACATCCAATACTGATTTAAGGAGAGGATAATCTACTTTTACACCTTTGACTAAAATAGTAGCATTGATTTGTAAATTTTCTTCTACTTCAATAATGATCTTTTTATCGTCAATATTATTTTCCACATAATTTTCATTATATACAAAAACTACAATATTTGGAGATTTTTTAAATTTCATACAAACCCAATATTTGTTAGGCAAATTAATATGCACAATTTCATTTATAATAGCTTTATACGTGGTTATTTCAGTTTCATCTGCGGAAAGATCAAGTTTTATTTTTTTCAAACTGGGAACATTTTTCTTAACTGCATAATTCCTGATGGACCTTTTCTTTGGTAATTTTTTAGTAAAGTATGTTGGCAGATTTGGGTAAATTGTTGGAATTGCCTCATTTTTCATAAAAGGTTTTCCCCAAGGAATCAAAACTTCCTCATCATTTATAATGTGCTTAAAATGTGTTTCAATAAAATGTTTTTCGAAATGCAGAGCACAAATTTAGCAATATTTATCGAAAACTTTATCTAACCTGGGAATTAACGAGTTCCACTTCTTTAGTTTTTCTTTATCTGCTGGAGCTTTAAAAAGCGAAACCTTTTCCTTGCATGTTTTGTACCCACTTTTGCACCCTGGTACAAAACAAGATGAAGCTTTACTTCTTCTAATGTTCAACTTTGATGCCTCCATTAAAAGCCTTAAACGCTAATTCATGAAATATTCACGAAATAAAGGTAAAAAAGAGAAATGCGGAACTAAATTGTAACAAAATCCCAAGTCTACTAACGTAAACACCGCGAAATTGAACGTGCACTCTGACCTCACTGCCCTCTAGCGGTTTTCATAAAATTTGTCTTCAAGAATCGAGGGGGGAAAAGCGCCGGTGGGCACACTACTCTTTCTAGGCACTATAGTTTTACAGAGGCAATCTCCTTTTGTCTCCTAAATAAAGCAAATAATTACTTTCTACTCTATTTATACAATTTTCTCTCATCAAGAATCAATCAACTGAAATTTTCCCCAATTCAGGCAACTAAGCTTATACTGTTGTACTGTATGAACTGTGACTATATGTCACTTTTTGATCCTCTGGCTCTAACGTGACATCCTCAGTTGATGCCAAATTGACAGCGATACTGTCCCCAGCACTTAGTTGTTGACTATGACTACAACTCAGACTTGATCGACTATATCGATCTTCGGAAGCCATAGTTTCCATATCCGAAGCTGCAGCACGATAATCATCTGCAGTAGTGGCCAAACTCTGACCATCCATAGGACTGTCTTCATATTCATACATCATTACTGCTGAACTTTTGGCACCATCTGCTATAGCCTGAAAACAAAAGTAGGGATAAAACAAAACAAAGATGATGATTTAAAGAATTAATCTTTTCATTTACATAAGTTTGAGCATCAAGAAAAAATTTCAAGCATTATGTAATGGAAGAATTCTGCCATGGGAAAGTAAAGTCAAGAATGTGCAAATTTTTAATTTTAATTTTATTTTATTTATTTCATTTTATTTTATTTATTTTATTTTTCTGTATTTCTGTCCAATATTTTACTTTAACTTTATTATACAAGCTTGTATATTTGATTTCCACTGAAAATAAACCCCTGAAAACATCCAGTTTCAACATTTCCATGTTGTGAGTAAAGAATTCAAAATGCGTTTCTTCAAATATCTCAACAAAACTCATTCCTATAGACACTAAGTTTTACCTTCCCACTGCAGAATTCTACTGTATACTAAGTTATAGGAGTCACACATACAGCAGAGTAATATTTGTGCACAAAGACACTTTTTTTTCAACATAAAAGTATTGAAAAATAAAACAATTCCTTTGCACTGAAAATAAATACATTTGCCATGAACTTTTCAACTGGCAGAACTAGGAAAAATTAGAGCTTTCACTTACTGTCTGACCATTGATTAAATGGAAAGGCTAATATCCGGTTTATAGGCGGAAATAGACATATCTATTAGTTTATAGGTAGTGTTAGTTTGTTTGTTACATATGTGTACTTTTGCCTTTCTATTATTTAGCCCCAGTTTTGTAAAAATGAAAATTTGCTCACGGCAATATTATTTTAATCTAAAGTATATTCAGTCTATATTCTCACTACAAAAATTGATTTATTTATTCACAACATACTTTTGAGCTTACCATTTTTCTTTTACATTCCCAAACAAAATGAAAACATTTTATTTTGTTTTTGTTGTTTCCATAGTAACTGTTTTTGTTTCCCCTCATTTTATTTTAGAGAATGCAATAAATGAATAAGGCACTAGTGACACAAAACGTGTGTGCCAATATCCCATCGCTATTTTCCCTTCTCACCTGTCAGATTCATTCAGATGGAATCGTCTTTACTTGGCCGATTGCCAAATTACATACAATACATGGTCAAACAGTACTAGAGGAATTTCAAAAAAAGCTTTGAATAATATGCCACCTGATGGCATATCTATACTGAATTGTTAAAATTCCAAAACTTCCTACGTCATACACTGAAAATAGGGACTGCAATACCGAACCAAAAATTCAATACCTGTATTCGATATTTTTGAAACGTGATACTGGAATACTGGTATTAGTATCGGTATTTGAAATTGCCAAAAAATGCTTGTAGACCTATTGTTTCGTTGCCACATTTCATAATTTTATACAAAAATTGCATTATCAAATTGCATTATTAAGTTTATGAATACGTATTTTGAACAAATATCAAATGAAGGAACACATGTTGTAATAAAAAAATCAATAATATTAAAAAACATAATGCATCTATTGAATTGTCTCAAAGCCTGGAACTCATTTAATGCTCAACTTTCCAACAGTTGAAAATACTCTTTCTGGATTCACACAGGTCGGTGATATTGTAAACAATACACGATACCCCTCCTCTAATGGTAAAGAAGTCTTCACCTTCAAATAATTCCGACCTTTTGCACGTTACTTTTGGAAAAATCATTTTGTGTGTGTTGTATTGTGTGTATTATTATATTTTTTTTACATTTATAGCTAGTTGTAACTTTTTTCCGAGAGATGATACTTTTCTAATATTAACATCATTTTTTCTTGAGCAGGAGAGGTTTGAGTTTGATTTTTATTATTAGCCCTTTGGTTTGAAATTTACGATAAACTTGATTAAATTTGATATTGTTTCCCTTATCCCTTTTCACGTTCTTTTACCAATACCAGTTTAACAAACCAATACCAGTGACAACAAATTACCATTTGAACTTGGCTTGAACACGAAAAAGTTTTTTGCCAAAATTCAGTACAGTTGAGAAATATTTAAAGAAAATATCATAAAGTATTACTGCAAATGATGATTGGAATAAATTATTCAGAGAACAAATACATTTAAAATTACACTCAAACTTATCTTTCACAAAAAGGAAAGTGAGTGATCAGAGAAATAGAAAAAATTAAAACATAGTGCTCAAAAATGCACAAACATGTGATTCATCTCACCATTGTGAGTAATGAAAATATTATTTATCGATCTTTCCGCAACTTTTGTTAAATGATATTCTATTAGTTTGCACTTTTGAAGCCTAATATTTACATCAATAGATTGATTTTGGTTATATATCATTGAAAAAGAAATGTACATTTAAAATTTAAGTATATATTTAATAAGATAAATTGAAAAATCTTTAATTGAAACTATTTATTATTTTTAGCTAAAACCAAAAATACGGGTATTTTATTTCAGCAAATACCGGTATTACGAAATTGCAAAATTGCTCGAAATACCGATATTGCAATCACTAATTGAGTAGATATGCAACATTAGACAAAGATGCGTCTGCTAATTTGTGGTTCAACTAAGAAAGATAGATTTATTAACGTCGGGTAAGAGTCCAGAAATCTTATGCCACAATGTAATACTATAATACTAAGGTAACATTGTCAGCAGTCAAGAAAATAGTCATACTCACCAGCCAGTTTTGTGGTTTGCAAAGTGGTTACAATTTAAAGACTCAAAAGCCAGGTGAATTTATTTAGCAATATCTTTTGTTTCGAGGTTCTGTGCTGTTACAAGTTGCATCTAATATAAGAAATGCTTGATTGCTCCAATTTTTTATACGTACGTAAAGATTAATTTAATTTATATGAAAGTTTTTTACATCGAAAGTAATCACTTCTATACTTAATCTCAAATTACAGAGCATTACGATGTTGATGCATGACCATGCATGGCTAGACACTGGCTTGCGTTGAAGTGTAGATCTTTCAACCTTCCAAAGTTTGTTTTGTAAGAAAACTTCTTGTAAAAGTATGGCTTCTTTCCTTTGTTTTTATTAAAAGCATTTCTTTAGTATTAAGCAAAATTTTGAGCTAAGGGAGTTAGCATTCAAGGGTTTTGACTGCATCTCTACAAAAGGCAATTTTTCTGCACTATTACTTGGTGATTAAAATTGTTTTTTTTTTTCACTCCACCCTATTATTCATGCTTTGTTATTATACTAAAAAATTAAGGTTTTTATGGACGTAAATTCTTCTTCTGAAGCAGCATTTGTCACCCACCATGAATTTGCTTTTGTTGCTGAGTTACAAAATTTCAAAGCTCATTGCATTTAATTGGCATTTCAAAAAAGACATTTTTGTCATTCTGTCCTTATAGATTTTTCCCACAGTCAGGATGTCGATAGAACCTCAAAAGTGAAATTTTCTGACCTTTCTGGGAGTTTTTCAAAACCTAGAATATCGGTGACAATACAGTCAAGTAAACTATCAAAGCAACGGATATTTTAAAAAATTTTAATTTTTCAGGTCAAAATTATATTTTCCTACTTTTAAATAAAATTCCTTTAAACAAATTAAGAGAAGAAAAAAATCGCCTAGTTACAAAGTTCATAAAACAATGAGTCAGCAAACAGTCCTTGTGGCTTCATGTGTGGGACTAGGCTGAATGCAGCAGTTAACAGACTGATTGTCAAGTTTAAGATCTTCATCAAAATCTTTTCTTGAAAATCCAATTACTCACATGTGATTTTATAACCGTATAATATAAATATTTACCTTTAAGATTTCTAAACAAAGATCAGTTTCTATCGGTATTGGGTCTTCATTTTCTCTATTGAAGATAATGACAGAAATCTGAACAGGATGTGGCAAGGGTAAAGGAATAAATAGCTTCTCTGAATGACTAATGCATTTTACTTTCCACGGATATAACTTTTGCCTGAAAACAAAAATATTATGAGCAAAAGAAAATTAAAAATTATTTGCAATTAAAAGAAAACTTAATACAAAAAATCTTGCCTTTTAGGTTCCTTCTTATGAATGGAATTAGCAGCTGCGTTTATTGGGTTGAAAGTGTTTAGATCCAAATATGGAGAATGAACATGAACTTTACCTAAAGATGAAGTTTTAAAAGAAAATGTGAGTTTTAATACAGAAGTTCCAATACACTAAATGCAAGAAATATTGAAAACACTTGAAAATGATTTGATGTGAAGCATGTCAAGAATGATAGAACTTTTTAACTTATAATTATATTTAAAAAATAAATAAATAACAAAACAGGGGGTGGATTTAGAAAAGAATAGGACACAATTTAGACAACATTTTAAAACACTTTTAGGACAATAAATAAAAAGTATCAACAAATACAAACATTGCTATTTTGAGCATATGTTTTGCGTTTTTGTCAACTTTGTTACAGACTACCCCTGACATTCGTAAAATTTATTACTGAAAATATTTTCTTGAATATCATTATTGAATGTTGTCTCCACCTTCTTATGTCACTCCCTCAATGATCTATCAAAGTTTGTCTAACTGCTTCTAGAGGGCACATAAAGCTGTTTGACGAAATTAGAATGTTTTGGTAGCCATCACAGCACATTGTATCAAAAAAGAAAAGTAACTTGATTTTTAGTTTTATTTTTCTCAGAGGGAAATTTTGACAGGGAGTAGACTGAAAGTTTTTTACCTCATTAACACCTCTGAATACCAGTAAATATTAAAAAGTTCTTATTACTGTTGATTTAAAAGTATTTAAGCATAGCTCAGTAAGCCTAATCTCAATTCAAATGATTGTAAAAAAAATAAATGGCCATTTCATTACTCCCTCATAAGAAAGAAGTGATGTAACTGATAAAGGAGAGATGAATTTAGGTTACTATGTTATGAGATTAAAATTAAACTATCGTTTTTATAAATAAATGCTAATCAACACACCAAACTTGCAGCCATTTTCACTTAGGTAAATTTTATGATTAGCATCACTCCTTCATTTATATGAGGTTTGACCAGAAAATACGTATAAATGTGTTGAAGTGACGTATCACGGCGTCATGGGGGCGTCAGGAAGTGACAGTTGCTGTAGCCAATCCCCTAAATGCTCAGTTCAAGTCAGAGCACTCTGTGTGTAAGTAGGAGTGTGTGGCTGCTAGTTCAAAGACACCCTTTTTCACCTGCCGTCGGCATGGAGCTATCTCCGATTGAGGAACAGCGCATCAACATCAAGTTTCTCCGATTGAGGAACAGCGCATCAACATCAAGTTTCTTGCAAAGCTAGGCAAGAATGACTGTGAGATTTTTGAGTGTTTTGAAACAATTTTATGGAGACAATTCTCTTAGGGAACCAAGGCCGAGAAGATGTGAAAAGACGCCCTTCAACATCGAATTCTAATGAAAATGTTGAACAAATTCGGGCTTGTGTTCTTAAAAATTGATTGTCAGACAGACTGACAGTCAGAATGATAGCTGACAAGCTGGCAATGCCCAAAACAATCGTTCACGAAATTCTGACACAAAAACTTGAAATGAAGAAATGCGCCCGCTCACGTGTCATTTGTTGTGCGTAAGTTTTTGAACCCAAAGCTCAATCACTGTGACAGACCACCAGACTTATTCACCCGATTTAGTCCCTTGTTACTTCTTCCTGTTTCCGAAATGCAAAATGGTACTTCAGGGACAGCACTTGGGAGGTTTGGAAGCCATCAAGGCAGAAACGACACAGCAACTGAACAGCATTACAACTTAAGACTTTCAGAACTGTTATCAACAGTGGAAAAAGCATTGGCAGAAGAGCATCTTGTCTCAGGGAGAGTACTTTGAAGGAGATCATATTGTAATACCTGAATAATTGCAAAATAAAGTTATTATTTAAGTTTTATACTTATTTCCGGACAAACCTCGTATACTAAAAAAGATAATAAAATGTGCAAAGTAAGAAAAAATAAATATGATTAATCATAGCCAATAGTTTTCTTAATATAGATGAGCTCAGATTAACTCATAAAAAAATAAATTGTCTGTTTTAACAAAGTTGATAGAAAAAAATTTTTTAACTCTTATTTAGCCTATTTGGAGAGAATTACCCTTATGTTCATTTAAATTATTATCATTATACATTCAACGTACAACATATGAAAAAAAATCAGAGATGGTGCAACAATCAAATATTTTTTATTTTATTGAAAAAAAATGCGAAATGTGTGTATTTCTGTCACCCTAATTATGCTTCTGTGCATGAAGCGTGAAAGGTAAAAAATACAATTTCTGGTTTTAGACTTGCTTATCACATGATACCAGGAGTTGCGATTTGAGATATGTGAAGTAGACCTGTTCAAAATGACTAAGCTCTACTTGGAGAACTTTGACTTTATGAGTCGAGTTACATGACACAGTCAAAAATGACTTGCAATATGACTTATTCATCTCCCTCCCATAACACTGAACTTGTCGGCAATTGGTGGATTTAGCAAAATGAAAAAAAATTTGAGTTAGTACTTTAATAACAATTGCCACTGACAGTACGATCAAATTTTACTTGAATAAGTAATACTGGCTTCTTAAGTCCAGCAACTGGCATCTAAGTGCAAAACCCAGATACATGATTCCTTATAAAAAAAAAACTTATCATTAAAACATCTTAAACGCAAGTTGTTGCCATTACTGGAAACAAATCTTCAAAAACTGACATTTATAATAAAACCAATACATGTAACATATGAAAAATGATTGCAGAACCAATACAAAGTTGTGTACACATTTTCTTTTATCTTTTTCATCAATTAGTACAAGGTCTCATTTTTTCAATATAACAACAAAACTGATAGCAACACAAAAAGTTTTATACAATGAAATGCAAACATTTGAAATCCTAAAATGTCATATTTTTAGTACAACATGGAAAATATTAACTAATATTTACCTTTTGGTATGTGTATAACATGGGTGAAATCTACCTGAGGTTGATGTGCAATAGACTGGAGCATTTCTGTGTATCTTGTAAGACTCACTCCATGGGCCTAAACAAAAATGAAAATTAAAAAAACTTCAAATAACAATAGCAAATTGTATACTGTTCACTGCTATCAACAGCTGATCAGTTTTGACTCTACGTTGATCGAAAAATGTCCAAAATGGACTACAATGCAGGGGAAAGAGAATTTGAATGGCTTCACTCAAACAACAAAAGTGACCATCAAAACAATTTTTGCACTTGGTTGGGAGCTCGAACTAGTTTCATACACTCACTTCTTCAAACAGTTGATATTTGCACATTAACAATTTCAAGCCAACACATGTTTTTTATTTGTGACTGGACTAAACACCATTTATTTCAATTCAGGGTACACACTAGAATGTGGGATTCAAACAAAATTTCACTAGAATCCAGAATTTTACATTTTTCAGTTTTGTTTATAATTTTGTTCCTGACATTTTTTAACTGAGATTTTTAAACAAATACATTTTTATTAACAGCAATATTTTTTCTTTTTTAATATAATCAATTTAATACTAATTTTTAAATCATTTATACTAACTTCAACAAAATAAAGCAAGTTGTGCAGTGATTAATAAAAAGGTGTTATCTGCTATTTATTTTACCCAGCAATGATACACAGATACATATTGATAGCACCGTTTAACATGAATTTATTAGACTTACTTCTAGTTGATAGCATGTGTCACTTTCTTCAAGTGGTGTTAAAAAATCAATGGAGAAAATTTCTGATAGTAATTGAGCAGCAAATCCTGAAAAATATCATTATATTATCAACACTTTGGTAAAATTATGTGCAGAACTTAATATATTACCTTATATGCAAAAAATAGGTGAAATGGAGTGACTGAGTTTTGTGAATGATAGAAAATTTTGTAATATGCTTGTAAAGTTGAGTCATAAAAATTACAATAAAACAAACTAGTTCAGTAGCATATGATAGTAAGTTTATAACTCAGGATGTTAAAATAAAGAACGAAATAAAATGACAGAGAGGAGAATTGACAGTTGAAAATTAGGATTTTGTTCTCCATTATTTTGACACTCATATACAAGGCAATTTTTTTTTTTTAACTTACCAGACCAATCCCTATATGATAATCCTTTCTTATCCCAGAATTCATCTTCTTTGAGTTGAAGTCTTTTCAACACATGAACAGGAAAAAATCTCTGCAGAATGACAGTAGCTACATGAAGAGTAGGCTGCAAAGAAAAAGAAAGTTTAACTTAAAAATCAAACAAATAAAGCAAAAGTTTTTAAAGATAACCACATTTTTTAAACAATTTATAAAATAACAAAATTGAAATAATGTAGGACCAAGAAACATAAGGCCACAAGCTAAATCATGCATGCTGTTTCAAAAAGTTACGAGAAAAGAATAAAATACTACAAGAGGAATACATTATATATATATACAGGGGCGAACTGGCCAGGTCGGCTAGTCGGGGATCCCCGACTGGGCCAACCGCCGAGTGGGCCACATCAAGCAATTTTTTTTTTATTGAACTTAATATATTTAACACTAGAAAGACGGCGTTTTACGTATACCTAGAAAGACGAGCAGCGGTCACATTGACCGCCGTACTTAATAGATAGGAAATTTCCTCCTTTCGAGATTTTTATCCATAGAAAAGATTTGTTTCAACATTTCAGAGTTTAATTTAACTATTTAATCGTAATATAGTCTGCAAATGAGTCTCGGATAGCTTTTTTTTAATTTTATGTTCGATCAAGTGAAATACACATGCTTTACACCATTGGCATTGAGAAAGAGCAAATTTGTACAAAAAAGAGGAAATTTTTATAGCATGTAATAACTAACAAGTACTATAATCAACCATGCATGTGTTGGATTAAAAATATCTTAATATCGCAAGATACCGTGCATTACTATTTTACAGTATTTCGCAATACTTAATATGTTAACGCGTCACCTGTATATTAGCCATTAACAGTTTTTTCTTTTTTCTTTTTTTTTTTTGGCAATTAGAACAAATGCTCGTAGTTTTATTTCCGCATAATTTAATTTCACACTATTTTAATCTTTTTTCTGAGGTAGATACTTATTTATATGCAGCAAAATTGATCAGTGAAGGGGACTTGGAGGAAATTGAAGAAATAGGAGTTCTGTTTTTGAAATTTGCCCCTTTTTTTCGGCGTCGGCACTTTTCCCTTTTTCTTTCACTACTTTTTATATTTTGAGCATCAGTTTTTATTAGCGAGGTTTCTTCTGATTCTAACTCAGAAGAACAATCCTTTTCTGCAAATCTAGGCTCCGAAAAATATTTGCACTAACCTCATGAAAGCAAACTATTCTCATCGCAAGGAATATATTTCTCTTCAGATAAGTCACACTGTTCATTCGAACCGTAATCTGTTTTAGATATAAATCTGCAACTGTTTCAGGAGTTAATGTTCCTATAAGTTTTGCTTGTCAACGGTTCTTCTTGACATCATGAAGATAATTATGTGACTGAGCATTTCATTATCACCGAAGAAAATAAACGTCAATGCTTCAAGCAAAGCACATGTTTTGGTGCACAAAACAATTCCAGCAAACATTTTTGGAACTCACCTGTTTATATTTACTTCTTTTTAGAAACAAAGTAATTTCACGTGTCCAGTCACATGCTTTTCAAATTTACCTTTCTCAACTTTGCCCCCTGTGTAGTGTGTAGATAGCAGAAAACTGAAACCATGAAACCAGCAGGTGTTTCGCATTTTCCTAACAGTTCAAAGAATTAAACCTGACCCAGCAGATACTACTCAAACACAGAAGAACATTACTCACCCTGACAGCTAACAATAGTCCATAGTACACACAACTGATAAGAGAAAAAAGAAGAAAACGGATGCATAAAGAAAGGTTCACAAAGCGGTCAAAATGACTGTTGTCGGTCTTTCTAGGTATAAACATTTATAGCGACTATAATAATAATCCTAAAGGACAAAAATTACTGTTGTAAGATCTTAATAAATAGTTAGGAAAAGTCACTGAAGGAAAAAGAGTTTGAAAATTAAACGCAGCAGATATAAGTATTTGAAAATCGTTTGCGGTCCAAATGACCGCTTCCGTCTTTCTAGTGTTAAATTCACACATAAAACTTTTTAAAGTGTCAAGAAAAAAAATCATGTAATTTGTTTACTCTATATAAAAAAAGCGCTTGGAAACAGGT
This sequence comes from Uloborus diversus, assembly GCF_026930045.1. Lineage (NCBI taxonomy): Eukaryota > Metazoa > Arthropoda > Arachnida > Araneae > Uloboridae > Uloborus > Uloborus diversus. The sequence goes on along the minus strand of NC_072737.1, from coordinate 70,749,539 downwards.
CCCCCCCCCCCCATCCTAGCGGGAACCAAAGTAAATAGCCGAAGTCCACACGTACAAATACTTTCCTCTCTCATCAACTTTTTCTCTAATTTTTATTTTTGGGGGCCATGGCTCCCACATTGAAGAAATGGGAGGGAAAGAATTGGGACCTGACACGGCCTGAAAAAGGGCCTGGAACGAAAAAAGAGCGTTAAAAACTTATATTTGTCTATCTATTAACAAAATATCTATATCTATTAACAAAAATTGAAGAGACTTGCACCATTAGGCAAAGTGGCTCTGGCCATGCTATGAATGAGTCGGCCATGGCTATGCTTTGGGGGTGTTAAACCGTTTACCCGCCAATGTTCCAAAAATGGAACATCATATTTAACTGAAAATTTTCCTAAGAAAAAACGTTAAAATAAACAAGTTTTTTTTAACACAGTTTAGTCTTATTTCAAAGTATTTTTTGATTTTCTGCTTGATTGTTTATTTATTTTCAATTATTTACTGCGATTTTTCAAAGATGCATGTTTTTTTAACTTTTTGCAACTTTTTCTTATAAAATTTACCAAAAATTGGCTTTTTCAGAAAATGTGATGAGATTTATTATAGTTGTGAAAAATACTTCAATGTATGATTTTAAAATGCTTGTAGAAATGTACAATGATATTTCCAAAAGGTGTACCCCTTCAAAATAGCATGTTCCAATTTTGGAACATTGGCGCTTTTAGGGAGTCAAATTTCCAAGAAATAAATCGTTCGACTTCAAAGGTGAAATTTCATTTTTCATTATATATGTTTCTTTTTTCTTCTCATTTTGAATGTACTCTGATGTAGATGTTGGCAAAACCAAGTAAGTTTATATTTTGAAAGGATATGACGTTTCATTAGCAAAGAAAATAATAACAGTCTACTGTTTGATGGACTATATGGCTCCGAATCCGCACATGCTCGGACAGCTGCATTGTGACGTGATAATAAAAAATATTAGTGAGCGTTTTATTCTTCATATTTTACATGCAGTTCAATAATTCGCTAGCTTTGTTTTCGAGCGAAACGTAATTCTGTTTGACGTATACCAACTGTTCATAAATGTTAAAAAATGTCTACAAGATTTCTTACTGTAGAACAAGCTGTGGCTTATTTAGAGACATTGTCAGATTTGGATTTGTCAGATGTAGATATATGCCAATTACCCCCTGATGAACCAGGCAATATCACTGAGGAAGAAGACATTTTAGAAGACGAGTTACAACCTATTACACCAATTGATGTATGTGGACAGGTGGACATTTTTTCCGTCAACTCTCGTGAAAATTTAACAAAAAAATCGGAGGAAGAACAAAGCCTGAAATCATTAGATAATAAAAGTAAAAAGCGAATGAAAACGGAAAAAAAAGAAAAAGTTAGAATTATCAGGCAATAAAAGTAGAAAAAGAATGAAAATGGATTTAACTTGGGAGAAGAAAGCTAATTTTCAGAAACTGATTTCGTCAGAAAGTATTGAACCGCTTCGACACGCATTTCCGAATATAGTGAATTTATCTCCAATTGATTTATTTTTTAAAATTTTACCTTTGCAGTATGTTGAACACTTAGCAAATACTACGACAAACTTGTATGCATTGCAAAAAGGAGAATCAATAGATGTTGACAGAGATGAAATCCTACAATTTTTTGGTTTGCTGCTATTGAGTGGGTACCATTCCGTTCCTTCTGAAGATATGTATTGGAGCAGTGCAGAAGATACATCTGTGCCAATTGTACCAACAGTTATGCCTCGAAATCGTTTTCGAAAAATAAAAAACAACTTTCATTTGATGGACAACCACGAATTAAAACAAAATGACAAACTTGGAAAAGTATACCCTATTTACGAAGAATTGTGTAAAAACCTTCAACAATTTGGTGTATTTCATGAAAAATTGAGCATAGATGAATCTATGGTTCCCTACTACGGTCGGCATTCATGTAAAATGTTTTTTAGAGGAAAAACAATAAGATTCGGCTTCAAAATTTGGATGCTGTGCTCTTCAAGTGGATACCCATATTCCATGCAGATTTATTCAGGCAAAAAAGAAGGATCCCCTGATGTGCAATTAGGATCCAGAGTTGTAAATGACCTATTCTCAGTTTTGACTGACACGTCTAAGCATGAAGTATACTTTGATAACTTTTTTACATCATATGACTTAATTTCTCAGCTATCAAAAAAAGGTGTACGAGCAACAGGAACAATTCGTAAAAACCGAACTGGCCATTGTCCACTGAAATCCAAAAAAGCCCTTTCTAAAGAAGATTGAGGAAATTTTGACTATCGATCTGATGGATCAGTGTACATGTGCAGCTGGAATGAAAATGCAGAGGTTACAGTAGCATCTAATTGTTATACACATGAGCCACTTGCATCTGTAAAACGTTACTCAAATGAGCAGAAATGCAAGTGTGCCACAACCTCATCTTATCAAGAGATGCAATGAAGGAATGGGGGGTGTGGACGTCTTGGATAAACTTTTAGGGAGCTACAGACCTAATTTTAGTTGTAAAAAATGGTGGTGGAATCTTTTTAGTCTGAATATTTCAGTTGTAGCTAGTTGGTTACTTCATTGTGAGTTACACAAAGTCAAGATGAAACATTTAGAGTTCCGAAGAGAAATAACAATTCACCTCTTAAGAAGAAAAGTACCAGTGGAAGGAAAGTCATCCAGGGCCTCGTTGTCATTTACATAAACGATCAAGAATGTCAGACGGACATTATATTGTATCTGCATCCCAAGGATGTTGTGCGGTGTGCAAAAAAAATACGACTAAGAAATGTTTCCACTGCAACAAACGACTTCACCAGCAATGCTTCCTTTCATATCATGGGCATTAGATATTTCTGTATTGGATTTTCTGAATTCTGGTATGTACATAAATGCAATTTAAAATATTATTTTTTCTGTAATAAAGTATGCTAAGATAAAAACCGCATTCAAAACCTCTTAGTTTAAAAAAACTCTCTGAAAAAAAAAAAAAAACTTCATGCAAAGCGCCAATGTTCCAAAATTGGAACACACTGAAAAACATAGTAAAAAAAATTTTTCTGGAAATTTTATTTTATTTCTGTATTTACTAGACATAAATAGACATAATTTCAAAAAATTACTCAAATTTGATCTTCCGTCAATAGTTTGGCAGTTAAACGGTTAATACATTAGCATTGGCATGCACAAGGCAGGAGGGCACCTGTTGGCCCGGTTTCGATCCTGAAGGGGGCCCGAAACTTTTAAATGAGGAGTGAATTATATGTAGGGGTGAACAAGATGGAGGGAGGACAGTAAAAGTCATTTGTAACGGGCCCGAAAATTTCTGTGCCCACCCCTGGTATTCACTGGTTGTGACAGATTCAACTAAATGCTATCAGTTGGCAAGAGATTTCATTGCTCAGTCGTAATTTATCGCTGTGCAAGATTTTTCATCTCAGAATCACATACGGGTCTGGTAGCAAGTCTGGACTACGATCAACATAATATGAAACAGGACCAAATTTAGACTTAGAAAGGAGAGCTCCTTGGATTTAGGACTGAGTTCCATAAAAGGAGGGTGAGGGGCAAGTTTTTTTTTTTTTTTTTTGAGTAACATTACTTGTAAGTAGGGCCAGCTTTAGACTTAACGGGGTCCCTAAGGTACTTCAGGTATGAGATCCCTTTGTAGTCCTAAAGTCACTAACGATAGTCTTAAGTCTACAATTGAGGACTTTAATGCAAAAACCAGTATAGTCCAAACTTTTTTTCTTTAATTTTTTTTTCGAGAAGAGAATATAGATTTTCTGCAGGGGTGCCTCCTAAGAGCAAGGGCTCCGTCTAAATATCCCGAAGCCCCCCTCCTACGAGCAGGACCCTTTCCCCAGTGGCGTAGATACACTTTCTGCCGCCCAGGGTGGTTCCCCAATGCGCCACCCTTCTGGTGAGAAGTAGCTAGTGAATTCAAGTATTTAAAGAAATAACAAGGTGTTAATTAAGAGGAAAATAAACTTTTTTTCTTCATATTTTTTTGCAGAAGGAAAAAAAAAAGAAATTCCGAGCCCCACCGAAAAATTCCAATAGTTAAGTCAAAAATCGGATTTTCAGGGATTTTTCAGTAATACTAATGGAAAAGAGGCTTGGAGCTCCCTCCAGATGTTTTTTTTTTCTTTTTCAAAATTAAAAGCAGTTTTATGCTTCCTTTGGTGATGTCAGGGGGTCGGGACTTCTCAAGGAAATTTTCCGAAGTTGACGTGTTAAAACAGTAATTTTAGGCTATCTATTGGATACGTGAAGAGATCGGGGAAGGCTCAGGGGCGCTGTCCGGAAAGTTTTTCAACTGAACTTAAAAACATGTATAGTTTGTATTTAGTTGTGTAAGGGAACCCTAACTACAACAAATACTGGATTTTCCTCCCGAAATATTTTCCAACTTGAAATCCATTGTAGGCCATCTTTGATGACGTTAAAGATAGTAGGGAACGTTCGGGAGCTCTCTGGAAATTTTCCGATGCCGAAGTTTCAAAAACGTTGTTATAGGCTATCATTGGTAGCGTAAAGGGGTGGCGAAAATTTTTCGAAATATGTTTGGAAGTCTACCAAACGTTGGGAAGAAGTTAGGGACTCCCCCGTCTCCCCTGGAAAATCTTTGAAAATGACGTCCTAAAAACGGGACTTGATCCGTTGTTTGACGAACAACGTTAGGAGAGAGAGAGAGTTCAGAGAAAGTTTTCCCACCTGAAATCTTCTTCGAAACTGTTGCTCATTTTAAGCTTATTATTGAGCTTAAAATTGTTATTTCTTCATTATTGAGAAAAAAAAAGGCTTTGCGGGCTTCCCTCACAAATTTCTAAAAACAAAATTTAGAGCCAACTGTGACGACTTTAGGTGATTTCGTGGACATTTAGAGTCTCTTCCTTAGAATTTTTTGGAAAATAAAGTTTCCAAAACCCAACCTGAAGCTATTTTGGGAGACTCTGAATGAGATGGGGACTTTAAAGTTCGAAGTTGATGTCTTAAATACCCCCCCCCCCCCCCACATTTTGGAACATACTATCTTTAACCAAGTTACGGGAAGGGTCAGGGTTTGACTGCCCTCAGGAATTTGTTGGTATTGAAGTTTTAAAAGCTCATTATTAGGCTAAAAAATGAGATGTGAAGGGGTGGGATGCATGCATGTATAGGCTTGTGTGTGTGCGTAGACCTGTGTGTATGCCCTTAGGTGTGTGTGAGTATGTGTGTAAGAGTGTGTATGTGCATAACAATGCGTGTGTGTGAGTGTGTATGTTTGCGAGGGTGTGTGTGTATGATATGGACGCCACCGACCAAGAAAAGCGGCTAAAGGGGGACAGTGCTCAGGACCAGAAGCCGGTGGGGCTGCAGAGGCCCCTGGTCTAAGCTGAAAAAGGAACCATAACGCCAAGGACTGTCAAATGAGAACAATAAGCAATTGTGATTGCTCAAAAAAAAAAAACAATAGCTTGCTGTCACCTCAACAATTGCAAATGGAGTCTGAACTAGAATAAACGAAGGTACTCCCATAAACTAATATTTTTCAACAAATAGGAAAAAACACGGAATAAATGATAAAATCAAAATTTTAAGACTTAAAAGAAGCAAATAATAATAATATTAATAATAATAATAATAATAATAACAACAACAAAAATAACTAAATAATTTTTAAAAGCAAAATATAGAAGTTATAAGTTTTAAAAATCCATTTTCTTCGAGTTTTGAAATTAGGAGACGGATAAGATCATTTAAGACCCAAAAAAGAAAGAAAAAAAACATATTTATTCAATTTTGTATTCATGGAGTAAGACATGTTTTGTAATGCTTTGAGTGATACAAAAACATTTTTAAATCAAAGCAACAAATGAGATAAATTTACTTTTTTTGAAAAAATGTAGGATTATCGTCATTAGAAACATGCTACAAAAAAAAAAAAAAAAATTGAACACTCTAAATTAAAACAATGCAATGAATGCAGATAAGTATAAATATTTTTTTTCTGGCAAAGAATAACAACAAAGAGATATTGCAGTGCATAGCTACTACCTGAAGATCAGTTGCAGTTAATTTCACTTTTGATCTCACATTCACATTTAGACCAGTCTGGAGTTCTTTTTTTCGCCTAAAAAAATGCTGGCATTTAATTTAAAACAAATTTCATTTGAAAGCAGTATTAGTTCATATAAAAAAGCTAAAAATAATTTAATTCTTATATACATGAAAAACAGTGCTGTTATATTTTGTTACTTAATATGCATCATATCAATATAATTACTTTTATTCAGAGAGTATGAACAGAGGGGGAAAATCACTGAAGGTTGAAAATGGCATCCTGCTTGTTCACAGACATCATTAATCCTTTTGTTATATCTTTACAAAACAATAAAATGACTAATAATTATTCTTGTTCTGAGGAAATACATTTTTAGCTTCCTCTATCATACAGGAGTATTTTTGCTAATAATTTAGATAAGATCTTTTCATTTTAATATGCCCATAATTAGTCAATTAAAAGTTAAGTATTTCACCTATGGGAACATATGACTTTGAGAGGGGGGGAGGGGCATTCTTAACTTAAAATTATTATTTTGGATTGGTGATAAAACTTAAATTAAATTTGGCAAGGATAAATAAACAATGCAGCAGTAGAATAGTTCTATTTAATTTAATTAATTTCCGTTGCTGTTGTTCAGACAAACCTTTCAAAAGCGAGTTGACAGTATCTATTTTTTAATTAATTTTAATGTTGCTTGCGTTGGTAAGTCAAGATACTTTAAATTTGATTATAATGTAAGAAAAACAAATGTTTCAATATTGTTGAATTTCAATGTGTTTCCTGAAAATAATTGAATTCAGCTAGCATGACCATAGCAAGTGTTCAGAATGAAAATACTAAGCGAGTGGGACCATAACTGATCATACCAGGGTATTTCAAATCATTTCAAAAGATATATATAAATCATAATTGAAAATTAATGAATAATTAATTAAAAAATATCAAAGCTGCAAAAGTGCATCTCCCAAGTTCTTACACCGTTAGAATAAGTTTTTTTTTCTTTTCTTTTCATGAACTAGCACTGCAACATTTGCATACAATTTTTTTTTTCGAACCTTAAGCATGAGCATAAATAGTCATTTATACTACATAAAGAATTAAAAGAAAATGGTATCTACTTTTATAATTTTTTTTTAAATCAGGAATCAAATTATTGAACCTTTCAACTTGATCTCTTAAAACTGTCAAAAGGTCTTGAGCTTCTTTCTCCACATCCTTATATACACCTTCTTTGCACAAAGTAGCAGAAAATGGGTGAAAACACTGAGATACAAACTCCCTTTTAAAAAAAAGGAAAATTCTGTTAAAAATCTGCATTTTGTTTTAATGAACTTCACGATAAAAAAAACAGTAATTAGAAAACTTACTTTGAAATGCTGATCAATTTATAAGTATAAAATAGTTATTAAAAAAAAGGAGAAGAAAACAAACCTATATATTTGCTGAGGAAGTAAAATTATCCTTTCTACTTCTTCTTTAAAAGCATTTAGTTCTTCAGTTTCTAATTTAGCCTCAAAAGCAGCCAATGCTTGTTCCGGAGTGATCTTTGAAAGGAAAAATTTGCTAATGAAAATTTGACATACTGGCATGAATACAAAATGTCAATAAAATCTCGGAGATAACTTTTTCCAACTTTTTCTTAAATTAATACATTGAAATGCAGCAATTTAAAATTGCAGTGAAACTTTTCTGCAGCTGCACATCTGTTGGTCTATCATAAATGGATCAATCAAGAAGGTGGTTGCTTATGGGGGCTCTTTAAAAGAATGTACCTTTAAAATTATGAAGTTTCAAAAAATAAACTAACGCTTTAAGAAAATTATGTTTAATTCAGAGAAAAACAACTAATTAAGGCCATATTTGCAATAATAATTGAAATAAACTGATAGTAAGCTATTGACAGAAGTAAGAAAGGCTGGACATATCAAAAACACTGGTGCCAAAAACTAATGGGCACCTATTCACATGGGGTCCAGATGTGCACCTTTCCTGAAGTAGAATCAGCTCTATTCAAGTGGTCCCAGCAGTATATCGAAATGAAAACCATGCTTTTGATTTTTTTCTCTCAATATTTTTTATTGAACTGTGCATATTGTGCTTCAAAACTTTTAAGTTCTGTAATTTTGTCTGTTATATGTACATATTAATTAAAATATTCGATGGTTTTTCTTTAAAAATGTTGAAAACCAAAACTAGCAGTAAGTCAAACTTCCAATAAGTCGAAGCTTTTTGTCGGTACTTTTAGATTTGAGTTATCATGAATTGACTGTATTTTATGAAAAGACTTACACTGTTAAACACAATATTTCAGCACATATACACATGCAGACATAGGGGGAAAATAAAGTGGAACCTTGCAACCTTGTTAACATGAAATCACTTAACACAACTACAAACAACATTAACAAACATCTAATACACATCTAATTAACAAGCATCTACACTACACATTAACAAGCATTGCTAAACATGAAAAGCTTGCTTAGTGCCGATAGTTAAAATCAAAACAAAGTTTATCAGATAAGATGAAATCTAGTTAACATGAAATAATTATTATGGTCCCGTGAATTCCACATTAACAAGGTTTGACTGCACACAAAAAGGGGGGAAAATGCAACATTTTGTTAATTATCAAAAAATCCCACTGTAGAAAAACTTTCAAATCATACAAAAGCTGAACAAAAAAATAAATATAATTTTATCCTCTAATCTAAGTCAACAACTGTACTTTAAAAGCAGTAAATAACAAAAAAGTATGAACCAAATATTTCCAATTTATCACTTAAATCTAAATTCCACTTAGGATTTTTATTTATAATTTTGCTTCACAAAATATTAGTTATGCATTCTAATAATTACATAAATATGCTTGTACAGGATCTTAAAGCATATATCTTAAGCAGTACTTCAATAATTGAAGCTACTGCTGTAACTAATAATGATAATCTTAAACTGTCTCCTAAAAGGTAGGGAACAATGTTAAAAAGTTTCCTCCATGTTCAACATAGAATTATTAATGTAGAGAGTGCAATATTTTTAGTTTAAAAGTGCTATAAGCAGGGCTATCATTTCAAAATTTTCCAGGGAGAGGGGGGAGGGGCAAAGGGTTTGTGCTCACCACATTCTATAAGGAAGAAATAACAAAATGCATACAAAAAAGCTTAATTTCATTATGTTTCTAAAATCCAAGAGGAGGGGAATCAAGCTCCCTCCCCCTAGATCACTCAAATGACGAGACTGGCTATAAAAATTGTTAGACTATTAGCTTCCAGTAAAAAACAATTTGTGTATTAGTAAACATAATGCTACATCAGCATTAGTGCATGCATTAAAAAAAAAAAAACTTAGTTGCAGGTATGAGTATCATTCATCATCTGCCTCCAGCTTGGATGTGCATAGAATGAGTACATCATTAATAGTGAAAGTAAAACATTAAATTTCTATCATTTACATATAAATTTATACCATTATTCTCCCTAATGATGCATTTTCAAAATTTTGAGCCTGATAATCATCCCTAATATTTTACTGTATTTGCCAAATTAACACTTTTGGTAAATATTGGTGAATACTACTGTTGCCCTATTTTTGAATCATGAGCTTCAGAACACTTTATATTAAATACTAGTGGTACCCGCACGGCTCTGCCCGTAATAGAAAATTAAAAGGTCTTTTGGTTCGCCTGTATATTTACAAATAATGTATGGTGAATTTTCTCGCCAATTGGCTTGTGCCCATGTTACGGTTCCATGTCATGATAATTTCGTAATTTACTCATCCATCTTATGATAATTTTGTTTTTAAAATTGGAATAGAAAAAGAACCACATCGAATTTTTGAAAAATTGCTTTGAGGCGAACACCCCCATGCTACGAACTAATTCTGTACCAAATTTCATGAAAATCGGGCGAACAGTCTAGGCACTATGCGCGTCACAGAGATCTTGACAGAGATCCGAACAGACAGAGAGACTTTCAGCTTTATTATTAGTAATAAACAGCCTCACCTGAAAAAAATGTTCATTTGAAAGTCCAGGGCCAGAAATTCTTTTCACTAACCAGCTATCACTTGATGGCACACGACCACGTCTTTTAACAATGAGATGAAATATAGAAATGTCCCACAATATTCTAGAGCTGCACCGCAAAATTGAAACTTAGGAAAAAAGAATAAATGGCACAAATTAAAAAATGCATAATATTAAAAAGTAAAGAAATTAAATTCAGTGAAAAAAATTTGAATCTAAGAAACTGAAGATGTTTTAAGAACAAATAGGATTTTACATGATGATAAACAATCATACCTGAGCAATTTATAAGTGATTTTTATTTATTCATTGCAAATAAATAAATTGTACTTTATTTGGGTATATCTTACTTAGAGAATATAGGTAATTATATAATAAACTAAGTGAAAAGTAGGCATTAAAAAAAGTCTTTTAATTTGCAGAGGGGGAATTATTTGTTTTTCTTCTGATTTACAAACAATTTAGGAAGCATTTACGGCAATACAGGGAGCTTTTTTAGCAGTGCGTGAACTTGGAGCCTAGAAGATTAAAAAATAGATTTATTATTTTAAAAGAAACGAAAAAGTTACACTCACATAAAAACACCACAAGAGATGTGATAGGACAAATAATGAAGGCCACCACAACCGCTAAAAAAGGCTGTAAAACACCTTGGAGACATATATGCCACAATAAAGCTTCCATTACTATACATACTTTGTTTCTTGGAAGACCTGGAAAGAATTTCAAAACAATATTGACATTGTATATGTATGTGTGAGCAAACAATGAAAATTCATAAAGAAAATTTAGAGATCAATTTAAATAGGTAAGCTCAGCAATAAAGGATCAACTTCTATTTAAAAGCTTTAAAGGAATTATAGTGAACCTCACTTCTTGTACACAATTAGTTCCAAAAGGCAGTTCAAATAATGATTTGTACAAATAACCAATCACTTTTCCACATAAAATATAATGTAAACTGCCTTAATCTGGTTCCAGATCACAGATGACTGTTTACATAAAACGATGAAAAACAATCAATACTATACACAGTACTGCACAGGAAATGCATAAGTAAAAAAATGAAGTACATTTTGCATCTGCTGAAGAATTGAGTGGAATGCGGAGAGGAAGGAAGAGGGACGTTGATGCAAATCTTTGAGAGGGGAGTAACCTTTCACAAAAACATCAGGTAACAGACCTTCAAATATTTCCTTTTTCATGTGTTTTTTTTCTTTTGTTTGCTTTTTAGCACTAATAGAGCCTAGGAATCTTTTATCTAAAAACCTATGCAATGTTGTCTGTTTTTGACTATAATTCAGAACTTTTCTAAAATGATCATGTAAAGTAAAACTACAAACACAACTTCTAGCCACACATAACAAACTACTAAAAAGTACAAATAGATCATTTCATTTAGTAGCTTTATGTCATGGAAACAGTGAAGTGTTATCCTCATTGAAACTTTGCCTTTGAGACACAAAAGAACCTGAAACAAAAACTGTTGTCCTATATTTTATATGTTTACATGTTGCTCTGAAGAATTTCTAATTTGATTAATTTTGCCTCCAGTGAGGGCAATGCCAACATGTAATGAAACATATGTATCTTAACCTTTTGGTTTATTTACGTATAAGCAGTTACATTCATATTACATTTTAAATTGATTTATTTTAAACTTGTCAGTTAAAAAAATATCCACTTTATATTCCAGTGCCAATTTGTGAAAACAGAACAAAAATCTTACCAGGGCTATCAAAATCATATAAAAACACCATGGCTAAATGAAAAATGAAAGTTGCTGCAGGCACCCTGAAAAAAGAAAAAAACTTAAGATTTATTTCAAAATATAAAAAAATACATCTGAGCCAAAAAATATGCACAAGAAAGAATTGAGTCAAACTACAATACTTAGAATAGAAATGCATTTTTGTGTTGCATAAGTGATTAAACTTTTAGCACCAATTCGTTAATGAAAACAAAACACTTTAAAGCACCCTATTTTTCTCCACTACTTCAGCTTCAGATATTCATGCTCTATCAGTGGTGTTCCTAGCATAGGTGTCATACGGGGGTTGGGGTACTGTGTTGAATCTCAATGTCCATTAAGATGCTTGACACTGACATTCTTCCACAAGCAGTATCATCTTGCATGATGCTGCTCTTAAGTTAGTCAGTGTCCAATTGAATAAATGTGATCCTTAGCCACAAATTCCTCTGTACTTTCACTGCAGAAGTCTACTTTATGTGTGTAAGATGTCTAACAAGTGAGCATTCCAATATAATACTCATTACTGAACAAACCACAACGCAAGGTGTGACAGCTTGCAGAGTGATCAGTTGGGACAACCATACACTATTACTTCTGCTGTGAGCTACTTTGGGCCCAGGTATGTTTTTCCCAACAATGTCTTCAACCTCTTCATTGCCACAACTGGCCTCTGAAGTCTTCAGACTTGCAGTCTATCAAACATATTGGTCAAGCAAATTCTGCCTGTGTACAAATATGTCCCAATTCTGTGATCGGTATCTTCATTTGAGACATATCTGCTGAACTGGGATATTGGCAACTTAATAAACCCTATGCCTAATCAAGAATCAGCTAGGAGCAGTTTCACCCCATACCATTTTGACATTTTTCCTATTGCTACTCATAAATAAAACTCTTTCTTCACCCCAATTTCTGATCATTTATTCACTCAAAAACTATACTATTGCCAGTTTCTTAGTAGTGGCTAAATTCTTTTTCATGTACTTTTATGCATCAGTTTATTTACATTTAATTTAAGCATATAAATCTTTTTACTTCAAAGGTGTAGTTTGAATAATATTTTATACAAATTCAAAAATAAAGAACAAAATAATAATAAAAACAGAAGTGTAATTGTAAAACATAATTACTTTGAAGCAAAATACTAGAAAATATTTTCCAGAGAAATATTACGCCACAAAAAAAAAAAAAAAAAAAAAAAAGAGTATCAAATTACACATTTGAAATACTTAGTTGAATTTATAAAAATAAAAAAAAAAATCGACTTTTTTAAACTTACCAGAGCGGAGCAGAAAGAGCAATGCATAATGATAGGAATGACAAGAATGAACAAATGATTGGCATGAAGAAAACAATTAGTAATGTTCCCAATGCACCTTTAACCAAATAATTCCACAGACGATTCAAGTGGCGGCTGAATCCTTTCCCAATAAATCCTTAAAAAAAATTATATACTGTTCATACCAAGAAAAGTGGAAGCACATTAAAAAACCATTTTCATTGTCTACAGAGCCTTGCAAAAAAATTAAAATGCATACTAAAGCTGATGAAAATTTCTTTTAATGTTTCTACTAAGTTCTTAGGTTCAAAACATCCATGGTGTCATACTTTTTTCAACAAAAATGCCCCCTTTGCAAAAGTCTTCCTTTTTTTTAAACGCTAGCCCTCCTTTACCACCATATCACCAATGATGGAAAATAAATATCAGAAAATAGTGTTCAGATTTGAGCACCTGCACCAAGAGCAGTGACATGTTTTCAATGACCCCACAGTTTGAAAAAATTTACACTCAAAATCGAAGCCATCCATCACATTAAATTTTTCACTTAAATTAACATCTATTTTTCTGAAATTTGGTACAATTCCTCAAACGTAATAAAACTATCAATACTCAGATTATAATAAAATAATAATTAATTATGCTTAGGTGTGCAAAAACGACTTTAGCTAAAATACGACGTTTTTTAACTCACTAAATAAATTGGAAGACTAAAATAGTTTTTTCTTAATCAGAATCTACTGAAGAAAATTGAAGGGGGTAGAACAATATTTGCATAAATAAGTTTGGAAACCACAGCAAAAACTTTTTTTTTCTGGTAATAATATGTGTAACAGACAAAGTTTTTAGAATTTGCAATTATGTTTTTGACTCCAATTGTTGAACACTAGCATACATATTTACAAAGAATTATAAGAAAATTTTTTACTCACCAGTATCAGGTCTAGATTCAAACTCTGTTCTAGACTTAGATATATGCCTCCACAATAATAACAGTCTTGAGCATAAAGTGTGAGTTAAAGATGATTTCCTTGGATATAATGTTCCCTAAAGAAATAAACGTTCGAAAAAGCATTTGAATATATATATATATATATATATAATAAAAGTGTAAAATACTGAAAAGACCACACCAGAAGCCCATAGATTTGCAATGCAGCAAAACTAAAAAGCCAAGTAAATGTAAAATATGCAAGCCAAATACCAAATATTAAACAAATTATATAAAAAATAATGATGATAAAAAGGAAAATTGCAAACAGCTATTTAATAGGAAAAGACAAAGTATGAATCCAGAGCTCTTCAGCCATGGAGGATTCAATAAATACGGTCAAAAGACCAAAAAATTTAACTATGATGTAAAAGAGAATGTTTAAGCTCCAGTACATGCAATATAGAGTAACATTGGGCAAATACACCACATGTTAAACTATAAACAATAAACAAGAACTCAAACCTAAAATTAAAAGCAGGGGGTTTCGCCTCGACTAATTAGGAAAACAGGTTCTGATAATTAGCCATCCACGTAATCAGCCGTGGAGGATTCAATAAATATGGTCAAAAGGCCAAAAAATTTAACTATAAACTAAACAAAAATGAATGGCTAATTATCGAAACTTGTTTTCCTAATTAGTCGAGGCGAAACCCCCTGCTTTTAATTTTAGGTCTGAGCTCTTGTTTATTGTTTATAGTTTAACATGTGGTACATTAGCCTAATGTTACTCTATATTGCATGTACTGGAGCTCAAACATTCTCTTTTAGTTCATAGTTAAATTTTTTGGTCTTTTGACCATATATATTAAATCCTCCATGGCTGATGAGCTCTGGATTCATACTTTGTCTTTTCCTATTAAATAGCTGTTTGCAATTTTCCTTTTTATCATCATTATTTTTTCATAATTTGTTTAATATTTGGTATTTGGCTTGCATATTATATATATATATATATATATATATATATATATATATATATATATATATATCGACAAATAAATATACACTCACAAAAGGTACAAAAAGGATAAACATCAGTAATGCTGTGAAAAATGAAAGTATCAATGAGGGAACATTCAATATTTTCATAACATAGCAAGTACCCATTGGACAATTGGTTTCATGTGTACGTAGATGGTTCGACCAAAAATGTCATTAAAATGCCAGTGCTGGAGTATATTCAAGTACTAGCTGTCTTGCTGGGAAACGTGCGAATTTTGATGGAGAAATAGCAGCTATTTCATTATTGATGAATTGAGGTGGTAAAACTATTTGGAAGATCAAAAATACTGATTTTACTGACCAAAACTTACAAAATACTGACTAACTTTAGCATAATAATTAGCAAAATTACAGTTTGTAAAATGGATGCTGATTTCGTCTGTGATGCAAGGCAATACTTAATTTGTAATGCATAGTAAATGTGGTAAAAAAGTTGACTAAAAAAAAGTAAGTTTAATTGACCAAATTACTATATCACAAGGAGCAGAGACAGACAAACATTTTTTAATCTAAGGAGGCAAGGGAAATTTTTATGCGGCAGACAAATTATTTCTCACAGTTTGAAAAAACAGGGCTTCTGAAAATAGTCTTCAAGGCAAGGCCTATCATTTTGGGCCATCAGAGGAGGGAGGGGAGCAATTGACCTCTGTCTCCCTGGATTCAAGAAACATAATGAAACTAGGCACTATTGTATGTATTTTGTAGCCTCTTCCCAATAAAATGTACAGGTATTGAGCAAAAAAACCCTTGCCCCCCCCCCCCCAACTGTAAAAAAATTTAATGACAGGCCTGCTTAAGGTAGTTTTAGTTACGCTGGTGACTTGGCATACAAAATTTGTTTGACTTAACGATAAGAAAAAAATTTTTACTGCAACTAGGACATAACATTAATTTAAAACAGTAGACTGCAACCATGCATGTTTATGTAATACAGTGAGATATGTGACAAGGAGGGGGTATGGTGAGTGTGACATTTTGTGACAAAGGTAGGTGGATTAGAACTGTTGCAAAAAAGTTTGACGTCATATGTAGATAATTGTAAACCTTAAAATGAAATTTACAAAACATTTTTTTCTTCTCTTTTTTTTTTTTTTTTTTTGGGACATTTAAAATTATTGACTATGTTATTACCACCCTACCTACATTTCTATGCTTAACTCTGAACTGTAAGTTTCATTTTTTGCAATAAGAAATCCTAAGTGTATTTCTGCATTGGGAATTTAAGAAAATTCTGTTTATACACAAGCTGGTGCTCAAAAATAATTTGAGTTTTGATTGATATTGTTTCAAAACCACTGGATAGATTTTAATGAAACTAGCCATTTATGGCTCATAATACACTTATGGCCTATAAATGTGTATGCATCACAAGTGTAAGAAATAACAAACCTTACGGAATACAGATATACTCAAATAAACATTGCTCCTAATTATCGTAAATTTTCGAAGCAGTAGTTGCACTTCCCCTGTCAAACCCACATTTTTAAGGTTTCTGATTGCCATGGAATGGAATGCGAGTAGATTGCAAATAACTTACTTGCACATGTTTTTTTTATTATTGAAATCACTGCTTAGCTAAACATTTGCATAAGAAAAAGCTTTACCTTTTGTTCAGTAGTTCTCACAAAATTGAAGAAACATACAATTTCTCTTGATTATCTTACTAATATTATATATGCGAAAGTTTGTCTGTATGGATGGATGTATGGATGTATGGATGGATGTATGGATGTTTGTTACTCTTTCACGCAAAAACTACTGAACGGATTTTGATGAAACTTTACAATAATATAGCTTATGCATCAGAATAACACATAGGGTAGTTTTCGTCCCGTTATGGGGGGCAAAACCCCCTTAGGGGGGCAATAAAACACAATTTTTGTATAAATTCTCTAATATTGGGATGAAAAAATACTTGCACATATTTATATTATATGTCCATCGAAAGCTCTGATTTTTCTGCTGAAGATGGCACCTGTTCGAAATTTCTAAGTAGAATAAAAAACGAGTTATGAGCTTTTTAGATCCATGTTCGAAGGCTTTCCTCAACTCAATACAGTATTTAGTGTATCATCTCAACTCCCTGTCGATAGCGACAATTGTTGTATTGTTGACTTTCTTTGCTTTTCGTGATTGTTCAAGGCTTTTCTCAAGTCAAATCTTGAAGTAAGATTTTTGCACAAGATTGGCAAATAATACATGATTTGGCTGATGATTTTCCATTTAAACGGAACTTTAATGTAATTAATGGTTTTTATTATTATTTATGCTGATTGAACACTTACTCATTATCCAAACAACCAGCAGATCGCCAAAATTTTTGCAGAAAGATTTCCGTAGCTGATGCATTTGGCAGTTTTTTCAACGTTGCTGTTTTTGAAGCCGAAGACTACGTCATAATGTTTCTCAGCTTTCACCATGTAAACAAAATATCGCCAATCAAAGAATTTTCAAAAGACTTTTTTTTACTGTGTTAAATAATCCAGCAACTAAATTAGGCAAATCCATAAACAGCACAAAAACTTCCATTAATTTTCCTTTTTGCACAATTTCAAACAATCACCAAATTTTATTACTTATTTTGGTAACATTTCGGATGAAACTGTTTAGCGCCATTTTATGGTGACCAAAAATATCTCAGCATCTGGCGACGATATCTCTGTAACGAAAATTAATATCATATCGTTTTATAAAGTAAGGAAAGAATGGGGGAGCATCATCGAAGGTACCTCGAAACGACTTTCGCAAATTCGGTAAAATCGCACCAAGAGCCACAATGATTGAAATTTCCCGAAATAACTAAAGCAAGTATAAGGGGATTACGAGCGCAGCTACTTTTTTTTAATCACTTCGTACTTCATTAGCCATACAGAGAAGGTTTTAGACTCCATTTAAAAAAAAAGTATCAACAGATTAATCTTTTTAAACATGAGAAGATTAATTTCATGTTTTTTAAATTTGTATATGCTTAAATATAGTGCTTTCGTTTCTAAATCAATACTACTTTGTTTTTATACTTATTGCTATTTTAGTTTTATGGGTAAGGAAGAAACTCGATTTTTAATCACGTCAAAAAGATGTGTTTTAAATTCTTTTACTTAAAACAGAAAACAAAAGCAAGTAACGATTTTTTCTAATAATTATTACTGACCCAGGCAACACCGGGTATTTTTGCTAGTATTACTAATAAAAATGGTTTGCTATTAAAAAAATTGCATGTTTACGTTTACCCTGTACAATTTTCTGATTTAAATGTGATTAAGTTAAACATTAAATTAAAAATTTGAAAGATAAATATGCAAAGGAAAATTTGAAAATTCAATACTAGAAATAGGTAGATGATCAAAATGAGGTAACCCCCCCCCCCCAAAAAAAAAGAAAGAAAGAATACCAAGAACCTCTAAATATTTTAGTGGTTCAGTAGGCACTCTTGGTTAAAATATTAATTTGAATAAAGTTGAAAATTATTACTTTAATTTGATGTAGATAGTAATATTCAGAAATAAATTGAGGAGTTGAGGGGGTGTAATTTGAAACATTACTTATTTTCAACTCATATGAATAAGAAACAAATGTATCTATTGTTATTTATTTATTTTTCTGTATCACATCATGCATCTATTACTTACATTTTGAACAATATTTTGAGATCAAAACAATATTATAAAGAAAAGAAAGTAGACACTTTCTTAATGAAACAAAAAAAAAAAAATCATTCCCAGCACCAGTAGAGGACTTGTTAAACAATAATCAAGAGGAATTGAGACAACAAACATTGGGATGGGGGGGGGGGGATATTTCCCTAACCTTTAATTTTTAGATTTAAAAATGAAGTAGGATTAACAATTTAAGCATATAAAAATTCTTATATATAAGAAATACTTGTATACTCACATCAATCTGATTTACTTCTAAATCTGGTATGAATGGGCGAATACAAAATAAAGCACGAAGGCTCACTGGACTGCACCATGGAATAATAACCTGTTATTTTAAAAATGTTTATACTAAGAATCTTTTTAACGCAAAATAATACCAATAAAACATTCTTCAAAGACACTTACCCCAAAAATAAACATGGCATTACAAAGCCAAGAATATGTGCGATAACAGTAGTTTATCCACCTCCAGAAAGCAGTTCTAGTAGTTGTGGTATGCATGCGCTGCTTTTCTACTAAATATACAGGCTATGGCGAATACAACACATGAGTAACATATAAAGTAATATATAAAGATATACGGTTTAATTTGTATAGGAGAAAAAAAGAACATACTATTAATTTTTATGCACAAAATGAAAAGGTATGTTAGGTTCTACACAAAAACCAATGCACACTCTGAAACCATTTGAAAAAGCTTAATTTTACATGAAATTTACAATATGATGGAGGGTCAATAAATAAAGGGAGAAGTTGAAACCCAAATATCTCAGCTAACAAAAAGGGTAGGGGATATATTTTAATTGCACCAATATTTGCCATTAATTTAATGTTTTAAGTTAAACAAAACTCCAGTCAATATAAAAACTGAACAAGGCAGAGACTGTCAAAAATATTTTTTGCACAAATACCCCATGGGTTTTTTTAAAAGAAGAAATTTCATTTTATGTTAAACAAGGGAAAAGTATAAGATTATTGTACAAAAAATAAGTTTTGCCAAATTATTATTATTTATTTATTTATTATTATTTCATTATTATTATTATTAATGTTATTTTGTTACTTAATTTTTCGCAAAAAAAAAAAAAAAAAAAAAATCTTACAGAAGCTACTAGCAAATTTCCAGTTCGCATTGAAGGGGAAAATGGACTTGAAATCTAGAAAAGGGTCCAAAAAAAGAACCTTTACCTCAAAATTAAAAAGTGACAAATATTAGCATAGTTGTAATCACTGGTAAATATGGGGGGGGGGGGGGAATCATATACTCTCTGCTAAAGATAATGTTATTTTTTAAAAAAAGAAGAATGATCTAAAAAATCAGTTAATTTGTAAAAATGAAGGAAAATTTTTCACTTAAATACACTGCAATTAGAATAGTTTTTAACATTTAAGAGTCAGGCACATTCAGAGATGCAAAATTTCAGGAAATTTTGAAGCCATAGATTTTTTTTTAAGGTTTTTTCCCAGAAAAATTGATTTTTTACAAATAAAAATGAAGTTTAATAGTCATATTTTCTTACAAAACTTAAAAGGTACCAAATATTTAAAAACAGTCTATATTATTTTTTCCTTAGAAATATGCATCAACATTGAGTGACGTAAAAATAGATGGGAAGCAAGCCTGAGCTTCAGAAAAAGAAAAGAATTTACCTGGTTTGGATCTGAGCGTGGCTGAGCAAGAGAAGATGATGTGCGACTAATAACTGTAGGAACTATTTCAGATTCACCTTGAAATACCTTTCGTACATTCCAATGATGAGGACACCATATTTGTGTTCTCCAGTGAAAATAACGATTTGGATTACGAACTCTACTTAATTCTTGTTTAAGAACAGGCTCCCTCTAAAGAAAATTTTAAAAGTCAAAAACACAAAGTTATTTTAAGAGTCAGATACTGAGCAGTGTAAATAATAATTTCATATAACAGACAATTTTGCCCCCCCCCCCCCCCCCCCCCCCCCCGTTTTTTAATAAGGAGAGCCCAGACCTTATTTTTTTATATTAGTTAAACTTGAACATTTAAAATTAAGTTTTAAAATGCCACTTGCAGGTACTCAGTCCAAAACGGTAAAAGCAAAATTTCTCCTGCTAGCAATCAAAATCTGTTATGTACAGAACAGTTTTCAAACCTTTCAAATCTATCTATAACAAAAATAAAAAGTTAAGTAGTTGCATACTATTAAAAGATCTTTTTAAATAACTTACAAATCCTTAAAAACATTTAGTGTGATTAGTTCAACTTTATAGAGTAGTTTTCCGGGTAGCAGAAATTGCGAGACGTGAGACGTGCATCACAGATTTTTCAGCGGCCTGCAGATAATTTTACAAAAGAACAAAAAGAAAAAATAAATAAATAAAAGAAAAAAAATGAAATACAACTTGGCAAACTATTTAACCGGAAAGGCGATATTTTAGCATTTCAGCAGGAAACATGGTCGCCATATTTGGTCATTCACGAGATCGAAGTAGACAAGATGATTCACTACCTAAGTTTTCAAAAACAAAGCAGAATTGGATGTTTTATTTAACTACAAAGTAATGGAAAATTTATTAAGTGTGCTAAAAATCGCTTTTTTTTTGGGGAGGGGGATTATTTAAAATAATTTTCCTGGAAAATGAAAAATTTCATATTTAAAATTTCACTTTATCCTCATTGCTTTAGATGAAAAAGTGCTAAAAACATTTCAACTAAAGTAGTCTCATGAGGATTTTTTTTTAATTATTTTTTTGCAACAAATTTAGAAGTTTATATCTTAATTTTAGGCCATTTTGGCTTTAATTTTTGGCCATTTCAGTTTGGTCAAATCGAAAATGTTGGTATGCAAGACTCTTTAAGTGCCTACGCTTTCATAAATGGAATTGGATGTTTATTGCAATGCAAACTGTTGAAAATTATGCAAAATGTGTGATTTTTATCAGATAATTCTTAATTATTATCTTGAAAAATGCCAAATTTTATCTTTAGAATATTATCTTATCTTCATTGCTTTTAAGGTTAATGTGCTAAAAACGTACTATTTCATCTAAATTGTATTTTTTGAGGATTTTCAATTTATTACTGCTTTTATGCAACAAATTCAAAAATCTATTTATAATCATGAATTTTCCGCGTCAACGCCATTTTTGGTCATTTGCAAGATGGAAATACATGAGACTATTACTTGCCTAAGTGTCCCAAAACAGAACTGGACGTTTACCTCAATACAAACTTTTGAAGATAATGTAAAATGTTCAATAAATCATCTAAAATGCAGTTTCCTGTCAACTTCTCATTTCCTAATTTATTTATTCATTCATTAAAAAAAAAATTCAAAAACCTATTTTAACTTAACTTTTCCATATTTAAATTAATAGGTATTGAATATTTTTTTCATAGAGTGCAGAGTTCTATTTGTTTTTAAGAAAGTAGTGAAAACTGCCTCCCCCCCCCCCCTCCCTTTATACTTTAAAATTTGGCGATGGTGGTGTCCACTAAGTTCATTGGGTCTAGTGGCCACTGCCCAGTTGGAAAATTTCTCAATCTTGACCTTTGTCAGGGACTTATGTATTTTATAAACACTTAAAATAAAACTATTAATAATGCTGCAAATTATTTTCAACTGCCCAAATTAGTGTCGCGAACTGGCTAGAAAGTTTCTGCTACTGAGGTAGTTTTGAGAATTTCTGATTAACATTTTTCAGTTATGGGCCGACAAGACAGGAGAAAGTCTGGACTATAAACCTAACAGAATTGAAAAGACTTGACAAAAAAAAAAAAAACTGAGAAAAAATTAAAAAATAACGTTTGAAAAGTTTTTAATTATGAATAACTGAGTGCTACAACAATGATGGGGCAAGCTCAACATATTTTGAATGAGACAACAGGATGGCCCAAAGACGCTTCTGTACACAAGAAAGTGACACAACATAGAATCTCCCTTCCCTCCCCCTGTCCTTCGTACATGAAGTTTTTCCTGCTTAGAATTTCATTCTGAGATTTTATTACACTGGTAAAATTTAAATTTTATTGTATCAATAAACACAGAAAAAAAAGCTAAAAAATTATCAAGAAGTGGCACAAGATTAACGCACATGGCACTAACTTTCAAGTTTAAGACATACTTCTCGCATGAAAGTTAAATCTCTTTGCAAGAAATAAGAAGTTTGCTCCAAGTGACTTTGCCTACAAAGAGCCAGAGCTTCTTCATGAGCATCCCAACGATGATCTAAAATAAATTCCTCCTGAAAGATCAAATAAGTTTTAAATACAAGCACGTCAAGTGCACAGTAAAAGTTTTCTTTGCTCTAATAACATTTTACATCACATATAACACAAATAAAGAATGCATAAAAATGCACAATAATTATTATTAAAGCATAGAACAATGTCAGGTTCTAAGAAACAGTAATTAGCCAAAAGACAACAATCAAACAATATTAAGAGCCATTGTCTGTAAGGATCAGGCAGGTTGTGATTGTTGACATTTTTAATTTTCTTTATTTTCACATATGTTGTTCCTTGTCATGAATGTAATGTTTGTGAAAAATATGAGCTTTGTCTGCCTTACCGTTTTTGGGAAATTAAATTTTTAAATTTAGGGGGCGTGGCACATTTTTGCGTGTTTTTCAAATTTGCAGATTTTAAAGTTCTTGTTGCTTTAAGCGCCCCTATAATGACATGGATTTTTAAATTCTATACTATTATATGGTCTTCTTAGATACTATTACAGCTGTCAAATCGGTGTCACTACGAGGGCGACGGCCACAAACTTCGTTTAAAAATGACCGAAAATGAATTTTTTTACTACATTCTATGCCAATTTTCTCAAAGCGCCTTCATGATGACGCCAACGTTTTTACATACATTCCTAGCTACACTTGCATACATCAAAAATATGTAATAAAATTGGCGTCACTATAAGGGCGCCAGAAGATATTGCTACTTTTATGTGATAAATTTCACAAAAATGCAAATGTTTAAAATCTAACTACTACTCTCGCCCTCATAGCAGAGATCTGAAACTAATTAAGTTTGATAATCAACATGTTCGTCTAACATATGAAATAAAAAAATCGGTGTCACTTCTATTACTTTCGGAAATATAATCATTCGAAATTAGTGTGTTATGGAGTTATTTAAAAAAAGACTTTTCTAATTGAAATGGCTATTTGCACGGTTTGTTTTAAACTTTGATATAAAATTACAGTAGTGACACCTAAAATAATATGTTTCTAATGCTTTTTATAAATAAAGCTTTTTAAAAAGCATTAGAAACACAGTAAATCGATATACACTGATGAGCCAAAACATTATGACCACCCAGTCAATAACCCGTTGTGCCACCTTTGGCTTGCAAAACAGCTGCGACTCTCCTTGGCATGGATATCATAAGCTCTTGGTAGACGTCTGGAAATAGATTTTACCCAATGTTAATGCAGCGGTCAGGCTAAGTTGAGATTTCTTGACATGGGGGTGTTTCAGCTCTGAGCTGCCTTTCCGTGAAGTCCCGAACGTACTCGATAGGATTTAAATCCGGTGAATTTTGTGGCCAAGGCATTAATTGGAATACTTCTTCATGCTGCTGGGTTCACTCCAACCCAATTATAGCCCTGTGACATATGGCATTATCATGCTGGAAGATGCCATTTCCAGTAGTGAAGACCGACGCCATGTACAGGAGCACCTGATCTGCCACGATGATCAAACAATCCACAGCCTTCATGGTATGTTCTACCACAACTAAGGGTCCCAGAGCCTGCCAGAAAAAATCCCCCAGACCATAATAATGCCACCATCAGCCTGTTTACGACCAACGGTACAAGACAGGAGTAACTGTTCGCCTGTAAGACGGCGAACCCTGACAAAACCATCCATGTGATGAACCAGAAATCATGATTCGTCAGACCGGACAACTCTCTTCCAGTCATCCGAGGACCAATCTCGGTGTTCTTGGTCCCACTGTAGGCGTAGTGGCGATGACGATTGGTCAATAGAGGCACACGAGTAGGACGTCTGCTGCGCAGTCCCATATCCAACAGTGTCCGCTGAACTGTGTGTTTGGAAACACTTTCACTCGCAACTGCATTGCATTGAGCTGTCAGTTGATCAACTGTCTGCCTCCGATTTTGCTTTACCAAGCGGCCTAGCTTCCGACGTCCCTTATCTTTGAGGACGCGTGACCATCCAACACTTTTACGCCTACTGTTGGTTTCACCGTCTTTTTTCCACTTCGCATAAGTACTAACAACGACAGATCATGAACAACCTACCAGTCTTGCAGTTTCTAAGATGCTCGTTTAGAGTCTTTCGGCCATCACAATCTGCCCTCGATCAAATTCGCTGAGATCGTTATCCTTTCCCATAATTCGCAAAAGAAAGTGCTTGTATGAAGCATGACCTTCTCCAGCCTCAGTTATATACCAACCCCACTTCATCATGTAGTCTCCACGTCATCCAGACGAATTCTTTGAAAAAGTTAGGGGTGGTCATAATGTTTTGGCTCTTGAGTGTAGGTACAGATGGACGTATTGTGTAATGTGCATTATGGCTAAAATAGTCGTACTAATATTCGTATTTTTCCAACCATACTATTTTTTATCCATTATTTATATTAAAAATTCAACTATTTATAACATAATGTTTTAAATAGTGATGAACATAATGTATTATATAGCAAGCATTCAGAATCTGAAACATAATTTGAGGATGACGTAGACTAAAACAAAGAAAACATAAAAAATCAAATCACCCAGTTTCAGAAAGACGGTCATTTCTATTTGATATCTGGTAATTTTGTAGCACTAAAGCTTAGGAAAACATGGTATCCCGGAGAAATAGTAGAAGTTGACCATTTGCAAGTAAAGGTCAAATGCATGGCAAGAAGGATTGGAATAAATAAATTTATTTGACCGGAAAAAAGGCGAGTATTGGTATGATAATCCAAACATATTATGCACAATAGATCCACCTGTACCTATATCAAAACAAGCATTTTCTATTCAACATAAAGACGCTCTCACTGCCCAAAGCTGTTTATGTTAAACGTTGCTTCTTTGTAATAAATTAAAAATAAATATGGTCAAAACACTATCTGGGTGTGATAAGATTAAATTAACAAAATACATAAATAAAGAAATAAGATAAATTAAAAATAATAATAATAAATGAAAAAAATGCACCTCAACATACTAACTTCAAATGATTATATTTCCAAAAGTAGTAGGAGTGACACTAGTTTTATTAGTTCAAATGTTAGACAAACGTGTTGGTTATCAAACTTAATTAGTTTCAGATCTCTGCTATGAGGGGGCTAGTTGTATTCAGATTAGCAAATGGGTCAACTTCTGGTCCGGGAGACCATGTTTTCCCAAGCTTTAGTGCTACAAAATTACCAGATATCAATAAGAGATGACCGTCTTTCTGAAACTGGGTGATTTGATTTTTTACGTTTTCTTTGTTTTAGTCTACATCACTCTCAAATTATGTTTCAGATTCTGAATGCTCGCTATATAATACATTATGTTCGTTACTATTTAAGACATTATGTTATAAATAGTTGCATTTTTAATATAAATAACAGATAAAAAATTAGTATGGTTGGAAAAATATGAATATTAGTACGACTATTTTAGCCATAATGCACATTACACAATACGTCCATCTGTACCTATATCGATTTACTGTGTTTCTAATGCTTTTTATAAAGCTTTTTTTTTTATAAAAAGCATTAGAAACAAACTATTTTAGGTGTCACTACTGTAATTTTATATTCAAGTTTAAAACGAACCATGCAAAAAGCCATTCGAATTAGAAAAGTCTTTTTTTTTTTAATAACTCCATAACATGCTAATTTCAAATGATTATATTTCCGAAAGTAATAGGAGTGACACCGATTTTTTTATTTCATATGTTAGACAAACATCTTGGTTATCAAATGTAATTAGTTTCAGATCTCTGCTATGAGGGCGAGAGTAGTAGTTAGATTTTAAACATTTGCATTTTTGTGAAATTTATCACATAAAAGTTCTAATATCTTCTGGCGCCCTTATAGTGACACCAATTTTATTACATATTTTTGATGTATGCAAGTGTAGCTAGGAATTTATGTAAAAACGTTGGTGTCATCATGAAGGCGCTTTGAGAAAATTGGCATTGAATGTAGTAAAAAAATTCATTTTCGGTCATTTTTAAACGGAGTTTGTGGCCATCGCCCTCGTAGTGACACCGATTTGACAGCTGTAATAGTATCTAAGAAGACCATATAATAGTATAGAATTTAAAAATCCATGTCATTATAGGGGCGCGTAAAGCAACAAGAACTTTAAAATCTGCAAATTTGAAAAACACGCAAAAATGTGCCACGTCCCCTAAATTTAAAATTTTAATTTCCCAAAAACGGTAAGGCAGACAAAGCTCATATTTTTCACAAACATTACATTCATGATAAGGAACAATAAATGAAAATAAAGAAAATTAAAAATGTCAACAATCACAAATGCCGTAAACTGCCTGATTCTTACAAACATTGGCTCTTAATCCTTCACTTCGAAAAATTAAACTAACTTGCAATCAACTAAACCACTGCTGCACAAAAAGGTAAGTCAGCAAAGTCTCAGCACTTGAAATTCTAATCTAAACTTCATTTTAAAAAAAACTAAGTTAGCAATTTCATATGTTTTTCACTACCTTGCCATTATCTGTGCTGATTAACCTTTGAAAAATTTCATTGACGTTCAGAAGTTTGTATTTCATTTGCATTATTTTTACTTTTGAAAGACAAATATTTCAAGACACAGTGTTCTCTTTCCCCAACTACACAGCATTGCAATTACTTCAATAAATGTAGAAAATTTGCAAAAAATTATTTTGCTAGTTTTCTCCATGCACTAAGGTTTTGAGGTTTTAACTGATTTACCTCTACATGAAGTACAGCAACATCATTTCTGCTCCCATTGCTTTAAAACTGTGCTTGCAAGAGAGCAAGTTTAAGCAATGAAAAAGCACAATTTAGAATGAATTTAGGTGAAAGAAATCCAACTGTAAACATGTTTAATATATTTTTTTAAATAATCTGCAGCTAGTATGCTCTTTGTCAAATTTTATTACCTTAAACAATGTTTTTCTGCTGTCACAATACTTATGAAATACTTGAAAATACAAAAATAAAGAATTTCTCATGAAATGAGAAATTCTTTATTTTTGTCTTTTCAAGCTTTGACAAGTATTAAACAGTCAATACATTTTTTTAAAAAAAATAGATGGAACCAAATCAGTTACATGGGAGCATTCTGAAAAGTAAGGTAAGAAGAGCTCTCTGACGGGTGTGCAGATTCTCTACATAAATAAAAATCATGTTCAAGATAATGAAGATGATCCGAGCTTTCAAACATTACCGATGGTTGGAGCTGGGTGTCCACTAACAGGACAAAATGTCATTTAGAAGATGCCTAGATTGACAGAAACATGTCCTGCCGATGAAACAATAAGTGTGAAAAGGTTTTGGCGTAGGGAGGTATTGGACTGTAAGGAGGGTGGTCCAATACGTTCCAACGTAAAAACCTTATCATACTACTTGTTTCACTGGTAGCCGTCAATGCAGCCTTCTTCTAACAAACTGCCATTTTGTTCTGTCAGTGGACTTCCAGCTCCATCCACCAGCACTATTTGAGAGCTCTGATCATTTTCGGTATCTTCAGGGTGATTTTTATTCACACAGAGAAGCTGCACATCCATCACAGCTCTTGTTACTTTACTTTTTGAAATGTCTATGCATTAAAATAAGTAACAATATAAAACAATGAACTGTAGAAATTTTATTCAAACTACACATTAACAAAACTGTAAAATTAGAGATCGATTAGATAGTAGGTTAATGTGTTTTCAGAAAAACCACACTGTCACAACAGCCAAAGTCACTCCGCACTGCAGAATGACTTTGCAACAATTATTATTATTTATAATTGGGTCATACTTTAATGTTATTACGTGATTATATTTAATAGCATAGGGAATTTTAATAAAATTATACAGAACCAATGTAAAAAGACCCCCCCCCCCAAAAAAAAAAAGAACAATATCGATTCTACGTACCTCAGCTACTTGAAGTCTTTCTTGAACCCATGGCTGAATACGAGACAATACGGGATTCAATTCTTCTAAACATCTTTTGAGCTACAATGGTAAAAGAAGGGATAAATAGTAATATGGAAAATAAATAAGAAATTTAAAGCTAATTTATGAAAAACAAAATAAAAATAATATCAAATAATAGCGGCTTCAAACCTGTGACAGAGTTTGCTTAAGACGTCGATGCATGTTTTCAACAGCTCTATGCATCAATATAACAGCCTGAGCTTGCTCCACCAAAAGTGAACCTTTTAAAACAGAAATCATGATACTTATATAGCAAATAAGGGTACATCATTTGAGATGGAGCACAGTAACAACTTATAATATAATAGTTGGATTCATTATTAAAGAGCTTCTTAAACTTACCAATTCCAGAACCTAATTCCTGAATTTGAGGATGGGTTAAAATAGCTGCAAAAACTCTTCTCAAATATTCATCCAAAACTAAAATATTTGCTTGCTGAAAAAAAAAAGAAAAAAAAAACAAGAATTACATAAGATAATCATTAGATTATCTTTTTTTTTTTTTGTTTTCTCTTAACGTTAAAATTACACTTACCCGTTCAAGCTCATCTTCAGAAAGCTTTTTGGCTG
Organism: Uloborus diversus; assembly: GCF_026930045.1. Lineage (NCBI taxonomy): Eukaryota > Metazoa > Arthropoda > Arachnida > Araneae > Uloboridae > Uloborus > Uloborus diversus. Next base: position 70,720,063 of record NC_072737.1, on the reverse strand, counting down.
GAATAACATAAAAGTAACTTAAAATTTTGAAAGTTTATGAAAGGGTAAGAAGAAAAATTTAAAAACAAATCAGATTTAGGAAAATAAACAAAGGCATGCATAAGCAAATTACAAAATGTACTATTCTGCCATGTTGAGCACAACAGTTTTGCATTTTCTATCAAAATTAAATTATTGTCAGGAGAAGGATTTTAATAACATATTTTACCTATATACAATGTTTTATAGTAATTTGTGAGGTTTTTTTTTTAACTCTGAAAAGGTGGCTCTAAAAAGCAGGGACAAGTAGGGACAAGTGCAGCAATATGCAAATGTGGAATTTAAAAAACAAATTTTTGTATCAAATTTGAATCAGAAAAAACATCAATTTTGTAGCACATTCATTAGTTTTACAGGGTTGCAGTTTATCACACACACTCTTTAACATTTACATTGACCATTTAATAAAATCATAGAAACAGATGATACCCAAAGGTATGTTTATTGATTCCAAAACATCAATCAATCACCGATGTGCACGGGGAGAGAAGAGACACCTGTTGGCAAGGGCCCCAGATTGGTGAAATTATTGTAGAGACGTAGGTGTAAAGGATATGGAAGGGGCCTCGTAAAAGTCATTTGTGACGCGCCCAAAAATTTCTGTGCAGGCCACTGCAACCAATACAATATTATTTGCTAACAAGCAAACAATTTTCCAGGATAATGAAGATGACCTACAAAGATCAATTTATTATCTATGTAAACTAAGTCAAACTTATAATATGAAGATATCCTTAAAGACAACCAAAATGAAGGCCTTCAAAGGTAAACAGAATATAAGAACTAAAATCGTCTTAGACAACAAGACAATAGAACAAGTCTCATACTTTAGACGTTGGGGATGAGATACCTCATGTGACAAAAATAAAGATTTAAAAAATAAACTGCATAAATTTCAACACATTTGTGGATCTTTGAACCTAGGTGAATCCTAAAAAATAAAACCCTGAGAAACTCTGACAAAATTTTCTAAAGTAATGGTAATGCGGATATTTTTAAATGCATCAGAGACCTGGACTGTCAAAATCCAACGAACGATTCAGAGTTCAAACCTCAGAAATGAAAATTTTGAGGGCTGCAAGAAGTGCACAATCAGGACCAATTTCAAATTATTACACACCCAAAGACATGAAGGTATATGACATCAACCATAAAATAATTGAGTGCAATAAAATATATTTTTAAAATAAAAATGTTCCAAAACATTGTTTCATTGTAAGCAAGGGCAACCATATAGGGGGGTAAGTGGGGCCTCAAGCCTCAACCCCTCTTAGAAATTAGAACTTCCTTGCTTTTAGTACTTTTTGTTATGCAAAAATGTAAAAACATTTCTTCTCCGGACATTAATGAATAATTTATTAAAAATGTCAAACTTTAATAACTCTAATCTGTACTGAAATTGGTTTCTATGGGAAAATATCTGAGCCCCCCTCCTTAAAATTTTGCACATAAGCGCCCATGATTCTGAGGATATTAAAAATAACTATAATTAGTAGAAAAATAATAAATTTTTAATTAGAAAAAAACAGGTTCAAGGATGCTACAAATTCTGAAATTTAAATGAAAATTAACTTTATATCTACTCTCCGAGAAGTATTTTCACTACTTCAACTACTTCACGTAACACACATAGAATAAAAAACTCAACAATTCTATCTTATTTTCATAATGCATGAGGTTATGTTATTACAGATAAGTGTGTATGAGCATATAAATTAAAAATGGTTTTACTAAATTTTAAAAACAAAGCCGCATTGCAGTGGCAACAAGTATCGTAAGTTTTCTGGTGGATAATATTCCTAACTAACATTTCTTGCATATTTACTAAATGTTTGAATTTAAAAAAATTCATTTTAAAAATACATAACTGGAAACAAAATTGAATTTCTACAGACTTACTTTTTAATTCTGATATCACTTTTTCTCTAAATGGTAAGAACCACCCTCTCGATTCTTTTTCTAAAATATTTGCAATAGCAGGAAGGGCTTTACGTATAGTTTCTATAACAAAGATTTGGAGATATTTACACCATTTGCATACATAATAATTAAAAATCTATAATTAACATTAATTAAAACCATAAGAGAAAAATATCTATGTGCAAATAAGTTTATGAAAATAAGTTAAAAAATTGGCAAAACCGATGCAATTATTCCACAATGATGCGTATTTTTCACTCTTAGCACTCCGGGTTTCCACAAAACTAACTAAAGTCACTCATAATTCGGCCTCATTACTCCAGATTTTTGAGTCTACCATAATAAATTTTTTTAAACAAAATACATATGCATAAATTTAGGAAAAAAATTTTAAACATAAGGGCAGCTTCATTATTTTTAAATTCCATTTACAGAGTAGACCTGGTACGTACTAAACTAACAAAAGAGATATCAGTTATAACAAGATCTCACTTTATAATTTGGGCAAAAAAGCAAATACAAAAGGATTATTAAACTACTATAAAATTTTAAATCAAGTTTTACCTTTATTGAATAGGCGCAAATCAATCTCACGTCCTTTAGGCGTTTGGAACAAATATGGGACAGGGGGGGATTTTTCATTTTCCTGTAAAATAAAACAAATTTCAATATACATGTTTTTTTAACTTTTTTTTAAACTCAACAAATGCTACAATATATCACAAAATAAAAGCAAAAATGCTTCATTAGGGAAAAGACAAAATCTTCAAAACACTCATATGCATCAACAAAGCTGTTTAGTTGTCTCTAATGAAAGGCTCTCAAATGAGGTAAATGCAACAAAAAGTGTTTCACTACACCACTTTATATTTTTTGCTACCACGTCAATCACAAAATGGTGCATCTTCAACATTATCAAATATGTTAAAATTTCATCCTTCTATTTAAGGAATTAACTGCATATCATTAAAAATATAGGTTTTAGAGAATTTCGAAACTTTAGAAGAATAAAACCAACAATTTTGTTACAATAAATTTTAAGAGCATTTCTCTTAAGGAGACATGAAAGAAAAACTTACAAAACAGTATTTCTCCATTGTTTGCTTTCGAATCTGATGCTTAACAAATTGACACAAGCTATCAATATCATCTTCGAAATTGGGCTGAAAGAAGAAATTTTCAATTTATTTCTTTGCATGAAAATAAGTGTAAAAATAATGCAGTGAATTTCTAGATATTCACCAATTTAAAAGTTTTTCAAGAAAAAAAATGAAGTAAAACTTTTAATACATTTTAATGAAAAATATTTTTAAAAACACACAAAATGAAACTGAGTAATCAATAGATCCTGTTACCCTAACAGTCAGTTCAGCAACTAAATATTTACTCCTTTCTTCTTGAATTCGAACATCTAAATTTTTGGCAGACAGAGAAGGAATACCTATGAACACATCTAGAAAAAATGAAGAAAATTAGAAACTTAAAATACAAAAAATTTTATCAATATATTTTTCAAGTAAATACACAAACATATATAGCTATGTAACAAATAAATAAATATCTTTATGCAGAAAAGTAAAAGGAAAAATTACATCATTTCGTACAAAATTTCAGAGAATACACGTGTTTTGGGGTAACAAGGAACAATCCCTTTTTAATACAACAGAAGTGAGCTGATGGATGAAAATGAATTCAACAAGTATGTAGGGTTGGTTGGGGTAAGTGGGACCTCTTTTGAGAATAGTCCGTTTTTGAAACCTTGTGGAAAATGATTTGATTTGGAATGGCAACAGCCATTCAACGCTTCCTAGCATGAACTTGAATCGAGCGTTTAGTCGCCACTGCATTACCGTTGATGAATGTAGGATTTCGATGTGATGAAAGTCGCCCTTTTTGATGGGACTTGAGCTCCCAATCTTCGATATATATAATTTATGTGCACTGTATATACGCTTCAACTAACAGTTCTTAATTAAAATGTTTTTCTAACCTTCAATAAGTGTTTGCCAATTTTTGAATTCGATGTGTCAAGTTTACCCACCGAACCATTTTAGGACACCTTTATACAACAGTTTTGAAATAAAAACATTTAAACTTATTGTCTTATTTTATCTTGGACATTATTAATCGACAAAAGTTCATCATTATTTCTAAAATAATGCTTTAAATATTCTTAACGATTATATTTTTAAAAAATGGGATGAGTGTCCCACTTACCCCATAGTAAGGGGTGAGTGGTCAACCCCCTTTTATATAAATTTAAATGAAGCATATCTAAAAAAGGGGTAAGGGAGTCTTATATGATAAAGTATGTACATTTTTAGTGTGAGGGTTTTTTTTTTTTTTTGTAAATGCATCCAGTTATGAGTTATTTACCGTCTTTTAAATCTGTATCACAGAAAATTTTAAAACGAAAAACAAAACAATTTTATTTGTGAAATTATTTGAAAGCCTATAGGGATATATTTTACTTTTACACATAAAGGTGTGTTTAATGAACATAATACAGTTAATAGAGATCAATTTGAGTAAATTTGCCAAAACTATAAGTTAAAAAAGAAATTGGAAACACTAAATGACTGCATCTATGTAAAGTTTTCAAAGGAAGAACCATTATCGCTTAATCCTCAGTAATTATTGCAACATCATCTGCACTATACCAATAAAAAGTGTTACTATTTTTATTCATGTTTGCAAATTCAACAGTATTTTTTAATTTGTATTATCAAGTTCCAACATTAGACCTACTTAAATCTTAATGATTTTCTTTCATGTATGTCTCACAAATACATAATCACCAGCTTTAGCATGTTTTGTAGCTGAACTATCAATTCCAACTCAGTTCTCTTGTATTTCACCAATAAAAATATTTAATCAGAGTTGCTTCTGATTTTGAAATCCCCATTATTACAGGGAGACCCACTTACCCCATAGTGAGAGGCACCCACTTACCCCGTATAGCAAAAATGTACGGGGTAAGTGGGACCCCTCCTCTTTAACACTTATATTTTATAATTCTATTAATAATATAATTCGTGTTGCTGCATGACCTTTAAGTTAAACTATACGTGAAAAATAACAAAAACTAACCTAGAAACACTTCTTTGAAAAATGTTGCTTGAACTCTGGGGAATTTTTTTTTTTTTTTTTTTTTTTTTGACAAAGAGCCATGACCTAGAAAAAAATTCAACAAAATCCCAAATATGTGCAAAACCAATCACTGTGATGAAGTTTAATATGATCTCAGGACTGCCACTGAGTTATGGTCCTCAAATTAGTCGTTTTAGTAGCCTTTTACTAAAATAGTCTTCAAAATAGTCGCCAAACAAAGAAAATAGTATCTAAAATTGTCTGATATTATGTTTTAAATAGTAATAATTAGAGATGCGCTGATTGATCAGACACTTTGCCGATCATTTGTAATCAGCTAATTTTTGTCAAATTATCTGTGGAAAAAATATCTTTTTAAGCATATCTTCAATAAAAAACTAGGATGAATACATTTGTTGACGATAAATAAATGTAGTTTCCTGGAAACATTACTGTAGCATGTAGAATGAGAGTGTACAGAGTAAAAACAAAGTGTGTAAAACTGATTGAAATACCAAAGGATTATTTAATAAATTTCAGTTAAGATACCCTCACCCCAGTTTTTAATGACTTTTTTTCAGTAATTTTGTTCTTTCTAATTATATAAATCTACTTTAAAAATACTTATATAAATCTACTTAGATTTATAATACTACTGATTATATAAATCTTCTAATAATCATATGATTACATCATACATTTTACAACTTACAATTTAAATTATTAATTTTTGATTCCACAAAAAATTATTATCTATACTAATATTATAAAGAGAGAGGGTGGATTTTTGTGTGTTTATGTGTTCGAGGTAATCTCCGGAACAATTGCAGCTATTTGAAAAATTCTTCCACTATATGAAAGGTGCATTCTCACTAAGTGACATAGGCTTTAAATTATGCATATATGCTACCAGTTTATGTTTCATACTGATCTATTGTTATATACGTAAACACAAGCACTGATGGTCTCGCACTAGCTTTGATAAAATAGTTGAAGGTTCCCTATGAACTGAATGCTAAGGAATAGAAACAAGTAAAAAAAATAATGATGATGGCATAAGAACCACCAAAACCTGTGCATGTATTTGAGGCTGCAGAGGATAAGGTATATAGAAGTCTAGTTTTGTACATCTTGCGAAACATTTAGACTCGCAGAAAGTTAATGCATCAAAATTTATTCAAATGAATTATAATTGGGATTTGCTTTGAGCAAATTAATTTTTGAATTCCAGTAGTACAAATAGAGGATATTAATCCGTGATTCTAAAAGCTGCATAAATTTCGGGCTACCCTTTGAGGGTTTTTTTTTTTTACTAATATTATAACGAGAAAGGGTTTATTTTGAATGTTTATATGTTCTGGACAAGATTAATACATGATTGCTACCTACTGAATGAGTACGTTTACAATCAAGCAATTAAATTATTAACGGATCAGCGACTCCCCTATGATACCAAAATGCAAACTAATGTTTATCCACATACATGGTGGAACTGAAAAAAGTTTTAAAAATTTAACCAAAATCAAAAGGCAGACTGAGGATGTGTTTGTAGTTATTTTTTGAAAAACTTAATTGCAGCAATTTTCCTTAGTGGTTGAAAAACTGACCATTCCAGGTTTAAGCTCCTTTGAATGGCTCCCTTCAGAAAGACTTCGTATGCTTCATAAGAAAAAAAATGGGCCATTTGGATAGCGTCTTCAAAAGGTCTGCCTCATAATGTATTACAGATGTTTGATGAGTCACTGTTTGTATATAGAATCGTGGATTCTAAACAAACTAAAAGATTAAGACTAGTGTTCACATTTTTTTCGAAAAGGGGCAGGGTAAATTTCTCAGAGAGGGCATTTTCCATGGAAAAAGAGGCACTTTTCGGGAACTAAAAAGGCACTTGGGGGGGGGGGAGGGTAACCCAGTAGGAGGTCAACACAAGGGGTGCCCCCCCCAAGAGCAACGATGCGTCCCCTCCAAAATCACGAAGACCCCCCCCCCCCCGCCCAAAAAAGAAGAACAGGAGCTTCTAAAAATTCCCGCTTCAGCAAATTTGTTGACAATAATGCAACATACTTTTTTTTTTCTTTTTAAATAACACTTAATGACCCCCTATTAGATCTAGGTGTGAGTGCATGGTCGTATTTTATAATTGGGTCAAATTTAAGTTGAAAAAATTGCGAATTTCTTCTTCCTAAACAACCGGGTTTGGAGTGAACCTGAAGACACTTTTATGACATATTTTAAACCATGTACTACTATATGTATTGTAGTCATTAAATTAAAAGGAAGAAACTCACAGGAATATACTCATAATTTTCACATTTAGATTCAAATTATATATCTAGTGATCAATAATTAATTTTTATGACACTAAGTAACTCTCAAGATGTCAGCAGAGATAGTTACATTTTCTTTAAAAGGACGTTCTGGGCAATTCTATGGTGTCGGAGGTAAAAAATGAAGAAACATTTCTCAGTTTTAATTCTATTTACCAAATATAAACTGTTCCAACATAAACAAATTTATCAAAAGATACTTACTACATCCTACTGAATAAAAAATCATGTTAGTTCATCAAAATAGATCCCTAAAGTATAATTTAAAAAAATTTAAAGAGTTGGTGTCTGACGTAAACACACAAATAGTAAAATTGATGGTTAACTTAAGCATTGTTAAAAGTCTGTGAATTGGCTTACATTTTAATTTTAAAAACAGCATAATTCTAAAGTATACTAATGATTTAAGCATATTTCAGTTTTCAAATGATATTATAACGAATAAAATTATTTAAAATGTATTTTTAGCTTGGTGTCGGACGTAAATTGTTCATATTGGATGCAAACTATTGCTCTTAAATGTAAATAAATAACAATGATTACAGTTATAAATATGTAAATTATAGGTTACATATACTGAAACAAAATTTACCAAGTAAATTCAAAAGTAAGGTTGATTGGGGGAAGTGGGACACTGGGATAAGTGGGTCACCCCCGAAAACTGAAATATCCATATCATGGTTCATCACAGTGATTAGTTTTGCATATACAGTAGAATACCTTTATAATGCTGACCTATATAACGCAATTCTCTTAAAACCACACAACTTTTCAGAAGTGAACAAAAGGTTTTGTAGTTTAAAAAATCCCTCTGTTTTTCTTTGCAAACATAAAAACTGTTAGGCAAATTGAATTCTGTGACAGTTTTTCGTCTTTCCATCTGAATTCAAAGCTTTTAAATGAAAATTAGTACTCAAAGTAAACAGAATATACCAAATGGCTCTTACAAATGCAGTTGTTATGCAAACCATGAAGCTTGCAGAAGTGCAGGATAATTCACTTTCTTTTGATTGTGAAACATATTTATTTGTGAATGGCTAATTGTAATATTATAGTGCTTTAATACACATTGCAGACAAAACTCATTCTGAAGTGCGAAAATATAGATAAATGCTGAATATTAGCTTAAAAATTTGTGAAATCATCTATATAACGCAAAAACCTGTATAACGCAAAATCTCTGATCCCAAGGTGTGCATAATAATGGTCTTCTACTGTATTTGGGTTACGTGGAATTTTTTTTCTAGGTCAGAGAACTAAGTAAAAAAAAAAAATCTGAAATTTTTTTTTTGGCGAGTTTAAGCAGCATTTTTCAAAGTGTTTCCTGGTTAGCATTTATTTTTTTATGATCAGTAAACATTCACGTACAGTTTAACTTAAAGTGCATACTGTAAAATCAGAATTTGAGTGAAATATTATTAAAAACTGTTTAAGAGGAGAAGCCTCACTTACCACTTAAAATTTTGCTATAAGAGGTCTCCACTCTATGGGGTAAGTGGTTCCCCCATAACAGTGAGGATTTGAAAATCAAAAGCAACTATGATATGTTGATGATTTGTATTAGTGAAATACAAGACAACTATGATGACTTAGTAGGAATTGAGAGTTCAGCAACAAAAGCTGGTGATTAGTTATTTGTGAAACTTACCTGAAGGAAAACCTTCAAGATTTATATGGGTTGAATGTTGATAATGGTTCTTCTTTAGCCAACTTTACATAGACGCAGTCATTTAGTGTTTTCATTTTTTTTTCTACTTATAGTTTTGGCAAATTTGCCAAAATTGATTCTACATACCAGGAATTATTTGGTGGAATCATAAATTAACTGTTCTAAAGGGACCAAAGGGAACTAATTCACAAACTATAGAACAAAAAATTTTGATGTAATATATTTAATATTTTGCTTAGTCAGTAAAAAAAAAAAAAAAAAAACTTTTGTGTTATTCATGAACAAAGAATATTATGCTTATTGATTCAAAAAAAAAAGTGTCATCACACTAGAGTGAGCTGAAATTTTTTTGCATCAAACAAAAATATTAAGCATCTACTAATGCTGAAACTGTTTTAGTCAATAAACTGCTTTCTTTTAGAGCCATTTGGCTTATCTTGAGATGACTTATTTCAGCATTCTGTATTTCTGATGCATTTAAAATATAGAGTATTATTCTCCTTGTATTATCAGCCTGGTGTGAGGCATAAATTATTTTCCTTATTTAAATATTTAAACTGATATTTATGTAATCAAAAATCACGAAATTGACAGGAAAAAATTATTACTTTGGATTGATTGTTAAATAAGGGCTAGCTTGCTTAATCGTTAAATAAACTTGTTGTATTTACTTACATTTTTTTTGAAAAGGACATTTTTGAATTAAAACTCAATTTTGTTTTTGCATGTAGTATGCAGTGAAAAACTTATGTTCCATTAATATGTTGTGCATTTGCATTTCTGTAGTTGTAAAATATTGTAGATAAATTATTCAATGATGAAATTTATCTATTTATTAGTATAAAACTGAGGGTTTAAAATATTTTAAGTTTGAATACCTACGCAAAGGTTTCATATTTTAATTCTAATAATTGATGTTTTCCTGTTTTGATTTTTCTTGTATCCCAACTCAAGAAATTGCGAAAAAATTTAGTATCATGAAATATTTGTAACGTTTTTCAAATTGTGTCCCCCTCCCCGAGCAAGGGCTCACCCCTCCCTAATTATCGCAAAGACCTCCCACTCAAAATAAACAGCCCCCCCCCAAAAAAAAAACGAAAAATGCCCTCAAACAACCCCACCTAAAAATTTCAATGGCGTGGCTGAATCTGCGCTATGAACCCCCCTCTCAGGGGGGCACCCTGGCCCCCTTCACCTTTGATTACTGTGCCTTATACAAATAGCCAATCAATAAAAGAAACAAAAATAATTATGCAAAAAATATTTTTGTATTTTAGTTCAATATGCATAGTATTGTACACTAGTGAGAAAATAAAAAGGTTCGTAAGCCCAAAACGGAGATTAAAAGATGGCTATACGATTACACTAACATGGTAATATTAAGCATGACATGCGACACATGCAGCATTGAGGAATTATGCACTATTACCGTGTTTTCAGAAAGTTATTGCTGAATGTTAACGGTTTTGAAGAAATAAATGAATAAAATAATTGAGGTCTCCATGCTTTGGTTTACATCATGATATCATTGCAAACTGAAATATAAATTTGGTTCACAGTGAATGCTTTTGCTAAGAGATTTTTTAGGTGAGCCTTAAATTTTTTAAGACAGCTGTTTCAAAAACATTTTGGGGGTATCTCCAACAGCCCCAGTGGCAGAAAGTTTTGTAGTTGTCTGCGACAAACTTTTATCAACAATTACATAATCTGTTTGCAAAATTTGTGCGTAGTTCAACAATTCTTTGGATCAATACCTTTCAGAAAAACTAGCTTCCATAAATGTATAACGAAAATTGCCTCCCGCCTCTGTATTGTTGTATTGCAACCCCCCCCCCCTTCCTCACCACCATTTTTGAGACTGGCGACATCCAAATTTTTTCTCTTTGGGTCAATGACTTTCAGAAAAACTAACTCCCATAATTTCATCACAAAAATCGCCTCCACTCCTCCCTGCATAATTGTATCACAAAAATCCCCCCACACCCTCCTGCACCATTTTTAAGACTGGTAACATCCAAATTCTTTCTCCTTGGGCCAATACCTTTCAGAAAAACTAACTCCCATAATTGTATAACAAAAATCGGCCCTACGTCCCTCTCCCCTTATTGTAGTACAAAAATTTCCCTCACTCCCCTCTGGATCACTTTTGAGACTGGCAACTTCCAAATTCTTTCTCTTTGGGCCAATACCATCTGGAAAAAGTAATTCTCATAATTATATCACAAAATCGCCTCCACTCCTACCTGCATATTTGTATTCCAAAACTCCCCCCCCCCCCGCCCCATTTTCGATACTAACAATCCTCCACTTTGGGCCAATAATAGCCTTTCAGGAAAACTACCTCGCATAATTGTATCAGAAAAAAAAAAGGGCTGTATTCAGCTTTATAAAAAAAAAAAAATTAAAAAAAAAAAAAAAGAAACTGGAACGGTTGAACTTAACACCTTTCCCTACGCTCATCAAAGATCGTCGCAATTAGCATTTCGATTATTATTCGGGAGACTGCCTCCGTAGCCCAAAACTAGCGTTTTATTAGAACCTCATCACCAGATTCCACGAAGATGACGTCATGCGTACACTCCGTTGCCGATGAACTTAGACACTTCGGCGTGCGCGTAAAGATTGCAGAAAAAAAGAGAGAGAGAGAAAAATAGTCACATGTGATTAAGAAATAGGGAAAAGATCGAAAATACACGAAATTTTCAAATAGCGATATAAAGAGACTAATTTTTAAAAATAGCGATAGTATAAAGAGCTTCGCCTTGGCTTACAGCGCTGTGCTAGAATTATGCATGTGTTATTTAAAATGAAAGTGAAATAAAGCAGCGTAAATAAATCAAATGGTTATAGAAGGGGGAAGGGGGGCTGAAACTTACATTTTCAGGAGAGGGAGGGGAATCTAATTTAACCGAATGAAATTTCTTGAACGATGCATGCACTTATACCATACTTACATTATACTTAATTAGAAGAAAATCATTCAAAAAAAAAAGGAAAAGAAAAATTATAATGTTACGATTCAGGTTTGATGAATAAAAACCTTTTTGGGGAGGTCTTGGGTCTTGGTGATCTGCCATCACTGATTCACGCCCTTTATTCACGACATGAATGATATTACGATATAAATGCGAATGGTTGCAAATATTTCATTTGATAAATATTTTCCTGAAAACGATTGTGGGGAAAGAAACAGCGCAATATTATAAAACAATAAATGAAAAAAAAATCGCGCGATGTACCATTTTAAAGAGAAATATAAAATTCACTTATTAAGTCAATTTTACTTTCGTTAAACATATGAATTCATCAACGGTATTATTTTTCGATCAATCTGTAGTTTTGAAATTTAAAAAGTGGAGGGACAAGGAGTTTTGGGAAGTGAGATTGAGTTGTCCCGCTATGCGAACCGCTTGTAGCTCCTCCTAAATTAAACCCCGGCTACGCCATTAGTCAATGCCTACGGAAAAGCAACTGAATACATAGTGCTAAAATACCGCACGCGTTTTTACCACATGCAATCGAAGGAGGGATTAAAAAATCGCTAAAATAATTCAATGTTTCAAATGAAATGAATAAACTTAGTGTTACGATTTTGTTTAACTTGACAAAGAAAATGATAAATCAAAAGCACGTGTTCATAGATTGCTGCGCACTAAGTGCAGTATATCTTGTAAATGAAACTCATCCTTTAAAAATTGAATTTAACTCTGAATTCTGGATAAATACCTTTAATTTTGTTCACTAATTTGGAATATGGAAAATTGTCCAAAAGCAGGTGTTGAAAGATTGTTGCAGCAAGTGTGCTCAACAAACGAAGAAAGCAAAAAACAGCTTTCATTCACGATTATAATAAAAAGAAAAAAAAAAAGAAAGAAATTACTCATATGTGTTTCGTTTGGGACACAATTAAAATTTTAAAAAATGATAATAAGATGATCACAAAAAATTGCAATAAAATACTTTCGCATCACCAAGGTTCGCTCTTCTTGCGCAAGCTAGTTCCTTTTCCTATTTTATTTTTAAATCGTAAGTTCATTTATGAAACTTTTTTTTCCCCTTTCATTATTTTATTTTGTAGAATGATAATTTCAGGTACGTTAAGGAGGAAATATTGTAGTTCAATTTCTACTTTAAAACAGCACGTGGCTGCTCCGATTTTCGACACTAATTGAAGCGATGCCGATCCTAAGATAGTATTAAAAAAAATTAATGTAAAAATAAAATTCTTGCACTTACTCTTTGAACATATCTACTATTTTCTTACAGTATGCTCCTTCTTTTGTTCTTGCATCTTCCCTGTATTTCCGCTTGCGATTCATAGAAGGCATGACGGGGAAAAAAAAAAAAAATCAGAATAGCGATCTCAGAAAAACGTTCGGACCGGAAATTTGCACGTGCTTTGCCCAGTTCACCGCATGGAATAAGAAAAAAAAAAAAACGGTGTGAGGAGCTGGGTCGGTCAGTTCCCGCCCCTCCTCCCTCCCTCCTTCCATCGACGTTCGATGGGGAGCGAAAGCGCTGACGTCATGATTTTGAATCTTCCTTTCGGACATCGTTTCTTCCTTTCTCCCCTTCGGATATCGTAAATATAAATTGTTTGTACACCAGTAAAAGGGCAGGGCGCATCATTAAAATTCTACTGCAGGGGCAGGGCGCGTTTCTTCGGGTCTAAAGAGGGCAGGGCGCATCAGTTCTTTAATAAAAAGGGGCAGGGCGCCGCGCCCTTTGAAAAACGCATAACGGGAACGCTAATTAAGACAACATTGAGAGTGGTGTCATTTGCATTTGCCGGTGAATCTTACCAAACTTTTCCTGTGGTTCCCTTGATGAACGCGTGCAGATATACTTTAAGCCTGTTTAAAGTCATCTCCTTTTAGGGACTCTGTACAATCTCTGTATCTTAAGAATACTTTTAAGAGTCCACATTTATTCTATTAAAATTAAAGACAGTATTCCAATAATTTTGTTGCGAAACTTTAATTTGCCTTATATATGCAATGGAACTGGACCCCAAGTAAAATCAATATGGACTAATATGATTTACCGTACTATTCTTACTGGATCAGCAGCAGGTCAGTCAGGAATATTTCTCAATCCCCCCCCCCCCCAAGGTCCTTGCACAATTTCTAATGAAAATTTTTTATGTCATCACCATCAAAACTGAAGGTCATACGAACAACGTTACATATGGCAGGGTTGCCAAGGAAGTTCAAGAATGAAATTCAATGACATTTCCAAGTGGTTTTGAGAAAAATTCCAGGTTATCGATCTCCACCTTCATTTTGCAATATTAATATATGCATCTCAAATTTTGATAAAACTTACCTCATTTTCAAACTTTACAAACAGTGGTTACCAAATTTAATTTACTCAAGCTGAAATAATCAAAAATATGTACTAAGGGTGGTTCAAAAAAAAAATTTTTTCTCAGCTCAAGTCCAAGACACCCCTTATCTTTTTTAGACTTACTAATAGTATTGTGCTGTAAAAGTCTTAGCCTCATACTCAAATTTTAAAAGGTTGCTCAATGACCCCTTAATTTAACACTACCCCTAGAATAGAAAAAGTCACAAATTTAGAAACATTTAATTTCCCCAGCTGTTTTTTTTTTTTTAAATTTTTAATGTAAGTAATTATTTTATTGCAATGTATATGCATATAACTCGTGCATATTATAGTATGTAACATTGTTTTTTTAGTTCAATGTATTTTTTTAACCGCCTCCCCATACTTATGAAGTTTGGGGAGGTGGGCGAGCATCCTCTTTCAGTTGAAATAGGAAGCTAAAATTCTTCCAGTATATTACTATCCACAAGTCTAAAAACATTGAGTGGTGTCCTGTTTTTTAGGAGAAACCTTTTTTTTAAAGTGCATTTTTGTACCACCTTAATGTACTAACACAAGTGAAGCAAATCACTGTAATAAAGAATTTATGTAAATGTAGCATATCTTCTTTTCAATAGCGAAGAGCCACTGCCTTTCATAAGTGAAAGAACTGCTAAATTAACAATTGTGAAATTCGTATCACAAAAATAAAGTTAATTGCTAAAATAATCTGAACTAAAAAGTTATGAAACCTAAACTTTTTCAATTATTGCCTTCCACTCCTCTAATCCATTAAATTCACAGCGCTTTTAGACTTTGACCTGTAAAAAAATCATGCATCTTTTAGCTCCACATATTTCTCCTGTTTGTTAATCATCCCCCCCCCCCCCATTCCTCAATATTTCTGAACGTCTTAGCACTTCTTTTATTTTCAACTCTCTTTTTTTATTTATTTTTTTAACCTTCTTATTTATTTTTAATTATTATTGTGTTGAAAGAAAAGTTCTGTGCTCCCTCCGCAATAAAATACACAGATGAAAATAATAAAATAAATAATTTGAATAAAAATAAAGTAAAATAAATAATTAAAAAATCCCCCCAAAAAAATTTGATGGCACCCTGTCATAAAGTTAAATTTTGAGCAATGATCAGAAGCTTCTCTGATGTGCAGATTTTTTTTTTTAATCGGATTACTTTTATTTTGAAAGAAAGAAGCACATTGAAAGTCTTTAAAGATCACTACCAAAATACTAAAAGATTAGCGATACTTCTGTAAAAAAGAAACTTTCTAAGTTTAAAACTGTCTAATGAACTAAATTTACAGAACAAAACTGTTTAGAAGAATATGATTTCATTAATTAATTTAGAGAAATAATATAAAATATGAAAAGATTATTACAGCTCATTAAGAACTTCAGTCGCACTCGCAGACAAAACAATGTACTGCGTCAGAATTGCTGACGTAGGCAAGCAGCGTTTAAATAGAGCCCGCTCAAACTAGGAAGAAAAGGACTACTTTCTGCGCATGTCCTCTGCGGATTGCTATAGTGCGCGCCAATGGCAGAGAGTCGATAATAAGAACTGCAGGGGGAAGGAGAAAGAGGGGAATGACAAAACAACGAATGGGAATGGACGAATGGGAAAAACAAGGCTGAAAGTTTTTTTTTTTTTTTTTTTTTTTTTGACGTCATAGACCGCAGGCCGCGCTAAGAACGATCAAGAACGCTAAGAACGATCAAGAACGATCTGAAAATAAAAGAAATTCCCCTG
This sequence comes from Uloborus diversus, assembly GCF_026930045.1. Lineage (NCBI taxonomy): Eukaryota > Metazoa > Arthropoda > Arachnida > Araneae > Uloboridae > Uloborus > Uloborus diversus. Next base: position 70,703,923 of record NC_072737.1, on the reverse strand, counting down.
ACATTTCTAGAAAATTATGCAATTTTTCATTTTCCCTGACATTTCCCTGATGATTTTTGGCCTTTTTCATTTTCCCTGACAATTCTAGGTTTTCCCGGAGCGTGGCAACCCTGATATGGGAAGATTATAATGTTCACGGGGAAGTAAAGTTTGGTCTCCTTTGGTTAGGAAATGAAGTGAATCAATTTCTTTCAAAACCTCATAAAAACGAAACAAGAAGCGTACGTGCGAGTATACTGTGGTATAACATGCATACCATAATATTTTAAAACAAAAAAAAATCTACAGAATATTAATTGACAGACAGACAGACCGTTTTTTCAACTCGAAAGAATTTGGGACGGGACCTAGTTTAATATCATTTGATTAAATAACAAAATATACATACTTCATTGTGTGTGTTTTTTTTTTTTTTTTTAACAAACCGATGGTTTAAGTAATGTTTTTTTTCCCTCCCTCTCTCTCTCTCTTTTGAATAACTATACACATGTAAATAACGTTGCAAGATTTTTCATATGATGACGCTTTTCTTCAATCTTAATTTTTATGTAAAAAATAAAAGTGTTTTATAAAAAATAAAACTTTTGTAAAAAAATAAAGATTAAATGGCTACTAATAATTTAAAGATAAATTTAAATTAAATGTGTTTTAAATAAGCCTGCTGATCTCAGGCTAAACCCTAATATTTTTAAATTTTCATGCCCAGTGAACATAGTGTAATTTAATTAACAATAATATGAAGAGTCGCTCAAAGAAATTGGATGAAATTTTGAAATTATTTTGGGAAAATTAGGAAACTGGAGAAAAACAAATCTTTTCTCAGAAGTAAACAATTAATTATTTCTGAAATCAAAATTGTAAGAGAAAAATATGATGGAGAAATTTGGAGTATTTAAAAAAATCATTAAGGTCACTCTGCCAATTATCAACAGCCAATTAATTGGTATTCAGAAATTGGATCCCTAATTAGCACCCATATAATTGTAATGGTAATTTATTAGCAACTTTCCAGTAATTTGGCACACCTGAGTGAGTTCGAAATTAGAAAAGTTCAGCCGATGATACTTGAAGCTAAAGCGTTTTTTTTTAAGTTCCATTTTTTTTTACATCTCTCATGTATTTTAAATTTTAGTCGCTTTTCGGCTGAAATAGTAGCAGTTTTTTTTACAAAATAGTCGTTATAGTCTACAACTCTTCAAAATAGTCGCTTTTTTAGCATGCAATGGCAGCCCTGTGATCTGTGCAAAAAAGTTTGAAAACTTTATCCATATTTCAGTTTTAGGGGGTGACCCACTTACCCCAGTAATCCACTTACCCCAACCAACCCTAATGCTTTTTTTCAGCTCGGGAATTACAACTATAAAGGAGCTGACAGCAGATCTCGGAGAAAGTTGAAAAGTTGCTTGATAATAGCACATGGGAGGAGTTTTCTTTGGCCAAAAATCAGTAATGTCACTGTCATAGAGCTCAATCTGAGACTGAATCTGTTGAAAGAATCTATCCACAAATGATGTCACACTTTTTTTCAACATTTTCAACCCATTTGACTCTCTCCTTCCCCTTTGCCATAAAAAGTCCCAATTTACCTTACCCTCTCCAGCAATTTAAAATGTAACATTAAAGATTATGAAAACATCTGCCTACCTCATGATTAAAAAAGAAGGGGCATTAAAAAAATTTAAAAAAGAAGGAGTGCCAAGGGAACAGTATCAAGAAAATGTAGAATGTAAAAAAACAATATCAAACAACTTACTTAAAATGATTTGCATAATTTTCCTTAAAAATAATAACTATTAACTTATTTCAACTTTTGTGGATTTCCATTCAGGCTAATCCCCCCCCCCCCCCCCCAAAAAAAAATGTTTTGGACACTTCCAAGCTCATTTGCCCAAAATTTAAGGCCAAATTATTTGTGAAATTCAAAATTTTATATATGAAAAAAAAATGACATTTTTCAAAATTAACAAAATGAATGCAATCTAATGAATAGCATTTGCTTTGAATATTTTGACAACGCTTTAGCTAAACCGGTCTAAAAAACTTTCTAAAGAGCAATAAGAAACATAACAGAATAAGAATAAATGAATTTTTATTCCTGATACATACCTAACAGGATAGCTAACCCACGGAGGAAGGCACGCATTGACTGAGAAACACTGAAGAACTTGGAAAGTAGACGATTGCGAGCAATTATTACTAACAAATGCATTGATAAAGCAATGTCCTGAAAATAGAAGGTTTACTTTAACAAGAAAATTAAATTTCCTAATTAGAGAAATTATGCTTATCACTGCAGTTCAGTGCAAGCTTCCCATTAGAGGAAAAAATGTGGGTGAGAAAATTTCACCCTCTGTTGAAATTAGAGTGAGATTTTTAAAAATTGAGAGAGATTTTTAAAGATGCTTGTTATTCAATTCAACAGGTGTTACAAAATTATGAGAAAGTCCTGCAACAAAACATTTTTCAAGTGAAATTCCTTTTAAGCGCCCATTCTTGCGGTCTTGTGCTCTATCAGTAACCCTGGTTCAGTGGCAGATACAGAAATTGCTTTTGGGAGAGGTTTATTGCTTTTAATCACGTTCTTTCAAATTAAACACAATGTCTTAATAACTAGGAAACAAAAATATCAAATGCAGTAGAGAACTTGCAGTTGTTTCAAGATTTTGCTGAAAAAAGAATTTAAAAAACAGATAATGGATGTTTGTTAATAATTATAATTTTATTACTTTTTGGCATAAATAGAATAAACTTATGACCCTCAAGTCAGGGGTGTTTATCCCACCAGAGGTAGAAACAAGGGCAGGGTCATAGGGGTCATGACCCCCCTAAACCGCCAACAATATTATCTGTTCCCATTATGTTCAAACACTTATGAACAAAATATAAACAATTTCATCTTTTGTAATCTTTTCAATTCATGAATTATTTTTAAAGGTAAAAACTTGAAACACGACTTCTATTCATTGCTTTAAAAAATAATTAGTAACAGTTATACTCTATTAGGAGCCTTATTCCTGGCTAACTTAATGCTTTTTATCGACACCCAAGCAGTTTTAGAAATTTTTTGCACTGAAAACCGTAGCTTTGTTCGAGGGGGCAGGGGGTGTCAATCCTCAGCATCATTCCCTCCTTAAATGTAGTCTGTATATGCCCGCCAAGAGCAAGAGATATTACCCAGCACCCCCCTCCCCTCCCACACACACAGGAAAAAAAAACACTGATTAGAGTTTACGCTAGACGAAAAAAGTAAGGTAGGATCTCTCACTCTGACCAAAAATTTATGTGGGATCTTTAAATTTAAAGCGCGAGTAGGGTTTTTTTTTTTCTTTTTTTTTTAATTTATTTTTATTGTTTGAACATTTTAGATATATAATTATTTGCACAAAGTAAAAACTTATTTCACAAGCATAATATTGAAAGAGAATATTACACTTGTTTGCTAGAATAAATGTTATATTATTTTAGCAATATTGCAGATTTTTTTAAAAGAAAGATTAACATTAAGATCTCTCAATTTTGGCAACAAAGGCATCTTTTTTTAAATCAATTTTACTTAAAAAGAGAGTGTATAAATCTTATCTTAATGTACCGCAACTGGTGGCAAGATAGGGACGAAGCTCTCGATGTACACCAATCCGGTGTAGGCGGCTAATCCAGCCGCCATGGCAGCTAAACATAAACGTGCTAATGAAGCACTCTGAATTGTTATATAAAATACATCAATACCTTCAAAAGCAAAGAAAAAAAAAAGAGTCCGAAAATGGGAAATAAAATATAGGTTTCTTTTAAAAAGAAGATTGAAAAGACAAAAAAAAAAAAAAAAAAAAAAAAAACACACACAGAATTCTAGCTTTTACAAATTATTCATTCATCTTCTATTTTTGCATAAATCTTGGTGTGTATTCACAACCTTTCGTTGGGTTTTTCAAAAAGTTTTAACTATACATTTTTTTTAAATCTATTTCTTTGCACTGAATTCTGAAACATTTATGCAGTTTTCATTGCAAAATTTGTTCTTCATGAAATTGAAATTTATTATAAAGAAAACCAAGAATTTTAGAAACAAACAAACAAACATGTGCAATACCAACTCATGCAGAAAGATATATCATTACAATTATAATAATACTTTGTAAAAATGAACCAAAAAAAAAAAAAAAGAAAAAGAAATATTAAATACATAAACAGAAGTTAAACTTACCTGAAACAGAGTGTCATGAACATTTTTTGTTCCTTTTTGTAGTACCTGACTTAATTTCCATTTGTGAACTTGTCCAGGGAAATTCATGCTATCAACTTCAAACTCCCTGTTTAATATAAAATTGAACAATGTTCATTCAACATAAAAAGCTATTTTTATCCAAAATGAGAATATCATGCACATACCCAGACATGCCAAACTAAGAAGCTGAGAAATATGGAGGAGGGGGGGGGATCAATTGGAGAGTATTTTGAAAAAAAGAAAAAAAAAGATTTAAAAAAAATATCAATGGACACTACATTAACTACATTATTTTTATTGTACTTCTGATATTAATTTCAGAAAATTTTCTAAAAATAATGTACACAAAATACTGATATTTTACTGTCCAACAAATATTCAAGAAATAGTACAGAGTGTTAATAAATAGTCAAGCGGTTGAATGTATTTAAGGTGTCCCAAAGTGTGATTTCTGCGATTTTCTTAAAAAAATCTGAGACAGTCAGGTTTAGCAAATTTATTTAAAAATTATTTATTTCACAAACATAAAAATATGTTGAATAAGTAAAATTTGGTCATTAAAGCAATTGGCCCAAAAAAATAATCTCACAATCAACTCAAGAAAGTGTTGCCGAGAATACAAGAAACACAACTCATTCTTAGCAAGAAATTACACCTTTCCGAACTTGCCTTTCCCAGTTATGAACAAATCAAATTGATTTATTCATAACCTCATGAAATTAAGGTTACACTTTCACCATAATTTGCTGACTGCATTGCACCATTTTTTGCAAGTTGGTTTATTTTTATACAAATTTAAATTCAGAAAGAGAGGCAGCAGTTTCTAACCCCTGAGTTCTTAAATAAAGGGTTGAGAGAGCTCAAGTTCAATCTTGGTACATCACTCAATTATATCAATTTTTCATATTTTTTTCAGAGAAAAATATCTCTTTTAATTAAAGAAAAAATAATTGGTTATCTTTTATCCTTGCATTCAAACTCAAAATTTGGTTTTAAAAACTTCATAATATTATTTCAGGATCAAAAGAACAACTTGCCTAATTTAATCATGAAACTACAAAAAAATTCACAGGCTGTAAAGCCTAAACCATTAGAGATTCACCATTAATATTTTGAAAGCTTTTTTCAAATGCATATAAAAAGTAACCATGCCAAGTTTCAATACAATCCGAGACTGGGAGTTGAACCACATTTTTTTGACTAGCTTTTGCATTTTTTTTAAAATAAATTACAGAAATAAAAATATTATTGAAATAATGAATAAAATAAGTAGATATAGAGTAGCATGATATGGTAAAAAAAAAAAAACAACATTAAAAATGATTGAAATGTTTGCAGGGTGTAAAAAAGATTGAAATCTCAAACAAATCATGCAATTTTTGACGAAACATGTGTTTAACATTGTTGGCATGTTTCCCAAACATACGTTTTCTTCAGATCATGAGCGGATACAGGGAGGGGGCCATGGCCCCTCTGAGAAAATTTCAAGAACAGTTAAAATCCCCTTTTTTTGAGCAAAAATGCAAAAAATTTCCGTTATAACACATACAAAGTCTAACAATAAGGAAAACAATGAGAGCGATGTCATGGCCAGCTTGAAAAAGTTTCAGAAATAGTTTAAAATATTTTTTAGAGCTAAATATAAAAAAATTCTTATTATTCCTGGAAGTCTAACAAGAACATAAAAATAACACCGGGGAGCCATAAAACCACACTGAGGAAGTTTCAAGTCTAGTTTTTTAAACCCTCTTTCCCAGCTTAAATTGAAAAAAGATTTCATTGCTATCCATGTGAAGTCCGACAAGAATGGAAACAATGCCAGAAGAAGGGCATGGCCTCCACACGAAATTTTCAAAAAATAATTGTATACCAAATATTTGGGTTCATTTAGCATAATGTGCTCGTCTTGTTAGATGTGTTTACTTCCTCCATGTGGGAAAGAAAAGGGATATGTGTTAGTAAGTGTCTGATAAAAAGTTGTACATTTAATGATTGCGCGTTAAATTAAAATTGAATTTAAGTTTTAACCTGGCTTTATGCAGTGCTATGTAAGTATTCTGCATTCCCTTTTTAATATGGGACCCTTCAAACCCTTCCTCTTTCTCTTGTTGATAGTACCAAAGATCGCTTACAAACCACCATTTTAAAAAATAACTAGTAAAAGTTTCCAGGGGAAGGTCCCCCACATCTCATTTTCGCTGACATTCTTCAAGATTGACCTACGTTTTGCTTCAAGAGCTTGACGTTTCTGAAGCTTCAATTTTGAAAAATTGTGGCTCCTCTAAAAGTTACTCATGAATCTGGCACTGCCTACATTTGCAATTTAAAGAGTTCAATTTTGAAAATTTTTGGGAGTGGACCTCAGAATCTCTTCAGCTTCAACCTTACCAAAGATAGTCTAGAATGTGTTTTTACGTCAATAATTTAGTAAAATTTTCCTGGGAAGGGACTTTTAATCTATCTTCCCCTTAATATCAAAAATCGTCTAAAACAGCCTTTTTAGAGCTATAATTTCGGGGGGAACGCTTCAAACTCTTCTCCCCTACCATTACCAAAGATAATTAGAATGCAGCTTTAAAGACTTCAAATTTAAAAAAATTCTTGGTGTGGGCCCTCGAATATCTCCTCCACGTATCATCACGAAAAGATCGTATTAAACTGCGTTTTTGGCTCTACAATGGCAAAAACAAATGCGCCAGAGAAACCCCAAACTTCCTTCTTCTTAGCATTATTGGAGAGAATGTTTGCGCTTTTAAGGTTACAATTTTGAAAAATGGGCCGGGGGGGGGGGGGGGGTGCACCCAAGCCCTTAATATTACGAAAGACAGTTAAAATGCATTTCTAAGATTACAAATCAGAAAATTTTCCTTAGATGGGCCCTCAAATTTTTCCTCCCTCTAAGATCATAAAAGATCGTTTAAAACTGCATTCTTAGAGCTACTATTTCGAAAAATAGGCAGAGGTGCAACATCGAACCTCTTCTCCCCTAACTAGTGATGTGGATCGGGTAAATACCCAGCGGGTAGGTAAATATTTTTGTGGGTATTTACCTGGGTATTTACCCAAGGCCTGGGTAAATACCCAAAAACTGGGTATTTTACAAAAATTGCAAAAAAGTGAATGGGATTTTTTTAAAAAATCTAAATGTGAAATAATTGGTAAAACTGATAGATACATATATGTATTACACAGTTTATAATATTTTTTTATTGAAAGACTTGATGAAATCATGAAAGAAACATATGGTGAACCAAAGAATCTTTCTTTTCAATGTCATAATTGGAGAAGTATAAGCAATTCATTATGAACTTCAGGATTTCAAAATCACAATCTAGGTTAGTCATATCCAAAATGAAAAAAAAAGGAAGCATGAGGGATGTTTGGAAGAATAAACTGAGAAGTTATTAAGACTATTGTGTTATTTATTTTATTGATATTTAAGTGATAACATGGAAAATATAGAAACAGTTTTCACATTAATAAGCAAAAAAAAGCAAAATATTCTTTTCTGTTGCCTTGCTCATTTGCATTTGCTCCCCTGTAGGGTGGGAAGGTAAATATTTTTTTGGGTATTTTTCCGAAGGCAGGGTAAATCCCCTAATAATTGCGCATTTTGCAAAAAAATTTTAGGTGGTATTAAAAGGTGACTATTTTCTTTTTTAAACATAAATCCTAAAATAAAAGATTAAAAATTTTAAATGTTTATGTATATTATGTGTGTGTGTGTATATATATGTGTATGTGTGATACAGAATACACCTGAACAATTGAACTAAGTTTGGAGGAAATTTCTGCATAAGATATACGTAAATAAATAGTAATAATGAATTGAGCGACATTTCGTTACATTTTGATGCAGGGACATATTACTGCGTTATAAAAGCCTAGGACCTTAAAAAATTGATGTTTGCTTTTTTTGTAACCAGTTAATCTTTTTACTTTTTGTAGAATGGCTCTTTATATCTGAAATTTGGCTATCGACATTGATCAGGCATATCCAACACATTTAATGTGAATATCATATTAGATTGCTAAGCTGTTTCACACAATAATTCTTTAAATATGTGATCAAAATACAATTTTTGGGCAAAAATTTATTGTTTTGTATATTGTTGGTTGTATACAGAAAAGTATTTTAGTTGAATATAAATTTTTGAAATAAATACACGGGTATTTACCCATTTTGGGTATTTACCCGGGTATATACCCTGGGTATTTACCCCTAAAAATAAATACCCGGGTATTTTACATCACTACCCCTAACCAACCAAAGATCATCTAAAATGCGTTTTTAAGACTACAAATTCGAAATTTTTCCGGAGGAGAAACCCCCAGGCCCTCTTTACTTTGGAGTTAATATTACACTTACGGTTGGTACATATCGGTTTCCTCTTGAATCATAAGTACTATACAGTCGCCTCAGAACACAGTACTAAATACAAGAATACCACTTTGAGGCGACAATATATGCACACGTTTGTTAAGAAAAAGAGGGAAATTATTGGGATGGTAACAGCCTTTATGTTAAACTTGCGTCGCCTAGTGAAAATTCCTTAAAAAATGCTCTAGTTAAAGGTGGGCCATATTGATATTTGTAAAACTCAAAAAATTTCCATAGCATCGTATTTTTCCAAATGGCCTCCTCTGAGAATTCTGTCTGGATCCGCCCCTGCGGCAGATATTGTGGAGGATGAAGAGTTGAGGGAGGACAATAGAAAAAATAAGAAAACGGGGACCAAACTTGATATAGTTTTCAAAAATGAAGGAAATTTTCAGAAATCTAAAGAATTTTTAAAGGTTTTTCAGGGACCTTAATTTTGTTTGATGAAATTAAGAGTTTTTTAAGGCAGTACGAACCTTGTTTGCCTAACTAAAATTAATAAATAAACAAATCATCAAAATAATGAATAAAATAAGCTGAGTCAAGGTAGCATATGTTACAATACAAACTTTCAAATTAGTTGAAACGTTTACAGGATGCAAAAGGATTAAAATATCAAACAAGGCACACAATTTTTCGGTGAAGCTTGTGTTTGGAACTGGGAAGATTCTAAAAATATGGTTTTTCAGAGTAATCGAGGTGTCTGAAAATCAAGAGGGAAAAAATGTAGCTGAAAGGAAGCAGGGACTAAAAATTCTAAGAAATATGGGCAAATAGGCATTTACTCAGATTCATAGGAAAATAAAAATATAGAAGCCCTTCCAGTCTCGTGCATATCAAAGTTTAATTGATCAAAAAATTCTGGGGGAAAAAAAAAGATTACTGCATACAGTACATGATTATGCCAATTTGATTTATGAAAAATATATTTTTATTTCCAGTTTACCTCAAAATTAATCATTCAAAACTTCTATTATTTACGACTAATAAAAACTTTTTATGATAATATTAGAAGTAAGCATAAGTGATGCATAAATACGACCTTAAAATACATTAACGTAATTAGAATTGATTAACCAAAACTTAAACTGTATATTTAATTTAAAATGTTTACTAATCACTTATTTTAACTGCTAGTTTAATATTTGACTAAAAAAAAACATACCCAGATTCTCTGATGTGTAATAATTGTTTTTGAGTTAGAGGTTGAGGCTCTCCTTTTTGGTTGATGGAAACAAGATTTAGTTCTTCAAATGTTGGAGCTATAAACAAGTCTCGCACTATAAGAGGTTTTGACTGTAAAAGTTGAATAAAAATTAATAATCATAACAATTTGAATCAAAGATATTTTTTCAATATATTTAATGAATTATAGAATCAACTCCTTCTGTGGCATGTCCACACAGTAATATATCAGCATTTTTTCTAGATTATTTAATTAACATCATGAACATGGATTAATAGGAAAATCAAATTAAACAGGAAAAACCAAACAGGTAAACCACAGAAAATTTTTTTCAGCATAATATTAAAAATGTATTGTTTTAAGTTTCTTTAGGACAAAAAAGAATAATCACAAACATAACTGCTTAAAAAAAAAGAAAGATGACATTTTTATGATTAAGATTTCCACAATAATTATAATCTACACCAGCGGTCGGCAACGCCTCCACTGCAATCAACCGGTCAATCTCGACCTTTTTTCAGTTGATTATGGCATTTTTTCCATTTTTGAGAGTACCATTTATAAACATTATTTTCTGGGAGGGGTGGGGGACTTGACTGGGTAAAAATGACTTAAAATTTTTGGATTGAATAAGTGCGGTAAAATTAAAAGTATAGTCTTCAACTATACAATTAGACAAAAAGGAGGGTTAAAAATAATGCTAAACACATAGTTAAAAATGACCAAATGGTAGAATCACATTGCAAAGAAAAAAAGCGAGCATTTTAGAAGCAGATAGAATCGAATTTTGAAATATGAAAAATTGGAACTGAAGCATAAAAGCGTAAGAAACGGATAAGATTCATAAATTTTGGACCTAATCTGTAGAATTTGATTAATTTGCAGGTTTTTGAACTCAAAAGCCATGACCAGTTGTCAGTTTCCATGATTTTTAAGCACTTTTTGCTGAAAATCATGACTTTCCGTGACTATTCTTGATTATAGTCAAAATCCATGACTTTCCATAACTTTGCAGGTGCATGGACGCTCTGCATGTGCAAAAGGTTGATCATTGTATTACAACAATAGAAGGAGAGGTAGCCTATTTTTTAAACCCATCCCAGACCCCTTTTTTCATTATTAGCAGAGAATTGTGCAAGCAATTATTTTAGATCTTATTTTGTAAAATTTTCTTTGATTTTTTGTTTACAATATATTCTCGAGATTGTTTTAATAATACTTTAAAATTCCAGTCAGAAACAAGTTTGCAAACAGCTTTAATATTTGCTAATTATTTAATAACTTCTGCAAAAAGGGGCCTGTAGGTTACGGAAGCAAAATTTTACAAAATCTTCATTGTTTAGATACAACAAAGTCCAAAGGACCAGTGAAATCATTTCACCGTAATAAATTTCATTATACCGATATTTTGAATGTTAACACTGTTCTCACGTAAAATGAGTTGGGAATTACCAAAGCCTTTGCTAAAACAAGACAATTCCCTATTGCATACTTCGCCAAAACCAGATTTGGCTGTACTTGGGAAAAGTTCCAAATTTTCTAGAAAACCCACACCTAATAGAAACATACAAAAATTCAATTTCTTTTTCCAAAAATTACAATGCTATTTTTATGGCCCCTGCTATTTTAAAAATAATAATAATATAAATATTGAACATAAATACTTTTTTGTTGCCATTATTTTCACTTGTAACCACAGTGAGTGGGGGAGGTAAAACAATTGGGAAGACATCCCAATGATATAAAACTTTTTCTGCAACCTAAAATAAAAAGAGTCGCCTTTTATGCAAAATACATTTAAGGAAAATGAAGCATCAAAAATGTGCATAAGAATAAAGAAGTATTAAAGAATTTTCTTACGTAAAATTTTAACAATATTAGTCATATAATTACAGGGAAAAAGATTTTGTTTCAATGCAAATATAATCTGAAAAGTTTGGAACATCAGACACGCATATAACCATTTCCTAATTCTTTGATTTAATTTTCCTTTTGAATAAAAATCAATTACTTTTACTTATCATAAATAAAATCATTCAGCATAGTTATTTTGTTCCAGACATATTGAAAGTATTTAAAAGAAAAAAATAATTTTCACTGCTTAATTGGTACAAATTTATCGAATATAAATATAGATATTGGCTATAATAGTGCACTCCTGATTAAATGATTAATTTCTCATAAAGAAAGAAATGCATACATGGATCATATGTTTCAAACAAGTGTGACAAGCCTCAATTAAAATTTTCTGCAAAACTTAAAATTTTCTTGAAATTATGTAAAAAATCATTCTACTTCTCTATCCCTTTTCACTGAAAAAATTCCAAATCATTAAATGCCCAAATTTAAGTGGTATTGAAAATAGTTCAAAATCTATTTAGTTAGAAAGCCTGGTGTGCAATAGATAAAAAAGTTTACAATTTATTATCAGTTTTAATAGAAATATAACATTTATATAAGCCAGTGATGCCCAACATATGGCCAGCAATGCTGATTAATATGGCCTGTTGTTTTGTTCAACTATTAAAATTAAAAATTACAATTAGTCACAATGCCACAAATTTGGAGCCAATTATTCAGAATTTGATTTATGCAAAACATATAAACTTGGCATTTATAAAATGAGTATCTAATAATGATAGCAGCAATTTTCGGTTTGAAATTTTCTTTAATTTTGATTCATGTGTTTACAGTAAAGCATAGTTTATAGGTCGCTCAAGAGACTGGAGTAAAACAATGTATAAATGAAAACAACCTATAATCAAAACATTATTTTAACTTTTACAAATGTAACCCCAGAAACAAATTTTATTCAAGTACAGCAGAACCTTGTTTATACAAATTTCCGGATCAAATTTGTAGCCTTTAAAAAAAATTATGCTTACATAGATAATTTTAAATTAGGATAGCAAGAACGTAAGTACCAAGTAAGAACGTAGGATAGTAAAAACGTACACCAAACATTCACTGGTTATTTTTATTAAACGTACAGTTCCTGCATAGATTGTACAATTTATTGTAATCTAACTAACACCACTGCAGCTGAACTATAGCATTTGGATGATCGTGCTTTATTCAAACGCCACTTGTGTTCGAACCAGAAACCCATTATTTTTTAAGAAGTTGTACAAAAATTGTTTTGACATATTTTGATGTCTCGTAAACTACTTCTCATAATTTTACTACAAAATATGGTATTTTGTCATAATGAACAGTAAGTCTGCTTAGTTAAAGATTTGCTTAATCCTATCCAGATTACCTTTGGTCCACGTTGTACAGATAAACAAGGTTGTACTGTACAACAGTTTTGAGGTTATTATAAAATGCAACTAGCAAAAAATATTTTGTAGTAGTTCTATTCTAAAAACAAAAATTGAAATTTTAAAGAAAATGGTTATAGAAGAGAAATAAATCACACCTTTACTGTTTACCATAAACACACACTTTTCAATGTATATTTTCAATAATAATAAAACTATATTTTGTTGTTACATATTTGCATTTTAGCTAAAAAAATCTTTTATCGTCATCTTCGAGCATTGATTATAACATTATGAATCGAATTGAGTTCATGAAATGATTTTTCATTTGCGTTTTGAGAAATAAAACAAAATTTAAGTTCATACATTTTTTTGCACATTTAAAGTAAGTTACTTCGTCGATAAGCAAGGTGGAACGATTGCAGTCTCAGTTAGTCATTGTAAAAAAATTTTAATTACATTTAGTTTTAATTAAAACTGAAAATAATGAGCTCTTTACGATTTTTATGTATATTTTATCTGACTTGCTCAGCAGTGCATAATTAATGATTAAGGTAATATATTATTCCTCCAACAGAAAAAACATAACCATCAATAAATAATCTGTGTGATTAACACATTGACTGCCACAGCAATTTTCAGAAATCTGGCCTAAACTGACAATTTTATTTAATCACATTATATTACTAAAAACCTCATTCTAATGCATAGTTATCATCAAAAAGCATAAGAAATGAAACCACCTACGGAAAAAAAACAGTATCCAACAAAACCATGTCGTATACCCCATGCAAAAAACGGTGTAAAACACAGACCAGCCTGTAAAGAGAAGCCAGCCCTTTGTGTGGAAGATGGTTTTAAGAAGTTCTACAAACAATAAAATATTATTTTATTTCTTGAATTTGAATTAATTTTTATAATGATATCTTTTGTTTGCTTTATAATAAAATTTCTGGTCATACATTGATCCCCCCCCCCCCCTAGAAACCATCTATTGATATTATCACTGATATATCCGGAGTTTAATCGTAGCTGCACTAGAATGACCAAGTAAACAAGTATGAGTTATCTTGTGGTTGGCAGTCAACGTGTCAAAAGAAGCTAAGAAATAAATAACTATGCTACAAACAAAAAATAACTGTAAGATCAACAATAATGTGCTTATAAAAGTGCAAAACTGCAGACTTACTTTGAATACAAGAGCCCACTGCAAAAAGAAGTGAGCTAGGAATGTAAAGATATTGGACAAAAGTCAAAAAATTAATGTATCGGATGCAACCAACAACTTTTCATTGGTTAACTTTGTTAAAATAAAAAAATCACTTTTTTGCAAAATGTTTTAGAAGAAAAAACACACCTAATACTTTTTTTTTCTTGAGGAAAAAAGGGGAATAACAGAGAATTAAAAGCTCAGGACTGCAAAAAGTAACTATATAAAACATTTTACAGTGAAAAATCAAGAAACCTTTTTTATTGCTTTAACCACTTCGACAACTTCCACTGGTGCTCCATCTACATCCACAGGAAATTCTAGAGGAGCTCTCTGAAATCATTATTTAAAAGTATTTTGTTATTTTTTTTAAATCAATTGCATCCCTATCAATTTCTATGCCAGAATCAAAGTTTTAAAATCTATACCATACCTTTGGCTCTATGACTTCAATTTCCATCTTTAGAAAAATGTTTGCATTTGTCAATCCAGTGGCAATAAAACAAATGCAAAATCTGAATAACTGGAATCTTACAGCCCTATAATAAATAATAAAGTTAAAAAAGTCCATTTAATATGACATTTATATGCCCAATGTGCTTTTTAATTCCCTCCCCCCCCCCCCAAGTTAACAATAAAACATTGAAATATACCGCCAGCTCAGTCATTTCCAGCCGAGGACTACAGTTTCATGCTTATCAAGTTATACAGTTTCGTGTAGTTCACTTATACAGTTTCGTGCTTGTCCTCGGCTGGAAATGACTGAGCTGGTGGTGTATTTCATGTATTTCTGCTTTAGCCCTGGCTAATGGGCGGTAATTTACTGAATAAAACATTGCACAGTAGCAAACTCTAAACAATCTCAACACACTCTTACCTACACTGTACTCCCGTTTATCCGTGTGCGGATTATGTGTACAGTCAAAATTTTAATTTTTAAAATAATTAAAGCTAAAAACTATGCTAAACTTTTTTACATATTTTATTACTAGTACAAATGTATTACTTTTGTATCAGTACAGTATCATATTTAAATCCGAAGTATTTTATACACCACCGTGTACTTTACTCATAGCCTCCAAATACACACTTTTCTACATGTTTGGTCATTTTCGGACTCTCTGTGTTTTTCAATCACGCTTCTGTCCAGGATTTTTCACAGGGTCCGTTTTTTGTGAAAAATGAAATAATCTTGTGAAAAATCAAATATTTTTGCAAAAAAAAAAATTGTAAAAACAAAATTTTACTGCATCATTGAAACTTTTAGTCAGATGTTTTCCTCTTTTCTGTTGAGTATATCAATCTAGAGAGTTTTCTTGCTATTTGGGGTGGGGTTGAGGAGTCGCATCACTCTCTGGAAGATGGGCACCCCTCAAGTATCAATATCTATACATCATTCTACATTGCATTAAATTGAACTGGAAATGTTACACACATATAGTATTTAAAATAATTGCAAAAAAGAAGGCAGGTGTTCAGCATTTAACTTCTTGACCCAAGACACCCACAGAATTTCGTTTAAAATCTATAAATTCAAAAGAGATTTTATTTGTTTACCTCTTAACAAAACATCAAAAATTCAAGACATCTGATTCCCATAACGGATGCAAAGAGATTGCAATCCTCAAAGTGTATCAAAGTCATTAAAAGTATAAATTCGGCTTGTAAAATAAATAGTTTGTGAAATTATTTTAGAATTGCATTTTAGCCTCCTATGATAAACATATCATTCATATTTTTTGACACAGTGGAAAGAAAAATAAAATTAAACCATCGATTCAAAATTTTAATTTTTGACTCATGGATAGTTCTCAAAAGGTGGGCACAAAAAAGTTAATTCTGAGCTATTTTTAAAATTTTGAAATTGGACATCAATTTTGGTTTTATTGCATAGTATGTACACCTAGAGCATCATATACGAATATAAAAAGACAGCAGATATTTATAAAAATTAATAAATAGCAAATTTAATGATCGGTCTGTAGGTAACAGATTGTGAACATACAGTTGTCCAGTAGGTAAGATTTTGGACATCACCATTATGAAAGTTTCAGTTTTTGAACTTTTCCAATGAAAATTTTATCTATTTTTAAATTCTGCAATGAAAAATAAGGGATTTATGAAGTACATGAATGACTTTATATGCTGGTCTTTAAATAATAAAATTTTGTTATCAGGGCCCAATACAGGCTGATTTTGCTACCGTTTTTCGGTACCTTCCCAAAAATCTTGCTTTGAAATCGGTACTTTCACAAAAATCAAGTAATAAAATCAGTAGCTTCACAAAAAACATCGAAAATTTCACAAAAATTCATTTTAAAATATAAAATTTGTTTATCTGTTTAAAACAAAATATACTCATAAAATAAAATTATAAGCAGGTTTATATGAACAATTGCTTAAATAGAAACCTTTTTGTAGTATTTTAACTAATTTTTAGCTGTTTATCACCAAAGTGTATTTATGCAATATTATCGTAATCTTTAAACATCTGTTTTAGGAACTGTTTTTCTAATAATTTAATATATTGTACGCAGTACATAGACCGTGAAGCTGAAATTACAATGGTATTTTTCGTACTTCTTAGGTTTTTAGCTCCCCCCGCCCCCACAAAAAAAAAACAAAACCTGTTTAAAATAATACTAGAGGACAGTTACACTTTTCGAACTAAAATTTCACTTGTTCCACTACTTCTTTTACAAAAATTAGGATGCGTCTAAAATTTCACAAAAACAATGCTGCTAAAAAAAAACTTTTACAAAAATAGGATGATGCAATACTTTCACAAAAATAGGTAGTGAGAAAAAAATCCTGGATTGGCCCATGGTTATGGTTTCGTAGAATCCGATTAAAAATCCATCCATTTTGCCAGCCCAGCTGATAAAGTCGCCAAAACCCATGTTGTTGGCGAAAACCGGTATTCCCCACTGGTAACCCTCTGCTTATTGTACAATGTTTGTCCCCAATCAGGGTTTGCTTGGCGATTTTTGCTGCCATTTTGTTTACTTAAATGCCTTCGTTACGATCGAAACTTGTGTTTCTACAGTTATTTTTGTAATGTTCAATGCATAACGTATTAATTGTGCAAAATATCAATGGATTGAAGAAATTAACATTATAATTGCCTTTTTTTTTATTAAGGTTACAAGACAGAAGATCATATTGAATAAACGGATGGAATTTATAATATTGAATAAACGGACAGAATTATCGGCGTCTAGATCGTAACGCAATTTGGACATCTCACATATATATTTAAGAAAAATGATTTTGCTTCAAAGATACTACATAAAAACATATGAAAACACTTTAAAATAATTAAAAATTGATTTTGAGGAACCAAAAATACCTTTAAAACATATAAATCATATAATTAGTTCTCAAATAATAGCATTGTTCAGATCGTAACTTTTGGACATACATCTAACTTCCAACTTCCTTTTTTTTTAAATGTTAACAAAATAAATAATATGTCTTTACTTTTGTAATTTGTGGAAAATATTATCAAAAATTTTCAGTTTGAGATTCATACCGTTAATTTTTTTTTTTTGAAACGTATGGAAATAATTTAAAAAAAAAATTTTTTGATGGTTCATTTGCTCAGTTTACGTTTTGAATGTCCGAAAAAATGTACCTTTTAGCAGAGAAAATATTTTTTAAGGGTATTTGAAGAGCATTTTTTCCATAATTTATGTCAATTCTTGTCTCCATACCGTATTGTAAGTTAACCCAAAAATTTTTTAATTTAATGAAAATGAAAGTTATTTGGTGTTAAAGCTTCAAAGTTGAGGTCTGTGTTTGCTCCCACTTTTTGAGAACTGCCTTCATAAAAGAAAATGGAATTTCGCTTTAAAAACTTGAAATAAGCATTGTAACAGAAATAAAGACGGTACAATGTGACCCACCCATTTGGCGACATCCGATTTTTTGCACAAAATTGAAATATTTTTCTTGCCAATAAGGCGATAAATTTTTAAGCATGGCATCCCTGGTGAAACTAACCTGTGGTTGGCAACGCGAAGGCAAACTTGTTCGAACTTGTTTACTTGGGTTCTTTACTTGGTTTTACGCAGGAGAGATACGTGTTGTTTTGTGCAATATACCTTACAGGAATGCTTATTTTGTGTTTTAGTTTAGATTCAGTAGTTGTGTTTTGAAGTAAAAACATTAGAAAATGCCAGTTTCTTCAAACTTGAAGGTTAATTAAAAGTTAACTCCAACGTGGTGTGTATCTGTAACGTGCCATTGTCATATGATGTATTGTTTTAGACTGAGTGTGAATATTTATACCATATAAAAAGGTAAGTTCTTTATTTTAGAATTCAAAAAAAACCTCTCACTTCCAAAATTCTTTGTTTTTACAAATCCTTGAGGGGTTCGTGTAGTTTTTAACTTTATTTTTACTGTATGTAAATTAATTTTACAGAAATAGTACGGTTATTTTGTTCTAAAAGTTAATTCTTATCGATGCCACGAATTATTTAGACATTCTATTAACGTGCCTCCTTTAGGTACTGAATTTTATGTTAACAATTGAAAGTTCTTTCGGTTGTACTCTTAAAAATGCTGAATTTTATTAATAAATCTGCACAATAATGGTGCATATTTCACACTTAAAACTGTGTCATTATTGTACACTGAACGGAAGGAGCCACCCTTGGGTGTCTCCATGAAAATATACATAACTGTAACCATACTCCGACTGTAATGTATATTAACAGTCGGAGGGATAACGGACCGAGCGGAGCGAGGTCCTGGCGAGCCAGAGGTCTCATAGTACTTTCGTAATGAGACCGAGGCAGAGCCGGCGAGCCGAGGTCTCATTACGAAAGTACTATGAGACCGAGGGCTCGTATCCCGGAGAAATGATGAAAAAAAAATTAACGCATTAATTTCGACTTGTAATTAATACAATAATTTATTTAATTGTATTTTAATATGTTTACAAAAAATCCCGGCCCTGTACATTTTTGAAGCATATATTCGTGATGTTTTTTGTTGTGCTTTTATGTTGTTTTTATATATATTGTGTTCTGAAGTGCTTTGATCATGTTTTTTTATCTGATTTTTTCCTGTTGGCGCTTGTATGACATATGTCATCATACATCGTTTTCTTGGCGACGCTTTCTTGGCGCCAACAGGAAAAAGTCGCCAAGGGTGGGGTATATCACATCAGTTCCATAAAGACACTTTTCATTTATTTGCATGCGAACAATGCAAACTTAGTTTGAAAAAAGAATAAAATATGATTCTCATATTGGATGTAAACAGATTGAATTTCAAAAGTATAAAAACGGAAAATAAAAAAGTTCATTAAAGTTAATCATTGTTAGTATCGAAAATTGAAACCCATACAATTTTCTTCCACTAAATAAGGTTCTAACATTGCACCGTAAAAATGCAAATATTGCCAAGCTGGTGAAATGATTAGAATTAGTTTCTAATCAAGTCACAATAAATGTTAATGCTAGATGCCAGATGCTAAGTGGGGATAATTTAAAAACTGGTAACCCTGCATTTTTTCCCCATCCCTACTATCCTTTTGCAGTTCTAAGTTCATTTGGCTGACATATATTATTATTATCATTGTTGTTTAAATCATGAGCAGGGGGGGGGGGGGAGGTGTTGATGGAGAAAAGTGCTTACTCTAACTTTTCAGAAAAGTTTATATAAACACCACTGCAAAATAGCTATGATAAAACAAATACACATAAAATTTGTTTGGCATTAGTTATTTATCACTTGCAGATGCATTGCAAGAGTCCAGAGAGAGTCCAGAGTTCCATTTTTTTTTTTTTTTTTTTTTTTTGCAAAGTTAGCAGATTTTGTATAAGCTGATCCCTCTAATTTCTTTAAAAAAAGGTTTCAAAAATTATGGTTAATATGCTTAATGTTTAATACATAAGCAGAAATATGCATTATTCTGATTTCAAATTTGCTCTTTCAATAAACAACTTGTGAAAGATCCATTTTGGTTAATCAGAATTTTGTGAAGAGTCTGTTTTTGCTGATAGGGATTTTGTGAAAGGTCCGTTAACGGATGCAAATTTCCTTTGGCCAGACCCCTGTCAATTATCCATGTACAACACCCATGTATTAATTAGCATAAATAATTGGGAGTACATACTTCTCTTCCATGTCAAGTTTGAACTTAAAAAAAGAAAAATAAAAACAAGATAAATTAATTAAACGAGTTTAATACTGAGAAATTC
Organism: Uloborus diversus; assembly: GCF_026930045.1. Taxonomy (NCBI): domain Eukaryota; kingdom Metazoa; phylum Arthropoda; class Arachnida; order Araneae; family Uloboridae; genus Uloborus; species Uloborus diversus. Next base: position 70,683,452 of record NC_072737.1, on the reverse strand, counting down.
TTTATGTGAAATTAATTGTGATATAAGAAAAATAGAAGCCACAAGTTAAAAATTACAATTTTAAGATAGGTTTTTGTAGTGGAGTACTCAGAAAAAAATTCTGGAACGAGTTTCCAAAATCGAAAATATTGCTTTCTCTTTTATTCATCTTCCTATGAGAAAATGCTACAAACTGTTTTTATGGCTTAGTAATTATTTATTTCTACCACTTGCTGGCTTGCTTAAAATAAATTATTTTTATTGATGTGTCGATGACTTTAAAACGAAGAACAGGGGGAGGGGCGCAACATATATTTGTAATAGCCTTTATTTTCACCTTATATCCAATTTTCGTGGTTTTTTCACGAGATTAATTAAAAACACTCCTTTAGTGTTCTTAGACACGTCTTGATGAATGCACATAAAGGCTAGGTCATTTACGCATTCATCCGAATAGTTATACTATAGAAATTCTAGATACATTGGAAGAATGTCATAAGCCTTAGAACAGAAGCATTTATTGTATTTAAATAGCTATTTATAAAACTCTCTTAACATATGTGTAGGTCAAAATCAAGATAACAGTAGGATCACTTTCACTTTGTCAAATGAATTTTAAAACTACTTTCATCTGACAGCTGAAAACATTAGCTTGTTGGTTAGATGCTAATAAGTTATACATTATGGCGAATAAATGTTTGCCTTATGTATCGCATGCAACTTCAAACATAAATAGCATGTTTGTTAATGATATTTTGGGAACACTTAACAAAAACTAATACTAGCAATTAAAAAAAGCAATACTCTGCAGGCAAGATAATGCAAAATAATAAGCAAATTCCAATCAACAACATAGATAAAAGAACAAGAACGTATCAAATTATTTTTCCATTATTGCAAATAGATTAGTTAAAAGAGGCACAATCAAAACACCTTATTTAGAACAAATATCAAAGAAATGAGTTTAAAAATCGATAATCATAACCATTAAAACATACAGTTAATTTGAATCAAGTAATAAATTTTTATTTTATCATAACACTGTATTCATTTTCATTTAAACAATTATACGGAAGAAATGAAGATTTCTTTTTAAATTTATAAATGTTTAAAATTGTATTTTTATGATATTCAAATCTATTACAAACCATAATTTTCTAGCTTCATTTAGGCATTAATATTTGCAAACAATAATTATAGTTTTAATTAAATAGCACATAAAAACTTCATTCAAGTCTTCCGAAGAGATAAATTCCTCAGAAAAGCAAAACATTCCTGACACACAAGAATCGTCCAATCCAATTCAATCCTAAGGAAATTCGTGTTGAGTTGTACGGGATGAAATTTTTTTTTTTTTTTTTAAATAATTTAAAGCAAATAACAAGCTTACTGAAAATTAGTTTAGTTCGTCGCTACGTCAACATATAAAATTCATAATTTTCAATTGAGGAAACTTTAATTTCTCATTATCCGTAGTTATTTCATTCTTATGGGTGAAATATGCAATGTACGTGTTGTTTACTCGTGCAGCGGAAGCCATTACGACGTAATGACAATGAAGTAGTATTTCAAAGTTTTATTCCTGCAGGAATTTTGAACCTTCAAAATAATTCACACGCAGAAGTGTAATTGAAAGTTCCAACCTAGCTTTTTTTCACCCATATTTCATACGATCGCCATTTTGACTTCGTAGGCAGTCCGCAATCCTGGAATAATTTCTTGGTATGTATGGTTTCCTATTTTATTCCCATTGTAAAGCTGCGAAATTCTGTAGATTTTTCTTTTAAATTTCTTCAAGTGCTCAGTTTTTGAATACTGTGAATACCGTGCTGATAAATATACTGTGTGATTTGCTCAAACCCAGTATTTTATTTATTTATTTATTTATTTTTTGAACTAGCTATGTACCCGGTCTTCCGTGACACTAAAATAAAGTCTTATAAAATTGGTTTGCAATGAAATACTTTTTTTTCACTCTTCAGTTCGTCTTGTGGTGTTACTTACTCTTTCGGGGAAGATTTCGATAAGTGGGAGTAAGCACCGCCAATTTTTTCAATTGTTCTCATTGTATTTCGACCTTGCTTTAATTGGCAGAATAATGTCCTATAAAACAATTACTGTCCAATGTTATGCTACCGCATCAAATTCCTAATTACCGAAATACTTCATACACTTCTGTGCTATTTTTACTTAGTTTCTAATTTTATTGATCATTAATATTAATAAAATTTTCTTTTTAGGTTTCTTCTAATTAAAGTGCAAGATGGCCACTTGGTAAGCATTGTATTTAATCATTTGTACCTGTCACAACTTTTGTCAAGACATTTTGAATACTATTTTTTCTCATTCATATGGTAATTGAAGTTTTCTACTTCCCTTTAACTTAAATTATGTCATGAGCAGTGCTCAAAAGGTGAGAGCAACACAGATCAAAACGTTTTGGCTTTAACACTAAGTAACTTTCATTTTAATTATCTGAAATATTTTTGAGTAAAATTATAACTCTATACATAGACAGGAATTGCCATTTTGAAAAAAAAATTACTTTTAAAGCTTGTTCTTTTGCTAGAAGGGCCAAGTTCAGACTTTCAGTACGTAATTAGCAGCTTCCTCAGTTTCCGAAAATTTCACTGTCTCCGGAAAATTTTATTTGAGTCCACTATCACCCCTGCCTCAATGTGTTTTTCTACAAACAGATAAAAATTATTTTTCATCTACAAACCTTTCCTAATATTTTTATTTTTTCAAGAAAATTCGTTTATAGTTGCTTGAAGCGGCTCGGGCATTCTTTTTGTTTTAATTATATTTTGTGAGAGATTTCCTCTGATCATCCAAGCTTTCTTCATAGCAATTGAGAACTAGAGCTGCTGACACTCTTGGCCTGATCGGTAAGATATCGGACTTCTGACCGGAGGATCCCGAGTTCAGTCCTAGCCGTTCAAAGATCCACCGTCTTCATTAATGGTGATTGGGGGGATATTAAATATGCTCATAGTCACAAAATCCTCCAAGTGAGACGATATCCCTGGGGGTACTAGACCAAGGATTGCTTGGCTGCTGGTCTGGATAAAAAGAAATCAGAGTTGTCTTTAGAATCCCATCCAACTGGTTAACCCATAAACTGGTAGGTACGAGGGACCCTGAAGTGAAAAGTTACTCATCTTGAAAATTTTCTCGAAGCATGTAACCTTATCAAATCAAGAATTTTCTCTTTATGTTTACTACCCGTTTTTGATGTTAATATAAAAGAAGAAGCAATAATCAAGGGTGTCCCTAACAGCTAATCAAGAGATTCTAAACATAAAAATTATAAAATTACTTTTAATTGTAAATGCCAACCAAGAAGCAAATTTGCAAAAAAAATATTATTGCAGATAAAGATTGTGCTATAAATTAAAATATTTAATGAATAACTAAATCAAGTAAAAGATTATGGGGCATTCCACAGTATTTTTGACATTTATGTAGAGTCCGTAACGTGACCTTTTTTGCACTAACTTTTTAATTTACTGTTTGATTAGCATATTATTTTATTTTGATCTTTTCCTACCAACACTCCAGTTCAAATTAAAATAATTTGCAAATCAAACGGTAAATTAAAAAGTTATGGCAAAAAAAGGTCACGTTACGGACTCTACATAATGTCAAAAATACCGTGGAATGCCCCTTATACATTTCTCCCAGTACTTGGATAAAAGTATTTTTAAACAGTATGCTTCAATTTTTAACAAGATCCCGATTTTGCGTTTTCTCGCTTGGAGCATTTTTTATCACTGGTGTGACAGAAAGTGTAAAATAGAGGTTCCACTGTATTTCCCAATGGTGCATATTAGACTGTCTCAAAATTGTATGGGGAAAAACATTTTTTGGAATTTCAACTCGTATACCATGGGTAATTGTGACGTTTGATGTAAATAACTGTCTTGCAAAATTTTAGACAATTTGTAGAGTATTAAATGACAGCTCAACACCCTTAAGAGTTTCAAAAACCTAATTTATTAAGAAATAGTTTTGTTTTTCTAAGTTTTATAAAATTTGCACAACACAAAAACATTTTCTCTTATACTTTTCTTTTAATAATGAGCAATAATTAAAATTGTAAATATTCATTTTCCTGAAATTATTTATAAAAAATTTTAAACTGGAAAATCTACCAATTTTCAGTTTATTTCTGCCATTTGATAAATAAGTTAATGCTGTTCATCATTATTAGTAAGTTGCAAATTAAAATCTCTTGCTAATTTTGCTGCTCACTCAGCACAATCATTTACCCCTAAAGCAGAATATTTTGTGATGTTCTGCAATGTGAAATAATTTGCCCAAAATTGTTCTGCAAGTACATCTAGCATTGTACATGTAGAAACCTTACAAAATTTAGTTGATCGTGAAAACTATAAATTTCCCAAAATTTGAACAGGCTGTAAAACCTGAACTGTGCAAGATTCTCCAAATACATAGAAAAACAATCATGTAAAGTTTTATTAAAACGTGTCACTCTTTTTTTTGGGGGGGGGGGTAATTTTACATAGTATGAATATGAAATACGCAATATGAATGAGCAATTAAAATAATGTTAATAAATAAATGAATTACTAATATAATATATCAAACAAGTCGAGTTACAGCAGTATATAATAAAATACCTAAAAAGTACTAAACTAATTGAAATATATTCAGGGTGCAAAGGGATTGAAATCACGATATAGACACGCAATTTTCGGCGAGACACGTGTTTCAATGTAGGCATGTTTAACAATTCTTGGCTAAACGACGAATCGTGAGAGATCGTTCGCAAATAATCCGTTCTTATTATGAATCACTCTGCAATGATAGCAGGAAGTGTTGCCAGTTTGCGTCAGCTGCTAGGTCCCCTAACTTATATTCAGGGAAATAATCTCCATTAAAAAATAATACCAACACAAAAAGTTTGACATTTAGTACAACCAACATTCTCCGAGATATGAAACGCAGCGTTTGTGACTTACATCACTTTTCACTTTCCATCAATAACAACTTTTGGGGGGAAATATAGCTGACAAGAACGGTTTAAAATTGTATGTGTGCATAGATTGATTTTCAAATTGTTCGAGGTTTTGTACTGTTTTTTTTGCATATCATGGCATAACATTTGCATTTCTTTTTGAATAATATTAAAAAATGTAAATATATCGACAATCTGTCATTCTTCTGAGAGCGCGAAAAGTTCTAATCTCATCTTCTGTATGGTCCCTAAAAATTTGAACTCTAATATCTGGTTGAGTTTCTGTCGCACAAATGTCAAGTTTTTTGCATTAGTAATATTTTTCAATGGAGATTATGTCCCTAAATATGTTAGGTGATCTAGGGCCCGTATAAAAAGTAAAATTTTTTGACACATTTTTATTTTTGCTTCAAACTTTCAATATCTTAACTCTGCATCTGATTTTGAACATTTTTGCAATTCAAAGTATGCATCTAGGATTAACGGTTGCGAAAATAAAGGTCTTGCACATTAAAACGGAACACCCTGTATATAGACACATAGGGGGTCGCAGGATGTTTTAAAGTTATTGAAAAGGGGGTCATTAAGTCAAAAAGGTTGGGAACCACTGCTGGATCATTCCATGTCAGTTTAACCACACCCCAACACCCACCATCTCAGATTTCAATGAAACTTTGTATACTTCTATGTTTCATAGTCCTATGTAACCTCCTAAAGTATTTCTTCTCTATTTAAAATTGTTTTTATTTTATGACCCTTCAAAGTTTTGAGATTTTGCGTTAGTTGTCATTCACAGTTCTCTCAGAATGAACTGCAGCTGTTTGCAAAAAAAATTATTTCTCAACAAAGATAAAAAGTTTTTGAAAATTTTCACATTATACATTAAGACTTCAAGCATTTTAGAAAAAAATATATCAAAGATCTGAATTTATATTCAGCAATTGAAAAAAATTAACAAACTGAAAATTTTAATTTTTTGGCATGAGGGTCTAAATTAAAATAATTTATATATTTTTTTAAATGATCAGTAACATGTGTGCTAACATATAAAATGAGAATCTTTAGGGGACTTTGAGGGATTCTGCCCCCTTGCCCCCCTTATTTTGATAAAAGAAAAAAAATTGATCACAATCTTACAAACTTAGCTAATTACTAACAGCATCAAAAAAATTTGAATAATGACATACATTGGTGTTTGAACCCAAATTTAAACATTTTAATGCTCAAGATTTTTTTTGAATTGAAAGTAGTTAATTAAATAAATTAATAATAAACAATAAAAACAGGTTATCGCGAAATTCGAAATTTTCCTACAACAATTTATGCATACTAAAAATTATTGTTTAGTATGCATTAAGACAACATAGAAACTAAAAGAGAAATCATCTAATTCTAATTTATAACTAGGCAATTAATACAAAGTATCACAAATCCTATAAATACCAGCTCATAGTTCTTAAATTCCTTCTACCTTATGTCTGTTTTCCTACTAAGAAGATTAGAAAATATGTATGTCATTCTAATTATTGTGTTGTGTGTAATCAGATCTAGGCCAAATACAAGTAAAAATTTGATATCTGTCCAGTAATGATTTCTCTAACCAACTGGGCAAAGAACAGACTAAAAGACAAATTCGAAGCTAGACACTTCTAGTTCGCAGAGCTTTTAACTTGTTTCATTAATCTAATGCAATATCAAACTGAAACATGGGTTTGTTTTCCGCTTATCAAACAGATAAGCCCAGAAAAGTTCAATTTCCCGTGCCCCCTCCAAAAGATTTTTCTGTATCCGCCCCTGAATTACGGTATGTTGTTTAAAGCCACTTTTTATTTTATACAAATGATTTATAAACATTCTACTCTAAATATTCCTGTTTAAATACAGTGAAACTTCAGTAACTGGACACACTGATAACCCCTGTAACTGGACATTTATTTTTCTTAGGGTTGGCCCAATGCCAAATTCAATGACTGAAAATCTATCTAGCTTGACACACATTTGCGAGAACCCCCTATCAGTCCACACCCAATTGCTATTCTAGTTCAATTTTTGCTACCAACATTCTTTCATATCAACTTTTTCTCAGAGTTTTAGGAAATCTCTTTTAGAGAATTCTATCTTTTATCCAGGGGAGTAAGTAACCACTCTGTGCTGTTAGTGCAATTCTAAAAGGATAGGATAAAATATACCAAACTGTAGAGAAAGAAGGCACCATTATACCTGTATTCTAAATAAGTGTGAGCAGGACTTTTTATTTTTAACAGACATGACTAACAAGAAGCTTTTATCTCTTTTCAACAATTATGTATTTATGCTTCACAATATATTCAAATATATTATTGATTTTACTATATACTTTTCAAAGAAAAAACGAAAAGAATAGAAAATTCCTTTACTGGAATTAGTTTTCATAATGTGAATATTAAGCATCAGTAAGTAAGTTGTACACACAGAAACTCTTTAGGAATTAAAATTTTAGAACCCCAGTAAGTTGACGTCCACTTAAGTCGAAATTTTTTAATGTTTCCTTGGTTTGTTGAGTTATGGAGGTTCCTTTGTAGTTTGAATTAGCACATTTTATATTAATTTCTTTTCTCTATTATATTTATTGCACTTAATTCCATTGCACTAGTGTACACTCCCAAAAGCAGTTGAGGAAAAGATGCTAGTTATGTTGGGGGGGGGGATCCGGACAAATATTGTTTTTTTCCCTTGCAAATACTAATTTAGTTTCTTATTCTCATTAAAAAATATACAAAAATCCATTGAATATGAGAGATGCAATTTATTTCCTCATTTGCTATGAAGGGAGGGGGGAAGATTTAGAACATATTATTACTAAGCAATCAAGCTATTAACTTTTAAGGGGTGTTAACTATTTTCAAGAAATGAAAAGGATGAATTTGTTGCTGTACAGCAGTAACACTAAAATGAAAAACAGTTCCACTGTACTTAAAATACACCGCCAGCTCAGTTATTCCATCCGAGGACTGCAGTTTCATGCTTTTTAGCACTCATCAGCCCGGAATAGGAATCACATGAGCTGGAGGCGAAAAATCTCTTAAGGGAGCCAAGAGAGCCAAACAAACTGGTAGCTAATACAGAATTAGCAAGCCAGGAGAATTAGGGCGGTAACTTACTACAAAATACAGTTCCACTATAGCAATTTTTCTCAAACATAAGGGTTTAGGTGGGAGGGGGGGGGAACCTGAAAGTGCTAGAAACTGCATGATTATAAATTGGTGTTAAGAGTTAATTTTTGTTTTTCGTTGTCTTAACTAAAATGCAGTAATCTGTATGCAGATATTATTGTCTGTAACTTTTAAATTTCATGATATCTTATTTTCAGAATGTCTATATTTTAAACAATTTTTAACTATTTCAAATTTAAAAAAAAGTTTTGAATATTAAATTTATATGTCTGACTTCAATATTAAACACACTTTATATATATATTTTTTAAAAAATAATTGTTGGGAACTCTGTTTTCAAAGACATAGGGGCAGTTCTCAAAAGGTGGGAACAAACACAGACTTCAACTTTGAAGCTTCAACACCAAATAACTTTCATTTTAATTCTCTAAAATTTTTGAGGTAAATTATAATGCTGTATAGAGACAAGAATTGACATAAATTATGGAAAAAAAGCTCTTCAAATGCCCTTAAAAAAATATTTTCTTTGCTAAAAGGCACAATTTTGGACATACCAAAACGTTAACTGAGCAAATGTACCATTAAAAAAAATTTTTTTTTAATTATTTCCATACGTTTCAAAAAAAAATTAAAGGTATGAATCTTACACTGAATAACTTTTTGTTAATATTTTACACAGATAACAAAAATAAAGATAGATTATTTACTTTGTAAACGATTTTAAAAAAACGTAACTTTGAAATTTGATGTATGTCCAAAAGTTGCGATCTTTAAAATGCTGTTATTTGAGTACTAAGTATATGATGTTTTCGTTTTAAAGGTATTTATCGATCCTCAGAATCAATTTTTAATTGTTTAAAAGTGTTTTCATAAGCTTTTATGCAGTATCTTAGAAGAAAAATGATTTTTCTTAAACATACATGTGAGATGTCCAAATGGCGTGCGATCTTGATGCCGATAATTCTGTCCGTTTATTCATAATTTTTGATGATCCACTGTCTTCTAACCTCAATAAAAAAGGTTATTATAATGTTATCTTCTTTAATCCATTGGTATTTTGCATAATTAATACGTTACACATTGAACAATGCATAAATTACAGTAGTAACATGGCTTTCTATGATCGAACGAAAGCCATTTTGCGCTAACATCGCCAAGCAAACTTCCGCTGGCGACATTGGCGACAACACAGTATACGATACGCTCAAGGTTACCAGAGGGGGATTCCAGTTTAACAAATGTAGTTAATCTGTCAGCGTGCACCAGGTTTTGGCGACGTTATCACCTGCGCTAGCAATTTTTTTTCCCGCCGCTTTTATTATTTTAGAATTTTTTTTTCTCTTTCTTTTAAACATAATTTAACGATCTCGAAATAGAAATACGAATTTCTTTTTTCAATAATTTTTTCAGACATCGTTTTAATTCTTATGACATTAGAAAAAATATTCGTCATTAAAACTGATGTCATTTTTTACATTCTTTCTTAAAGCATATTTTGTTTATTTTTCCTTTAAAAATATATATGTCGTATTTATTTGTTTCTATTTTTATTCCTTATTTGTCCCAATAAATCAAACTACAAGTTTGTATAATTATTTCCATGAAGCTTTTTTCTACCTTTCATCAACTTCTTCAAAATCATTCCAAAACTTTATTATGTGTAAAGAGCAGTATGTATAGCCATTCAAGTACTTCATTAATATCCTCTTCATCATTAAATTGCAAAATTCAAAAAGTAGTAAATAAATTTTCATTGGAAAAGTTAAAAATCAGATTAACAGTTGTCAAAAATGGTGAAACTTACATTATGATGATGTCCAAAATCCGTTACCTACATGACAACAATGTCCAAAATCTGTTACCTACAGATTGCTGATTTAATTTGCTAATTAACAATTTTTACAAATACCTGCTGTCTTTTCATGTTCATATTTTGTGTTCTAGGTATGCATACTATAGAATAAAAGAAAAATTGATATCAAATTCGAAAATTTTTGAAATTGCTCAAAGTTAACTTTTTTGTTCCCACCTTTTGAGAACTGCCCATAGAAGAGCTTTTCTCTGATGCTTTCGTTTTTTTCTGAAGAGGGGGGGGGGGGGGCAGAATCCCTAAAAGACCCATAACCTTTTTCATAGGGGAAGTTAGGACTCATACTCATGATCATTTTTCATTGTTAAACATGATTTTTAAAACTGACCCTGATGTTAAAAATTGGACAATGGCTTTTTTCATCAAAAAAAAATCAAAATTTTTCTTTTTCCAATTTTTTAAAAATTCTTAGTATAAACCAAGATTATTATAATATTTTTAATAAAAACATTCAAAATCTTAGCATTTTTTATGAAAATTTCCAAAAAGGTAAGTTTATTAGTTGCTAAGAAACAATTTTTTCCCATTAAACAACAGTTCAGTTTAAATGTCTTAAAAATGACAAAAAATGCAAAATCAAAAAATTTGATAAGTCTATAATATCAAAATACATTGAGATTGAAAGAAAAAAAAACTAAGGGGTTGCTTTTTACCACAAAATAAGGAAGTATACCAAGTTTCATCAAAATCTGAGGTGGTACATGTTAAAATCCCATTTTTACGTTATATTTGGGGTGGAACTACCCCATATTTTTAAGTTATTTCAAATGAAAAAGAAGCTTAGATTTTTTTTACATTTCAGTCCAATGTTCAACACACTGTATATTTGAATTTTTGTCGTAATTGCTGACAATTCTGTTTTTAAGAATATGGAAGAGATTGTCTGTATGACGTTTCCTGCTTTTTTTTTTTTTTTTTTTTTTCAGAATGGGGGGGGGGGGCAGAATCCCTCAAAGTCCCCTAATGTTTTTTATTGGATAAGTTAGAATACATATTCATGATCATTTTTTAAAAAAATTATGATTTTTAAAGCTGACCCTCTTGTTGAAATTCAGAATTATGTCAGCACCTTTTTTTGACAAAAAAAATTTAAAATTTTCACTTTTCTAATTTTTTAAAAATTTCTTATGTAAACTAAAACTATTAAGATATTTTTTATCAACATGTTCAAAGTCTTTACATTTTATGCAAAAATTTTCAGAAAGATTATAGCATTACTTACCAAGAAACAATTTTTTTAATGAACAACATCTTCTCAGTTTGAGTGTCTCAAAAATGATAAAAAATGCAAAATCGCCGAATTTCAAAAGGCTATAAAATCAAAACGAATTGATATTGAAAGAAAAAAAAATTAGGGGGTTGCTTATAACCATAAAGGGATGAAGTATACCAAGTTTTATCAAATTCCGAGACGGTGGGTGTTAAAATCCCATTTTTGTGGTTGATTTGACGTGGAATGACCCTGCTTTTCATTTTCAATCGAGCAAAAATGGCAATTTGTGGTTCTGATGATGAATAGAATAGTTCAAACATATTAGTAGCCAGCATTTCTAGTATGTGATACCTAAATCTCCAAAATAGGAGATGCTTTTGAAATTCATTCTGAATTAAAAAACTTAACTATAAGTTAAAGTGAAGCTCAACTATAAGTTAAAATTAAACTTAACTATAAAGATTTTAAAAAACCTAAAACTAAATCAAAAATTAAAAAAATAATTAAAACTTTATCAAAAATGAAAATAATGTAAGCATTAGTTTGTGTGCAAAATGCTAACATGCAATTTTAACTTTAGTGGTACTTAACTTTTAAGTCAGGAACAAAACGACAATGTTCTGCTACATACGATTTTGATTAAAATTAAGAGACTCAGAGTTCTTAATTGCTTTTAATGTGAAAAACATTACTTTTTAAACTTTATTATGGTTTAGATGTACAAATAAATGAACAACAAAAATATTTTTTTTTGGTTTAATATTTATTGTTCATGCACATTTTGTGTCCAAAAAGGGGCAAAAAATGATTTTGGATCTTCATGAGAGGTCTGTTAAATCTTAAAATATTTGGTTAAAATTTTTACCACACCTTTAAAATGTCATTTGGCACAACTTTAGCTGGTATGCATATTGATTTATTTAAGAAAGAATTTTTTTTTTGGGGGGGGGGGACAGTCTAGTGCATATCTTGAGGAGAAAATGATTATCTTTCTAATGAAAAAAATGGAACAAAATATTGTACAACATTATGGAGATAAAGTAGTTGAGTTGGAAATTTTTGTCAGAAATCCGAGTTTAAAAAATTCATTTGCTGTTTGTTTTTCTTTTTTTTTTTTTTTTTAAATGTTTAACTCCTTCTTTTGTGCTGTTTGATCGAATGTGAGATTGAATTAACATTGTTCTGATCACCTAAATCATATACACCCTTTCCCTTATTGAATATGACTGTAAACAGGAAGGCACGTAAGGGCTGTACAGAAATGTCACGCCCTGAGAGAGGCGGGGATTTGTAAAATTGTGAGCTTTTGATAAGGGGGAGGGCGGGATAATAAAAGGTATGATATCACTTGCTATTTATGAAAAATAGTGCGACAGGTGACAAGGAAGAAGTAGTAAGGTGAAATGTAGCAAAGGGGGTCAAAAATGTTGGAAAAAAGTGTGACATTATTTTTAGGCAACCCTTTAGTTATTTGTCTTCTAAAAAACAATTTTCAAATTATTTTTGGATGCTTTTAGCCAATAAAATATTCTTAATTTATTGCGAATCTAAATTGGTTCAATTTGCGGAAGAATAAAAATTGATCTTTATTGCAGCAAATAAAGGAAAAATCAAAGAATTTGGACTTTAATATGGCTTTATAAGATAACTGAGTCTCTCTCTTCTTAGAATTCAAGTGTAATTAGTGATGTGGATCGGGTAAATACCCAGCGGGTAGGTAAATATGTTTTGGGTATTTACCCAAGGCCTGGGTAAATACCCAAAAACTGGATATTTTGCAAAAAAATGCAACCAGTGAATGGGATTTTTTTTTAAATCTAAATATGAAATAATTGGTAAAACTAATACATACATATATATTACACAGTTTATAATATTTTTTACTGAAAGACTTGATGAAATTATGAAAGAAACATGTCGTGAAACAAAGAATCTTTCTTTTCAATGTCATAATTGGAGAAGTATAAGCAATTCAATGATGAACTTCAGAATTTCAAAATCACAATCTAGATTAGTCATATCCAAAATGAAAAAAAAAAAAAGAGAAGCATGAGGGATGTTTGGAAGAATAAACTGAGAAGTTATTAAGACTGTGATGTTATTTATTTATTTCATTGCTGTTTAAGTGATAACGTGGCAAATATAGAAATAGTTTTTACATTAATGAGCAAAAAATTAAAATATTGTTTTCTTTTGCCTTGCTCATTTGCATTTGGTCCCCGGTACTTCATGATGATTTATTCAAACTGTTTTTAAATACACGCAATTAGTGATGAAGGGTGGGAGGTAAATATTTTTTGGGGTATTCATCCGAAGGCAGGGTAAATCCCCTAATAATTGCGCATTTTGCAAAAAAAAATTTGTTGGTATCAAAGGTAATGATTTTCTTTTTAAAACATGGTCCTAAAATGAAATATTAAAAATATAAAAATTTATGTACAGTCAAGTCCCAACTTACGCAAGGGATGCATTTCAAGACTCCTCGCGTAAGTTGGAATTTCATGTTGTAGAGAAATGTTACGTATACAATTTTTTAGAAAAACACAACAAATTCTTTTACACACTGTTGAACACCCCTTAAACTGCTTTAAAGTATTCCTCAACTATACATTAGTTTTTCACATGAAGGAGCTGAACTTATACTGTTTTTAAAAAATAAAAAAAGCCGTTTTATTCAACATAAAATACTTAAAGTTGCACGAAATGAAGGATCAATGGGAGGGAAAGACATAAAATAAAACAACACGGCACATACAGTATGTAGTAATAATAAAATGCTGCACTATAACTCTGTACAGTAGATGCGATAAAAATATTCATCAGTTGAAAAATAAAGATAGTGATGATTTATGCTCCTTTAGTACATTTGGGCAATTCCACCGTTACGGACGTAACAATCACAGACTTTAAATATGCGTAATTTTAATTTGGTTACATTAAAAGCTACAAAAAAATTTTCTGTTGTATACAGGGTTCGTACGCCCTTGAAAAACCTTGAAAAGTGCTTGAAAAAAAAAGTTCATTTTCAAGTGCTTGAAAACCTTGAAAAAGTTTTAAAACCTTGAAAAAGTTTCTTAGTGCTTAAATTCTCTCAAAAATCAACGAATTGTGCTCAAAAGTTTTAAAAAAGTATTTCACCAATGCAATTTTCTGAACATGTGCTCTGTATGCAACATCACAAAAAATTGCTTCCGTGTTTGGGATTTCAATCCTTTTTGCATCTTGTAAATATTTTGATGTTTTTTACAACCGAAAGATATTTAGACATATGGTACCTTAGATTAGTTTATTTTTTGTTTAATTTCATTAATTAACAAAGAAATTAATTTGGAAACCATGACAACATTGAACTTACTCGAGTTTCGCGGAAAATTACTCTTGTGTTTGAAATTTCAATCTTTTTGCATCCTGCAAATATTTAAATATTTTGGCTAATCAAATGTTATTTTCGCATATGCTACCTTAGATTAGTATATTTTTGTTTAATTTTAATAAAAAACAAATAAATTTATTTCATATGAAACATGCCACGTCGAACGAACTCAGACTTTGCGAAAAATTGCTTCTCGTGTTTGAAATTTTAATCTTTTAGCATCTTGCAAATATTTAAATATATTCACTAATCGGATGTTATTTTCATATTTGCTACCTTAGATTAGCATATTTTATGTTTAATTTTAGTAAAATATAATTTTTTTTATGGGAAACATGACAACATTAAACTTAATTCGCGAAAATTTGCTTCCCTTGTTTGAGATTTCAATCCTTTTGCATTTTGTAAATATTTTTATATTTTTGGCAATTAGTAGTTATTTTGACACTGCTACATCAGATTAGCTTATTTTATTTTTTATTTTAATAACTAAAGAGTTAAAGAATTTATTACCTTGGTCTTGTTTAATTATTTGCTTATTTATTTTTGCAATTTCGAATTTGATTATCTTTACCTAATTTTTGGTCATAACAGATTTTTTGAAAAAAATTCAAATTTCAGTAGTTGAGTTTTTTGTGGAGAGTAAATAACAATAAAGTAACTCAGAGTAACTTTGGTTTAAACTATTAAACAACAGGACAAAATTCTTATCTCTTAGTTAGTTTTTAAATAAGAAGTAATATCAATTTGGTTATGCTTTCAGAATGATAGAAGTTTGAAGAGAAAAACTATAATTAATATCTGTAATATAAATTTCTTGAAAAAAAAAAAAAAAACTTTATTAGTGAAAATTATGCACAAAATACTTTGGATTTCATCAGGTTAAATGATCAAGTAATTTTCACAAAAATCTACTTGGAGAACACTATTTTTTTGTGTCATAGTGCATTGATGAAGCAAAGTTTGAGAAATTAAAGAACCCTCTAGAATATTTTTATGCAAGTTATTAAGCATTAATTGCTAATCTAGAATTATTAACACCAATTGAATTTATTGCATGATTTGGGGGACAAAAAATCTTACCTTGAGAGGAACACATGTTGTCGTCTCAGAGCAACAGTAGGATATCTTAGTGTTATTCCTGGGATTACATGTCTTAATCTTGCTTTGAGGCGACGATGTGTATTTCAATAATTTTAAAAAAATGAAATTAAATAGCCACTAATATGTATAAAAATTTAAAAAACAGAGTATCAGAAGTTTCGTTATATTATATTACATGTCATACACTATATTTTCATTGCCCATCCTGGAAATATACATGTGTTACGGACGTAACGTACTGCTTTTTGTTACGTCCGTAACAAAAAATGTTATGTCTATAATGCCATTTTTTTTAAAACTAAAGAAATTCTAATGTTTTAAATTATGGTAAACAATTACTCTGATGAATTGCTAAAAGGACAAAAAAGGATTTCTTTTAATTTTGATTTTTTAGGAGGTAACGACAACTTTTGCTAAATTTTTGTTACGGACGTAACATTGAACTTCATTTTTTAAAAATTTAAATTGCCTTATTTTATTTTGTAAAAAAATTAAAATAAATGCCTGTTATTATAGTATTATGTTAATAGTTTAAGCTGCACTGCAATTAATTTTGTTTATTTTTATTTTGCGATTAGAAATAAGCATTTGAAAATGTGGTATTTTTTTGGGATTGTTTTGAAGACACGTCTATCATACTTCCAACTAGGAAAAAAAATTTATTATTTAGTTTTTATTTAAAAAGCAATGCAATATTCTGAAAATACACATTTCAAGCTTTACAATGATGTATGATATCAGGGGTCTGGCCAGAGCAAATTTGGGTCCGTTAACGGACCCTTCACAAAAATCCGATCAACCAAAACGGACCTTTCACAAAAATCAAATCAACCAAAACAGACCTTTCACAAAAATCAAATCAACCAAAACGGACCTTTCACAAAAATCAAATCAACCAAAACGGACCTTTCACAAAATCCCGATCAACCAAAACGGACCCTTCACAAAATGCTGATAAACAAAAACGGATCTTTCACAAATTGTTTATTGAAAGAGCAAATCTCAGATTAAAATAATACAGCATATTTCCTGTATAAAAACGATAATGGTTGGAACCTTTTTTAAAGTTAAATTAGAGGAATCCACTTATACAAAATCAGCTAGTTTCGCAAAAGAAAAAAAAAATCGGCACTCTTGTGATGCTCCTGCAAGCCATAAATAATTACTACGGCCAAATAAATATAATGCCTGTTGTTGGTTTCTTTGAAAGAAATTAACAGCTGAAAGTCAGTTTGGTTTATAATTTTGCTTGTTTGTTTTATGCAGCGGTGTTGTTGTAAACTTCTTTGAAAATGCGTCAACATTCTCTGAATAGGCGTAGTAAGCACTTTTCTCCCCACTCATGATTTAATAATCAATAATATACAGCGAAATGAACTTAGAACTGCAAAGGGTAGTAGGGGGGGGGGGGATGTGATCGCTTCAGATAGGGTTACCAAATTCAAACTAATCACCACTTAGCGTCTAGCGGTGCGATGTTTAACTGTTATTTTGGGAGAAAGTTATATGAGTTTGATTTTTCGATGCTAAAAAGGATAATTAACTTAAAATAAACTCTTTTATTTACCGGTTTTTTTTCTATAGATGCCTACATTTTGAAAAACGAAATCTTTTTACATCTGATATGAGAATCATATTTCATTCTTTTTTCAAGCTAACTTCGCTTTATTAGGATGCAAATAAATGAAAAGGGTTCTTTATTTTTGTAACAAAGCTTATTTCAGGTTTTTAAAGCGGAATTCCATTTTCTTTTATGAGTCAATAATTAAAATGCTGAATCGATAGTTTATTTTTTATTTTATTTATTATTATTTTTTTTGCTTCAACTGTGTCCAGATATTAATGATATGTTTATCATAGGGCTTTAAAATGCAATTCTAAAATAATTTTATCCAAAATATTTATTTTACAAGCTGTTTTTATACTTTTGATGCCTTCACTTTGACCCGGTAGCAGAAATTGCGAGACGCTAGACGTGCGTCGCAGATTTTTCAGCGGCCTGCAGTTAATTTTACCAAAAAACAAAAAGAACGAAAAAATTAATAAATAAAAGAAAGAAAAAGATATACAACTTGGCAAAAAGATTGTTCGGAGTTCGTTTTTTCACCGGAAAAGCGATGGATGCTTCAGCATTTCAGCTAGAAACATAGTCGCCATATATGGTCATTCATAAGATCGAAGTAGATGAGATGCTTAAGTGCCTACATTTTCCAAAGCAAAGGAGAATTGGATGTTTCATTTAACTGCAAACTAATAAAAATAACTCAAAATGTGCAGCAAATCTTTTTTTTTTTTTTTTTTTTGGATTTTTTAAAATAGTTTTCTTGAGAAATGAAAAATTTTATATTTAAAATTTCACCTTATCCTCATTGCTTTGGATGCAAACGCGCTAAAAACTCTTCAACTTAAGTGTAGTCTCAAGAGGATTTTTATTTTTAAATCATTTTTTAGCAACAAATTTAGAAATTAAGATCCTAATTTTTGGCGTACTCGCCATGTTTGGTCATTCCCAAGATTTTTATTTTAAAATTATTTTTAGCAACAAATTCAGAAATGAAGATTTTAATTTTTGGCGTAGTCGCCATGTTTGGTCATTCCCAAGATGTTGGTACGCAAGACTCATGAAGTGCCTACGTTTTCATAAACGGAATTGGATGTATATTGCAATTCATGCTGTTGAAAATTGTGCAAAATGTGCCATTTTTTTCGGATAATTCTTAATTATTGTCTTGAAAAATGCAAAACTTTATCTTTACAATATTATTCTATATTCATTGATTTAGAGGCTAATGTGCTAAAAAACTGATTATTGAAAGGATTTTGAATCTCTCTCTATTACTACTTTACAAATAATAAAAAAAATCTATTCATAATCATTGAATTTTTCGCGTAGACGCCATGTTTGGTCATTCACAAGTTTTAAGTAGACGAGACTATTACTTGGCTAAGTTCCCAAAAAAAGAATCGGATCAAGTTTTGATCAGTTTACTTCAATACAAACTATTGAAGGTAACAGAAAATATACAATAAATCATGTTTTTTTAAAATCATTTTCATGAAAAATGAATTGTTATCTGCACAATTGTATTTGATCGTCATTGCTTTGGAAGCTCTCCTATAAACCAAAACATTCATCTAAAATGCAGTTTCCTGCCAACATCTCATTCACTAATTTATTTATTTATTCATTAAAAAAAATAATTCAAAAACCTATTTTGACTTGAATTTTCCACATTTAAATAAATATGAATTGAATAATTGTTTTTCATAGTGTGCAGAGTTCTATATACTTTTATGAAAGTAGTGACCCCCCCCCTTATACTTTTTATACTTTAAAATTCGGTGATGGTGGGGCCACTAAGTTTTTCGGGTCTAGTGGCCACTGGCAAGCTGGAACATATCTGAAGGGACTTTTGTATTTTATGAAAACTTAAAATAAAACTAATAATAATGCTGCAGATTATTTTCAACTGCCCAAAAGTGTCGCAGACTGGCTTGAAAGTTTCTGCTACTGGGCACTTTGAGGATTGCAATCTCTTTGCATCCGCTATGGGAATCTGATTTTTCGCATTTTCGATGTTTAGTACGCTTAGTTAAGAAGTAAACAAATAAAATATTTTTTTTATTTTTGTAAAAATCACGGAATTTATAAGTTTTAAACGAAACTCTGTGCTCTTAAACAGTGTCTTGGGTTAAAAATTTAAATGCTGAACCCCTGACTGAATTTTTTTTCTTACAGTTGTTTTAAATACTATACAAATAACATTTCTAGTATTATTTAACATGATGTAGAATGGTAGATAAATATTGATACTTGAGGGGTGCCCATCTCCCAGTGAGCGATGCCTCCCCCCCCCCCCAATACTAGAAAAGCACTAAAGAATGATATTCTCAACAGAAAAGAGGGAAAACACTCAACTTCAAGTGTCAATGATGCAGTTTCCACCATCTCAAGAGTCTATAAACTTTCGTTTTTGAAAAAAAAAAAATTTTTTTTTTTTTTTTTTTTTTTTTTTTGCAAAATTATTTGATTTTTCACAAAAAACGGACCCTGTGAAAAATCCTGGACAGACCCCTGGATATAGCGACATAACTGCAAATATGAAATTTTGACCTACTGGTTTCACTTTTCATGGAATTGCCCATTTCATACGTTTTATACATTTTTAAATATGGTTGCTTCGCCTTGTCTTTTATAACGTTTCTTTTTTATGACAACAGCCTCTCTTCTTGAATTCTTTAATCCACAGTACAACAGCAGCTTCCATTTTCATAATTTACTTTGCTTAGACACTACTCTGCAGTTCAGTATTGAAACTAAGTTCTGAAGTCTAAGTTCTGTTGTTTTGACTTTTAATTGTTGAAAGATTCACTCATACTTATTTTCATGCTACTGTCAACGTTTAATAGAAGTTGTTAAAGCATATCGAGAATCTTAACCCCCCCCCCCCCCCTTTTTTTTTTGGCAGGAACTTTCTTTTTCTTCCTATTTTCAAACTTTGGATGAAACAGCGCACGAAGACGCATTCTATTTCATCAACTTTAATAATTAGAATGAAAAAAAAAGAAAGATGCAGAGTGGTTATTTGATGCACTAATAACCCGATACGTAGAGTAGTTTGGTATGAGAACTTTCGCTGCTGTCAGTGATGCTAAAGGGATGTAATAACATTTACGAAATCAATATTTAATAGCCAATAACGAAGCCAATACCCAATACTTCCTTCCAAAAAAAAAATCGTGTTGTCGACGAGGAGTTCGCGTTAGCTCTAAAATTCTTTACTCGTGAAAAACTTGCGTTATAGCCCTTTCGTGTAAGTTGTATTGCGTTGTAGCAGGAGTCGACTGTATTATTATTTTTTTAATTAAAGGCTAATGAAATCTTATCAAAAAGACTCAGAATGTCGAATGACCTATTCTAAAACTTAAATGAGATGCTTGCTTTTTTTTTTTTTTTTTTTTTTTTTTGTAACAATTTAAGCGTTTTACTTTTTGTAGAATGGCTTTTTATATCTGAAATTTGGTTATCAACATTGAGTAGGCATAACCAATGCATTTAATGTGAATATCATACTAGATTGCTAAGTTTTTTCACACAATAATTCTTTAAATATGTGATCAAAATACAATTTTTGAGCAATAATTTATTGTCTTGTATATGGTTGGTTATATATACATGATGGAATACATACAGAAAAGTATTTTAGTTGAATCTAAATTTTTGAAATAAATACCCGGGTAAATACCCACTTTGGATATTTACCCAGGTATATACCCTGGGTATTTACCCCTAAAAATAAGTACCCGGGTATTTTACATCACTAAGTGTAATTGAACAATTTTGCATCCGTATAACTGCTCATCTTTTTCACCATATTTTTCCTGGTTCTACAGAAATTGTACCCCTTTTTCTGGCTATTCTTTAAAATTATGTGTGTTCATTTATAACCTTTAGTTTCATATCAGTCCCTTGAGAGGCCTGAACAGGTTTTTACTGCATTTGGTATTGATACTTTTAATTTAGACCCTACTAATTGGAAATGGTGGGGCGGAGGAACCTTTTTAGATATTGATCTTGCTAATATTTTCTTATTTGTTTTAGGCCATATCCGATTCCAGGAATGTGTAAGCCTTCTTTGCCAACAACAATTCCAGAAGAATGGCAAAAAGCCAATGAAGCTCTACAAGCAGTCCAACAACCAAAAACAAACAACTCAGAAACTAATACTCAAAATTCAGCTGTTTCAAATGAATTTCAAAGTGGTTATGGGGCTTGGCCGAATCCAAATATGTATCAAACTTTTCCAGGGTAAGTGTTGAAAAAAACAATTTGAAAAGTAGCTTTTTAGCCAGCTTTTGTAACGAGTAAACAATTAACTAAAAATTTTTGATATTTTGGAGCATAAAAGATCATATCCTTAGTGAAACCTTTTTCTCTCTGTAATGTTTTGAATTGATTGAGGTAAATGTCTGTTTCTATATCTTGAATATTACGAAGTGTTCTTGAAACCCAAGAAAACAATTTATTGGTTCTCTAGAGGAAGGTCATATGTTACACTTGACCTTCATTCATATTTAGTCCAGTGGCGTAGCTACAGCTTCTGCTACCCTTTCATTAAGACATATATAGTGCATTAAACCATCGAAAGTTATTGAAATTGAAAACTTTTCAGGGTTCGTACTGGTCATGGAAATCCTGTAAAGTCATGGGGGAAAAAATTAACGAATTTTCAGACCTAAAAAAGTCATGGAAGAATAATATTTTTGTTAAAAATCATGGAAATTTATTTAAAGTCATGGGAAAATGTCTTGGGTAAAGAGAAAGTAACATTAGCTGAAAGAGCATTATAAATCTTGAGTGATTTAACAATATTGCATATAAAAGCTATTAAAACTTTAAAAATTGAACAATCCCAAAAACAAATCTGAATTTTGAAATCCCATAGCATCCACTTCTGTAGCAGCCGCCCTTCTTTTTTGCATTATGGTTTTGCTGCTTGGCCATCACTAGTTTTGAATTTATCATTATTTTAAACTAGAGACGTACCGAGTACTCGGTACTAGGCCAAATTTTGATCAGATACTCGGCGAATACTGAGTAGTTGCAAAAAGTTGAATATTGTTCAAGACAGATATTACAATTAATAATAAACGCAGGTATATAATATACTGCAATCAATGACAATTCAAATTTACAATCCAAGGTTAAATTTTGAGAATAATGAAGTTTATATTGCTTCAATGGAGTAAATCTTTATTTTAATGTCTCCTAAAATAATAAAATTTATTTATAAAAAATTGGGCAAAAAAGGTAAGTATAGAAAATATGGAATTTTTATATCATTAAATGGATTTTTCCTACGAGCAAAAATTATTTATAAGGAATATAAAAATACTTTTGCTTAAAAAATAAAAACATCCGACAAAAGTCGGATTTTTTTATCGAATGTCTTTACATTCATTAGCTCACATTTTATGCCCTGAAAAAGACGTTCCTTGTAACGCAGAAGGGCGTGTCTGCAGTGTTCCTGTATTTGCTTTTAAAAATTATTTATGTTTGGCAGACTAGAACTATAATAGATTGGTATAATTTGTTTTAATTTCAACTTGATTAATCATACTTTTTATTTATTTGTTTATTTTTAATTTTAGAAATTACTTTTTCCTAAAATTTTTGACTCAAACAAAATTTTTTAAATGTATAATTAAATTTCAGCTGAAATTTTGTTTTAAAAACTATTATGTGAATATGAAGGTCTATACTACTATTCCAATAAGTTCAAAATGTACTACGTATGTGTCGGTGGTTCTTCTTAAAACCTAATTGGTACTCGGTAACTTGGTACTCAGCCGAGTAGTGAAAGGCCGAGTACTCAGCTACTCGGCCAAAGTGCTACTCGGTATGTCTCTATTTTAAACACTTCTTATATTTTATATTCTGGAATAGCGAACTTGCATGCTTTTGATTTTGCCACGCCCACTCAAAAAACGAAGCTCAATTGCATCCCAGTTTGTTTCAGTACTCGTGAAAACTTAATTATCAAATTTATCCAAGTTTATCTTAGATTGTTGAAGGTTTTGGGAAAAAAAGATCCTTAATGAGGCAATAGTATATAGAAATAAGGGTATTCTAATACTTTAAAACAGCAGTGCCCAACATACAGCCGCAAAACTGATCCTCGGAATCTAACACTAGGTTCTAGAATTTCGAACCCTATTAATTTATATGCATTTGAAAAATGCATAAATTAGTAAAAAAGTTCATTTGAATCAGATTTATCTGAATGTTTTTTTTAAATATCTGTTTTAGAAACATGAATTAACTGAAGAATTTCTTTAAAGTAAAACCATACTGGTTTTACTTTAAAGAACTAAAATACTGACAAGTTACATGGATGATTCGATGCATTGTTGACACTAAAAGGCAACTTTTAAAGCAAATTTATCCAAACTTAGGAATGACTCGTTCAACCTTCGTGCCATTCTTTATCATTCTGCTCTTTTATGGAAAAAAAAAATTAGACATTTAGGCATCATTACATTACTGTATATTCACTGTATTTTTTCTTTGCTTAAATTTACATAAAGCAGAGAAATAAGAATAGTTTAGTTTTTGCAGTTTGCACTGATGTTTTTGCAATCACAAACAAGTGCTTTGATGAAGTAGTAGCATTCACGCTGAAGTTTTGCTTATTCACATTTTCAAAAATTGGCAAGTTTTTGTTTAACTAGGGCATGAAACTTTTTATGAAGTCATGAAAAAGTCGTGGAATTTTCTTATCCGAATAGAGTATGAACCCTGACTTTATCTGAGGGAGAAAGGAAAATAATTTAATCTGTATTATTTCTACTGAGAGAAGGGTGTCCGGCACCTATCCCAGAGAAACATTCTAAATATACATCAAAAAATCACATTTGAAAGTGCATCCCGAATCTTCATCAAAACTGAAGTTATTTTTAGCCTTTGTTGACCTTAGAAAGTCGGGGTCTATTCTAGAATTTTTTCCAAAATTTAAGTTTTAAAAATACAATTTAAGTCTATCATAGAGTACGTTAAGGAGCTGAAGGAGGTTCAGGTGCTCACTACGGACAAATTTTAGCTTTTGGACATTGAGGAATGCAGTTGTCTAGTTATATCAAAACCTTACATTCCAAAGGATTTTTTCTGTTTGTTTAAAGTGATTAGATTCTTTTCTTTTGGGTGTGTTGAATTGCTGCCCCCAAAAGTGTGCTGCCCGGGGCTCTCCGCCCCACCCTAGCTACGCCAATGAATTAGTCCTTCCTGCCCTTGAAGAAAAACTTGACAAATTAAAATTCTAAATTTATGACATGTGCCTTTCTTTGAAGGCATTATGAAAATTGAAATCTTTCAGAAAATTATAGTGTGAACAAATTTAGCATTTGTCCTTGTATTTTGCTAATAGTTCAGATATTTTCAAAGAAGTATTTTTTCACAATGTTTTTATAAAAACAATATGTAATTAAATTATAATATATTTTTCTTATTAGGTACCCTCCATATGCAACTAATTATGCTTATTATCATTACGTAAGTATTTTTGAATAGCTGCATTATCTAATTCTTTTCTTTTCTGTTTTTTTTTAAATGCAAGTTGTGCCCCCTCCCAGTCTTTCCCAATCAAAAGTCGAATTATTCTCTCCAAACAAATATTATTGTAAACCTATTTAGCTATGTTGTGGACTTGTTTTCTATTTGAAAGCTTTTTTCATGATAAGAAATCAACTTCTGAAACTTAATAGAAATAAAATTAATAATACTTTGTGTAAAATTAAATGATTATTCTTAAAAATCTTTATCAACATTATTTGTCCCGTGAAAGATTTTTAAGTTTAAATTGTAGTGCCCAGATTAAATATTCATGCAAAAAATGTTTTTCTATTCATTTTAGAATCTTAACTATATGATGAGTAGCAATGCTCCTGTTTATACAACTCCAGTGGCTCCTCCGAATCCAAATCTGCCAATGCCTCCAAATTCTATAGCAGAGACTAAGTGTGAAAAATCTAAACCAGAAGAGCCGAATACTAAAAACATTTCAGTTTCTTCGTTAGCTTCACAACCTCCTCCGCCGCCTCCCTCATCCCCACCATCTTCCATGCATAATGATAACTCCTTTTTCAAGCATTCGTACAAACGTGAGTATATATAAGTGGTCGTTCATATAATCTGTAAATAACTATAAGTACAGTGAAAGAAAAGACATGGTTTTAAGGAGTTTTTGAAACTTCTAATAATCACTATATGTGTATGCTTGTGTATTTACTAAGATTATTCAAAATATTTTTCCAACAGTTATATTTTTTGAAATTTAGTTTTAAAAACAATATTTGCCTCAAAAAAATATGAAAATTGAGTAAAGTTAATTGAAATAAATACCTTAACAAAATTTACTTTACCAATGGATACCTGTTCTAGATTCTTTTTTTAGACTAATGTTTTTGAAGAGTCCATGTTTAAAGTTTCAATGTCTCTAATTTGATAAATGCCACTCTCCCTGGATTGTGGAAGAATCGGCAAATTTACATGAGAAATAGTTTTCTTTTATTCCTTTATATTTTTGTTTAGGTTACTGTACATTGTCCTTAAGTTTATGTACTTTTCTGCATTGTATAGATTTAAGAAAAAAAATCTGCTATTCATTTTTTTTAATTTTTTGTATTGCAGAAGCACCTGGAAGTGGTGGCATCAGGTTTAGTCTTCCTAAAAAAACACCTCCAAATAAAACTTTTCCATCAACAGAGCCTCAAAGTAAGGAAAGTACTTTTCAAGGCTCGAATAAATGTGAAACAAATCTACATCCTTATATGTTGCATCAAAACTCGTAAGTATCAAGTTTGTTTTTCAACCTTATTATTGTCTTTAAAGTATTGAATTCTCCATTTTGAAATAAAATTATCATATGATTTAAAATTCCAACAGTGACTTTATGCTGCAATCTGTTTTTGTACAATTTTAACAAATACGAATCCTCCAATTTTCCGTGAACTTTCACCTTTTTGTGATTTTTACCTGAATTTGCATTTACTATGACTTTTATCTGATCTCCACTATGTTATTTTTTCTCCCAATTTCATTTTGACTCATTTCATTTGTAATTTTTATCTAGTGTCCAAATTGTGTTATAAAAAATTATAAATGTCACACAAAGTGTCAAATTTCTCTGTACAGCGGTAACTCTGAGTTTTGAGTGAAAAAATCTCTGAGTTTTGAGTGAAAAAAATCCCTGACTTTTGAGTGAAAAAATAAAACTAAGCAAACCAAAATGTTTTTTTTAAATAATTATGCTTTCTTTTTTATTTAATATTAAACTATGCACACCTGCCAATTGAACACTATTTTTAGTCTTTCCTATCCTTATATATTATTTCTGTAGCCTGATTTTGGTTTCTACGCCAGATTTTCCTCAATTCTTGATCGATTTCTTTGATTTACGTCTTATTTTAAAGCTTATGGTGCTGGCTACTGACGAAAAATAGACCCACGGTCTAAAAATTGTTTTTTTCAGCCGAAAAACCTGCTTTAAAGAACCAGAATGAGGTTTTCGGTTTAACTTATAACTTTAATTTGCGCTAGGACCGACAGAGCTGAATAGCTTGATCGGCAGAGCGTTCTCTTCGTAACCAGGAGAATGCGCGTTCGGGCCCACGTCCGGACAATCTGCAACAAAAAATTAAAGCAATATCGCGCATTACATGAACACTTAATTAAGTGAATAACGACTATGAAGGAATAGAATAAATGAGAAGGAAACGCTCCTTGCTGATATGGAAACTTGGAGTGACTTTGTGCTAAATTACTTCGGAATTGTACGTTTTTTTTTTCTTTTTAAACTTTGGCTCTGGTAAGAAAATTAAAGCATAATGTAAGCGAAAATATAAGTAACAGGTTTAAGATTTCAGACTACAATAGAATTGTTTTTTGTTCAGAAAAAAAAATAATAAATCGTATATTAAAATATATATTCTTCTAATGAGTTTTTGACTCTTTGTACAAATAAAAAAAATACTACCTCAATTTGAAGGGTAAAATATATATTTTTTCTTCTTTTTGCAAAAAAACAAATAGCTTATCACAATTTTACTACATTCGAAAAGCTACGCTTAAAAAAAGAGCATAGTTCAATTTATTTTGTATTTTAACCGTTCTATTAAATGATGAACACGTGCTGCCATCTAAGTCATAACGGTTCAAGCAGCCTGCGGTAAAAAATTGTAAAAATTTTCAAGAATAAAAAATGTTTCTTCAATATCTTATCTTATATATTATTCCCTTCTCATTTTAAAACTTATCAGGCTGGCTAATGAAGAAAAATAGACTTACGGTCGAAAAATCAAGTTTTCGAAAACGTCCCTTGCTGTTTCAAAACCTTGATGATGCCTGTAGTTCTTATGCATTTTTTAAAAGCAAAGTTCTAATGCAGTTTTCCATTTTTTACGTCGCTTTCAGCAAAAAAAAAAAAAAAATAGCCTGTGTGTGCGTTCATATTTTAATAAACCTTAAAAGCACTGGACTTAGTTGTTCGGTTAAATTGATAAGTTTTTTTCGGTAGAGCGTTCGGCTATAAACTATTCGAACTTCGGGCAAGTTTGGGCTGTCCGAAAGAATATCAAATTTATATTAGTATTACGCATTACATGTACTCATAACATACAAACGTAATAAAATAAATGCAGTGGGATTGCTACTTGGTGTTTCGACTCCTTTATGCAGGCTACAGTTATCATTCGGATAAGTTGACTGTTAATCGAAGAGTGTTCTTCCTTTTTTTAAGCTTTGACTACATCTAGACCACTCAGCATAATGTAAGCATAAAAAAGTATTAGATTTACCAAAAGGAAATCTTTTTCGTGCAGAAAAACATTTTCATTGTATGCTGAAATGTAAATGTTTCTAATAGCAGTGTTCGACCTTTTGTACAAATGAAAAAATAGTACGCCAAATTAAAACTACGAGTTTCAACCAGTAAACCTTTAATTTTTAACCGACTTCAAAAAGGAGGCGGTTTGTCCACTCATAGCGTCTCACCTAGGGAACCGATTTTGATGATTCTTTTTTTAATGGATAGGGGATGGCTCAACTTAGGTCCATTACTTTGTTTGACCATATTTGTTCTTTAGAAAAAAGTTATGGGCAAAAAACAGTAAATTTCCCTATTAAATGATTTAAATGATATTGTAGCGAAGTTCGCACTTTTCATTCGTGGATAACGGTGGCTCAATGGTAGAATTCTCGCCTTCCACACGAGCGACCCGGGTTCAAATCCCGACTGGGACAAAGTGAATTTTACTAAAATTTCGTTTCTACTGTTTCCCGTATTTTCTCGAATGTTCTATTAATTTTTGTATCTTTTCAAGTCTGGAAAGTTCCAGCACTTTCTCAAGTTGTATATAAGGAGATGTAACGTTCATTCGTGGTTCTGAATAAAGATCTCGAGTTGAGACTAACGAGTATTCGCTTCATTTGGCTTTCACATTGTCTTCGCTATCTTCATCTACGTGACAATATGAAACTCATTGTTATAAAAGTTTGGTGCCATGTAACATTAATAGTAATTGTAATAATAATTTTGAATAAAGGCTTTTCTAAAGCAATACAGTGATATAGAGCCGAACTTCTTACTAGGTAACTTCTTACTTTTACTAAAATATCTACATTTACACTAAAAAGAATGAAATAAAAAAAAAAATTGAAAAAAAAAAAAAATAGAACCGACTTCAAAATTGCTCTAAAAAGTGAAAAATAATTTTATTCTTTAAACATCATCGATAATGCTTTTAAACATAATTTTTGAAGTTGGCGCAAAAACGATAGATAAAATCATTCACAGTCATAACTCAACGACAACTATAAATTTAACCAGGCCCAGTTTCTTCACTATCACATAAATTATGCATTGATGACAACATATTTGAATAACGATATAAATGTTTCGTTCGTAACTTTGGATGCTTTTCTGAAAAAAATATGAACGAAGCATCGTTACACTGGATTTTACGTTTTGTTTTTGCGGCAACTTCAAAAGTTATGTTTAAAAGCATTATCGATGGTGTTTAAAGAATGAAATTATTTTTCACTTTTTAGAGCAATTTTGAAGTCGGTTCTATTTTTTTTTTTCAATTTTTTTTTATTTATTCACGCGAATACGATATAAAGCATTAAAATTATTATCAACTTCATTAGCAAGAAATCATTTTCTACTCCTCTGCTTTCTGCTGAAAAAAAAAAAAAACATTTTGTCCACGTTCGAAAAATTACACTTAAAAAACAGACTCAGTTCAACTGGTTTTGGTTTTGAATTTTAAGTGTTCGATTAAAAGAGAAACATGTGCGGGCATTTAAGCCGTAACTGTTAAAGCAACCTTCTATGTGAAATAGTTCAATATTCAAAGATAAAAACACTTTTTTTCAATCTAATTTATTACTTCTCTAGAATGTTCGTTTCAATCGCTACGTGAGATCTTCGTCATTCTTTAATCAAATTCCATGCTTTTCGAATAATTTTAAATCTTGTCATGCTGGTTAATGACAAAACATAGAAGCATGATCTTATTATTATTATTATTATTATTATTATTATTATTATTATTGGCAAAAAGGTTTTTGCTGATTTTTACTACGCATTCCTTCAATGAATAGCTTTCGAAAAGGAAGGCGCAATTGCTAGGTTTGTTGGGGTGTCGGGCTATTACTCAGAATGGTGCCAATTCGAATCCGTGCCAATAAATATCTCTTTAATATTTCTTTTTTTCCCGTCAGATGCTCACATGGGCAGGACTCTGTTTGCCACAACCTGTTTTTCTACATGCACAATTATTGCTTTTTCACAAGTCACTACTCAGCCACACTTTTAATGATATTTATGTTTGAATTGAAAATATGTACGACCAAAAGGTGAGCGATGATCAAATTATCACAACGTTGTATTTAACGAGGTTTTGTTACTGATGTCTTTAAATTACATGCCTTCTCTTCTACGCTTACTTTTTTTTTTCGGTTCTTCTTCATAATGTTCTTCCTTTGAAATTCTTAAAGAGAGAAATACCTTATGAAACGATTCAAAGCACAGTGCGGAGTTCCGCACGGGTCGACTAGTATCTTATATTTTATCTTCTGTTCGGGTCTTGCATACCCATCCTGTGGCCATGCTCGCTTGAAGATTTCTAAGTCCTAGAGTTTTTTTCTTAATTGAGAAAACCCTTGTTTATGATTTTAAGAAAACCAAAGAATTTTATTCTTTTGTGAAAAAAAAATAGAAAACTAGAAAATTTGTTCATAAAATACAGGGATTTCTTTTTATACAGCTTTTCTTAAAGAAATATTTTAAAAAACAGCATACAAGTATGTTACATGCAGTTAATATAATTTTATAAAATTGATTTGATTGTTTATTATTGAAATATTACAGTTAAACTTGTTTATAACGAGCCCTGATTTAACAAGAATCCGGTTTTATGAAAAAAGTCGGAAATATTTGGGAGCATAACTCTCTTTCAATGAGCAAAGCCACTTAAAGCTAGCAATATTTTTGTAATTCATAAAACTTCTATTATTTTCCAGCTCTGCTTGCACTTTTTGGAAAGATTCCTTTCACATTCCAAAGTCAACCTAAAGTTATAGATGAGTCATAAATCCTGAGAGCTAGTGATAATATATTTTTCTACATTTATTGTAGAAAAGAATTTGAAAAAATATTTATGAATGCTAATGTTATCACTTCTGAGGATACTGTAACTCAAATTCAAGCTAATACAGGTGAGGAAGAATAGAGATGATAACAACAAATAGGGAGAATTTGATGATGCTGAACTACCCTCTAGAAACTTGATGGCTTTTGGTGTTCAGAGGAACTTCTAACTTTTTTCAAAGTCATGGGTGCAAATGATGTGTCTACATTTTGTTGTAATTAATGTTTATATTTAATTGATATGTATCAAGTAGTCATCTTTTATTTATTTTAAAACACTTAATCAGTGCATGCAAATATCAGTATTTTCAAGATCACAAAATGAAAATAATTTTTGTTGTCCTGTAGCATTGATTCTCAGAGAGATATTTTGATAGTAAATGTCTCCAATGTTTTGCAGCTTTTAATTTACTTGTGTGTTCTGATGCCTGTGTAAACCTAAGTTAATTCAGCCACTTATTTGTTCCTGCTTTTGTGAATCGCTCTCAATCTTACATTAATTTTCATGAGTCCCAACCAAAACTATGGAAAAATCAGAGTTTGGTGCTTATTTTTTTTTTCACTGAAATCATTACTTTTTCCTTGAAGTTCTAAGAACTTCAAGAACTTCTTGTAAGTCACATTTTTCCCTTCAGAATGATCAAAGCTACCTCCTGTTGTTCTAGTATTTCCTTTTGTTTTCCATCACAAAAAATATTTTTCTATTTATTCTGTTTTCATCTTCCTCTGGTTACATCTGCATGAACTACTCAAAAAGGTCACTGGCTCACTGCTATTCAGAGTGGCATTTGAACCAGAAAACTGTGGCACCATTAGACAATTGTAGAAAATGAATCGATCAAAAGTTATTGATTTGATTTCTTTTAACAAGTTTCAGATTAAATATATATATATATACATATATATATATATATATATATAGATTTACTTCTGATTTATTTTTGTTGTCAGTATATGTTTTAGAACATGTATTGTGTTATTAGACTAAATGTTTATACATTTAAGTAAAAATTAATCTTTATTTTATAGAAGTTCTACTGTTGATATTGACAGATATCCAATTTCTCTTAGGTAATATTTAGACTCATATATATTTTTCATGTTTTAAATATTAACCTAATAGAATTTTACTTAACAAAATGAATGACTGTTAACAAATTTCCTTAATACTTTAAAAGATTTGACTTATTTTTACTGACTAAAAAGGGTATGTTTCTGTTTAATTTTTAATTAGTGATGAATTCTGTAACAGACTTCTGTTTAATTTAATTCTCTTATTAGTGGTGAGTGATTGTTAGTGTTACTATGTTTTCTCAAAATACAGTACAAACCCAAAATACCTTGAAGTTCAAAAACATTAAGTTATTTGTTAGACACTTCTGGTCCTTAAGAATAAAGTTACATTTTAGTATTGATGACACAAGTCATAATTAGTAAAAATACATATCATATGAACTACTCATTCATATGCTATGTCTCTGTTATTTAACACTGATTCATATGCATTAGCATTATTGCACTCTTAATTACTTCTGTATTGTATAGTTAACCCTGGTTCACTGCAATTAAAATTCCTTAATACTTTCTTTTGATAGATAAATGTATGTCATAATGGTATATTTTCTTGATACAATTTCATGCTTTCATTTTCAGGCAATATGTTGATGCTAGTTTTTCGAGATGTAAAGATGATAAGGATAAGGATCAGGTGCAACTCATTCTACGCACCAAGTTGCTGAAAGCTGAGAGGGAAGGCACCATTTATGAAAAAGATTGGGCTAATGAACCATTACCAAGGTATATCACTGTTATGTAACATGCATATTTTGCCTGTTTTTGTGTTGTATCAAACTTATCTCCAGAACTCATTTTAGGAATTTTGTAAGATTTTTTTGTAATATGATTTGTTGATAAGGTGTAGAATGAAGTATGTATAATATAAATTTCTTATTTCAATGAATAACAGTACAATAAAATATCCTTAAAAATGAAATAAATGTTCAGTCCAGTTTTAATTGCTGTTAAGACAACGTTAAAAAATTCTTCCTTAGGAAAATGATGATTTCTTTATAATCTGCTATATAACAAAATGTTATACAGCAATAACTTTTATTTGTACCAAGGCTTGTGTCAGGATTGGGTTTTAGACTTTCCAAAACTGGTTTAGGACAGGATAGGTGGTTTTAACTGTCTTAAACTGTCCAAAAATATGTAAATCCAAAAGGGTACAATCTAATTCAATTAGTATTTACTGCGATGTTTGTAATACATAAATATAAATATCAATAAGTTTTAATTAATGTGTATTTGATAATATTTTTCTCAAATGTAACAGTAAAGCTATGAAGGAAATTCACAACACTAAAGAAATGTTATTGAATATGTAATATTTAGGTGCGAAAAAAAAAATCTTAATTTTTTAATGGTTTCTAGAAATAAGTTTTACATGATGTTTTAATGAAAATGCACATTTGTGGTTGATTTCTTGCCGTGAGATCAAACAATCAGTGCAAAAGTTTACTGTGAAACACTTAAGAAATTACACCATGCATACAGAACAAGCGCAGGGGTCTCCTGTCAAAAGGTGTTTTTTTCTTCACAATAATGCCTGACATGTAACAAAAGACCTCCTACAGGAATTTGGCTAGAACATGTTTGACCATTCTTCTTATAACCCCGACCTCGCTCCTAGCAATTTTCACCTCTTCTTGCAGGCCGAAATCTTTCCTTGATGGGCAACACTTCAACAGCAATGATGAGCTGAAAGAATAAGTTACCAAGTAGTTGAAAACGCAGGCGGGAACCTTCTGTGAAGAAGGGATACAAAAACTTTTACCACGCTATGACAAATGTAGGAGTTGTAGATTTTACAGTAAAAAATATTTTCCTGTATCCGTATACGATATTTCTATATTAGCAAACGGAACTTACTTTGTGGATATACCTTGCATATGTTAGATATACACTGCCATGAGCAGGTAAACTGCAAAGATGAGCTCTCAAGATATTTGAAGAAACAATTTTTTGATTTAATACAAACAACAAGAAAATGTTGGAGTTATACGTTGTTCTTTTTTTTTCCTCCCGGCGGAAATCAAATAAGCAAGCTTGTAATAAAGCTAACGTACAATAAATGACAAAAGTGCTAAAAAAAACCCTAAATTCCTGTTACAACAAACAAATTTTGCATTCCCTTTGAAGCTGTTGTAATGAGATTTTACTGTATTAACTAATTATATGCATAAGCTAATGCAAACAAAACTTTGAATTCCTTAGAGTCTGTTATCCTCAAAATCTTTAAAATATTCACACGCAGCTTTTATCTTCATAATCTTAAAATTTTGTATTTTATCTTGTAAATTTGCACCCTGTCATCTTCCCCATAATAAAATCATTTTTATCTCAAGTTTAAACTGTTATTTCCTCAAAAGCATTTCTACATTCTATGCTTTTTTTTTTTACATCATTAATATAAATTGTAACGTAAGGATTTTTTTAAATTAAAAAAAAAATCTGTAAAGTTGATAGCATTTTTTTTATGATACTTATTAAATTTTGTTTTAATTCATAGTCTTCACAGTGAGAAGTTGAAAAAAGAGCAGAAGACGACACCACCTTTCAAAACCCAGGTTGCATTTAGGACAGCTAATTCTCAGAGTCCCAAGCATTATTTCCAGCATCGAAATAACTACACATATCGTTCTAGGTCTAGGTAAAGATATTTTATTTGTATTATTATAGTTATTTATTTGTTTTCCCTTCCTATATCATTTTAATTTTGTAGATCAAGGTCAAGATCTTATTCTCGCTCCAGATCAAGATCCCGCACACCACCAAGAAAAGTCTTCAGGAGAAAAAGACATTCTAGGTATAAGACATTATTTCGTAAATTATAATCTGGAATATATACAGTTTAACAAAAAAAGCCCAGAGCTCCCAACTTGTAAGGTTCTTCTGTACAATGTATAAATTTTGACAGGGTTCGTACGCTCTGGGAATTCCGGGAAAACCGGGAATTGTCAGGGAAAATGACACTGTCAAAAATGTCAGGGAAAAGTCAGGGAGTTTTCAAATTTTGTCCTCCAAAAATTTTTTTTCCCAAGGAATTAAGTACTATGAGATCTAGTCTTCGTTTTTATTGTGATTTCACGAAAAAAATTGTAAATTTTTATCTAAACCGACGCTGGCACTTAAAAACTGCAATCGAAAAATGAACGTTTTTTTTTCACAACGAAAAATGCGCCAAAAGAGCGCAGATTTTCTTGCATGGAGTCAGTGAGGGGAACGCATTTCTTTCTACTGCCTAAAGTTTTAGATGGGTTGCCACAACATTCTGTTCGGTTCAGGGTTCGTACGCTCCGGGAAAACTTGGAATTATCAGGGAAAATGACTTAGTCAAAAATGTCAAGGAATTTTCCAAATGTGTCCCCAAAATTTTTCTTTTCCCAGGGAATTTCGTTTTATAAGATCTAATCTTCGTTTTTATCGATGTATTTTAAAAAAATTGTAACAATTTTAAAGCAATGAAAAAAGTGGCGACCCAAAAAATCTTCAGCAGCCGCCATTTTTGGCTCTCAGTAGTTCCCAAGGGAAAAAAAAATCAGGTGAACAGCAATTATGCACAAACTCAACAGGAGAGAAGACAATTTACTGTTTCGGAAGCACAACCTGTAGATGGGAGGGTCGATCGGGGAAAATCGTTTTTTTTTTTTTTTTGATCGGAAAATCATTTCAGCTACGTGTGAAACATAGTCGCCATCTTTGGTCATTCACAAGATGGAAGTAGATACGATCCAAAAACGCCTAAGTTTCTAAAAACAAAGCAGAATTGGATGTTTTCTTTAATTGAAAACTGATGAAAATAACAAAAAATGGTCTGCAAATTGTTTTTCTATTATTATTTGAAATAATTTTCTTGAGAAATGAAAATTTTTGTTCTTAAAACGTAATCTTATCCTCACTGCCTCGGACGCAAATGTGATAAAAACTTTTCAAAGAATTGTAGTATCATGAAGATTTATTATTTTTTAATTGCCTTCATGCAACAAATTAAAAAAAAAAGTTATTTCTTATTTTTGGGCATAGCCGCCATATTTGGTCATTCCCAAGATGGAAGTACACAACACTTTTTCAGGTGCCTAAGTTCCCGAAAACGGCATTGGATGTTAATTGCAATGCAAACTATTGAAAACAACACAAATTGTGCCCTTTTTTTCCGGAAAATTTGTAATTATTTTCTCGAAAAATGCAAAATTTAATCTTCATAACATTTTTTTTTGTTTTAATTGATTTAGACTCTTATGTGCTAAATACTGACTATTTTACTTTTATTGTAGTTTTTTAAGGATTATTAATTATTTATTACTACTTTTATACTACAAATCCAAAAATCTACTTATTATTTTAAATTTTTCACTTTGTCGCCATATTTGATCGTTTGCACAATGGAAGTAGACTTAAACTTCCAGAAACAGAATTGGACGTTTATATCAATGTGTAATATTGAAAATAACATTAAATGTGCAAAAAGTTATGAATTTTTGAAAATTAACTATTACTTTCTGGAAAAGAAAGTTTGAAATTTTAATGTATGCGTCCTTTAATATGTGAAAAAAAAGAAAAAAGATTATTGGCATTGGCCTATGATTAGCGGATGTTGATTTTTGTTACTATGCATTACATGGTATGCCGATTAATGCAACAAGTTAATCATTTTTATACTGAAATTTAGCATTGCATTTTGCTCAATATGTTTCGTGTAACCTACTTATAAGAAAATAAAAAGTATTGTAAACCAAAAGCGGATGCTAAAAGGTTGCTGCAGGACTACAGCAAAACGCTATAATATTATGCGTAACATCAAAGAAACGCTAAAATAAGTTGAAAGTACTCTGTTTTCAACAAATAGTAAACAAATTAAAACAATTTTGAACAAAATGTTTAAAACAAACTTAAAATTTTGACAGAGAAAACAAACGAAAAATTTTTTTTTTTTTTTTAAATCTAAGGGGAGAAGTTTCAGTTCTTCTGCATCGCTACTTTAAACAATTTTAATTATTTTGAAAATATTAATATTTAAACTTAAATTTTGAATGAAGCGAGTAACCTGGAATTTTCTAAAAAAACAACCAGGAAAAGTCAGGGAACTTTTTTTAACCAAAAGTGTATGAACCCTGTTTGAGCATTTTGTATGTTTTATGATTTATCGGGCATTAAACTGCTAGAGATTTGACAGCTTTTCATGCCGTTTTTGACAGCTTAAAAGGAAAACCACACCACTAATACCTATCCATACTTACCAACTCTTTCCCATTACTTGTAAAGATAACGTGTTTTGACATTTGTAGCTTTAAGTAATCCAGTCCTCTATGCAGACTGACTTAACTGTTAATTGTTGCCTTAACGAAATAAAATTTTACACAACAAGTACATGTTAATTTTTATGAACTATATTTACAAAACATCATTTTTCACCAATAAGAAATGTTTTATTTAAAGAATTTTTTATCTCTTCTTTGCCTTAGAATACAAAACAGTTTTTGTTTTGCTTCAAAAGGCAATGTAAATTTTAAGCAATTTTTTTCATCATGAAAGACTACTAGTATCAGCCTATTTTTCCCCGTTCTTCTAGTAGGCGCAGCTAATTGCAACAGGAAAAACTCCTACCATAAATTACCTCCTCCTACTTTAAGTCACTCATCGACTTTTTTAGGCTGCACAAGACGAAAATATCACTTTTCGAACCATGATTTAACCCCGGAAAATTTCTGATTAGGCTCAACTTAAATTATTTCTTTTTCTGTACAAATGAAAGATAGTTTTTCAGCTTTAACAATTAGCCGTGTTTCATCTTCCTACTTATTTGAATACAATAACTAAAGCTTTAAAAAAAAAGGATCCAAAATGCCAAAATTTACTCATCTGCATAGCAAAAGAATAGCTATATAGTTAACTCCCGATTATCCGCAAAATTAAGTGGCACAAGTACCGCGGATGATAAAAATCGCAGATGAACTACAAAAAGGCTGAAGTAAGGGACAAAGTCAAAATTGTCCTTTTCCTCAAAAACTTAGCTGTATTGATACATAATACTTTCTTCAAACTGTGAAAATATATACAGTACAGTAAAAATGTTTTTATTTTTTCACAACAGAAATTAACATCAATAAAGAACAGGTGTAGGTGCAATGAAGAAAGCACTATAAATAAAACAAAAACAACAGAGTTTAAATTTAGAAATTTACAAAAAATATACCGTATAATCCCGAAAGTAACCCCCCCCCCCCCCTATTTTTAAAACAAAACTTGTTGATTTCAGAAAGGGGGGTTATAATCGAGATTTTTCTGAAAAATTAGCCAAAAAAATTGTTTTTAGTAGCATTAATTTTAGAGTACAGAAAAGAAATAAGTAAATAAGAGTTAATATTAATGAAGAGAGAAATTAATTAATAAAAACCTGTCATAATTTTCTAGTTAGTAATAAATTGCATGAGGGCACCATTTTTTTCGAAAGAAAGAATTTTGCAACTTAAGTTGGCAAAACCCCTATAATTTATCGCTTTAAAATTCATTATGTACTGAATGTAATAAGGTTACAGTAAAAGAAGCAAAATCTTAATGTTCTTGTTTCAGAATAGAAGCAAAAATCGCAATCACGGCCGCAAATTCGTTATGAAGATCATAATTTCGAAAACTGAGCTTTGCAAAGTTCGCGAACGCAAATACAGACATTTCTTACTCGATTTAGTAAAATTTACATTTCTGATGATCCTTAACTTGCTCAATTACATTATTTCTCCTTTTAAAGAGGTTATTTTTAAGTTTCGCGCTACTTTTTAAGCAACACCTTTCCAAAATGGTGTCACGTATTCAAAATGGCGCCGAATTGAAGATCGTTCAGTTTCACAAGTCAAAACAAAAATGCTCCTTCCAAAATGAATAAAAAGCAGTAAAAATGTATGACTTTCTTTTGTAATACATATGAAAAAAAAGGCGCCCTTGCATCAAAAGGAGTCTCGACATTTTGAAAGGAATAAACTGTGAGATCATTTTTTTTTTTTTTGTTTAAATCATTGTGTTTTTTTTTAAAAAAGCAAAACTGCACATGGAGTAAACCTTTGTAAATGCTTTCTAAGTAAAGCAGAAAATGATATCCTTCTTTTTTAGAGGGAGTGGCAAATGAAGATGATCTGAAAATTTTCAGGTGGAGGGGGGGGGGGGGTATATTCAGGATTTGAAAGTGATTTCACTTTCCACTAAAAAAGGGGGGGGGGGCTATAATCGATAGGGGGGTTACTTTCGGGATTTTACGGTACAGTATTTGCTTTTTGCTGCTAAAATGCATGTTCTTAATTATTGTCGATTGACTCACGGATAATCAGGTGTTTACTGTTTCTCAAGAATAAAAATTTTCTCGAAACAAAAATATAACTATTAGGGAGGTACAGAATATTGGTTTATTTACCTACCAAATTTCACCAAAATCAAAAGTGCTGTTACACGACCCATGCAATTTGTTGATTCAATGTGGAATTATCCTTCCCTAAAGGCTTTGGCCACTAAATTCAACAACCATGATTGATTGGTTAATACTATCTTTTTTTTTTTTTTTTTTTTTTTTGCTTCTCTTAGCTTATCTGACTCCAGTGATGACAGTCGAGGCTCAAAGAAAGCTCTTAATTCAAGTGTTGTCGGACCAATAGATTTTCGAAATGTAAAAAGCAGTATTAACTTAAATAAAAACAAAAAGAAGAAGAAGAAGAATAAAATGTAAGTTTGTGCAAGCTTTAATATCTGTATTTTCAGTTTTTGTTTTGCCTTCAATGCATTAATTGTTTCATTTATGGTAAAATCAGGGTATTTACTTTGGAGCCAGATTCAGCCTCAGACGAACGTCTGCAGAAAAGGGCAGCTCGTTTTGATAACAAAAATGGGAAGAGTGCTAAGAGTAATATGATTTTCACTGCCACAACTGAAATGGAGTCCCCCAAATTTGTAAGTATTTGATTATTTAATCAAATTATTTTTATAGTTTGTTTTAACTGAAAGGGTGACTAAAATATCTTTAAGGGAATACGAAGCATTCTTTTTACATCTAGATCTTTTGGGGGGAGGGGGATAAAGTGTTTTATGTTATCTCAACTTTTGTATCCCTAACTCGGGATTCTTTAGAAGCTTATGAGTAGATACCAGTTTTACAAAATGATTTCCTTTATCCTTTCGACATTTGCTGTCAACTCCATCTGCACATATTGAGCCCTGCATTCAATCATTTGAAGTTCTTGATCAATATGTATCATTAGTTTCTAGCTGTACTAGAAACAGTTTTGAAGGAAATTTGAGTTATGCATGTGAAATGTAGCTTAAGTTTTTTTTTTTTTTTTTCTTTCAATGTCGTTGAATTAAAAGCTCAATATCATGAAGTTTGAAATTTATAAAAATCAAGTCTCGCATTTTAATGTCACATTCAAGTCATTTTTCAATGTTAAAAAAAATATAAACGCAAGACAAATAAAAGTGAGCCAATGTGAATATATGGCAGAGTACTTTATTTAAAAGTAGTTTCTTGGACTGCTAATTCAAATAGTCTGTAGCCGATTCCTTCACGACCTCCTCGTCCAACACATATCTGTTACCTTGATATGTTTCTTCAGTTTCCTGAAAA
The DNA here is from genome assembly GCF_026930045.1 of Uloborus diversus. NCBI lineage: Eukaryota > Metazoa > Arthropoda > Arachnida > Araneae > Uloboridae > Uloborus > Uloborus diversus. The sequence goes on along the minus strand of NC_072737.1, from coordinate 70,642,910 downwards.
TGTGAAAGTCTCTTGGTTACAAATCTGGGCTTTATGGAGAATGTCTGCCAGTTCATCGATGCTTATCCTTTGTTCTTGTCTGATCAGCTCTTCAACCTGCGCAATTGTGTCGGGAGGGATTGCAACTTTATTTAGCCCAGTCTTTGATCATCTTTGCAACTTTCACGTCCTTCTCTGAACCGTTTGCTCCAATGTTTCACAATGGCTTATGAAATGCAATGTGCACCATTCACGGAAGCCATACAACGACTAATTTGCTTTAGTGAAACAACTTCAGCTATCACAAACCAGACCACACCATTGTTCCTATTTTGGAGCATCCACACTTTCACATCACTTTAAAATGAGGGGTATCTATGTGCTACGCGTGTTCATTGCAAATGCTGGACCTAACCATTCTTGCGTAGGGTTGGTTGGCTCACTTTTATTTGCCTTGCCCTTGTACATTGTTGAATCTTAGAAAGAGTTCAATATTTGAATTTAAAATGCTTATACCTGGCAGGGGAGAAGGTCTTTATTTATTTTTACCCACTCGTAGTTATCCATCTTCTAATTTAATCATTTATTTATCTTGAAATTAAAAGTATCGAGGTAAAAACCATACCAATTTACATGAAAATCTTTACAGCTAGAGCCTTCAATTTGTAGTGAAATTGTAGAGATAACTTTCTTTTTTTGCCTCATTGCAAAACTCTGTGTTTTTAATTCAAAACTACTGGACTACTCGAAAACGTAGCTAATAATTGAGTTTAATAAAAACTACTACTTTCATGTGAATATTTATCATAATACAGTGATGGACAGCATAATGTACAGATATCTTAGATAACATAATTCAAAGGATATCAGCTAGAAATGAAACATAGATTTATGGAATATAAAATATTTTCACCACAACATCCATAATAGTTTAAACATGTGGTGTCCAACTTTTTTTTACTGCAATAATTCTAGCGAGCCAGAATGCATATACAATTGAAATGTACTCAAATCTTTTTAGATAACAATGGGGGGGGGGGGGGGGGATCAGAGAGGAATGAAAATTGAAACTAAAAACGTTGTTATCATATTTGCATGCTTATTTTATTAATGTGAAAAGAAAACTTAAATGTGCATACTAAAATCATGTTTAATGAGGATCTGTGAAATTAATCTTTCTTTTTAGCTTATTACACCAATTTTTAAAAAACCTATTCTTTTATTGTTAAATTAGTTCTGTAGATAGATTCTCTCTTTCAATCATTCATATTTTTTTCCTAATTGTATCTTGAATTACGTAAACATACATTATTTGTTTTCACAGATTATTGATGAAAATGGTGATGGTGTATGGGACTCTGATGCTATCATAGGAACTTGCCAAGACTTGGAAAAGCCATTCTTACGTTTAACTGGAGTATGTATTTAATTTTAAGGCAATGATGAGTGTGTGCAACAGGTGTTCTAATTCAATTGACTTATTTTTATGTGGATTTTCAAGTGAAAAATGCCTTGTATAAGTTTAATTTTAGATGTAAGAGTTTCTTAATAAGTAAAATGTTTGAATGAGTAATATAGAAAGTGTAAATGTACTGTAGAATCCTGATTTTTTCAAATTTCCATTTTAACAGGAGCCATCAAATATTTTGATTTTTAAAAAATGATTAAGAACTTTTTTGTGTAAAAATTATTTAGTTTTCGTAAAGTATGCTTAAGTTTAAATTAGAATTTGAATTGTATGTGTTGTACTCTTATAAATTTTATATTTGTTAAAATATTTCATTTATACCTACTCTTTTACTTTCTTTTTTTTATACTTTTCGCTTTTACCAAGGTTTTTTTTTTTTTTTTTCCCCCGTTATCTGAGTTAGTCTTGGTACACATTAACCTGGCTAATTGGGACTCTACTGTATTAAGTTTCAGGATGAAAAATACAAAAGCCTTCATGTTTCCTTAAACATGTTATTTATTGATAAGTTTTATTAAAGTTGAATTTTTTTGAAGTGGAGATTAAGCTGTCATGAAACATAAAATAAACTGTAAACCAAGGATTTTATTGTTAAATATTCCTGACAAAAGTTTTTAAATTTAAATTGTTGTGGGAGAATTATATAATTTTTATCTGCTTCACTACGTATGGGAACCCATAGGCTGTCAGAAATTAATGCTCTTATCAAGAAGTAATAATCTTTGGTACTCATTTAAGTGTTTCATTTGATTTGTAGTATGTTTGAAATTATTAAACAGTTATTGCTTCTATCTCCTTTTGTTTTATATATGTTTTTATAGATTTGTTGGAAATAACCTAAAATGGTTCTTTCTGCAGGCTGTTGACCCTACTAGTGTTCGGCCGGAAGAGATATTAAAAAAATCTTTAGCTCATGTGAAAAAATGTTGGGTTACAAATCAAGATTATCACTATGCATGTGAGCAACTAAAGTCTATCAGACAGGATTTAGTGGTAAGCTTGTTTCCTCTGCTGTGGAAAGGTAAAGCGCAGTATCTATAGAAAAGAGTTTCTAGGATATTTTAAGAAAAGTCGTTTTGTTCTCCATACTAACTATAGGGAAATGTTGGAGTTTGACTTCTGTGTTTTTGTGCTTCATTTTCGGTGAAAAGCAGCTTGTACAGCAAGGCTAAAGTACCATAGATAGCAAAAAAATAATAAATAAGCATGAAAAATTTGCAGAAACGATGCTTTAACTTCCCATGGCAATACTGATGTATTATATACAAGGTGTAATTGATAATGTCCCCAATAGTATAAAATAAGTTTCTGATGAAATAAAATATTAAGAGAGATATCAGAATGAAGGAAATTTATTGCTCTTACATGTTGTGAACTTGTCTCAACATAGTCATCATTAACCGCTACACATTAGTTCAATTATTTTACCAATTTCTTTGTTCCGTTTACGGAGAAAGATGCCTGTGTATACATTTGCACACGGCTGTCTGAGCCTCTGCATCCATTGTAAAACGTTGATCACTGCTTTATTAGTTGTTAAATAATAAATTGTTCAGAATTTTTTACCTGTAACAAGGTGTCGATTGTTCTTGACGTGCTCACTGTTTAGAAGCTTTTTAACCTACTTTCCCGTAAAAGTAAAAGAGAAAAAATAAAAGAAGGATAATTGCATCTGAAAAATATGGCTAAAAACAAAAAAAAGGGGCTAAAAATTAATAAAATAGTTTTAAAAATATTAAAGCATTAAAAATTAAAATGTAGGGTTCTGATATAGAGAAAATGTGTCATTCAGTCTGTCTGCCCCCCCCCCCCCCCCCAACTTTTTTAAAATTGAGCAGACAGGTTCAAACTTTTTTTTGTTTGAAACAGTTTAAAGAAAACTTTTAATGGATATTTGCTGCCCTGTCTTACCATGGTTGAGTTGTTTTTAAGTGTGCCATTTTGGTGATGCAGCTTTTCTGAGCATTTTTTATTTTTTGTCACACTTTTTCTGAGTGCAACAATTACCTCGATGCAGCTTTTCTACAGGAAATTAGTGTAAATCAATTTATTTCAGAATTGGTTTGCGGTATGTATGTGCATGTCATATATTTTTAAAGGTTTTTATAAAAGCTTGTAAAATTAAGTGCACTTTACTAAATATGAACATATAAAAGGATAAAGAAATCTTAGATTGGAATAGATTATTTTATGTTTAAAAACTTCATAGACAGAAATTATAACGGTTAATTAAAATATAAATGTAACTGTAGTGTTTGTTAAAAATCCAGAAGTTAAATGTGAAAGTTATATTTAGTAATACATGATACTTCGTTTTTTTACAATGTGTGAGTGAAACTATTTTTATGTTACTGAGATATTAAAGATATTCTATGGTATTAAATTATATTTGGATATTACACAACACTTTTTTCTAGTGGACAAAAACAATGCTAAATTGTGTTAATTGTGCAAAAAAAAAAATCTGTCTTACAATTTTTTAAGAGTTCCTCATAAAGTGGAATCTTAGACTTTTAAGACTGTTTTGCATATAAGAAATGTGTAACAAAATCAAACTGTTGAAAATATTTTATTTCCTATGTTATAATGTTCTAGGTTCAGTGCATAAGAAATTCTTTTACAATTGAAGTTTATGAAACACATGCTCGGATTGCACTAGAAAAGGTAAGTTTTGTAGTTTCTTTAATTCAGGGATGCACAACTTTTTTGTGACAGAAAGGCAGGACAGCAAGACAGGAACTGATCAGGTTGTGGACCAGTGGGGGTGGGGTATAACTTAACAATACCATAACTAATTTCTGCACTCATGTAGGGAAAATATTAAAGAGTAGGTCTTTAACGTTTGACACACAAATATGTCTAACGAGGTAGTTTAGATTGTATCTTTTTCAACTTCTTTCACTTTGGGTTTGTAAACAACTAGCAAAAAGACAAAACAGAAAAGTCTTCATCCCTTCTTCCTAGTTTTGGACTCTTTCAAATTATTGCAGAAAGTGCCACAAGCAGCTGTATTAAAAGAGGCACACTTTTCTGCCAACAAATAAGTAGAGGGACCAATCCAGTATTTTTCTTTTACTGCCCATTTTTATGAAATTTAGTATTGACATTTGAAAGCTTTTAATATCCTATTTTTACGAAAACTTGTAATCAAAATTCTAGTATTTAACAAAAACAAAAGAGCGCAACCTAATTCTATTTAGAAAAGTAATTTATACTAAAGTATGTTCTTAATTACATTTTTAAAAAAAAATCATTTAAAAAAAATTGCTGTATAAGATTAATGGAAAAATGAAAAAAAATATAATAATAATAATCCCCAAAGCAAAACACTTAACCAAGTTCTGCGACGCAAAATCACTTCACCAAAATTGTTCTGCAAGTACTTCAAGCATTGTATACACAGGTAACCAACGTGACCTTTTCCACAAATAGGGAGCCCTAAATCAAAATCCTTTTATACAGGAGGTTTTTAAACTTCATTGTTGCTATGCATTTCTGTGGAACCTAAACTGATTGAGATTCTCCAAAAAAAAATATATATATATGCTTTCTAAAATGCATTGAAAGAGCAAAGATACAATATTTTATAAAAATCCAAACCTAGGTGTCGAACCACGTTTTTTTGGTTAATTTTACAATGCATGAAGGAGAAATTAAATAATGTTAATTAATAAATAAATTATTAAAATAATAAATAAAATGAGTTGAGTTAGAGTAGCAAATAATAAAACAATTCAGAGTATGAAAGAATATGAAATATCTGCAGAAACTGCTGAATTTTGACACATATCTTCCAACTCAACATAGAACTTTGCACAAATTCTAGATTTCTTTTAGTTCAAAGTATATCTAAATGACAGCATCTTAAAAATTTTAGGACTAATACCTTTTGGCAGATGAAAAATATAAGAAATTTATGTAAAAATAATAAAATAACATTTATTGTCATAAGTTTTATGTTTATTCATCATAACAAAAACCATCTTCTTACAAGTTATTTAAATGTAAATCTTGATCTCCATGTGTTGTCCTTAATGTCCTGTAAAAGTTGTGTTTAATTGGAGGTATATACTTTACTGAACATATGATGTCTTTTTTTGTTTCTCTTGAAATTGTTCTGAATATAGGTTGAGTTATATTTTTTAAATTTACTGGCCTACCTTTTTTTTATTTATTTATTTAAAATCAATTACATGAAAGGTATCATCCTCGTCAAAATTATGTTTGAACTTAATGCTGCTTGGGTTCCAATTTTAGGCATCTCATATTAAGCCAATTGACTGTTAATCCACTTGTTGATTTTTTTTCTGTTGGTAACAGCTTCTTCCAATGGTCTTGTGAAAAGAAATTCTCATGGATTCTTTTCGACAACTCTGAAAGGGTTCTTCCTTTTACTATTTTGTATTATATGATACCAGTCACTAGGGTTATAAATATACAGAATTTTTTTGCATAAGCTTCTATAAGTGCAAAATCAGCATCATTGGGCAAATAACTGTGCCCACTTAATAAAAATTTAAGCTCAATTGATTCAGCCTTTATGCCTTCACTCTGAACCAATTTCATTAAACTTAACACAGTTTTTATATTTCGATTCTGTCCTGAACATGAATCTGAATACATTATAATTTTTTGAAAATCCTTTGCGTACAATTTAATGTGTTTAGATAAACACGATGACACTTCTTATGAACCCCGCGATGCTTGGGTTATAGGCCAAATATACATGTAGCCCTCGTTAGTCTTTAAATCATGGCAACCAAGATTGTATACAAATAAGTTTCTCTTGTAATAAGCCACTGATGTGGATAGTTTCGGAAATGGTAATGCTTTTTCGAAATCAAAACTGAACATACATATTTCATCTGAAGCTCTTACGGCCGTATTCTCAATACCGTCACAGAACGGAGATGAAACTCGGCTCCCCAAAACCGAGAAATAAGGGAAAACTAGTTTTGAACGCGGTGCGTATTCTTCAAGTCATTTCAAGCACGATTTAGGGGAGCCGAGTTTTAACTGAAGGAGAAATGAAACGGCTGTTACCATTGGGTAGAGTGACTCACGTGATTTTCTACATGACCGCATTCCACGTGGTAGTAAATTCGCGCGCAGAAGAATGATTGACATATAATAAGAATTGGGAGTAGCAAAATGGATCTAGTTCATGCAATTTTTTTTTTATTAGACTCAATTTGAAATTTAAAAACATTAATCCATTTTTTAAATGTTTCTGTATAGAAACTTAAAAAGTTTTTTATCTTGTTATTAATTAAATGTTTTTTTTCCATCTTGTTATTAATCAAGATGAAATAAAAACTAATTCAATAATATAGTCACATTCTTGGCAAGGGTTTCATCTGGGCCGGGCTGTAATTTACGAAATCCGCCCCCCCCCCCCCCCCTCTTTCCAAAAGATGTTTTATTAAATATTAAGTTCGTGCTATTTTTTAGAAACAACAACTTATTTTTATTTTGGCGTTGTAACTATTAAAAAAACGAGTTTAATATTTACGAATAAATTTTATGTAAAATTTGCCCTAGACGCATATGTAACGAGCTCCGTCCAAGCGCAATGTTGTGCTTTGTTTTCGTTGACATTTAATGAATTAAATATGATTTAAGAAAAAAAGGGAAAACTTCAGAGAATTAATTAAAATTTATTTATTTTACTAACTTTGAAATCCACTTTGGATGCAATTCCGGAGCAGACTGTAGTTCCCCCCAATCTAGATACACTACTGATTAATATATTAATCTCTTTCTAATATTGAAAATCTGTCAGTCATAAATGTTTTTTTTTCTTGTGTGTGAAGTAAACATTTTTGAATGATATAGAAGCTTAATATTTTCTACTATGTTGCAAATGCATTTGAAAGAAATAAAGAAAAGAATTAAAAACATAGAAAAGAAAAATAATCTATAATATTATTAAAAACTTGTTACAATGTATTAGCTTTAGAACCCGATCCCATCCCCCCTCCATCTGTTCCATTTCATGAAACATTTGTTAACATTTATTGTCTTTAAAATCCATAAACTTATTAATATAAACGACACAGGGCAAATTCATAAACTGAATTTTGCCTTGCATTCGTTTTCCATGTGAAGAATTTATTTTTCCCAACAATATAGTCCTTTCTAAAAGTTGAAAAAATAATTTTATATTTTTATCATCCAAAAATTCAAGGGCACCCATATGGGGGGGGGGGCAATTAGGGACTCAAGCCCCCCCCCCCCCCCACAACCTCTTTAGAAATTACAACTTCCTTGCTTTAGTATTTTTTTCTTTGCTAAAATGTAAAAACATTTCTTTTCCAGCCATTATTGAATAAGTAAAAATGTCAAATTTTATTCGCTCTAAAATCTGTACTGAAATCGGTTTCCGCGGGAAAATATCCTGCTAAAACATATGGAAAATACCTGAGTCCCCCCCCCCCCCCTCCTCTTAAAATTTTGCATATGGACGCCCATGTAAAAATTCCTTGTTATCATTCACACCTTAATTTTTACAATTACTTGTTTTTCAAAGCTCTTTCTCATCCCCTGTCTTGTAATTACATGCGTGTTTGTATGCAAAAATAAAGTCACATTCTAATTGCTTCTATATTTACATTCCCTAGCATAAAATCAAATGTTATTTCATCCATTGAGAATATTTTTCCACATTAATGTGTTTGTGAAGCTCGTAATAGTAATTTCTGTTGCAGTTAAAAATCTCCTGAACCGTTTTATTTATAATTATTTGAAACAAAGAGAATTTTAAATTCATTTAGGTATTATTGTGTTGGGCATTGAAATTTTGTGGAACCTTCAACTTCATTCTGTCATTTTCTGTCTTGGAATGATTTATGTAATTCAGAGTCTCTCAATTGGACAAGATACCTTGTTAGAGTAAAAAAGTTGCAACAGGTACTACTGTTTAAGAAAAGTAATTGATTTTTCCAGGGGTGCCCCCGCCCTCCCTAAGAGCAAGGGCACACCCCTCCCTCCCGAACACTTCAAAGACCCCCCCAAATTGGATGACCCATCTAAAAAAAGAAGAAATTATTCCTTGAACAGACCCCCTCCCGAAAAATTTCATGGCATATTCTGCGCCATAACGCCCCCCCCCCCCCCTCCTCCCACAGCCGAGGTGAGCACTCCTGATTATTTTGCTTCAGACCATTTTTCATTTTCCCCAAACTCATAAAAATAATGGCAAGTGCTATTCTGCCACATTTTTCACAAATTTAAAACAAAACTTTAGCAATTATAAAAGCTCCGTTGTGACGTTATATAACTGTAATTCAAGGAAGAATGTTTAAAAAACTATTAGCGGTTTAAAAATTGTTTGACCTGCATTTTAAAATTGGAGCAATGCTGCATTAAAAAAATAATAAGTTTTCGTGTTCAAGAAAATATTTGATAAAGGATAGTTTGTAAGGGACGAAAGTGTTCTAAGATATTCTCTCAGAAGTGGCATCTAATCCCTCCCCCCCCCCCCCCAAATAGTTATTTTTTCATGCAGTATTCTTTTGTAACGTTTTTGTTGTTAATTGAGGTGAAAGTTTAAAATACGAAGAAACAGGAGTTGCGCAGAAATAAATCAGATTTCAAAAAAAAAAAAAAAATGCTTACCAATCGCAACTTTTCCGCGCTACAGTGGCATTGAAATTAAAAAAAATGATTTTTTTCGCACCATTCTGTTGATCATTGCATTAATGTTTTCGGCCGTCCTTTTTGATAACACCTATAACGGATGTTAATTCTGATTAAATTTTGTAATTAATCTTTGTTTCTCTGACGTCAAGTTAGCGAATGTTTATCAATAGTTTCTAGCATTTGCGAATCACTCAAAATAATCCAAACAGCCGTCGTCCATTTTGTTTGCTCACAAAGGAATGATGGGAAGGAAATCTAGTTTTAAACCGTCGAAGTAGCGGTTACAAGCCGAGCTCTGGAAGTGGGCGTTCCGTGACCGAGTTTAAAGCCAAACCGGGATGGAGAATAGAGTAGTTTTTCAACTTCGAGGTTTAAGCCTTGGTCCGAGTTTTAACCGGAGTGGAGAATACCGGTGTTAGTTCGATCATTGCCATACTATTACGGGCAATTTCTGCATTTCGCAAGTGTTCGTCATGTTCAACTTCAGCTGCATTTTTTTCTTCATCTATTGTAGATTGCTTTTTTATTACCAAATAATCGGATGTTGCACAAGTATCTTTTGAAGGTTGCTTAAAATGTAAGTTAAATTTTGTCGAAAATATATGGTAATAAAACTTTTCCTTTACTCGTACAATTTGCTCTTCATTACATTGTTCGACATACAGGTTATACATTTTTGCAATAGAAAAATCTGAATTCAAGTATCTGCCACTGGGATTATGACTTCTTGTATAATGAATTTCTTGTTTTTCAGTGTTGCCAACAAATATCAAAAGAAGAAGAAGAATTTAATTTTTATTTCAAAGTTTATGTAAAAAAATATTAATAAAAGGTGGACTTATTCACAATGGCTTCTGAAATTATTATACAACATGTTCAGAAGCTATTAAAAAAAGGGCTGTCTAACAAGAAAAAAATAACCAACGAGTAAATCCTTTAATAACTAAGAAGATTAACATTTATTTTATCAAAATTTCCAAAAATCAGAAAATATCCAAAAATGGACTTAACCGCATTGGCTTCTGAGCGGCTCATATGTTTTAAGATTGCTGCACCAACCCTCTGAATGCGCCAAATGTCTATTTCCCAAATGCATAACAAGTAAATGTTGAAGCCCATACAATGTTTGCATTAATCGGCACAGCATCCTGTTTCATGTTTTTTTTTTTTTTTTCATTAATGTACCGATTTTGTGCTAGTCCAGTTTTTTTAGAAAATGGTAACAAAAATAGCAGTAAAATCGGCAGCATTAAACTTGAAATCCTGAAATTGAATGATAAATAGTAAATTAGGTTTTAAAATGTTAAAAAACAAAAGTACTTTTTTTTTAGAACTGCCGATAGGCCAATTCAAGCATTGTGAGACACTTGACACTTTCAGCTCATGGGCCATAATTTGTGCATCCCTGCATTGATTACTTATGTCCTTGTTTGAAGTTTAATATTTAAATAATGCAAAATGTCTTCTAGGGAGATCGTACTGAATTCAACCAGTGTCAGTCTCAACTAAAAGTTTTATATGAAGAAATTGGTGAAGGCAACGCCCTGGAATTTAAAGGATACCATATACTTTACACAATTTTTACTGAAAGTACTTTAGGTATGTACTTTTTGGTTCTTTGTTTAATCCATTTGCTCTGTAAATAACGTCAGCAACACCTACAAATAAGTATTTCAATCAATTAAATTAATCCAGACAAAATAAAAAAAAATTCAAGGATTTCTTTTAGAACTGTTTAAAGATAGAAAGCTTGTGACATACTGCATTCATTGTTATTTGCTATCTTTTTATTGAAATGAACTTGCACAGCTTTTATAGTAAACAACTCAAATTTGTTATTTACCATAAAGAGATTATTACTCTATCAAGTAAAGTTACTGATATAATCTGTAAAAACCTAAAAAATATAAGGGTTTCCCAAATGAAAAGTGGACATGTGCAATAAAATCAGAATGAATGATTCAATTAGAGCTCAACTACACGAGTATATGAAGGTTGGTATAAGGTATGCATCTCAAATGCCGTTCAGCGGTTAAACCTGTTTGCAGTAGAGGAAATTGTACTTAAGGAAAGTAGTGCTATTCATGGATGCATCCAAATCGGAACGAGCGGTAATACGGCTAAGGGCGGCAAACGACATCAGATCTGCCAAGACCGTGGCAAGCACACATCTCAATCACCAATGATTCCATTGCCTTCATTATTGAAATGAGCCAAGCTAATCGAAAGATTAAGAGACCCAAGAAATCAGAGACTAACTCAAGGAAGGGTTCACTCTATCATCTACAAAGATCATCCCAGGAAACCCAGGCAACCCTAGACAAATTTTCCGTTTGGAAGTATTTGAAAGGTTCTTTTTTCTGAACTATTCAACTAACCAGAGTTTTTCACGCGTCAGACTTTAGAGCTAGTGCGAATTCCTCATTTTTGGGAGGGAAAAACGGTGCTTAGGTGTCAACTTCTTTATTGGTTACTAAATATGGGCTTCGTGAATGAACTTCCATCCCTTTAGCATCACTTACAGAACCACTCTGCATTTCTCATTCTAAATATGAAAAGTTATGGAATATAATGGCGGTTAAACATGCTGCTTCATCCATAGTAGATGGGGGAAAAAAAATGTTTCTGACAATCAAAGAAAGGGTAAGGATTCTCGATATGCTTTAGCAACTAAAAAGTGCATCAAAGGTAGTACAACAATTTGGTGTGATTGAATCTTTCAGATGTAGATTAAATGTCGAGAAGAAGAATTCCGTAAAAGCTCAGAACTTAAGTTCAATGTTGAAAATTGCAGTATAATGTCAAAGCAAAATGCAAACATTATGAAAATGGAATTTGGTTCTGTCTTCTGGATTAAGGAAACCAGCAAGAGGGGTTTTACTAGTGTCATGCATAGCACCCCCCACAACTCCCATGGCACATGGCGGATGCAAATGGTATGAGGGCGCACGCCCTAAAAAAATAACACTTTAAAAAAAAGTTTTCATCTTGCGTGGGGGCACACCAAAGCCTATGTACAGTTAACTTCCAATTATCCCCGAAATTGAGTTTCACCAGGCCGTGGATAAACTGCAAAAAGGGTGAAATGAGGGACAAATAAATTCAAAATTGTCCTTTCTCATTATCTTAGTTGTATTGATGCACAATACTTTCTACAAAAAGTAAAAATATATACAGTTGGGAAAGAATGCTTTGTATTTTTAAACAACAGAACTTGACCTCATTAAAAAAACAAGGGTGTACGATGAAGAAAGCATAAAAAATAAATAAAATAAAAGCAACTGAGTTTAAATTTACAACTTTACAACAATAAAACAGCTATTGGTATTAGCTTTTTGCTGCGAAAATACATGTTCATAATAGTCGATTGACTCACGTATAATCAGGAGTACAGACTTGCCATCTCTCCCAGTTGTACGTTTGGATATCCATTTCCCCCTTTTATTTATTCTTTTCGGGTTTTTCTTCTTTTTTTTTTAAGTTAAGCATTATTTTCTTTATTAAAATAGTTACTCACAGTCCTAATAGATGGCGTGGCTAGCAGAGCAAATCTGCACTGCTCACTGAGAGTGCGTTCGACGAGCACGACCGAGAGCGACCGGTTTGTTAAGCACGTGACAGCTAATGATCACGTGCTCCAATCAACCAATCAACTACTTAGAATGGTAACTGCTGCGGTAACCGGTTGATCATAGAACGCCGCGGTTAGTAACTGGTTACTTACCGGTTGACCGGTGAGGTTCGTCGAACGCAACCTGAGTGGCAAGCACCAATGGGTGCGTTCGGAGTGTTGATCAAAACGCTTCTGGAGATGGTGTTTTGGTTTAACTCTACGTTCGCACTTCTACTTCTATCTCACGCAGGCGGCGTTGCGGTTTTCATAGTATCGTTCAGTTTTCAGAAGCATGCTAACTGCGCCGCGTGTTTTCATTTTGATCCTTGATGTACAGCGTGTATTGTAGTTTAACATTCATCTTTAGCTATGTCTGGAAAAAAGAAATATCTACTAACTTAGAAGAGCCATTATACGAGTGAGTTCTTTTTCAAGAAAAAATCAAAGTGCACTACAGACATTAGTATCAGCCATGGAGGAAGAAATGACATCGTGCAGCACATTCAAATGAAAAAGCACATAAACAATGTGGAAGCAAGAGCCAAAGCATCCAAAGAGCATGCTGAGATAAACAGTTTTTTCAGCAACAAGCATGAAGTAACTAGAGCAGAGTGTTTATTTACTGCAGCATACTGCTGGTACTAAATTAATTCATTATGTAACATCAATCTACGTTAAACTAGAAATACGTGATATAACAGTGTTTTTTATTCATTATAGCATTGTTTAAAATCTCCCTTTTTCTCCCTTAAAGCTTTGACTGGATCTCCCTTTTTTTCTTTTCATAAGGTTGGCAGGTCTTTGAGTATTTAATGTTTATAGTTATTAAAAAATAATTATTTTTAATATGTTTAATATCAGAACAATATTAAAATTAATTGCTTGGTGTAGCTTACTTTGTAGAAAATATTTTTTACTTTACTTGCTTATTAATAAAACATAATTTTATGTATTTTATTTACAGAAATGAAGAATATATTAGCAGAATTAGCAACTGATGAAAAGAAAGATAAGGTGGTATCACATGCTTTAAAAATAACTAAAGCATGGTCAAACAATAATTATCATAGATTTTTTAGGCTTTATTTAAATGCTCCTAAGATGTCTTCTTTTATTATTGACTGGTTTATTGAGCGAATTAGGAAAACTGCCCTTAAAGCCATCATAAAATCGTACGTATATCCTTTTGTATTTTTCTATTATTTTTATACATTGTAATATGTTCTGGTAAGTATGGTATAATTTGAATTTTATGTTTTAGTGTAAATTCTTTATTTTGAAATGTTATGTGTATTCTTTCTTAAACACATTTTCATTTATGCAAGTTTCTTTGATTACGAAGAGTTTAAATAATTTTCACTTGAACTATTTTTATTTGCATGAACTCATTACTATCTTTCAGAAAAAAATTCGTGTAAGGTAAGATCCTTCTGATACGCCTGAAATGTTGATAAATTTTGAAATACCATTTTCTGGTGTCTATACTGTGCTTATTTATGTTGACTAATCTGAATTGTGTATTGTTTTCATAGATTTCGTCCAAACTTACCGGTATCTTATATCGAAAGTGCCTTAGCATTTTCATCTTCTGAGGACTGTATGGCTTTTTTAAATCAAGCAAGCATTGTTTTTGCAAGCTCCGGTGTTATCAACTGCAAAGAATCAATGGTTGCTGTAGCAAATTCCTAGTAGCAGTGGGGCATCTATTGCAGTTCCCTGTTATGTCAATTTCCCATATGATTTGAGGTTGAATATCAGCAGATCACTTTTCATATTAATTCTCCTTAAATGTGGTTCAGCTCTTTATGTGAAGCATCATAAAATTTTCATCAAAAAGAAGTTGTGTGCTATCGGTTGAAGCTGAGTTATGAGTGAAGCTCATTCTATCTTGGAAATAAATCTTCCATTCATCCTCATCTCGCAATCTTGAAGCTAAATTTCCTTCTTTTAGCGAAGAGTGTTGACAAAATATAACTTCATATCTCCAAGAAAATTGCTGCAAGATCTCTCTGTAGACCACTTGTCTTTGTTGGAAGAAAATTTTACTTTTTGGAAGAAAGAAGTAATACTAAAATATACTTCTGTCATCTTCATTTTTTTCCTTTGATGCAGTCATACAGTTTTTTTCAATTTAGTTCAGAACGAAGTTGGGAATTCGTTGTTTATATTCCTATGGTTATTAAAGTGGAAGATAGTTTTGTGTTTGATGCTGAACCAATTTCTATGAAATTTTGAATATTCAAGAAAATAATTGTGTGTAAGGAAGTTTTTTCAAGGATCATATAGGAAATTTTTTTATAGTGGACTCTAATCTGTTAGTTTTGTTGGACTAAGTTCTTCATTTGATGCCTTTCTATAGAAAAAAACGGACAATTTTGCTGTGTTTTCAAGAAATTGATTTCGTTATATGAGCCAGATATTAAATTCATAATAATACAAGAGATTAAATGTGCATGGCACCTCATGAGATTGGAGAACCATCGAGTTACTTAAGCAATCTTGGCTAAACAATCTCATACCTGAAAAAGAGGGGGACCGAAACTTAGATTGGTTGCCTGCCAAAAATAAACCAAAGATGATGAAGGTGACAAGTTGTAACATCTCAGCCAAGAGCAGGATAACATGGAATAGAATTCTGAAAAAGGGCCTATCCGGCGCTGTTGCTTCATTGAGAAGATTAAATGAAGTTGAAAAAAGAAAAAAATCTATTTTTTATCCTAAGAAACTAAATTTGGGAAGAAGCATTAAATGCTTGAGTTTTGGACTTGGAGAATATAGATTTGAATAAAACATGTGAATGAACTTATTCATTGGAGAATGTGGAGAGTATATCTGCTGTTGTCAACTTCTATGTCTTTTTTATCATATGGTATTACATAGCAGGGGATGTAAGCAGATCTTAGTTCACAAGAATTACCAAGAGAGAAGAATTGGGCTGAGCTGCTTTTTCTTCTTCTTTTTTTTTTTTTTTTTAATTTTCTTTTTAACTTAGGTTATTTCCTGTCCAGATGTATTGATATAAATGAAGAAAATTCAAGATAAATGGCATGAGTCTCCTGGTCAATTCCCAAAATTGAGGGTTGTCAAGTCTTCTCTCAACGTTTTATCGTTGAAAAAAAATGCATTCACAAAAAATCTGTACAGATTAATTAATCTGAAAAGTAAAATTGAGAACACTTTCCTAATCATTTCTGCAGCTTATTGGTATTCACAATCCTGTTTAAAAATTTATTCATTTCTTTTTGCAGATTTGAAAAAAATCTACATAGTTAAGCATAAAAACTTAGTCACTTAGTTTTTAATTTTTTAACAATACATCTGCTCACTGTTTAAAACCTTGTGAGCTTTAGAGCTTCCTGAAACTAAAAAAGTTTATGGTTGCTTTATACCATAATTACGTTCCTTAAATTTTACTTTTTCAATCACTGTTTTTAAATTTCTACCTAGTATTTCCATTTTCATATGATATCACTATATGCCAAGTGAAACTTTTAAAAGACATATTTGTATATAATGAATCTGTCTGCTCCTTTTGTAAAAATGTAAATAACTTATTAAAAAACTATTTATAATTTGTGTCTGATCTCTCTTTATAGTAAATTGAATAATGATAAAAGTAAGTTTTAAAAATTTGTTGGCACAGAAAAAATAGGTGCGTGTATTAGTAATGAGATTCTCGTAAATTAATCGTAAAAGACTTGTGGTTAACTAGTTTATTTAATAACTTTATTTTTAACTGTTATTGACCATTAGTGACTTGGCAAAATTCTTGAGAATCGTTCCATGTCAAACTACTTTTTATATTAGTGTCATGCGATTAAAGATGCGAAGAGAGAAAAAATGGATTTATTTCCGGGAATGAACTGGGATTTTTGGGAAGGAAATTTTCAAGTGAAATAAAGGAAAACTTTGTTTTTACTTATTCCCTGCACGATTTGAATGTTTTAATGTTGTAAATGTAAGTTATCTAACATTTTTTTCTAGAAAAATTTTACTAAATAAACTGTTTAGCTACCCTGAACTGATTTTTTAAATTGGTTCACGTTAAATATGTAACTGATAGAATGTTGAATATTTTTTTTCAACTCTACCAATCTGTAACTAACTATAAAATGATTTATTTGTATAATTAGCACTCTTTAATAGGACTCGACCGATGGTCCAACAATTTAGCCATCGGCTGCCGATGCTAACTTGCAGGTAACATCGGCCCATCGGCCGTAAAAAACATCGAAAAGCCGATGGAATTGGCCGATGCTTTCGAAAAAAAATGGACCTTTGCTGTTTTATTTTTAATACAAAGTAAAAGGAGTTATTGTTTTTATATAAAATTGTTTACTTAAATTTCAGTATGAATATCTATTAGCTGTAGAACAGTGATTCCCAACCTGGGGGCGATCGCCCCCAAGGAGCGACCGAACTCTTCTAGGGGGCGACCGGTATTCGGATACCTGGTAATGGGAAATTCTTGACCTTTCAAAAACTATATTTATTAAAAAAAATCGGTACACAATTCAGAAATATCTTTCAGAATACTTATGTAGTGTCATTCCGAACCAAGCATGCCAAATCAAAGAAAGTCGCTCCAAGAAAATAAGGCATGTATGATTTACAGCTCAATCAAATCTGTTTTGATAAAAAAAATCCCAAAAGCGAAAAATAATTTCTTTTATTTTGTTGCTGTTTTCACGAGGATGAAAAAAAAATCTTGTAAGCACTGTGCATGACCGTTGGCGCCAGCATATATTTAACGCCTGAAAAGTGGATGGATATGTGTAGGAATGGATTTTTGCATTTACTTATCAGTTGTCATTCAGAATCTTGTCATCGGCGCATAAGCCTCCTTACGTAGTTTCTATTGTTTGATTTAGTGAATTTCTGTTTAATTGTGCATGTTTCGTAGTGTGGAAGCTCGATATGAATTCGAAAAAGAAGTGCCGGCAGTATTCAGCAGAGTATTTAACATTTGGTTTTGTCACGTGACCCACCGCAAAATGTGCAGTTTCCGCATTGTCTTTTGTGCGATAAAATATTTTCTAGCGATGAAGCCCTCGCGAATGAAAGAGCATTTGTCAAGAGTACATGGTGAGGTAAATAAGCCTCTTAGTTATTTTCAAGACCTCAAAACAAAAGCGGATAAACGGCCAAAGGTGGGTGAATTACGTAGAAGACAAGCAACAGATTTTGACAAAGGGCTTCTTGCTTCTTACGAAGTGTCTCTTTTGATAGCAAAATGTGGTTAGCCTCATACGATTGGTGAATCTCTTATTCTACCGGCTGCCAAAAAAATGGTTGAAATTTTGCTTGGTGAGGGGGGGCTTCAGTAAAAAGATAAGTCAATCTCTCCTCCTGAGTAACAACACAGTTTCGAGGAGAATAGATGAAATGGCTGCTGACGATGAGTGCAAACTCATAAATGTTCTGAAACAAAGTAAATTTGCACTACAGATTGATGAATCAACTGTGACAGATAACAGAACTATTTTATTAGTTTATGTGAGGTTTATTAATGAGCTGAAAGAGATAACTGAGGAAATGTTGTTCGCCAGAACTTTGATTACTGATACAAAGGGATCGTTGATTTTTAAAGTGGTGAAGGATTATTTTGAAGAAAAAGAAATTCCACTGACAAATGTAAGTGCTTGCGCAGCAGATGATGCCCCTGCCATGGTGGGTCGTCATATTGGGTTTTTTGCACACCTTAAAAAAGAAGTGCCAGAAGTGATTACCATCCATTGTGTTATTCATCGTCAACACTTGGCTGCAAAAAAATTGAGTGGTGTTTTACATGAAACCTTACAATTAGTCATTACTGGTATTAACAAGATCAAAATTAATTCTCTCAATGATCGCCTGTTTCGAGAGCTTTGCCATGAAAGCGATGAAAAATTCGAACGCTTGCTTTTACATACGTCTGTGAGATAGCTTTCCAAAGCCGTTTCTTTGAATTATTCGACTCTGTAGCTGAGTTTCTCGACTTGCATGATCCTGCTTTAAGTGAGAATTTGAAACAGCGCAAATTGGAACTTGCGTATCTCAGACATTTTTGAAGAAATGAACGAAGTCAACATTAAGCTTCAAGGAAACAAGATGAGCCTCATCAAGGCCAAAAGCATAATTTCAGCATTCATTGCCAAATTCGAAATCCACAAGGCAACTATTGGCCGTTAAGAACTTATCCTGTTTCCGACTCTAAAAAAAAGTTTAATCGTGGATGATGAACTTCCTGAAGAAATTTTTTTAATTTTTATTGATCACCTTGATCAGTTAAAAAAGAACATGGAACAAAGGTTTGCAGCATTTGATCATCTTACAAATTCCTGACTCGATTTTAGACCCATTTAGTTTTGAAGATGTGGATGATCTGGAAAACTCTTTGCAGACAGAGTTATGCATTTGAAATTTGATTGTGAATCAAAAATTACTTTCAAGCAATACGGTGCTTGCTTGAGTGAAGCTTATGGGTAGTTACCCACAACTTTGGAAAAAAGTTGAACAGCTCCTCATCTCATTCCCCTCAACATATTTAGTTGAAAGAGGATTTAGCTCTGTAGTGCAGCTTTTCACGAAGTAAAGAAATAGATTGGACATCTGCTTCAAAAGGGACCTCAGATTAAATCTCACTAATATAAAGCCAAACATCAAAGCTTTAACGGAGTTTCATCAAGCACAAGGCAGCCATTAAAAAGGTAAAAAGGAACAAATCTTAACAGTTAAAATTTAATTTTTTCCGGATTTCAATTTAAAAAAAAACATTTTACTAAAAAATGTATCTTTATTTTTGCTAAGTATGTAAATGACATTGGTTAATTAAAGCACTTCAAATTAGGTTTTTTCTTTTTTTTTGGGGGGGGGGAGGGGTTAAAAATAAAAAATTCAGTTTCAAAGCTAATTATTGCTTTATCATGCACTTTTTGAAGCTTCAAACTAAAATTAGGCGTTCAGTAACATTAATCTTCACTAAAATCCGCGCCATCTAATTTGCGTTTTTAAGGGAAGAACGTGGAGGGGGGGCGATGGGTGTAATTTAACTTCCGAAAGGGGCGATGGGCCAAAAAAGGTTGGGAACCACTGCTGTAGAAGGTTAAAATTTTGCATGGAAAGTGTGCGTGGTAAAATTGCCGTTTCTGGATCAGCGGCGGAGTGCCACGCCCCCTCCCCAGGCTAATGCCCTCAGGTGTTTGCCCTGAGGCTATTGGCTCCGCCCCCCCCCCCCCCCAGGCATGCCCTCAGGCGTTTTCGAGTGGATTTGAGTTTTGCCCTCAGGCGTTTTTCGAGTGGAGTTGAGTTGTTTTAGCCTCAGGCGTTTTTCGAGTGGAGTTGAGTTGTTTTGCCCTCAGGCATTTTTCGAGTGGAGTTGAGTTGTTTTTAAAAGTTTATAGTTTTAGAATGGCAACATGTTTCGGTTTTCCCTGCGCCCCCTAGCGGCTAATAGTGGAACTACTATAGCACTGTAGCTGTGTAAATATTAGAAAAATTTAAAGTTTACTTTTTTAATGATGGCAACACTTTTAGTTTCGGTTTCAACCATATTAATCCACATCCTCACTCGGCGGCGGAGCAGAGTTCAGTTGTTTTTAAAAAGTTTATATTTTAATAGATGGCAACACAACTTAGTTTCGGAATAAGACATTGATTTTAACTGAAGACTATTGAGATGCCATCTATGGGAGGAAAGCAGAACTGTTGTTGAACTTTGTCATTTTCACACTTATTCGATTTCACTCTTAGAATCAAATTTTGATATACTTCATTGTTATTAACTAACTTTAAGCTCGTTAGAAGTTCTGTCTTTTGTTTTTCTTAGACTTCCAAAGCAGTGCGTCATTTTTTTTTTTTAATGAAATCGTAATCACGCATTCTTAATATATGCACTGAGCTAGTTTAAAACTTATCATTATCATTTTCCCTTAAAGTGTTAAATCTAAAAAACATGTTTAAGGAAACAATTTATTGTGTAACTGTTTTCAAATTTAAATGTGTTCTGTCTTACAACATCTCCAAGTTAAACTTGAAAGAACATCAAGTGTACATTACAAAACAGCGTTATTTTGCAAAATACAGTAAAGAGACATTAATTTCAAATCATCGCATATTTATTCATGTTTGACATTTATATAGAACAA